>NW_027464598.1:4580000-5180000 GCF_043290135.1 Rhipicephalus microplus | reverse complement strand
ATTGATTACACTCTAAAAAATATCGAGTAAAAAGGGTGTCTTTTTGTCCCACAACAATGATCGTCATCAGGCTTGCGTGCGCTTGCTCCCTTGAAAACTCGGCACTGGCTGCTTTCCTATCGAGAACGCATTGTAACCCTTATAATGGGCATGTCGATCGTGACCGGAATGTACCGGACGCAGGGTGATAGCGCAAGGATGAAACGCAGTATAGATGACGATTATTGTTGTGGGACATAAAGACACCCTTTTTGCTCGCTCTTCTTTTAGAAAGTACTTTGAACAACTTTGCTTCCCGAGTGTCGTGGGTATTGTAGACCAAAAGCGCAAAGTGCGGTTAAGCCCCAATTAGTGGTATATGGCTTTCATTATTCAATTAGATATCTCGTAGTCCGGCTTTGTGTACCCTGGTGCATTCTTTGGGACAATTTTGTATTGAACCACACTGGTGTAGGAGGTCTCGATGTCTTTTATAGCCTTGGTAATCTTCCTGTTTTCTGGTAAACCAAAATGCATTTAATTGAAAAATGAAAGTGCCTGGTTGAGATCGGCTCACAGGGAAACTGCTCTATCAATGAACACATTGAATATATCTTCATTGATCATCCTGATAGTCCATTTGAACCGTAAGTAGAATTATATTCGTATAAGAAACGTATCAACTATAAGTTTTTGGTTGAACTAGAACTAGCAATCTCGCACTAGTTATACCGATTTTAAGTACTTGGAAGAGCGACGATGGTGTCGCTTGGGGTTCGTATCAGTAAAAAAAAAAGGCAATCAAGTTCCGGCGAGCAAGTCTACAGCGGAAAGGTTGAGAAGATATTCTGCGAATGAGGCGCTGCTTCCTGACGTGCGAGTGAGAAAATTAGGAAGAAGGGAAAGAAGAAGAATAGAATTTTCAATGATAACAAGAAGGAAAGAATGGCCAGGAAAGCCGGTTTCTAGCCTGATACTCCTCATGGGATTAAGGGCAAATGGAAAAGAAATGAAAAACATTGCCCGCAGCTTCCCTCGGGGGAACACTGAGGAGGATGCGGACCATATAATTGGTTAACGGGGTGTTAAAGTGCGACTTACTTGGGTCGATGGCTAAATTGGTTAACGTGGTTGTGAAATGGGGTGTTAAATTGCGACTTACTTGGGTCGATGGCTAAATTGGTTAACGTAGTTGTAGGAGGGGGTGTTAAATGAGTGAACACGTACACACGTATGCGAAAGGGCGGCACTGGTCGAAGGGACGTCGATCATTGTGTTTGTGGATTCGTTGGAATTCATTTCACCGCGACCTTGGACGTCGACGCGCCGTACAAACCAACCGACGAGCGGCAACTGAGCGAGCGAGCGCCGACCTTGAGTATATATACAGCACGACGGCGCATGCACTGTCAGCTGTTGAATGTTCTCGAAGCGCGACGCCACATGCGCGTCCACTGGAGAATCAGGAGAATTGTAGATGTCGAACGCGGTGTGTAGACGAGGAAGGGTGCACAGATGGTGGAGGAGTGAAGCGTGCGCGGTGTGTAGAGGAGGAAGGGATGCACAGATGGTGGAAGAGTGGGCGACGGCGCGACGGCGCATGCGCGCGCGTCAGCTGTCGAATGTTCGAGAAGCGGTGCGGACGGCGCGGACGGCGCGGACGGCGCACTACAAGGCGCGAGTATAAGATGCTCCGCATCTAAAAGACGGAGGCTTTATGAGAGGTGGTCATGTTATACAGCCCAATGAGTCGCTGCACACTGCGCACTATTATCTAAACCAGTCTCGCTGAGAAATGTGAACAGCAGTAGAAGCTTCTTTTTCTTGTTTGCAAGTGTGCTGGTTTCGCGGGGCGAGGGCGCTTACGCGAAAAGCGCATTGTTGCCGAAAAAAAAGAGAGAGGAGTTTGAGAACGCGATGACGTGTTGCCACGCACTGTGCTTCAACTTAGTCGCAGTCGCTATCGTCGTCCGAACGGTTACTTACCATATACGTTAGTGCTTGACTTCAGCCTTGTGCGCTTTTGCAAGTACAAAGACACATCGACGCTTGGAGTGTGCTGCTGTAGGAGCAAAACTCGCTGCTGTTGTTTCACGCGTTCTCAGTATTCTTCATTCTGAGGTAAGAAAAAAGGAATCCTTGGCCCCTATCATAAACAAATAGCAGGCAAGTATTCAAAATTCAGTATTGAAAATTCTAACCATCATTGTCTGTATTGAAAGCACGACTCGTTATAGTGAGGTCATACGGCAATTACCAGCCGCTGCGAAAACGCCGCGGCATCACTCGCGATGAACAGGCAGTAGAAATACGTAAGTGAGGCAGCTTAATCGGGGAAGTGCTGACTGCGGTGAAACCATTGAGGAAAATGAGCATTACCAGCAGATGTAAACGAATCGATAAGATGTAAAGCACTCCCGCGTGAAGTGTACAAGCGGACGCGCTCTATTTGTATCGCGCCCCCTGCAGCACGGATTGTGGTAAATCCTATCTATATTCGCTCGACTGCCACGTCTCGGGAGTTACGACATGCATGCATATTGGTGTTTATTTATGTGTGCCTACGAGGAGGCTGCAGCATGCAGGGATATGAAGGGCGAGACCGTCTCTCTCGCCAGTGAAACGACCAAATCAGTCTGAAGAAATATATCGCGCATGTTACTCGACAGTCACACTTGAAATATCTCACAAGCGATTGCCTCACGGTAGAGAGACAATGCTGATAAACCAAGCAGAATCGGAAGCGTGCCTTTGCTGTGGTCACGTAATACTGGTTAACATAAATTGTATTTTTAAACACCATTCGCTGACGTTAGTCTGCGTAACCCGAGCCAGATATATCATGTTCACAAGCAACAGCGCACGATGTAAGCTTAAGGCCTATAGTGTTGGTAATACCTTCTTACTTTTGGCAATGCTAAGCAGCTGTAAACAAGCGGTTATATAAAACATTTGTGACTGTTTACTCTATGTATGGGCGCACAATTTTACATAACTTTAGCGTCATTTCATTACGTTTTGCTAAGTGATCACTTCTCAAGTGGCGCTGCAGCATTGAAGGGGCACAGTCAGCGTCAACAGCAAAATGACGTACACTGCAGGATAGATTACCGGTATCTGAAAAATGACAGGCAGTAATTTTTGCGAAAATTCGCAATAAAGTTACTCTTGGAAGTCTAAATGTATAACACTGCTTTCGCATGGGAATAAGTAACGTAGAATGTAAGCAAATAACATAACAACCAAAAAACACCAGGAACTCAAGTAAGTATTGAGTGCTATTTGCAATCCTGAAGTCGTGCTGCCAGCTTAAACATTTACCACGAGTTTCTCACCGGGAATATATGCTAAACAATTGTTGCTAGGTCTCATGAGAATGTGAAAAGGCATGTTTCTCACCAGTGTGCCTAACATAAAAACTCCAGCTCGGCAAAAGGAGGCTGAAGTGAGAAGGTAAGAATCGTATTCCATTTGACTGCTTTATAAACGAATTGAACGAACTGAACGAAACACGTTTGCAACTTGGTAATAGAGGTCCTCATGATCCCAGCTCCAACTCGAGAGAAGCTTACCACAGACTATAGAAACTGCTTGCCTTAGGCGACCAGCTCGTAAGAAGAACGGTGCTACACCGGGGTGTTCCAATCTGCATTGCAAATGCGTGTGTGTCGTGTTCTTCTGGCACCCCTCGAGAGCCAGCTCACCTGGTCGATGAAACGGTGCAGCGTCTCACACTTTTTTGTGTTTGGTTGGGGAACAATGGCTCGAGTCTCAGAAAGCTCAAGAGGGCTGCTATAGAAGAGAGCAGCGGTCCTTGGCTTCAAACACCAGTCAGCCGTGAAAGTCGGAAATGTCTCTTTTGTTGGCCACGAATAATGAAGCATGAAGGCACCGATGTTTCTCCTCGAGCTTTTTCTTCGTTTTGTGGTCCCTGAGTTCTAGCTTCACCGGGCATGCTGTGGTACTTCCTTGCTCCGTGGCAATAACGCCCTATATACAGTTTACTGGTGTGTTTTGTGTTGTGAGGCGAATGAAAATTGTCATGTGTAAGATTTGCTGATGCGTGTAGCATCTTTTTATACTATAAAGCAATATATTTAGCAAAAGAAGAAAACACTTGCTTTGTGGGACTATTAAAAAGGACAATGACAGATTATGGTAGGGAGATATATGTAGTGGCGCATCGAGAGAAGGCTGTAATTTGTCGCGCCACCAAAATTTGGGCTTACCTGATGGCGAATGCAGCATCAAGTTTGAACATAGATTAACAATCACGGTAGACATTCGAGAACGACTACTTGAATACGGCGTAAAACAACGACTTCTGCATATTGCGGTTGTGTTTGGCACTCAAGAGACGCATAAGAACATTGTAGGAAGCACAAGAGTGGCGGTTGTAGTTTAGCACCACAACATGACAAAAGCGAGAGCTGTCTTCAATATCGTTACGAAGGAGAAACGCGGGAGGCTTGTCGACACCTGTTCAATACACTTTTAAATTATCCTGGATATATATTCAATTTCCCATAGCTTAAAAAAAGACGGTTAAATGGCCCTGTTAACGGCCCTAATGTAGGCGCTTATTACATATTCAGTTCTATGAAAATACTATTCAACTTGCAATGTAAAGAATGTCGCACAATTAGTTTTACGAGGTTTGTGAAATACAAGGAGGCTGTTGTATATTACATTGTTTTCACATGTCCATGCGTAAGTGTGCACATGGAGTGTCGTCTAAATAAACACGCCAGGGAGTATCTCATAATGCCCGAAGGGACTCGTGGCGACGCATTGCCGGAGTTGCGGATGTAAGCACCAATATTGGAGCGTATCGTACTTCCACACAGCCTACCGTGATGTTACATTAAATCAAGTGTATATCAGTTGCTATGTTCCTCGAGGTGAAGCGGGCCAACGACAACGTAATGCACGACGTCACTCTTGATGCCGAGAAAAATATTTGAATTGATACAGAAATGCTTCCATTGACCCGGAGCTACCTATTGAAGAGAGTTCCTTATTCATACTTGCTGCGGATTGCCGCAACATTGATCTCTACACCTGTCATGGCATCCCACAGGGTGGGGATCTCAGCCCTACTTTATTTAACATCCACAGCATTGGACTTTTTGAGGCTCTGCCTTTATCAGCAAACCTATCTGTATACGCCGATATCATTTCCATATGGCTTCGGCAGTGACGTGAGCCCAGGTACGTGCAAGGATCCGAAAAGCAGCGACAATAACGTCAAAGTACCTCCGTGCTCGAGGGCTCACAATGTTCACCAATAAGTATGTCTTAGTCCTTTTTACGAGTAAGTCGATGTTCTGCTATTTCGTTTGAGTTGACAATATAAGAATTAAGTATACGGATGTCATCGATTGTTGGGAATCTTTATTGACCTTTGGTAGAGTGCTCACATCTAGAATTTAAAGAAGAGGCTCAACTCTATTGCCCACGCAATGAAATTTCTCGCTGGTAAAATATAAGGCGCGTTCGTATCAGTCATGCTTTAGGTGCACAGGACACTCTTTTTGGGGTATTTGCGTATAGCACACCCTTGCTTTCGAAGGCCGGGAAGACCAACATCCGGATCCTGCAGAGCATTAGAGGCCAAGCTCTCCGCACATGCTTGGGGTTAAGCAGGTGTGCTAACACGGTCATTGGAATTGCCATTGCCAAAGACCATTCTATTACGACGTCTATAACTGTTGACACACTCCGAGCACATATTCACTATATATGTAGGCTGCCTGATAACTAACTGGCAAGCCGGCCACTAGAAAGAGCAAAGACAGAGTTCTCCAGAGTTGTTGCGGCTAACCTGTATTCCATCTCCTGGAGGTTCTCACCTGCAACCATACCACCATGACCGCATTAGTGCCTGCAAAAACCTCCTCTGCACCTTGAAGTATTGGGCGTATACAAAAAGGCTAGCCTGTCATCTATAGACCTGATGCAGATCTCATTGCGCCTCTTACATCTGAACTGATATTTATATGTACTGTATAGTATCGAAAAGTCCTACGACCATCTTTGTAGTCCACTCAGTCAATCACTGTCAAGTTTAAAACGACACATGTCACAACATCTATACAGTGTCCGACCTTGCCATCGTTCTAGTCGCAATGAACTTTGTTGTGCGAGAATTCACTGGCAAGTGGGCTATATTCTGCGATTCAAAGGCGACACTTCAATGTGAGCGAAGTCTGCGCTGAGTGAAATATCATCTGTCGGTTCTCGTATGAACAAAATCAATCATCTAGCCACTAATCGAAGGCATGACATGGTCTTTCAACGGTTGCGGGGTCACTGTGGTATCACTGGTAACCAAATTGCCGACAACGCTGCTCGATGTGCCCAAGGAAGAGCGCCAGCACTGCTCATACCCTTTTGAAGCGTCGACGATGCAAGATAACTTCACCACACCGTGCATAGTGCCCCACTTCTGCATTAGAGTCCTCCACTGAACTCCAATCGATGCCCACGGAACCTCGGTTCATTACTCCAAGTACAGCTGCCATCAAAGACTTCACGACGTGACGCTGCAATGCTGTGTCAGTTATAGGTCAACGTAGCGTTTACAAACTCCTTGAGTTATCGCATTGGTATAGCTCACTCCCCCAACTGTGATAACTGCTACTGCTTGCGTAAAAACAGTTGACCACGTCCTCTGCTGTTGTCCTGACTTTGAATACGATCGTGGGACACTCCACTGTGCCTTGAGAAGATTGGATGATCGTCCGTTTACTCATTGGAAGATCTGGGGCACGTGGTCTTTTATTTCATCAGTCCAGAAAGCCATACGAGTCCTCCTACAATTCTTGAATGCAGCATCACTGAGCGACCACCTGTGAGACCCTGCACTGTGTGTGTGGTGTGCGTGTGATACGGAATGTGCACATGCTCCTTTCACTTTATTTTACTCCCTTATTCCTCTCTCCCCTTGTGTAGGGTAGCAAACAGGACTTCGTCAAGTCAACCTCCCTACCTTTCTTTTATTACTTTTCTCTCTCTCTTACTGATTAAGATTTCTTACACTACCAACATAGCTAATCTAATCGCTCAACAGAAATGACACTGCGGTAGACAAAAAACTAAGTTGGCTTCAAGTGCTTCATATTTGTCTCGTTTCTTAATATAGCAAGTAACTAAAAAAACCACTATATATGTGCAACAGTAAGAACTTCATGTAAATATACAAAACTCACATGAAAGAAGGAACGAACCAAACGCCAGCAATATAAGAAGGCCAAACTGCTGGAAAAGATCTTCCACAATGCAGGAGAAACCGAACAAAGAAAGAACTATGCGCTCGAGTAGGACGTGATCGAAAACATATGTGCGACTTCTAAAGGCTGCTACGCTACTGAACTGCCAGTCCTAATCGCGTTTCCTAACTTTTCTTTATTCAGACGGAAGCAGGGGCCGACCAAGTCGCTTTGATAACTTTCCTGAGCCGTAATCAGCTTTTCTGCCAAGCCGATACTTTTGCTACTTGGATGCGTTGGTACGGCAACGACCACCATAAATAACGCCCACTCTCCATTTACCGCCGCACCCTCTTTCGCGCTTGCGTAGCGGCCACGGACCCTTCCGCCTCATTCACTTCTAGCTCCCATACAACCGGGATCCCTCGCGAGTTACGTTTCTGAAACTAACACGAAGGTGCAAAGCCTTCCAGGCAGGAGGACCGTCATTAGACGTCAGGGGTCGTAGAAATCTTGCCGGATCGATGGGCTCTTACGGAGCTCCCTCTGGTCGATTGTGATCTCTGCCTCGGCCACATTATCCTATACTGCTAAAACACCTTCAGGATGGGAAGTTCAAAAAGCGTGGTGATTGGTGGGCAAATGAATAGAAAGAACTGAAATAACAAGGAAGAGAAATGCTGTTTTTGCTCAGGCGTTCTAGACAGCTTCATTCGACAGCCACCTTGATGACCTACATTTTAACGAGAGCACATTGAAGGGCCTGTTTCGCAGAACGTTCAGCTTTTTTGTCATTTGTTCTAAGAAAACATCGGCGCTAGCCGTGATAAATGCGATATTAGCGATACAAACTTCAAATACCATGGGTCTAAGCTGAAATTGACGCCGTGTGTGCTGCGTGCAAAGTAGATTCTCTGACAAAGACTGAGCATAGTGGTTGAAGCTGCCTCAGAAAGAACTGTGTACATTCTTCATGTATATAGAGGACTCTTATTATCGCATGCTACAATGCGTTCGTTTTGCTCTATTGCTGATTGTGTAGTGTGTATTTATTTATTAATTATTGAAGAATACCTCAGAGGCCACGAACACATTGAGGCAACGAAGGTAAAATAGTGAATGGAGAAAAACGCAGGACTCTTGAAGTAGCAATGCAGTATACACCAGTGAAACTCAACAGCGCATGGAATATGTATATATATTGTAGAAGCGGCGGCCGCGAGAGTGCTGACTGTACGAAGAAGAGAATAATGACGACAATCATGGGTGCGCTCGTGGCACGCGGCGGCTGCTGGCAGTGGACAGTTCCGACGGACGCATAGAAGATTAAACATGGTTCCTGCTCAGACTCTACATCTTTCTTGAGGATTTCTGGCCAGCCACAGCCCTGAAACCTAGAAATCTGGCGACCAATGGGAAGAACTTCACCCTTGAGCTACAGACATCGAGGTACCTGACAGTCCGCAACCATGGGCTTGACGATGCCGGTGACTGTCCCGACCTTTTCCGGCCAAGACATGAGAGAATCACTCCGCGACTTCAATGACAGCCTTTTCGGGCAATTGACGGTTAGCGTCTTCACGGAGTCTGACATGCTCTTGCAGGCCGTAAGAGTTGCCCCGTGCGGTGCCGTAGAATGATGGCGGCGTCTTCAACCTCCCTTCAATTCCTGAAACCAGTTTGTCACGGCATTCCGGGAAAAGTTGCTGCCGGTGATCTACGACTACCATATCTGGCGTGAGCTCGACGTCCGAACGCGACACCCAGAGAAAGGTATGCAAGATTGTGCTCGGGCCATCCAGGGGCGCCTCCATCGAGTAGATCCCACAGCTCCTGAGACGGTTAAGGTCTCGCATTTGCTTATTACTTTGGTCGGTATTTTTTTATTAATGAAGGTGAAACGTGGCGAAAGTAGCAAAAAAAACGAAAGCACAACATAGTTTTATGGTGTGTTCAGTTTCTGTCCCATTGCCATGTCTACGTTTGTCGCACGCTAATAACAGTGCGCATTGATTTCAAAACGTGATAACTTCACATTTCATTGGCATATGGAGATTTTTCGTCGTAGTGGCCCAGCGTAGGGTAACGAACCGGGTGTGCCTGGTTAACCTCCCTGCCTTCTCTCTTGTTGTTCTTGTCCTCCTATGCACTGAGTTTCACTCCAGCATCTAAACCATCGATACCCCCTTGGTGTCTTCTTCAACCAACAGTGCATCTTAATGTACCATGGATCCGGAGAAAATATGAGCTTTCATCGCCCGTGCTGAAACAACTGCCTCTTCTTCTTTTCCACGAGAAATATTCAGACAGTGTACATATATATATACCGATGGCTCCACGAACCGCCATTGTTCGTCAGGTGCAGTAGTTGTCCCAGCAGTAGGTGTTACTATCAGCTTTAGAACTGACCACTCCATGGCATCTATAGCAGCGGAACTAGCTGCTTTGCACGCTGCACTTTGTGCGGTCAATCGGGAACTACCGCAACAATGGTCGATTTTTGATAACTCATAGGGTACCTTACAGGCCGTCCGAACAGCTTGTTTTCGAAATTCGATGCTTTCTCCACACTTCGCACGAGAAAGGGCATCATGTAACGTTTCAGTGGCTGCCAAGTCACTGCGGCGTCATAGGGAATGAACAGGCCAATACTGCCGCGTGTGCAGCTCTTGAAGGAACACGAGAAGAAGCCACGCCAATTTCGCGGACCGATGCTGCCAATATTAATCGCGTGAAATCACGTTTTCACTATGGCACCCACCAAACAACGAGATGAATCGTCAACACCACCTGTCCTCTTTGATGGCTCTCCGCATGCCCACTGGGCTCAACCGAAGAGAAGCCACTCTTCTTCATCGCTTATGGCTAGAAGTGGCATTTACAAAATCTTATTTATTTGTCAAAGTAATGGACAACAACGCCCTATGCGATGCCTGTACCACATACTGTGCGACTGTCTATTATATGACATCCAGAGACAGTCACTGGCGTCCGTTCTTGCACGCATAGACAACAGCCAAATGCATGTGGACACTATTCTTTTAAGTGCCCTAGAGAAGACATTGAAACAGAAGGCGACAAAAGCTCTGTTGAAATTCCTACGCGACGCGGACTTGAACAAGTGGCTTTAACAGCAATATCACACACCGCGAAATATAAGACTGGACTATGAGTGTGCGCGCGTGTGCAGCCGAATTTGCTGTGTTTATCTCTCTTCCCTCTCTCCTCTCTATCGTTCATCTCCCCCTCCCCCTCTCATGCGCAGTGTAGCAAACCGGCTGTCTATAGGCTGGTTAACCTCCCTGTCATTATTTTCCTCTTATTTTCCTTCCTTCTTTATTCAGCGACGGCACACACGTGAATCGCACAGGGTAGTCATATGGCATCGCCATGGCGGTCTAGTGGCTAAGGCCCAGTGCTGCTGACCCACAGGTCACGGGATCAAATCCCAGTTGCGACGGCTGCATTTTCGGTGTAGGCGAAAGTGCTATAGGTGTGTGTGCTCTGATTTGGGTGCAAGTTAAGGAATCCAGGTGGTCGGTAATTTCCGGAGCCCTCCACTACGGCGCCTCGCATATTTATATGATGTTTTTGGGTACGTAAAACTCAGATAATATTATTGGGTCAGCAATTGTGGCCCATGTTTACATTTTGATGAAAGCTCGTGTTTGAGCGCACGTACATTCACGTTTCTTGTTGTTTAGTGACTTGGAAAGACATTTGCTCAGTAGACGGGAATATGCATGAAAGAGCAGGCGTGAGAACAGGAGCTGTCCTCAAAACGTAAAAATAGGCCACATTTGCCAACCCAGTCTAATTAACGTAAGTGTGTGCCATTGCTGAATAAAATTCTTATTGTCGGTAGAAGTAGCGAAGTGCCTCTCAAAGAAAATGTCTTTCAAAAGATTTTTGAGAAGCATTTCAATAGAAAATCAATAATTCCATAATAATGCTTTACTGTCTCTCTCGCCGGCAAAAAGGAAGGTTTTAGATCACAGGTTGTGCTCAGGGTAGTATCCAGTCAATTTTTCGAAACTTGCTGCGCATGCCTGTGCTTAGAAATACTTTTGAACAGTTTGTTGAATAAACTGTCGAAATATCCCCTCAAGCACTTCCGTCGCCACTTTTCTGGCACCGAAAACGGCAATTTTTTAACGGCTTGCACTCCATGCACCTAAGATGCCGATATGACGAAGCTGTAATAACGCTTTCTTTTTGGCGATAATGCAACTAACACTCATAGACTGATCATATCTGCCTAATGCTCTTCATGCCATTTGTATCCTGATTTCTTTGGTTGTTCACGTAATTATGGTTGCTTATTGCAGAACTCTTTTTGTCCCTCTTGCATGGTCCTGCCCCAGCCATGTTTGTTCCCGTGCTTGTTACTTGAGCTTCACGTTTCGCATCGGCAAGCACATACTGTCTTAAGTAGGGGCATTCCCAAATCACTTTCAGTGCACACCACCTCCCTCAAGCTATAGCAAAGCGTTGCTCTCTTCCGAGATTGTCGACAGATAAAGTTTGCGATGTATTAATGCTCGTATCTATTGCTTGCTTTTTCAATACGAAAAATCCTATTTGTTTACAATACGTGCACTGTTGTCATGCTGCATGCAGACCCTCCGCTGCCTGAAATGGCGGCCACAAAATGTTACACATTCGCAATATGGCACGTAGAGTTCTGCAACTCTTCAATCTAACACTCCGATGACGAGCGTAGATGATTTACGAACGAGTACTCATTTGTGATGGTGGGTTTCAATTCCTGGTAGAATATGTCCGGAAGGTAAGGGAAATGATAGTTCTCAGGCGGTCTTTCTATAGCGCCGCTGGCGCCCTTCGCCATCTGGAGGCCGAATCATAACATGATCCGCCTATAATGCTGCAGTAAAAAGTGGAACAAAGATGTACCCTAACACTTCCGCTCTTCTGGATGCTTCTTTCTTCTCCCTAAGTCACATTGTAATATCGATAGATTATCGCAGATACGTCCTTCTACAGTCACCTGACTCTCGACAAAAGAAGTTTTCGAGCCTGAAGCTGGCACAGTCAGAGCAACGAAGACGCGATTCATTTACGAGTTAGACAGCTGGGCCTACGAAAAATGGAAGCCCAGGACCATGTCAACGCTTTTTATTGTCACCAAACCGACAGCTGCTGCTCGTTCTATTCGGGGTGAGTCCCGCAGAAATGTGCTCTGTTACCTTCCATGGAGTCAGGATTCGATCAAGCGTCATAGTTTCCACTGTATATCCACATTGAAGGCAATCGCGATGAGATCTATAAAAAAACGCTGTTTAATACGAAAGTGCTTAGTGCCACCTGCCGCATTTTCATAAGCCTTTGCTGCGAGGTCTGAGGGAAAGGTTTGCTCAGAACACCATTAGCCGCACCTGGCGAAGAGGTTTTCGAAGAACGCAGACGCAATATATTATGAGTACGTGCGACGTATGAGGTGTCTTTGTTGATTTTTCGAAGTTACAGTTGCGACAAAGCCTATGTTTCCGTTATTTATGCCAGAGCCGCCCCTGTACACAGCTGTGCACTGTAGGTGGGAAAATCGGAGCTCCTAGATGCCGCTCGACGCCCATGCCGATGACGACTGCAAAACGTCACGTAGGCGCGTTGTACGTACGCCGTGCACGATGCTCTTTCGTCGAGCTACTCTTCCGTAAACGGTTCATTTGGCGAAGATGTTTGCAAGCGCCGCCACAGGCGGCAGTAGAGGACGATTGAGCACCACCCACAGCGTCCACTCCTTCCGCCCGAAAGCCATTGGGACCACCGCCCAGCTAAAGCACCGAGTTACTGCCATGCGTTCAGATGTCTCCTTTAACAGCCCTGTACATCAGTGTACTTTTTGTCATCGTTTCCTGACAGTATCTGAACAGCATGTTAACAGCAGTGGAGGCTTTTCAGCGCTACACCAGAGGACATATCCCACCGTTAACTCAACAAAGACGGTGCGAGGTTGTTGGAGGTGCTCTCAATAGACAATATTAGTTGAGCGTTCACTACCTGAGCTGATCGGAAGCAGGCACCCATTCAGAATGACCGGCTTCCTTTGTCTACACAGCTACTGCAGATGCTCAACTGAATATGCAACGCGAGTGGGCATCGCCATGCACTTTTCAGTGTGCAAGTATATAGCGTACCCGAAATGCGTGTTTGCATTCACTGAATGTTGCGGTGAGAGCGGTCAACTGAAAATGCAGCAGCGGGACTCTGGTGCACCTGCTCGTAAGTCTTGTGGTGGTAGCACTTAGACAAATGCTGCCATGCGTTTCGCGGTTACCTAACTTAAGAAAGGGTATTCGAAGAAGTGAGTTACTTTTATGAGGTAGTTTTTATTATGCGATTGAGTGGATCCTCAATGTCGCAGCTCGGAATGGCTGCGGAACGCAGGTATTGATCATCCAGAACATGCTTTCAACCTACCAAACTGGGAGTAGTTGCCGCCTAGTTTGGAGAAAATTTGCCGACAAAGAAGACACCCCAATATTCTAAATTGAAAACTTCACAAGAGTTCACTGTTGGGCGAGGTGGTGCTTTGACACAGAAATCATCGTGAGAGTGCAACATAACACGCAGATGCTCGTTTGTTTCTTTCTGTGTGTCGTGTTTTGCTGCGCTCTCACGACGGTTTCTAACTCTAAACATTCGCGTAATACAAAGACATAGTGAACACTGTCAAAAGCCTAGCTACCGTCAACAAAGAGTGCACAAGAAACATTGTTGTTGTCTGACGTTGCATCCCACTGATCGAAGAATTCTTCGAATAGTGTTTGATTGCTTTAGCCTTACCGGAAACCTTACTGACATTGTGACAAAATTTTGTGGATATCAATAAAGCATAATTTTGTTAATAACAAACAGTTTGCTAGTATTTGCTATATAAAAAGCCAGAATTGACGTCGAAATATAATATTCAGTTACATCCCGCGCACACTGCTTTTATGGAGAGCTTTATTCCTGTTTTATTATACACATCTATATTTCAGCGTTGGAGTTTTACAGTTTTACAGTATCCGGGACAACTACGACCTTAATACTATAACAGCTAGCAGTAACCCAGATGACACCCCATCAGTTATGATAGAAGAAGTCAGAAAAGCCTTGGAGAGCATGCAAAGAGGCAAAGCTGCTGGTGAGTATCAGGTAACGTCAGATCTGCTGAAAGATGAAGGACAGATTGTGTTAGAAATACTAGCCACCCTGTTTACGAGGTGTCTCCTCATGGGAAGAATACCAGAGTCTTGAAAGAATGCTAACATCATCTTAATACATAAGAAGGGAGATGACAAGGACTTGAAGAATTACAGGCCGATCAGCTTGCTATTCTTAGAGTACAAGCTATTTACAAAGGCAATTGCTAACAGAGTTAAGAAAACCTTGGAATTCAATCAACCAAAGGAACAAGCAAGATTTCGAACAGGCTACTCAACAATCGACCACATTCATACTATCAATCAGGTAATAGAGAAATGCTCAGAATATAGCCAACCACTATACATAGTCTTGATAGACTACGAGAAAGCGTTTGATTCAGTAGAAATATCAGCAGTCATGCAGACACTGCGGAATCAGGGCACTAGTGAAGCATGTATAAATATCCTGGAAGAAATCTACATGGGATCAACTGCTGCCATAGTCCTTCATAAAGTAAGCGACAGAATATCATTCAAGAAGGCTGCAAGGCAGGGCGATACTATTCCTCAATGCTCTTTACCGCGTGCTTAGAGGAGGTTTTCAGCGGCCTAAAATGGGAACAGTTAGGGATAAGATTTAATAGAGAATACCTTAGTAACCTGTGCTTTGCCGGTGACATTGCATTGCTGAGTAACTCAGGGGACAAATCGCAACTCATAATTACGGAGTTAGACAAGGAGAGCAGAAAGGCGGCTCTTAAAGTTAGTCTGCAGAAAACGAAAGTAATGTACAACAACCTCAGAAGAGAGCAGTGTTCGAGATAGGTAATGGTGCACTTCAAGTTGTAGAAGACTATGTCTACTTAGGGCAGGTAATAACCGCGGAGCCGAACCACGAGATCGAAGTAAGTAGAACCAGAATAATACGGTGGAGCACATTTGGAAAGCACTCTCAAATTATGACAGGTAGATTGCCACTATCCCTCAAGCGGAAGGTAAATAACAGTTGTATCTTGCGGGTACCTAGTTACAGAGCAGAAACCTGAAGACTTACAAAGAGGCTTCAGCTTGAATTGAAGACGACGCAGCGAGCAATGGAAAGAAAAGTGGTAGGTGTAAACTTAAGCTACAAGAAGAGAGCCGAGTGTATTAGGGAACAAACGGGGGTTAAGGATATCATAGTTAAAATCAAGAAAAGGAAATGGGCATGGGCCTGACATATAGCACGTAGACAGGATAACCGTTGCTCAATAAGGGTAACTAACCATATTCCCAGAGAAGGCAAGCGGGTTAGGCGGGGACAGAAGGTTAGGTGCGCAGATGAGATTAAGAAGTTTGCGGTTATAAATTGGCAGCAGCAAGCACAGGTCCGTGTTAAGTGGCAGAACATGGGAGAGGCCTTTGTCCTGCAGTGGACGTAGTCAGGCTGACAATGATGATGATTATGATGATGATATTTAATTTAATCGCCGAGCTTTCCGCCTATGTTGAGCTTATATGCATCCTGCTCAAGAGGAACACTGGGATCACTTAGCATATGTTTATGTAGTCGCGGAGTGTAGTATATATTTACAACATATAAACATACTATTCCAAACTCACCATAGGCGCTCTTCTGGCTTCCATTTCCGTAATGTTAAAAGAAGCGTTGTGACTTCATTTTGTTGCAGATTTAGATGCGTTTTCCTTCATGTACTATCTGTCAAAAATTGTGAAGAAAGAAAAAGTCACGACATGGCCAAACTCCACGGCGATTACCGACATACTAAGACACAAACGAAGTCATTCTGTTTGAGTGAACAGAAAGTTTTTGTAATGAACTTAGCTTGTACCTTTGAAATGCCTGGCCATTCACATCCTTATTCAACTGCTTTTACTTCAGCATTGACAATAATCTATACGGAAACCTCACAGGAGTAGTCGAAGCACACGAACATTCTAAGGATCTGCGTTCAATGCAGTGTCGTTGGTTTGTATAACAATTGCGGTAACGTTTTAGGAAAAGATATTTGAGTCGCTGCGAAAGATGACTAACACAGCTTATGTGTCACGCTCTTTTTTTACTGGAAAACATAATTTACTTATATGCGTCGGTTAATATACGAGGTGATTTATCAGTTGTTGCATGCGAAGAAAACCTTTACATGAAATCCGAGTTGTGACTATCGTGATTCCATTTGGCTCTAGTACCAACAGCGTATTCTTTTTCCCATCAACAGTTTGAGATATCTGTCTGTCCTACTTACTCAATTTTACGGCCACATTTATTCCTCATTTGGTTTGTTTTATTCGCTTAGTTTTCTTCATTTTTTCTGACCACCAATTTTTCAGCAATATTTCTCTGTAATTTTCGTTCCAACCACCACGGTAAGTTTAGCAAGCAATAATGAGAACTTCAATATCCACGCATCCAATAAGTGAGCTTTGCGGTACATTCGTCCCCCATTCTTCTGCATGCTGATAGATGACGTAGCTTGTCCGACGGCATCATTCAAGCAGGGACGCTTTGCGCTTCCTTGAAAAGCCCACTGATAATGCGCAGAAAACACATAAAGGTAATAATAACAAATGTATGAATGTTTCATCAAATACGCCGTCGATGCAATCTCTGTATTCCGCTCCGATGCCGTTCAATGAGCCGAAGTTGCGGATAAATTTTAATCGCGACTACTTCAGTTGAATTATTCTTATCCAGGCTTGTCTAAAGAAAGGTGCATGCATTTTCTGGTTATCGCTTTTTATTTACTTATAAGTTCAGCCCAGTAGTTGCCAAGCATTGGTAACTCGATGTAGGCGTGTAAGGAGGTTTATTCCGCATATATGACTCGCAAATAAGGGCCTCGCTTTAGTTCAGGCACTTGCCCGCACATTTCTCTACATTTGATCAGGTGCTTATCCGGTCACTATTATTCTGAACACACGTTTTTTGTTGACAGAGTAAAGGAGAACGGCGTTAAAAATAAATTGCCGTGAAAGAGTGCTTTTATCTTATGTTACCTCTCTAAAAAGATTTACTCAATTAACGCGTGGGCGTGTATTGACACTCTTTAACCAGCCAATCAGGCCAACCAAGCGTATTCATTTTTATCGCTCTGAGTGCCACTAAGTAGTGAGAAAAGCCGCTGTGAGGAAAATATGATACTCTCGTCAACCTTTCTCTGATAACCTCTAATTCTTTGCTAATCCCTCAGTGTAGCCTGAAATTATAAGGCTGCCGTTGAGTATATTTAAAAAGAGAGCCAGAGCTCAAGCTAAAAGTAGCCAAAGTGGTCATGTCATTTAGTTTGAGCGCAGAGCGCAGATTTCATCCAAATTGAAAAAAGTGACAATAAATGAAGAGTTCTTAGTATTGAACACTAAACATCAGGATTTTAAATATGCAAAAACGGGGTATAACGAGCCCAATATTTTCCCCCTTGCATGGTCGCCAAGCCTCGTTCAAGTTGCAAATAAGTAAAAATAAGTATCATACTTTTAGCACGCGTGTTTTGTTTGTCTACAATTGATAGAGTTCTTGGAAGAGTAATTGTAGGCCATAGCAACTCAGCAGGAACATCAGCTGTTGAAGCTATTCTTCTTTTATTCTTAAAGCCGTGGATAGTGACAGCTACAGTATTAGTGTTGAACCAGTGCACCATCAGGTAGCGAAATATGGCAAAAGATGAACAGTCTGGATTAATTTTGTGGTGGATGTCTCCTTGACGCGCTGCGTTTCGGCATCAGAGTCAGGCGTCAGCCCTGATCTCTCCTGATATGCCCACGTAACTCCATCGTCAAAGACGGTGGAATTCTCGTTAGGGCCGCTCAATGCGGACCACCCTGCTGGACGGGGCAAGGACATGCGCGTGCATAGGCCAACGTGACGGTGTTACGACAGAAAAACTTGCAAGTGAGGGTTATTCTGCAGACTTTTTTTCTGTTTTCTCTTCAAATGTTACGTATATTGATCAGTAAATGTGCTAAAATAAAAGCTTGAGATAGCCACAAACGAGGTATGGCACCAGCCTGAAAATTTGTCGCCAGAGAAGGCCGCTAAGTAGCTATTTTGACGCAAAGTAGCCACCAACGGCAACAATGCCTAAAGCGAACATACAGTGTCGCAGTTTTTTTTTTAATCGTAGAGAGTTTGCTACGCTGGATTGTAATATCTGTGTGAATTGAATGCAAAGCTC
This sequence comes from Rhipicephalus microplus, assembly GCF_043290135.1. NCBI lineage: Eukaryota > Metazoa > Arthropoda > Arachnida > Ixodida > Ixodidae > Rhipicephalus > Rhipicephalus microplus. Next base: position 5,161,487 of record NW_027464598.1, on the reverse strand, counting down.
GCAGTGATTACGAAAATGATGAGTGTCGCGAATAGTTCAAAATATCCTGCCGATTCTGTTAACGAATTTGTCTTGTTTAGTTCATAACCTAAAATGAGAGTAGCATTTCTCGCAATGAAAAAAAGCTTGTGTATCTTCATGTAACAACTCGCACACAACAATTAAATAAATTCTGTAAGTCTTTATTACAGCTCTGTCAATGTGACAGAGCTTTGTAAACAGATGAAGCTTCTTACAAGAATGTCTACGAAGACCCTCGTGCTTGTTGATGGGGCAGGTAATATAAAAGCAGGTACCTAGAGTAGCAAGTCATACGATGTGCATGTGCATGCTAAGTTTCCTCATTTTCAATGAAGAGTTTCCTTTCGCTCTCTCAGAAATAAAGTCTTATTAAACGTATGTTATATGCACCAAATGCCTACTTTCACTGCTTACATAATCGTGTTCTTGATTTGCGACCCCTGGCCTCATTAGAAAAGGGCTTCATATTATTATGCAAAAAAAAGATGAGAAAGTATCTTATAGACTCATATAATATTAACTGTACGCGAAGGCCATCCCATTAGTATATTTCGACTCATGCAATATATAAACGTCTAATGTTTCTCAAATGAGTTGACTGATTATCCTGCTATCAATAATTTTTAAATATTTACCTCAGTCATCACTATTTTGAATTTGTCATAGAATCTTGTTTAGCTTTCCCAATTTCTAGTTTTGGGACGTTAAAGCACACACATCAATCGGCTTTCCTAATTTTGCTATGGCGAATATACCTTCACAAACTAAATTATTACTCAATAAACGTGTTTCGATTATTGTCATAGGCATGCGTAGTCATGCTTTCACGCTCTTTTGTATATCTTTCACTTTCTCTTAGGTGTCCCGTGACGTTTTATGCTTCACATGTGTCAATGAGGCTTAACCAGACTTTTCGTAAACAAATCCACATTCGCATGAGAAAAAGTGGTTTTCGCATAGAATACTTGCAATTTCCATAACAATAGGCTTTTGTTCACGTAAGTCACAACCCCAAGAAAAGAATTATCTACATTTTTCATGTTGATTTTTGTTAAGCCTTCGCTCTAAATACCGCTCTAAAAATTATGCTTTCAAGCAGTAATCATATATTTTTGTTCGACATAGCCGAAACCATGTATTTAGAGAACATTTCACAATGTGGACCTATCATCTTAAGGTTTCAGTACTGAAAACTATACAATCATTTCAAAACAAGTGTGCGATTGAGCTCACACAAGTTTCTCTACGAAGAACACTTTTAAAAAAAATCTGTCATCCAGAAAACAAGAAGGGCGATGTATTGATGCCGCTTATTAATCGATATAAATTGTCCAACCACATCGTTCAAAACAAAAGCTACATCTCAAAATAACGAAGCAAATTTCAATAGAGAAACTTCGATTAGGCTGTAAAAAAGCAACACGAAAAGAATCGATCAGCTTGCAGCATAAGTTTCCAGCGTAAAGAAGCGGTGAGAATTTGTATGTGCAGCAGAACAAAATGTTTTCGAGTCTGGCAAGGTATTCGGAGAGACGTGGACGTGCGAGTGAATTGATTTATTGACATGCCAACCTGAGGTCAGCTTTCATCTGATGAACGCCATACCACAGAAAATGTTCGATAGCTCGTTCTATAAGTTCTCCTTGTTAGACATAGTGAAAGGAACAAAAAAATAGAAGTCAATCAAGGTGCACGCGGTGCTTAAATACAACACAAAGTTAATAAATAAAGCCAGCTAAGGAAAGTGCAGGGATTCTTACATCAATATTTAAATCAATTCAGTAATTATGGGATCAGTATAAATGGTAGTGGACGTACGATTACTTGCTGTCAATACGAGGTGCGATGAAAAATTGAGGCAAGTAAATACATAGAAAAGAGAGTAAGCGAAAAAAAAGAGGCGGCATTCCACTCTTTTAATGTGGATAAGCTGCGAATTTTATCAAAGAGTACCCAGGTAACTCAAGATTTCGAACGTTGTTGCATATCACATTTAGTTGCAGCGTATACCCTGCAAGTAAATTCAAAATGTCTTTCCAGCAAGACCCATTAGAGTCTAGCGTATGCCCCTTGGGAGTTTTTCATTTAGGCAGCGCGTGCTTTTTTCTCGTTACGTGCATCGTTTTGCTTTTACAGCTCGATCTTTCTTGGCTCTCTTTATTAGATGTCTTGTCTAGCGCGAACACTGACCATCGGCATCAGCACGAGGGATGCGAAAACTCGGATGCAAGAGATGACGTCCAAGATTGTGAAAATATGTGACATCATCCATAGATTTTCCTATAAACACTCTATAGAGAAACTGTGGCGTTAGTGTCTATGAGAGTCGCAACACATGGCACTTCAGCGGGCATAGGAATGATGGGTAGTACACAGAATGGCAAATCTTTTGAACTTCCGGCTCCGCTTTGCTTGGAGTAGTTTGAAGCTGCTTTGTTACAAAACAACAACCACTAACAGTTAATGAGTTACGCTTTAGCACCTTAATCTATTAGGCCCACCAATTCAATCGGGTCGTGAAATTCTAAAGAGTCCTCTCTTTGCTTTGGAATGAAAAACGGAAACACGGAAATGAACGAAGCCACAAATGCATTCGAAGCCAGCAAGCACGAAGAATAGGCAAATCCGTGTACTACCCACAATTCTCATGGTCTCTCACCGATCGCGGCACTAGAGTTGCCTCTAGTTAATTTGGAGAAACTCCGTGAGATCTGCAAGACGTGCCTGCAGCGCCATCACGACATACCATAATATGAGGTCAAGTGATCACGTCATCACTTGACATCATCGCTTCGCGCTGCCTCCGCAATCTCGATCTCGGCCGCCATGGAAAAAGAAATAAGGCTCGGGTACTCTGCGAAACCTTCGGTACTGGATGCGATGTGAAATAATGTTAGTCCCAGAAAGCTTGCGGAAGGGGGCGTGTGAAGACAATTACATCGACGAAGAAATAAAAGATGGCTTTCACTTTCTAGTTATTCTTGGCGATTGCCTAAGGAACCCTGCCATACTGCTTTATAGAACTGTGTTGAGCTGTGAGGTATTTCATATGTATGTCGCACATGCGTTAGCATTTACGAATCTTGGGTTTAATGCTTCGTTTGCAACACGCAAGTAGCGAGTAGTGGTGTTTAGCCGAATTTTGTGGCACATACCTTCACACCTATGGACAATTGAGAGAAAGACAAAAAATACAGTGGCCCTCACCAGAGGAACCTTACAAATTGTTAAATACCCTGTGCTTGGAAAGATGAAAATGATTGTAAAAAAATGGTAAAGCAGAGGAGGAGCAAAGTCGTGATTGTGGCACCATCCAAGTGCTACGTAGCAATATTGTCTAGGACGAATTACAGTTCCTCATTCAAGACACTTGCTTGAAGAAACTGCAACAAGGCCTTGAGATCAGCTTGTGTTGAAGACCAAGCACGCCAGGTGCCTAGAATCTTGTTGCCTCGAGAAGGTGTTTGTACAGCTTGCCTGGTGTGGCTGATGGGGCCACTTTTTAGGAATTTAAGTTGGTGCACGCACACAATATTAGCTTGGCATTTGGTATGGGCAACTCCAAGTGTAAACAGGCGGGTAGAGTCACGTCGTGATAGGCTGCAGTGGATATGCAGTTTCAAATCAGGATCCAAGATACGCAGCGGTGGGCTTCTAAACGTCGGTGAATTTAACAAGTCCAACAAAATATAGATGACGGGCTAACACATGAAGTGTTTTTGCAGTTTCGCATGGGGAAAGAGGAACGGTGGCACTGCTGAAGTCGCCGTGGCAGATTGGGCAGCTTCGTCAGCTTTTTTTTATAAAATTATAGCACGAACACACGCCTATACGCACACACTCAGGCACCAAATATGAAGAGGGGGGATGTGCGTGTGTAAATGTGGCATGTTTTAGCGCTCTACTTATTGTTTTAAGAAATCGACAACCAGCTGGGCACACAAGTTATTTTGCGTCAGCTTAGTTATTTCCTTGAATACCAAAGGAACAAAGAGCCACTGGAAGAATATTTTATGAAATTTTTCTAAATTACTTCACGAAGGACTTCCCTGATTTCCGCATGAGCTGCTGATATGAGCCTTGACCTCAAGCTGAGGATAGATTTTTACGATGAGAGCCAGTGATGGCGAACTACCCTACATTTCACCCAACACACATTCGAAGTTGTCTCAGTCTTTGACACTTCGCAATTCTGTTGTGTACTGCCACAGGTTGCATCATGCGAAAGAATTAAGGAAGGTACACAGCCACAACTTCGTCCGTTAATAGCCGGTGCTATTTCTCACATTATTGTGGTGATGAAGACGACAGTGATAGTCACTGAGGCGTCGCCCGGTGGGCTGCATATATTGCTCCTCAAATGTAAGCGACAGGCCGTACACCACGCATACGACACAGTTAGTTAACTTGTAGATAGATATGTGGGGTTTAACGTCCCAAAATCACCATATGATTATGAGAGACGCCGTAGTGTAGGCATCCGGAAATTGTGACCATTAGTTAACTTGATTCGCTGCAGCTTAGTGCATTTCTTTGGCGGGACTGTATTTGGATCCACCAGCTTGCATAGCTTCCCGAGCTTGTTGGGAGCCTAGAACACAACCTTAGCCATTGCCTCCTGGGCAGTCTTCTTCAAATTATAGAATAGTCCATGCTTGTAGGGAATATACTTTGCAGCACTTGCTAGAAGCGGCATCAGCTACCGGCTTTTCACCGTTTGATCGCGCTTCTCTTAACTCTTTTGTGCACGAAACTCCATTGTTGCAGAAAACAGGGTATTATTTTGAAAATGGGTGAAGTGGTTTGCAGAAAGGCTTTTTTCGCAAGAAACTAAAATTGGTAGTTTTAGTTGAAAAGATATGAGTTGGTCCCCTGAGGTGACCACTATGCAGTAAGAGTCTACTGGTCACTTTCGGTGGAAGTACAGCTACTAACTTTTATAGTGCTTAGCGTTAGATACTCATAAACATGCTTCCTGCACAGTAAATATATTAAGAATGGCTCATGTTTTCACATCTATAAGAATATCTCGGGTTTACCGTCTAGCGCGCCTTGAAGACGACAGCAGTCGGAGGAAAATGAAAGTTAGATGGCACATTGAAATCCAAACGAGGTAGCGTCATCTTTGTCGGATTGCCGAAAGTTTTAAAAATGCGCCATTGAAAATCTGACACATGGGGCTAACTTGCTTCAAGAGGAACAAATGAGGAAAACATGGTTACCTTGGGTGACCACCATGCTAGAAAGAGTCAAAATTTGTTCCATGCCGAGGACTGAAGCTCAGTTGACAGCTAGAAATTTCCGCCTAACGGGTAACAGAAAGACTTTCCGAGGCCATTCTTGAAGCACAAAAGGACAATGGCCCGCTTACTTAGCTTGGTATGTGTGAATGATGCCGCAAAAGTGCTTTGTTGACTCCGTGCTCCCACAAACAATAAGTATGGCTATCCTGAAATATACGCTTCCTTTACTTTCAAAACAAAACGGCCCGGCCGGGCTGTAAACATATATAACCAAGTCATAACCTATAGTCCCAAAAACCATTGTGCCTTGCACTTGAAGTACAATTTCGTGGGCTAAGTGGCATAAAAACGAGTCGCTAAGAATAGGAGCTGCACAGGAGCCAATACAAAGACCACTCTTCTGCAAAACGTTTTGGCAATCCGAGGGGTTGGAATTGAAATTTGGATAAAACTGAAAAAATGTCAAAAAACATCATACATATGTGTGATAAGGTCTTGCTATCAATGGTCAATTTAGCAAGGCAAATATTTGCTAGCACCCTTAACAACTTCAAAAAATTAAGCAGCGTAATTTGGGAAACGGTGAAGATAGTACGTACATCGACTGTGTCCGAGCAGATTTCTAGAAGCGCCCGCATTCAATCATTCAAATAATGTTGCTTTCAATATTGTTAAAAACATATCTATATAACATACTGAGTGCTTTGTTATTGCATGTAGCAAAACGCAGGACATACGCTAATTTGTTGTTCAAACGCAAACATTGTGATCTTTGATCGTCTATGTGTCCGACGTCATCACGCAGCAGCCAAGTGTGATAAAGTGCTCAGCATAGTGTCATCTTGATTAGCAAGTAAGCTTTGAATTTGCTAGATTGGCCAGGAAATACAAGCTTCATTATTTTCTTTCCAAAAAGGCAATACTGTTGAATTTCTCATTTTACACCGTTTCACTTATTTTTTCAGGTTGCGCCATGTTCGCAGCTTGCGTACGTCAACGACTTGAGTGAATGAAAACGAAATTCCTGTACTTCGCGCTTTCTCTTTACCACACAAACCATGGAAGCAGTGCATCGCATACTTTACTCGGAATATTGACAAATCCCTCATATAGAGAGCACGCGAAACTGCCCACTCTATCTGGGCGCGTCAATGTAACATGCAAACATATCGCAGTTATCTAAATTAAACTTGCAAGCAGATCCCACGTAATTTAATAATCGATAATATACGAAACATTCGAAGGAAAGATAACTGTGCTGTAATGGTTTTTAGCAAGACCTTAAGAAATTCCGCTAAGTATATGTAGAAATGTTGTACACACAGACATATTTTAAACAGTAACATGTTTGCCGTTGCGTGACGATGCCAACAGCAACATTGGTATTAGCGACACCAGACACGGTATGCTGATGTGTAGTGCTTGCGCCCGCAAGGATGGCAGTCCCGGATACTGCTTTATGAATGAGCATCAGCGGATGGCACTTCACTGCAATGGTCATTAACCTGACGTGACGGCTTTTTGATAGAAGTACGTACGTACTGGTTATAAAATTCGATAGCCAGAACTACAGCCACATTTTAGATTTTCACGAACATTATGGTCTACTTGAAAAGCTGTTCCAAGACGTGACGTGGCTCTGTAGCAGAATGCTTGATCGCCTAGCAGAATGCTCTGGTACGATTTCTGTTGTGACCATGATATTTATTCCATTTGCTCATTAGGTCAACGCTGCCGATGTCCACTTGTAGGGACGCAGATCCTTAGGGTCGACCTATTGGTAGGATCCATCACGCCCCACAAAACCCGAACCAAAACTGAACACCGGCTCAACAAAAAACAAAAAACATATGTGTACACAACCGACTTCATGATCACCAGTACCCACCATTTGTCCGTATATCAGTTCATTGATCTGTCCACCACCAATGTGTTGATTCGTCCATCCATGTGACCTTCCATACATCCTTGCGTCCAATCATCCGTGCGTCCGTGCACACGTCCACCTGTTCATGCACCCGTGACTCCATCAGTCAATCTGTAAGTCATTTATACTGGTCGGTGACTTTAACGTAGTCATAAAGGACCTTAGGACCTACCTATAGTTTCGTCCACTTGTCATCATTCACTTCATGGCAATGCACTAATTTTTCTTAATTCTCTCGAGATAACATTACCTTAGAATCGAAAGTTGGGCTAGTTGGATATGCATGGTATAACTGTCAGTTCAAGCGCACGAATAAACAGAAAGTAAGAGAGGACAAGGGCTTGTCCTCTCTTCCTTTCTGTTTACTCGTGCACTTGAATTGACAGTTATACCAAACATTACCAATGTCTGTTAGCATCGTTCTTTGCTTGATATAAACTGCCAAGCACCTTGAGTACATTGCGCTTAACTACAATTGACATTATTCCGACGTGAGAGCTGTACATAACAGTACACATACAATGTTTATCAAATTGGATAGCCATCGCTGCCCCCCGAATTGATGCTTCACGAACATCACGGCCTATTTGAAAAGCAGCAGCGAGACCTGGCGTGGCTCTGTGGTAGAATACTTGGTTGCCAAGCAGACTACATGAATTTGATGATTACTTCTGGGACCCTGACATTTTTTTCTTCACATTCATCGGGCCAACGCAGGCGATGGCAGCTTTTTCTTAATGCTCACGCATTGATATTACCCATGCGTGTTCTCACCGTTCCAGGGTAGATATAAAGTGTCAATGAACTGTGGCACATATCCGCCCGAAGGTATGTGTCACTGCCTGACAAAAACCTTTTGATGATGCACGTGACAGGAATGTGACGTTATTTATGTAAGGACTAGCGAGTCATATTTTTCAAACCATCTAACCCTCCCAAACTCATTTTCGTTCCCGAAGTTAAGGGGGTAATCACTACAGCACCCAGATGTATATGCACAAATAGATAGATAGATATATAGATAGACAGATAGATAGATAAATAGATAGATAGATAGATAGATTGATTGATAAATAGATAGATAGATAGATAGATAGATAGATTGATAGATAGATAGATAGATAGATAGATAGATAGATAGATAGATAGATAGATAGATAGATAGATAGATAGATAGATAGATAGATAGATAGATAGATAGATAGATAGATAGACGCCAAAAGTGCTTGCCCTACGCAAGCAAACGCTTCGAAATATATATAGCCACACTACTAAGAACGACGAACAATACGGCGTGAAAGCACGAACTATCTGCCAACATGCGCCGCTCTGAACGCCCTCAAGGCCATTACTCAATTAAGTTCTTTGTTTCTAACAGATTAAGACGAAGTGATTCGTTTGCGGAACACATCTTGCTTGTCTGTGTGCTTTTCTGGATTTTTCGCCGCAGTTGTGGGGTCTATCGCCCCATATATCGTGGTGATGGATGTTCAACCTCACGGGGCACCGTCCGAGTCCGGTTCAACCGCTGGGACTGCTTCGAGGAAGCGAGGAAACGCGTCTAGTGAGAGTTAGGACACTGAGCTATACTCCGCATCAAGCGACGAGTCCTCGGACGACGGCTTCCAACCCGTCCTGTACCGCAAGGCTAAACGACGGATCGTCAATGCATCTTCGGCATCAAGCACGACTACCGTGAAAACTGCCCCTCAGCGATGGCCTCACTCTATCCTGTTTGTGCCACTGAAGGCTACCGACAGTCTACGCGGGCTGAACAGGCAAGCGCTCTCTGTGTATCTCGAGAATATTACGCCAAATCAGATCAAAGAAATACGTCTAAACGCAAGAAAGAACATCTTGGCACTCGATGTGCTGAACCCACGTGCGCTAAACGCGCTTCAGAAAGTAACGCAACTGGGTAACATCAATGTCAAGTCCATAATACCAGCTGATAGCACCACTTCAACAGGAGTCATTTATGACATCGCCAAGGAAATTCCAGACTCGGATCTTTCAGTGCTAATAAAACCGGCAAATGAAGATAACGTCATTGTGAATATCAGCCGCCTTGGTAACACACATTGTGTGAGAATTACGTTCAAAGAGGACTGTCTCCCCTCCCATGTGAATGTTGGCCACTTTCGTCACCAGGTCCGACCCTTTATTCCAAAACCTATGCGATGTCATAAGTGCCAAAAGGTCGGCCATGTGCAGGGAGCGTTCAGGAACTCCGAAGTGTGCCCCCGATGCTCAGAACCACATGCCAAGGACAAATGCAGCACAACCATACTAAAGTGCCCTAATTGTCAAGGTGCCCACTGTGCATCTTCCAAAGGCTGTCCACGCATAAAGAAGGAGTTTACTATTCTTAGACAAATGGTGCGAGACAGCTCTACCCACAAAGAGGCCGCGGAAAAAGTCCGGCGAAGACGACGACGTCACCGTCGAAGATCTTCGCGAAGAACGCAGTCAACTACAAGAAGTAAGCCAACGCATCTGGGAACGGCGCCCACTGCAGGGTACACCGCGGCGAACGCGGACGATGGAAGACAGAAAACAAGTAGATCTCTCTCTACTAAAGATTGGCCGCCACTTACGCGCACGCAATTTGTGGAAGAACCACATCAGAAGCCGCATTCATCAGAGCAAGCTGCGACAACAGAGGAGCAGCGGAACTTGGATAAGCAAGTGATTGCTCTTCTACGACCCATAATTACTGGCATTCGCACGGTTTTAAACCACACGCGCACAACGTCAGCCAAAAGTGCACTTCAAGTAGAGGACGCTCTGAGTCCAGTACTGGCGGCTCTTGAGTAAATAATGGCCCACCAGCCACTGTCTTTCAGGGAAGAGGTCAAAAAAGCAACAATTTTTCAGTGGAATGCACGGGGACTGAAATCACGCATTGCAGATTTCCGTCGGTCCGTTTCCACCAATATGTTTCCCATCAACGTCATCTGCGACCCAAATTTATCGAGCGCTATTAGACTCTCCGGATACGAATCCTTTATGTCGGCTTGTTATAGTGGAAACAGCAAGGTCCTGCTGTTTATTCGACGTGACCTGACCTACATTATTCGGCCTGTACCACCTGACAACGATAACCAATATATATGCTTAAGAGTGAAGAAAAGGGGTCTTACTGTCACTATTGTCGGTGGATACCTGTCGCCATCAAGTAGATTTGACCACAGAAGACTAGGACACATCCTATCATCCACTCCTGGCCCATGGGTGATCATCGGAGACTTCAACGCCCACCATACGCTATGGGGGAGCCCAAAGATCAGCGCAAAGGGTAGAAGTCTGATAACGTTTGCTTCAGGCAACGAGCTGTGCTTGTTAAATGATGGCAGCCCAACATTTTTACGTGGCCCTGGTTACAGCAGTTGCCTTGACTTGGCTTTTGTTTCTCGAGGTCTCGTCAAATGTGCCGGATGGTTTGCGGACATAGAAACACATGAGAGCGACCACATTCATGTCAAGATCAGAGGATTATCACCTTGCAAGGTACGCGAAACTATCCAAAGAGTGGACTGGACCAAGTTTGAATCTCTCATGGAAGAACGCTGTCAAGAGAACACCTCATTTGACTTAGAAGAGGTGATCAAGTCCACAGTGCAAGACACAGTATGCACCCTCACATGCTCTTCGAGAGTAACCGAATTTGATGTGGAATTAGAACGACTTCGGGCTCTCCGACGGCGTGCGGAACGAAGGTACCGACGCACGAAAGCAATCGACGATTTACGAATCGCTAGACGTCTTCAGAAGAAGATACAACGCCGCATAGACAAGCTAGAGTCACAACGTTGGGCAGCCTTCTGCGCTTCGTTAGATCCTCGCAAGCCTTTATCACACTTGTGGAGGACAATAAGAGGGCTCCGGACATCTCCCATTCAACGGTCTCCATTCAAGGCTCTAGCCCTCTCTCAACAGAGATCGGAGGTAGACGTGGCAGAAGAGTTCTGTGCCAACTTATCTGGTCAACTCGCAGATCCCAACATCTCGACGCTCTCACGTGGTGACACGATATCACACGATCACCACATGGACCAATTTTTTTCTATTCATGAGCTTAAAGCAGCACTGGCTTTGTGTAGACGGACATCAGCACCCGGGCCTGATGGAATATCATACAGAGCACTATGTCACCTTGGTGAGTGTGCGAGGAGTGCCCTCCTCGAGATATACAACGACTCGTGGCGAGAGGGCACCCTCCCAGTTAACTGGAAGACCAGCCGTTTGGTTCCATTACTGAAGCCTGGCAAGTCACCATTGGTGCTCACATCATACCACCCGATTGCACTGGCTAGTTGCTTGGGCAAAGTGATGGAAAGGATGGTACTTGCACGGCTAGAATGGTTCCTGGAGCATCACAACATCTACCTGGACGCTATGACAGGATTTCGCCGTGGCCGGTCATCAATTGATAGCGTCATAGACCTGGTCAGCTACGTGCAACACGAAAAAGGCCGAAAGCGTCTCTGCGCTTCTTTATTTCTTGATGTTAAAGGGGCGTACGATAACGTCACACATGAAGCTGTCCTCACCGCTCTCAAGGAGGTAGGAGTGGGTGGTCGGATGTTTCAGTGGCTACGCAGCTATCTCTCTGAGCGATCCTTTTTCGTGAGAACCGAGGATGGTGACACTTCGCTACATTACAGCCACCGTGGTGTTCTCCAGGGTGGCATACTTAGCCCTGTACTATTCAACCTGACGCTAATAGCTCTCAATGAGCATCTGCCAAGTACTGTCAGATTGTCAATGTACGCGGACGACATCTGCGTTTGGACGTCTGCAGTAACACGTCTACAGCTGCGAGCGCGAATTCAGAGAGATGCCACTCAAGTTGCTATTTACCTCCGTCAACGAGGTCTGGAAATTTCTTCTGAGAAATGTGCACTAGTGGCATTTACGCGCAAACCAATACATAACTACAGCGTTCTGATTAACAGCGAAAGAATACGTCACCTCCGATCATACAAGTTCCTAGGTGTTATAATTGACATAGACCTCTCATGGAGCTCACATGTATCGTACATGAAAAGGCGATTGACAGGCATCTGTCATTTGTTCAAGCTGTTCGCTGGAAAGAACTGGGGAATGTCCACAACTGCTATGTTGCGACTATACAGGTTTCTTTTCCTTGGATTCCTTCGGTACAGCCTACCTGTGTTAACCAACGCAAGTAAAACAAGCCTACGAATGCTTCAAAGTGTCCATGCTCAAGCACTCCGGATATGTTTAGGCTTGCCCCAAAGTGCGTCAACAGCGGCAACTATCGCCATCACAAGGGACAACCTCATCAAGACCCACATTAATGTGGAAGTGCTGAGGACACATATACGACACCTTGCTCGAACCCCTCGACATCACCTACCCTCTCTACCAGTGGTACGACCATGCACATCTTACTGCAAAACGGTGACCGCACATGGTGAGTCGATCCCAACTTCGTTCTCTCCTGCCGCTGGACCTGTGACTCCGCCATGGTGCCTCACTCAAACAATGATTATTATTAACATACCTGGCGTCGAGAAAAAGGCCAATTTGTCGTCACCGGCTCTTAAACAGCTCACACTACTTCTTTTGTAGGAGAAATATCAAGACTCCACACATATCTACACCGACGGATCAGTTCACCCGGACAGCTCTACAGGAGCAGTAGTGATACCAAGGTTGGCCACTACAATTAAATTCAAGACATCTCACGCAACAACATCAACGGCAGCAGAATTGGCAGCACTTCGTGCCGCGTTGCAATTTGTAGTTGATCAACCTACACGCAAGTGGACTATTTTCTGGGACTCGAAGGCGGCACTGCAGTCTCTACTATCAGCCCTACGCCGTGAACCACACGAGCAGCTGGTACTAGAGATAGCAGAGGTTATACACCACCTGACTGAGAAAGGGCACAAAATTACATTTCAGTGGTTGCCCAGTCACTGCGGAATCATCGGCAATGAACGGGCCGATCAAGCTGCCCGCTCAGGCCACACAGAAGATCATAAACTGCGACTACCACTTTCTAGGACGGATGCTGCACGAGAGCTCCGCAGACTTGCTCGCCGGCAAACCACATCGCAATGGAATCAGCCGCCCTTCAAGCATGCCCGACTGTACTCGCTTGACCCTACGCTAAGTGTTGAGTCCCGTCGAGTCTTCGCCGAGCAGACCAGACCCTGTTATGTAGGCTGTGGTTGGGCGTTGCATTTACCAACGCCTACGCTTTCTGCATTGGGATGGCCGACACCGCAGCCTGTGGCCACTGTGGCAAGGAGGAAACCATTCAACATGTTCTTTGTGAGTGCGTAGCGTATAGTAGGCGGTGACTATGCCTTCGCAGAGAACTCAACAAATTAGATGATCAGCCTCTGTCGGAGCAGGAAATTCTGCAGTATCGTCAGGATGCGACTTCACTGAAGAGGGCCCTGAAAGCGCTGCTGCACTTTTCGCGATCGACCGGCCTTGCTCAACGGTTGTAGCTGGGACGCCCTTCTTGTGTGTGTTTTCGTTTTTTTTATGAGTGCGCGTGCGTTTTTTTTTTCCTCTATCTAACCCCTCTTTTTCGCCCCTACTTCCCCACTTCCAGCGCTGGGTAGCAAACCAGATGCCAATATCTGGTTAACCTCCCGGCCTTTCCTTTCTCACTCTCTCTCTCTCTCTTGTTCCTAACGAGAATTGGGGCAAAGAGAGCTGGAACAGAGAGCCCCCAACAAACATGGGTCAATTGAAACCACACGCATACGACACGCATACGAAAGCGCGGGCATTGTTGCACAGGAAGCACCGTCGCTCTCTGCCCGCATGCTTTCTTTCAATATCAACTCGTGTTGCAGCCACGGCGTTTCAATTTACGCGTCACGTACCGTTTTATCGCACAGAATACACTATACTATGCTTCAGAGAACAGCGAGTGTGCGTTTTGCATTCGCAATGCATTTTCTTCAGACGAGTAGATGTACAGACTGCGTAGGAGCGGCGTGGACATTGTTCTCCGACTGTTTGCGCGCCCTTTATACTGGCCGACGCGATGTGGAAACTTTGTATTCTTGCGTCTGTTCTCACAGGCAGAGTATAAAGGGATCAATATGTAATTCGCGTAACGGCGTAAGCATTTGTCTTCTTCGAGCACGCGTTCCCTTCTGCTGTTTCCCGTGCAGGCTATATTCTCGAGAAGGAACAACCAAGCACTGTAAGACAAACATATTGGCCGTGGTGACTCATAGAGTTTATTTTTAGGTTATGTTCTAGTCTAAACACACGCGAGTACCGGCAAGCGCTAACGCTCACCTAAAAATAAGAGAACAGTGTGCAGGTTTGGATCAAAAAAAGCGGGCGCGTGAACTAGTGGGCACGTTTAGCATGACACTGCTGATGAGAAGGGACTGCCGTATTACCAAATCCGTTCTTTCGTGTTTTCCTTGTTCACACAGATGTACTGAATATGAATGAATATGACTAAATGCACTGTAACAAAGTTAGATAGATACAAATAATTTTGTAATATATTTCTGCATAGAGAAATCATTTTAAGGCGTAGACCTTACATGAGCCACCGTGGTGGTACTGCGGTACTAACACGAAGCTTGCATGATCGATTACGGCCGCTGCAGTTGCATTTAAATCGAGGTGAAATGCAACATTTCTGAAATGCTACAGCGACAGACATACAAGACTTCGGTCTATGGAGGAGTAGGCATTGTTAGCGAAGCTCTAATATGTAGGCCCTTTCCGATTTCAGGAGGCAGGCTCCAGAAGTAAATGTTCCATTAGGCGACCTCGCGCGTCGCAACGAGAGTCTCCCCACAGACTACGATGCGCATTAAAGTCCCCTAAGACAAGATAGGGCTCGGGAAGTTCATTTGTCAAAGACCGGAATTCACGTTTATGCAGTTGGTAGTGTGGTGGTATGTACAGAGAGCGAAAGATGACGTGTTTTTTAAAGAGTACCGATCGAACAGCCCCTGCTTCAATTGACGATCGAAATGGTAAGTGCATGCATGATATCCCTGGAATAACTAGAATGGCTACACCTCCAAAAGATGCTATAGCATCATCACGGTTCTTTCGGAAAATGATATAGCTACGGAGAAATTTGGCGAGTTTGGATTTTAAGCGTGTTTCTTGTACACACAGCCCTTTTGGCGAATGTATGCATAGGAGTTCTTGGACACCGTTAAGGTTTCTGAGAAGGCCCCTAACGTTCTATGGTATAATTTATGTGTTCATCATGAAAGTAATGTAGTTCTGGTGGTGGTGGTAAAAAACATTTATTTCAGAAAAAGTCTACTAGAGAATGCCGACGTGGCCCATCGGCGTGCTAGAGTTGCCAGACCCTATTCCGGGACGCCAGTGGAGCTGGAAGCTGCCCGTGCGCGCTACATCAAGGAGCGTTGCGCAGCCAAGGTAGAGCAGCCGGGCAGGTGCTCCTCCCAAGCCTCTCTTGCTGGGATAGAAAAAGGGGATGAGAAAGGGACGGAATTATCTGGGCACGATGCTACGACGTAATAGGTGTCGGCGAGGACATGACAGGTCGAGCAGATGCCATTGATTTCCGGCAAAAAGTGCCTGGCGACCGCCGGACTGATAAAGGTGTTCGTCTGCAGGCGGCGTAGCAGTCGTTCGTCCGCTTTCTCCAAACCGCATGTGGGGTCCGGGTGAGGCGGCGCGAAGCCCGGTAATAAGCCAAAATTTTGCGAAAGTGCGTCAGGTTGGTATTGCCAGATTCCGTCTCGGGACATGGAGGGGCAACGACCCGGACAGGAGAAGCACGGGCAGCGGCATTTGCCGTCTCGTTGCCGGGCAGGCCCGAGTGGCCTGGGGTCCAGACTATACAATTGGGATGAGGGTTAAAGCGCCAAGAGGCTGCCTGTAGTAGGCTAGCTGCCAGCGGGGCAATGGAACCCTGAAGGTACCGAGAACAGGCCGAGCGCGAGTCCGTCAGGATGGTGCGTGAGGCAGAGTGAGAGGCTGCCAAAGCTATGGCAACCTCTTCAGCGTGCGTTACTGTGTCTGCTCGAAAGGAGAGGCCATCGACGTGTTTGCCCTCTGTAATCACCGCAGCCGTGAAGTGACCCGAGACGTCCACGTAGAAAACACCAGGACGATCGGAGTGTCGCGTATGAAGGGCCGCGGCGCGTGCTAATCTACGGCCAGGATGGAGGTCGGGGTTCAGATTACGGGGTAGAGGTTCCACCCATAGCTTTTGACGCCAGAGCTCTGGTACCGGCTGCAGAGGGTCTTGGTCAGATATCGGGTTAACGCCAAGTCTGTGTAGAAGACGGCGCCCTGGAGGCGTCGGCGACAGTCGATTGATTTGGTTAACGCGATGGGCTTCGCGCATCTCTGCAAAGGTGTTGTGTACCCACAGAGCCACGAATCGGCTTTTGGAAGTCGCAATAGGTAGGTCCAGAGCGCGTTTGTATACTGAACGAAGAAGGACGTCCAGCTGGTGCTCATGTATACGACGCAGGCGAAGGTAAGGCAAGGCGTAGAGGACGCGACTGGTCACAAACGCATGGGCCAATCGGAGGGACTGAGACCCGTGGAGGCCGCCGCGCTTGGTAGACACTCGCCGTATCATGCGGCTCGCCTGTTCGCTGGTGCGTCTGAGGTTTGCTATTGTGCCCTTTGGATCCAAGGACGACGTAAGGTGAAGGCCAAGAACCCGAATATTTTGCACTGACGGGACGGGCTCGGACGGAAGAAAAATTTGAGGCGGTGGTAGCGGAGAGACTGAAAGAAGAGCCGATTTAGCTGGAGAACACTCCAGGCCGCATGTACCAGCGTAGGTGTCCACCAAAAGGGCGGCCTTTTGAAGGCGTTCTTCGATTTGCGCTAAGGAGCCGGTGTTGGTCCAGATTGTGATATCGTCCGCATATAGTGCGTGTGTAGGAAAATAGGGCTCTGTTGTTTAGACAGGAGATCTGAGTTTAAGTAACAGAGGCATCATCGGGCCCTGTTATTAGCTTTTTGTCTTCCTGGCACACCAAAGAGCCACGTCAAGCTTTCGTTACTAGAGGTACCGTGGCGTCCATTGCCTCCTGGGAGGCACTGGATGCCCGCACGTACGAGCTAGTGGTTCGAGTTTGGGACATCATCTGGTGAGACGACGCCTTAGTACCTGACGACCCTGGGGTCGCTCGTACCTGTTCGCGAGCTCGCGTAACAGTCTGGGCTGCCACCGCCAAGGGGGCAAGTGCCACAGCTGATGGCCAGCTCTGTGCAGGCCGAGAGAGTGGCAAGAGCTGGTGCGACGTTGCCCCCCCCCCCTCCCGCGCGCTGCATCAGCATAGGGTGTTGCGTAGAAAAGTGCGCACCTTTTCGCGCTTCCTTAAACGAGATGCTCTCTTTTTGAGTATATCTTTTTCTTTTTTTCCAATTTGGACATGAACGCGAGTACGCTGCAAGATTGCTATCACAGATGACACATTTAGGCGTGTTTGTACAGTTATCAGAGGAATGTCCTTGATGCGCAGAGCTTGCGCAAGTTTCTCTACTTCAGCAGCTTTGGGAGCCGTGGCTGAATTTCTGCCATATGAAACATCGCCTAGGATTTGGTATGTATGGGTGAACGGCGAGTTTAATGTAACCTGTTTCTATATCTGAAGGTAGTACATTGCATGCAAATGTCAATATGAGGTGCTTAGCGAGTATTTCTTTTTTGTCACGTATGTCGATGATTAGTATCACATCAGTGAAAGTTGGAGCTTTACACCCATCTAAAAGTTTTTGTTCGGTCAGTTCAAGGAGGTCTGCTTCTGAGACAATTCCGCATATTGTACTCATATACTGGTAAGCTAAAACTGATATTGAAGCGTTACCGATTGCTCCTGGATTGCCAAGTTTTTCAAACTGTTGCTTCAGAGATAGTTCAAGGAGAGGGTCACCGCTCGCCATCTTAGTTACTTTGTAGACTGATCCGAAGACTTCGGTCTATGACTCCGACACAATGAATGGTGGAATAGATCTGGCTGGTTTATCTAGTGCTTCACTGTGAATGACATGGAACTTTCGAAATAACAAGCCAGGGCAGTTGAAGTATGCGAGTTCGTCGGTGCGCATCTTTTTAGGGACAAATGTCCTTAAAGCGGCAACCGTCCGTCCCTCGTCGTAGTCGTAGCGCGTAAGCAGTCTTGCGCTTTGACCTGCAAGGTGGTGCCGGTGGAGATTTCTCCTGTGCGTTGTTGAACAATAAAAAATTCGCAGCGTGCGTACGAACTAAAAGCCCAATTCTCCTGTTTCTCATTCCCAATTAGCAGCCATTGGCATGCACATTGAGCACTATCTGACAAGAAAGGGTCGCTACGTTATACTCGGTGGGTGTAACCTCCTTGGTTTTAGAAAGGTTTAGTGAGCATTGCGCCGCAGTGCCATGATTACAGTGAACTAGTATATACCTTGAACTCGAGATGGTTAAAGATGGGAAGTAGACAAGAAGCGCAAGCCGTAAGAAAGTGTGCGCGTGCCACCTCTCGTTTAGTCCTCGGAATCTCCGCTGGATGGCGGTGCTTCTATATGTGAAATATATGATGAAAAGTGACGAGGTGGTGGTACTTAGAGTGTTGACTAGATGGACGAACGGACACATAGACAGATCCATGGACGGACGGACGCATGGATGGCTGCATGGACAGATGTACACATGGACGGACGCAGGGGCGATTGCATGGACGAACGCAGGAATCGACGCACGGATGGACGTGTGGACGCACGAACAGGCGCACGCACGGTTGGTAGCGTTGTCGTCGTTAGCGTCTCAGGGCATCCCTGGGCTGGCGGACGCCCGTAATGGCAAGCCAGCCCCCGAAGAAGGCGCTAGCCTTCGACGTAGTCGTCCCCGAGGGGACTAGTCCTGAAGACGTCGTTGACGCGACGTCTTCAATAGTAGGAATCGAAAAAGTGTAGTGTGTTCAGCACTTTGGAGGCCGGAATTACCAAGTCAGCGTTAACAGTGAGGCCGCTCTGGCTCAAATCGTCGACGCGTCCCACCTCATCATCAGAGGAGAGCGCGTACCCTTGGGACCCCAAGTCACTGAAGTCACCGTTCTGTTCCTACCGTGCCGCGTCTCCATCGAAGTCCTTGCGCAAGCATTGTCTCCCTATGGGAAGCTGCTGCACATCAGCAGAGGACTCATGGGGTCACGCCCAACCGTGACCACTGGGACGCGATTTGTCCGGATGGAAATGAAGACATCGTCGCCGGTGCCACCCTACCTCAAGGTCGCTGGCAATCGAGTGACCTGTGACTATAAAGGGATCCAGCGAGTGTGCCGTCGATGTGGAGACAGTGGGCATTTCCGCATGAATTGCACAGCTCCGTTTTGTGCAAGGTGCGGCGTTTACGGCCACGACGGGAAGGGCTGCTCGCTGCCGTGTCACCGTTGTGGTGACCCGCATGCCACCGTTGCCTGCACCATCAGGCCGTCGTATTCCGAGGCGGCCTCCAAGAATTACCTGCCACTTCATTCAGGCAAAAATAAGGACGTCGTATCATTGACGCCAGGTCCGGATATTTGCCAGGACGAAGCTGGGTGCATCACAACGCCACACCAGACGCCACACCAAACGCACACAGCGTCTTAAGCCAGCCCCGACCATTCAGCCCCTCAAGGTGCGGATGATCCATCTTGCGGCCCGCAACCAGTGGTGGTTCCCACTAAACTACAGGTCGAGCCCTCACCAGAGGAGGCACCACTCGGTGAACGCGTCGCAGATGCTGACGTGATATCTGTTGCTCACCCCATGGCTGCCCAGTCCTCTGTTAGTCCTAGTATCATTGAAGAGACTTTGTCCCAAGGTGACAAGGTTTCCATCAACGAGGACTAGAGCAGTACTAGGAGTGACACGGCCCTGCAGATAGACACTGACAGCACTCCAAGCGAGATCAGCCGGGACAGTTTTGGCGAATTTGTGCCATCTTCACTCAAGAGCCTCGGCACCAAGCGCCACCGAATATCCAGCAGCGACTCGGAGGCCCCCGGCAGAGACAGAAGTCCCCTGCGGACTTCGATGCAGCCCCGGAAGCCCCGCGCTTCTGATGGGTCGCCTGGTCATAAGAATTGATTGAGCTGCTTGCGGGGCGCCCGCTCCTGCGTCTGTCAGAACTGTGAGTCTAGCATCCAAATTTGTCTTTATTGTTTACGATGGCTACTGCATTGAATATTATTTGCTTTAACGTAAAAGGTTTTCGCAGTTCGGTAAAGCAGGCCGAGGTGATTAGTGTATCCCGTGCTGCAAATTGTGATGTTTTATGCCTTGTTAGGAATTTTCTCTGTCGCGATGGTAGCGGTGGCGAAGAGCGGCGAGCCGTCGAGCGGACTTCGCTGAAGCCTTAGCCCGAAGGCGAAACAAGGAGGCAATCCGTTCTGAAAACAGCAACAAAAGGAGCGTTTACTGTAGCAGGTTGTCGTTGTACAGAGCCGGCCAGCACGACAACGTCGGCTGGGGCAAAATCATCTGACAAGGGGCCTGCACGGCCTTAAATAACGTTTTGGGACTCTTCTCCGAGACCAGTTCCCCGGAACGGCACGGTGGCTCGGCTGAGGAGATGCAGCCATACCCGAAACTGCGAGGTGGTTCAGCGGAGGAAGCGACGTTATCCCCGGAACTGCACGGTACTTCTGCGCGGAAGGCGGCGCTGGGAGGGGGCGAGTCAGTTCGTCGGAACAGCGCTCGATCTCGTGAGACGGGCTCCCGAACGAGCAACATGTCTGTGGCACAACAGCACCCTCGCCGCCAGACAATGCATCCGGAGTTTTGAGCCGTCAGTGCGGCTCGGAAGGAGGGATGCTGGTTGACCGTCGGTAGCCGTTTCGCTCTCTCCACCCGTTAAGACTTCCATAGGCCTGCGGAGGTACACTGGAACGACGGAGTCGAACACAAAGCCGAACCACTCTGGCTAAAGCAAGCACCCTCCAAATGCTGATCAAATCGCCAGACCAGCAGAAACGAAAATATTTCCTCGAAACTAAGCTGAGCTAAAAAAAAATAGCATCACGAGCAATGTACCTGAGAAGCAATACATAATGTGGACACACCTTTAGCCAAGTGTCAGTGCATAACACTGTTGAACCAAACAGAATTTTTTTGGAGCGATTCTCAATTGTGATTTAGGCAGATTATGGACGACCGAAGCTGCTGAAGTTAACCCAATTTGGCCCCGAAACTACAATTTAGAATACCAAGCAATTCTGAATCACGCACATTGGCGTCGCTTGCAAGCATAAGATTGTCAAACTTGACAATGTTCGTCCTCCTACAAGCTCTCACTTCAATAGGCGCCGCCAATGATCATTACAACAAGATAAAACGCGCTTGAAAAAGTAAGTAAATAACAATGAAAATCAAACTTGCGCGTATTAGACAGAACAAAGTTAAAAGTTAACCTACACCGACTTGCAAAATAACACGCAATGCTAAACACAGAAGGTATCTTAAACAGGGGCTTTTACTATGCCGTCTCTGTTAAAATAAAGCACACCAACTGTTACCTTTGAAATATTATGAAAACAAATTTAATCGAACAAACATAATAATGTGAGCTTCTGCGATGACAAGGCAAGTAAAACTTACAAAATTTTAGAACCATTCCTTACTCATCGGCAGACGACAAAACTCGAGAAAGTTATTCTCAAAATTAAATACAAAAAAATACACTCTTGGTATCAGCAAGGTGGCACTCTCAGACGAACTCTGGGAAGTCGCGCACTCCATAGCTTTCGTGGGCTTCTGCGGTCTGGACAAAAGAACGACGAAAGAACTTGTTCGCCGAACTCAGTAGCAGCAACTTTTGACGTACAGCCGCTTAACTTGAACAAGAAGGCACCTGTACTGCATCGTTTACGCCGCCCGTTCGACCAGTGACCCTTTCGCCACGGTGGGGAACAACCGCTTGTGTTACAGCTCAAGCGCTCGCAACGTTTCCCCACTTGCTTGCATCTACGCGGCAGAGAAAAGGATGAGACCAGGCGGTGATTTCGGCGTTCCAATTTCCTTGAAATTTGGTCTTTGTTGACGTGCTTCCCGCCTAATCTCAATCTCAGTGATGGTCTGAGCTTCAAACATTTCCTGCAGGGCCCTTTCGCACTCCTACGCCTAGCCCTGAACCTGGCGTATCGAATGAATACGTCACCGCCCTTAACAGCGGCTTTAGCGCGCTTGTCATCAGTCGTTTTTACCGCGTTACACATACGCCAACGCCTCTTTCTGTGCGAACTTTTCGCAATACTGGCAGTCTCGACGCACTTACTCACAAGTGTGCTGCCTCTAAATAGTACTGCTGAAACTCTAGACTGGTTAGCTAGGTTTTCCTCGGGCCCGTTGCTAGCTGTCTCTGCCTGTGACAGAACGGGCGTCCCGATGCTTTTAAAGTTAACCATCTCGCCCGAGAGTTTCTCTTCAGTTTGTAACGGTCTCTCCCTTTCCAAGATAGCCCTTGTTCCTAGGCCTTCGTAGTCGGCCTCATGCTCACTTTGACGCGATTCATCCTGATCACGTGCTCGGCCAAGCGGCTCCATCTCTAGCGCTTTAAGATGCGCCTCTGCGTCCCGAGGTTTTCGATGGGCTTCCGCCCCTAACTACTCGTGCGGCTCCTCAGTGCCCGGATCTCTCTGACGCACTTCAGCGTCTTGTGCATAGCGACGGGCCTCAGCCTCTTGCTCTTTTCGGCGGGCGTCTACCTTTAGAGCCTTAACATTTGCTTCAGCGCTGTTACTATCGCTCTGACTTCCAGCAGGACTTGAAATGAAAAAAATATTTAATCAAAGCATATCTAGCCTGACTAAAATCTCCTGCTTCCTCGGCGGGCAAACAATTCAATACATGCGCAATCTTGCGCGGCAACAACGTGGCGAGCTTCTCCACCCAAAGGTCGTGGCTAACACCCACATTACTGCAAACAACTTCAAAATCATCCAGAAAATGCGCGATGTTTTCGCCTGTCTGAAAGTTGTGGAGCTGCTGTTTCGCTCGCTCCCACTTAAATGCTTGAATTTTAAGATCAAGCTCTCTCATTTTGAGAGTATGCTCTGTCCTTTTGCGACTCTCTTCGGCCTTCTGCTTTTGCTCACAAATAAGCTCCCAAAACTCGTCAGCTTCCTCGGCCGTCACATTCTCTGCCCGCATCACCTCGAGAATCGCTTCCCTTGTTTTAGCGGACCCGGCGGAAATCCCCATGGCTCCACAAACTTCGAGGAGGTCCTCCTCAAGGTACTGCTCCATCGCGATCTCGTCCCTCGTGATGCTCTACTACTGATATTCACCGTACTCTAAAACTAATCTCGTGGTTTAAAGTAGGTGAATATTAAAATATAACCGCCCATACAAAACAAAACAAAACAAAACACTCTCCTAACATCTGCCTGTGCTAGAGAGGTCTGGCGAAATGAACAGTAAACGTTGGGCACTCACCCGACCAAAGTAGCCGACGATGGTCCAACTCGTGGCTGCCGTCGAACAGTGTCAGGCGTTCAGGGATCCGGTCCAACTTGCCAATGTTGAGATCCGGGGTTGCTTGTCCCAGCTTGACGAACGATGAGAACAGGGTAGCGTATACCAGCGTATCCAAACGCTGATATCAGGTCGGTCGAGCTCGAGCTTACAGGGGTCTGATCCGGCGTGCCTAACGTAGGATATCGTATCCCGAAGCTGCCAACCACTGTTAGAAATTTTCTCTGTCGCGATGGTAGCGGTGGCGAAGAGCGGCGAGCCGTCAAGCGGACTTCGCTGAAGCCTTAGCCCGAAGGCGAAACAGGGAGGCAATCCGTTTTGAAAACAGCAACAAAAGGAGCGTTTACTGTAGCAGGTTGTCGTTTGTACAGAGCCGGCCAGCACGACAACGTCGGCTGGGGCAAAATCCTCTAACAAGGGGCCGGCACGGCCTTAAATAGCGTTTTGGGACTCTTCTGAGGAAGCGACGTTATCCCCGGAACTGCACGGTACTTCTGCGCGGCAGGCGGTGCTGGGAGGGGGGGGAGTCAGTTCGTCGGAACAGCGCTCGATCTCGTGAGACGGGCTCCCGAACGAGGAACATGACTGTGGCACAACAGCCTGCAGGAAACTAATTTCTGTTCACTGTCCGACGTTAGGGCTTTTAAACAAAAGTTTAACTTAGATTGCGATTTTTCTTTCGCTACAACTCGTTTTACGGGAGTAGGCATCATTATATTTATTCGGGCTTCATTGAGAGGTCACCACGTTGTTTATGACGACGTTGGTAGAATTATTGCTCTAGATTGTACCTACTTTTCTTTTCGAATAAGGATACTATGTGTGTATGCGCCCGCACAAACTGGACAGTCTAATGACTTTTTTTGAAATTTGGTTGCTTTTTCCTAGACGGTCGTCATGTAATTCTGATTGGAGACTTTAATTGTGTGCTAAATACGCGATGCGATGTACAAGGTCCTGGCTGGGGTCAGTCTGCTTGGAATTCACGTGAGCTGCGACGCCTTGTCCAGCATTTTTCTTTGGTGGATGCGCATAATGTCATGCACGGGAATACTTTTGTTTGGACATGGGGCCGCGGCCGCTCCTCCAGCTGACTCGACCGGGCTTATATTCCGCATGCTTTAGAGACGTTTGTCTCCGACTTACGTATTCCGCCCATCCCACCTTCGCCTGTGTACATCTCTGACCATCGTCCGATTCTTTTAGAACTAAAAATTCCATTTTCTTTTTCGGAGAAACCATGCCGTCTTGATGTTCGCGTCCTCCAGGACGCGCGCTTTCGCTCAAATTTGTCCCGTGCAATACGTGTGTCACTCGCTGCGTCTGATTCATTTGATTGGGATGCGCTTAAACCCCAGTGGCGCCTGCACTGCTCAGTTGAAGGGCGTTCCCTTCGTGGTCGCGTTTCTGAGGAGCTGGCCGATACTGCAGCAAAATTACGCATCGCCTTACGCGCTGAAACGCCGTCTCCCCTGATGCGAGCTTGGCAACATGAATTACGTGAACGCTTCCAGCGCTTGATTGCCGCCTCATCTCTGGCAGCGGCTGCATGGCACTGTAGGCACAACCCTTGTGCCCACCCCGAGGTGCTACGCTATGCAAAGCAATCGTGTTTTGGGCAGTCACAATCACCTGTTTTTACGACCACGCAGACACCACCTACACAGCCACTTCCTACGCGTGATTGATCTCTCTTTCTGGTGCATTTTTGAAGAGATGTCATGTTCGGCCATTGGTGCATTTTGAAGAGATGTCATGTTCGGCCATGCGGACAAACTGTGATATAATAACGCCTATGCTTAGAGGTTTGCCTCGCGTTCCTCGACAAGCTGCTGATTCTCTGCACGTCCCTCCATCAGTTGAAGAGGTAAAGGCAGCACTACAATCTATGAAACGGGGAACAGCCCCTGGGCCAGACGGTTTTCCAGTTGAATTTTACTTGTCATTTTGGAATGAGCTTGGTACTGCATTAAACGCGGTTATCCGGCGATGTTTCGAGGATGGTGTCTTTCCATCAAGTTTTCGAGATGGACGCATTGTGCTTATTCCAAAAGGTGACGCTTCTTCCTTTAATCCTGAAGATTGGAGACCTATCACGCTTCTTAACGTTGACTATAAGATATTCGCGACGGTGATCGTTCAACGTTTGAAGGCTCTGTTGAACAACCTGGTGGGTCATCACCAGGCTTCGTCTATGCCTGGACGGGAAATACACAGCTTGTCCTTTACCACCCGGGATATCATAGCCTATACTCTGTCGCGATCTGCGCGTGGTCTCCTTGTGTCTTTAGACCAAGAGAAAGCATTTGACCGACTAGAGCACACGTATATCTTTAAAGTGCTCACAGCCCTTGGTTTTCCTGGTACTTTTGTTGAATTAATTAGACATACCTACTCTGGTATAAAAAGCACACTGGTTCTAGATGGTTGGGAGAGTGCTGCCTTTTCTATTACACGTGGGGTCCGTCAAGGATGCCCCTTGTCTCCTGTTCTATTTGTCCTCAGCCTTGAGCCATTTCTGTGTGCTCTAGAAGCGGATTCGCATTTCCGGGGTCATGCGCTTCCTGGCAGCAGTACCGTGAAAGTCACAGCTTTTGCTGACGACATAACCCTGTACCTTTCAGATGAAGATAGTCTTTCACATAGCCTGCGTTTATTCTTCCAGTATGGGGACATTTCAGGTGCCGCGCTAAACGTCTCTAAATCCCGGCCAGTATTTGTTCATCGGCTATCCAACTCCACACTTAGCTCCACATCTCTTCTTCAGCCGGCTGCGTCTCTTCGCATTTTAGAAATTGTATACAACCACTACGGCGTTTGTAACTCCGTTTGGTCAAATGCCCTCGATGAAGTAAAACAAAAAATTGAGAATGCCCGGGAATTCGACTTCCCGCTTCTTGAGCGGAAGTACTTTGCGCAGATTGTGTTCTGCGGTCGCATCTGGTACCTTTCTCATGTGGAACAGTCGCCTCTACGCATCGCGAGGTCATTGCAGTCGGCCTTGTGTTCCTTCTTTTGGTCTGGTGGCAATGAGTTGGTTTCTCGTGCGGCGTTAGGACAGCAGCGTTCCCAGGGAGGTTTTGCTTTGCCTTCGGTATCAATACGCTGCCGCCTATTGGCCCTGCGCTTCCTGTTGCGCCTCGTACAAGGAGAGGAATCCCCCGCCCGAACTCTGGCATATTATTTTCTAGGCACTCACCTTCGGTATTTATTGCCTAATGTGCGCCTTAATAGGGGCCCATAATCAGTAGTACTTCTTTCGTTTTATGCAACAGCTGTCGCGTTTTTTCGTCCTATCCAGTCGACTTGCCCTGAGTTAGATGTGTTAGACAATCCTATCGTTGACACAACAGCCACTTTGTTGGTCCCGTTAGTTCCTCCGGCACGCTGCACCCACTCTAGTCGTGTGTCTTGGAGCACGCTGACGGCATCATTTCTAACTGGCCACCCCCGAAACTTCATGTGGCGGCTGGGGTGGGACGTTCTTCCTACCCTTGACTGCCTAGAAAGGTGGAGAATAGTCCAGTCATCAACATGTCCGAACTGCTCCCTACGGGAAACGAATCAGCATGTTTTAAGACAATGTGTCGTTGCTCGTGTCTTCTGGAGGGCTGTGCATGCAGGATTTCGTGGCCTCGGAGTAAACTGCTTTGTTTCTTCTGGACGTTGTTCTCGAGGCCGCTTTGCCTGCCTTCTCATTGTTGCTGGTGCCTACTGTCTTTGGCGTAACCGCTGTGAAGCTGTTGCAGCAGGGCGTGGCCACCGGGCTCTCTTCCCGATTTTGGAGCGACTGTACAAAGAAATACTATCTGTTTTGTCGGAGGAACTCTTCTTTCTGGGTGAGGAGGAATTCCTTCGACACTGGTCCTGCCGTTTTGTGTTCGTCTGTGAGAGACGTGTAAGATTTGTTTTCAGGCCTGCCTGGTATTGGTAGGTTCATTTTTGTTTAGTACTCGTACAAATACCTTGTAAATAATATGTAAATATCTGACACATAGATCTCTACATTTTATTTGTGTGTTCTTCGTTTACCATGTATTGGGCATATGAACACATTGTTTTTGTAACACTTCCTGTGTAGCTGTGTATGTTGTGTTTCGTTTACTTTTGTAAACAAATCTTTTTGTAACAACTTGTGGTGTGTCTCAACTTTTGTAACAACTATGGATGTTGTGTTCTGTCGCAATGTTCTGTTGGATTGTAATTGATGTTCACTGTCTGTGAGAATAAATTTCTCTAAACAGGGTGGATGGAAGCGAAGAGAGCATAGAGAAGAAAGGCCAATGGGACGGCTTTATGCTCTCCCATAGTACAATACCGAGTACTCTAAATCATTAACCACTTTTTCTAAACACAGTTAAGAAAATGCCCCTAGGTGGGTCAGCGCAGGGGTGCCATCTACGTAAAGCCGGGGCCAAAGGGGTGTGTTGCCTCTACTGAGGGGCTTCAAAGGTCCAATAATCCGGCGGTGACTCAACCCTTAGGATCCCCTTTTCCCCGGTAATGGCTTAGGCACGCACAGAAAAGCATGCCCCCCCCCCCCCATCAGCATGGGTCTATGGCGTCGCTACACACCAAACGCCTGCTTACGCGCCCGCCCCTGTGAGGAACGGAGCAGCAAATATGGTGGTTGTGTCATGTGTGACCGGAAGTTCACGTGACGAACTTTTTTTAGGGGTGAAGCTCCTTAAGGCGTCACATGATCGTCCTCTGTAGAAACCTAGTAACCACCTCTCTCGTGTACGTTCTACCGGAGAGTTTAGTTTTTAGAATGTCCGCTAGATGGCTGAACTTGTATATTATCAACATATATATTAAAAGATGTGAGGTGGCGGTACTTGGAGTGTTCACTAGATGGACAGACATACACACACACAGACGGACAAACGCACGAACGGACTGCTTGACCCATGGTAGGACTGATGGACGGATGCACGAATGAACGAACGGACGCTTTGCCCCACTCATCATCATTCAGTCCATGGATATGCTGTATTTTTTCAAGGAAGATGGAGATGCAGCAGAATTGAGTCCAGAAAGACGGCAATGTCATATAGCGATATTTCACCTCTTATTTCTCGCTTTTGCTGACGCGTCGAAAAAATATTACTTTCCAAGAGCATGGTGTGATTCCATTTTTCTTTTTTTGCCAAACAGCAAAAAAGAGAGCATTATGATTTTCCAAAAGAACACCTGATGAACCCCAGTAATACCTATACATTTACTCTATATTCGCAATATCTGGTATACGTCTCATTTTTAGCGAAATTATTGCATACGCTTTACTGTGTGAGTAGAAAACACATAATCAATATTGTACAATGCGTCGGCTGAACAGGTTTCTAGGGCTACACTGGACATAAAAATATCTGTGTTGTGGTGGTTCAGGTGCCACGGAAAAAAATTATGGCGTATCCACGGAGTGAATGATGATAAGTGGGGCGAAGATGGTCAGTCAGCCCATCCGTGCTTCCGTCCATTCGTTCGTTTTTGCTTCCATTGGTCCGCGCGACCGTCCATGCGTCCGTCCGTCTGTGCATGCGACCATCCGTGAGTTCATCCATCCGTCTGTTCGTCCGTTTGTGTGTCCATTCGTATGTCCGTTCGCTGGTGTCGGTGTCCGCCCATGCGTTCATTCAGATAATACTCCAAATACCGCCATATCGCATATCGCATCCCCTGTGGCACATACCCACTCTAGAGCTGGTATGTACCACCGGTGTTTACCTACACTTCTACATACATCGGATGATGTACAGACCCACGCCATAAGCAGCTTCGCCCCTGGAAGACAAGCTGTGTGCTTTCTGCAGCAGGCGTCTTCTTCGAAAAGCAGAAATGACATGGGATTCCACGTGACAAATCGTCTTGCTTCAGAAGAAGGCGCTGACTGCCGTGGTTCTTCCGGATTGCTGAGCTAAGGCGTTGCCGATTGATCCTGCTTTTCTGCTATTATTTGTTTGTTTGACAACATTCATGGTCATGCTTTACCATTTACGCGTTGTGTGCCGAAAAGTTTGCGTTCATCACAGTTGCTCGACTTTCTGAAGAACGTTTTTTGTTTGCACAGGGTGCAGCTAAGTTAGATGTGATGCTGCATTTATTTTTTTTCATTTGGGCTTTATTGACGGAGGTTCCAACATAGAGCTCTGGCGGCGGCCAGCGAGAAATCAATGACAAGAACTGCAAGGTTTGCAGGCTGGCTTGGATTGCCCGACGAAATGGCTGCATCGGTTGGAGGCATAAAGTTGCTTACTAGTTTATCCTGGATGTCGTTTCGTACTACCGCTTTTCGTTTTTCCCAGAGTGTTCTTTCTTGCCTCTTGTGCCTATTCGTCAGTATGGCAGCTTTCGGAAAGTGGATTGCTGCATCAATAAATTTTAAAGCACCCCTTTTTGCACCTCAAATCCTCCAGCACAAAAAAGAAGCTTCTAAGTTGATGCAACAACAACGAAAACAGCAATTATATTAATAATAATAATAATAATAATAGTTAGTTCAAATAACAACAAAACTAACAATAAAGAGGAGTACAAAAGAAAACCACATTGTGCTTGACCATATTCGAACTACTTAGCAGGTAAACTGTGGGGAAATCTATAACAACATAGACAACGGTTCTGTAGTTACATATGGAAACATTTGAACAATGTGGAGTAAGTGAAAGAAATAAAGGAAGCGCCAAGCATTACCGTGCGTGAATTCTTAAGATAGCGCGTCTTCGTACTGAGCGTATGCATTTCTCTCCAAGTTCTCCGTCATTTGAGGAATTTCCGCCGCTAATGAGAAGTAAACATTGCAAAAAATTTTCCAGAGCACGAAACCTAGGAGCAAGTGACCTTCCTTTAAGGCAGTGAGCACAAGTAATATGCGATGTCAAGGTTCGCAGAATTAACACTATTACGTGTAATCACAGTCACTTCAACATACCGACAAAGAACAGTTATGGACGTATATTTCAGAACTTTACGCTACCGAAATACAAAAACGTTATGAATACCGTCATGATGAAGGGTTATAGAATATCTTTGAACACCTAATATTTATCAACTTGAAGCAAAATTTATGTATATGGATGTTTTGTTTCACCGGCAGTTGAATCCGGGCAATTGTATTTAGCGTCGGGACATTATTGCCACTAAGGCATTGCTGTTTTTTTGAGTAGGTCAAGGCAACTATATTTCTGTCAATTGCACTGCGCAAAACAATAGTAAATAACACGATTGTGCAATTACC
Source organism: Rhipicephalus microplus (assembly GCF_043290135.1). NCBI lineage: Eukaryota > Metazoa > Arthropoda > Arachnida > Ixodida > Ixodidae > Rhipicephalus > Rhipicephalus microplus. The sequence continues at coordinate 5,130,604 of NW_027464598.1, read as the reverse complement.
GTCGCTGAGCATTTTCAAAAATTATCCTGCTCTCCGATAGCCTAACGTTTCACGTGATGTAAAATTTTTGATTATTTCTGCTGCTTTCTGCCACTGAGTAACTTTTGGCGTCTGCTATTGTATATAACAGCACTTAAAATTATATGTTTTCAAAATTTAGACAAGTAACTGGCAGACAAAGCTTTTTTTTTAAATAGCAGTTGTATTCACTATTTGTCTCTAGAGAAAACAAATAGAGCGGTGATCCTATGGTGTCACTCATTGTGATTTTAATCGCCGTCATTGCCAAATCAAAGCGAAAGCGAGTTATGTGTAGGCATCACAAGGGAATGCGATACACGGAGCCAATATCGATGAGTCGCTCTACCACAAAGCGGTCCGCTTCATTGTGCACAACGAGCCCTCTTCACCACAGAACGTTTTTCCCCTTTCCACAGTACAGAAAGTAACTACAAAGAATATACCAAGCACGTGCCCACTTCAGTGGGTCGGAAAAGAACGCAATCCTAAACGCAAGAGGATATCTGCAGCGCTCTTTCCAATCCAGTGATGGGAAACTGAATGTACCCTGCAGGTTCAAGTCGAGGGAGCTCTTCCTGAAGTGTTCGCGGGTCAAGCCTTCGATACGAAGCCCGTCACCATTTATAACAAGAGCCCGAGGATTATTCAATGCCCTATGTGCTCCCATCTAAAGAATCTCAGGAGGCATGCCTTCTCTCTATTTGCTCCTTTCCTCAACTATGATAGGCTTTTAAGCGGAAGGGATCGTGGACCACATACATAGAAAAAACTGGGCGAGCTTAAAGACGGCAGTGGGGCACAAGAAGACTGCTCGAGGTTCGATATCTGTAAGAATGGCCAACGTCAAGAAAAGAAACAGTGAGATATGCTCCAGGAGGAAGTCAGAAAAAAAAAGAACTCGCATATAGTACCATTCTCTGGTGTTCTTTTTCTATACAAAAAAATCTTAGTATATAACGGAGGACATCATTGTTGCAAGGAGAAGAGTTGTTCCAGTTGACCTAGATGGTCCTAATTGAAGTTTACAGAAAAGGAAGCTGCAGTGACGTGCGGCAATCTATAGCTTTAGAAAATTTCTTGCTTGTGATATTTTCGTCGCAATGCGTGAAATTGACTCAAAAATTGAGCTGCAAATAAACTATAGACCTTTGCGGCATGTATGTGGAGACTCTTTAGACTGTGTCATGCACTGAATGTTTTAAAATGATTCTTCGGAATACATCTGGGAACATGCGTTGAAGAGTGCTAAATATTGATCTCGCATACCTAATAATGTAACTATAATCGATTCTTAGAAGCACGAGAGAAATAGTTTCATGTAGAGACTCCTGTGTGAGTATATTTCCTCAATTTTTACAAGGCGCCACCTATCGAAATGTTGTAAAAAGTCAACACCAAAACGGCGAAAGAGGTAAACTAACACTGGTCTTTGTTTCTTCCGTTATTTATTGAATAGAACGTACGCAACAGTGTGCGCGCTCATTGCCCTTCTACGTTGACGTATGATTGCACTGGCGACGACAAATCATAATTTCTCACCTAGACCCTTTTGCCGCATTTTCTACCTTCAATAGAAACATGCGATACGATTTCTGAAGCTTCTCGGGGGTAATTGAAGAACAAGTTGAGGCAGCAACGCACTAGTGATGGGAAACACTAGGAAAGCAGCGGAACTCATGGCCTTCCCATTTTGTTTTCCTTTCGCCTCGCTCTCACTTCCTTTCTCACCTCGCTGCTATACTACGCTCTACTTCGCTATGGAATGCTGTAGCTTCTCTCCTCCTCCCCTGACTTCTTCAAACACTCACATCAATTTTCCACGCCTTCCATTTGTTTTACAGCAAAAGCTGTTATGAGCAAAGAACACTGGTCACGCGCGGCGCAGCAGTTGTCTGCCGCCACCGGTGCCCGTACTCAGTTGTGATGGTTAAAGAACGTTCGTCACTATGTTTGTTGATAGCGGACGAGAAAGGATTAACATGAACTTTTTATTTCATGGCATGGGTGGAACGGCTGACGGCGCACAGATACGCTACCGTGTGCAGCGCCGTTGAGTCGAACGTCGCGGCCAACCCAGCAGTCAGGGTCGCAACTCCGGAGGTCCAGGATCAGGCCACGGCTCACGAGGACCACACCCGGTAGGCCTCGTCCACGAACCTGCTCCCGGCCACTGCACCCAGGGAGGAGCCGTTCGGCAGGTCTCGGCCTTGGACCTTGAACAGACACACCGGAGCTCGACCTGGCCGACACGTACGGGTCTCACGTCCGGCTCAGGAACGCTGCCAGGAACTCGTCCTCTTGAGCGGCGCACCGCTTCCTCTGCCTTCGTGGCCTCAACCCTCGAGCTCTATTTTCCGCACGTTCCTTCTTCTTGGCCATGGCACCGCCAGGTACCCTCGGGTGCAGACTGCAGCTCATGAGCTCGTGGCCCACGTCCGAGTCTGGCGCGTCGCTCGGCACCGCTCGGCGATCCTAGATTCAGCCAGCAACTCCCCTGGCATCTGAATCCTCGGCCACCCTGAATCCTCGCCCGGCTCCGTGCCCCTCTGTTCGCACTCCTGCGTCTCGCCCGGCAGAACATCTCGCTCGTCCCTTGCCGAAGTGCGACGCTCTGGTGACACCGGCGCTTGATGGCATAGGTGCAGCCACGAAGCAGTCAACCCGCATCGGAGACGCGATGCTCCATGCGGGGCATGGCCAGCCCGTCCAGCGAAGAGCGTGCGCCGAGACGCGATGCTCGACGCAACCGTGACCATTAGCCAGGCCACGTTCATCGCTGTGTCGAACGGCTGACCGTGGAGACGCCTCGCCGAGATCCGCGATGCCCTCAGCAAGGAAGAGAACAGCAGGCCAGGCCGCGCCCCGAGATGCAGCACTCGTGCCGGCAATGCCGCCCCATCCGGTGGCTGGGGCGGCGCCTGCGTCCGACGCTTCGGCCCGCTGTCTCCCGTCTGCCGCTGCTGGCTCGTCCCCAGCCACAAAGCCCACTGCCACGTGATGGTCGCCCGTTGCCCAATCGTGGCACGCCACCTCTATAGGCCTTCACAGGTCATCAGCTGATTCGCTGACACTCACGCGCACATTACACGCACCTTGCCCCGCACTTCCGTCGTTGTTTTCTTCACTCATCACACCAGTATAGTACGAAAAAAACTCAGTAAATAAAAAAAACACTAAAGACACACTGAGATTCGAACCCAGGTTCTCTGCGTGCAAGACCAGTACTCTACCACTGAGACACGCTTAGCTTTTTTTTTCAGGGTATTTAATAAAGTATTTGTGTGATAAAGACAAAATCAGCAAAGAAAAGTGCAATCAAATGGCTACTATAAGCGCTCAAGCATTACTCATACACACTCAGTGGCCATCACAGCGCGAGTTACTCACATCGAGAGTTCTTCACATTGTGTTACGCAAACAAAAAGGGATGAGGTCAAACAGCTCTCAAAGATGGAGTACCAGTCTGGTCTAAAGTCTAGCTCGCCGCAAATGTTTTTGAGGTGGATAGCCATTTGAATGAAGTCTGTGCTTGAAGAGGTGGTGGGCTCTGTGTTGTGGTCTTGCATTCGTATCTTCCACAAGCTGTGCATACACACGACGAAAACATATTATAATAAAACTTCATCAAGCGCTGCTGGTAGAAGATAAGGAAATATGTGAGAACTAATGATGAAATTTGTTTAGGGCGAAGCTCCTTAAAGCTGCACCCGTTCATCGCTCGTCGTAGTACGTACCATGTCTTACGCTTTGACCTGCAAGGTGGTGCCAGTGGGAGTTTTCTCCTGTGCGTTGTTGAACAATAAAAAATTCGCAGCGTGTTCGTCAACTTAAAGCCGAATTCTCTTGTCTCTCATTCTCCATTAGCAGCAATTGGCATGTACATTGAGCACTATGTGACAAGAAAGGATTGCTACGTTATACTCGCTAGGTTGTAACCTTTTTGGTTTTAAAAAGGTTTAGCGAGCATTGGGCCGCAGTGCCATGAATACAGTGAACTAGTATATACCATGAACTCCAGGTGGTTAAAGGTGGGAAGTAAAGACGAAGCGCAAGCCGTAAGAAAGTGTGCGTGTGTCACCTCTCGTTTAGTCCTTGGAATGTCCGCTTGATGGCGGTGCTTCTATATGAGGAATATATGATGAAAAGATGCGAGATGGAGGTACTTGGAGTGTTGACTAGATGGACAAACGTACTCACAGACAGATGCATGGATGGACGTACGGATGGCTGCACCCACGGATGGACGCATGGACGGATGCAGGGGCCGATGCAGGGACGGACGCATGGATGACCATGCGGACGCTCGAATAGACGCATGCATGGACGGGCAGATGGACGCACGGGCGGCCACACAGACGCGCGAATGTATGGACGGAAACAAGAACGAATGGACGGACGGATGCTTCGCCCCACTCTACATCATTCACCCCGTGAATACGCTGCCATTTTTTTGTGCTCGCTGAAAGACTCCCCAAAATAGTATAGCATCTTTGCAACTAACAAAGCAATGTTCAATCGTTTCTGGCACATTACCTAGACGTCAGTTAACAGACGGAATAAAAATATCCTTTGTTCCCTATCGACTTTCAATCTTTGGGAGAGCTGAAGCTTGCAAATACTTTCTTAGCACCAAAGCTTTACTGTGTAGTGCAACTTATCTGTTACGCAACATTTTATATACAATGCTTTCATCGAATTTTCGCTACTTCTATATGGTCTTCGACTTTCGAGCCCATGCGTCATAATAATATAATCAAGCCGGTTAGTCTGGTGGGGTTAGGTTTAAAACACTTTTATTTATGCCAAATAGTGTCACTATTCTTCTTTCCTCGAGAAAATTCCTATTCTGTAATTTGTTCCTTTTTGCAGATTACACTTGTTGATTGCTTACCACATTCAATTGTATACTCGCTGGGCATAACCTCCTAGGTTTCAGAAAGGTTTAGCGAGCGTCGGGCCGTAGTGCCATGAATACAGTGAACTAGTACATACGATGAACTCGAGGTGGTTAAAGGTGGGTAGTAGACACGAAACGCAAGCCGTAAGAAAGTGTGCTTGTGCCTTCTCTCGTTCAGTCCTTGGAATGTCCGCTGAATGGCGGTGCTTCCATATCAGGAATATATGATGAAAAGATGCGAGATGGTGCTACTTGGAGTCTTGAATAGGTGGACGAAGGAACACACAGGCAGACGCATGAACAGGAGCAGGAGTGGATGCAAGGACGAAAGCAGGGACGGACGCACAGATGAACGTGCGGACGCACAAACAGACGCACGCATGGACGGACGGAAGCAAGGACGAATGGACGGACGGATGCTTCGCCCCACTATTCATCATTCACTCCGTGGATATGCTGCCGTTTTTTTTTCTTTTTGTGTTGAAACATGTTGCCTGGCGTGCCTCATTTGTCACCTGGTATGCAGCCGCGTCAGCACAGCACTGTCGACGCACTTCAAGGATACGCAGGCCCTGCACTGCGTAGTTCCCTGGCGAAATTCCAAAACAGTTCAGCACATTCCCACGGGCTGTAGTGCCATCAATAAAAGTGAGCAGAGCATCAAGCGTGCATATATAAAGTGCTTTGTTCCCGAGGAGAACGTTTCTTGGAGCACGCTCCCACACGACTATCCAACGACTCGGTATGGTTTTGAGTTTCCCAAGAAGGCGTTTGGCAAGTAACTCTAGATGAGCAATTTCAAGATAACTTGGCTTAACTGCCTAACTAACAGATGCTGGAAGGGGTTCTTTATGAAGAAGTGGTTCACCGTTCAACATGGTGTTTTTGAATTTACACCAAGTTTCAGCGTTCTTCGAGCAATGACCGTGGTATGGATCCAAATCATTTGATGTCATGCGAAAATATGGGAACCAGACAGATTCTCGCATGCCCTCCAAGCTGGATTTATTTGTTTTAAGAGCCCAACGCAATAGTATTGGTGCTTGCCAATGATGACACTAAAAGACGTCCCCGACCAAATGTAGAATTTTTGCAGCTGTGGGCCCACTCCCCCCCCCCCCCCCTCCAAATGGGCCAAATATGCTCCAGCTTGCAAACTGTAACTTCTCTGTATGACTGTGATGCTTACACTGCAAGTTATTCCTCCTTACTCAAGAATGGGGGTAGGGCAGGCCACCACAAGAATTTTGAAATAAGTCAATTTTATAGAAGCAAATCGTATTAAGACAAAACAACTAAATCTGGTTAAGGAAAGATTGCAGATTTGAAAGAACGTGTTAAAGTGATTGTTAGGTATTTTTGCTGGGTCTCTTTAAAAGGAACTGACAGGCAATAATGCCAGAGACAGTATATAGGCTGTATTTAGAACTAATTGTAATGTAAAGTCGAAGAAAAAAAAAGTAGACGAAAACATAACTTGCCATGAGCAGGAACCGAACCTGTGACCTTCGAAAAACACCTCTAGTGGTATCTAAAACGAATTGATCAATACCAAGCATATATACGCTTAACTTACCTTATAGAGTGTGAACATGTTGGCTACAGTTGGCAGAAGGGCCTTCGGGCAACGAATAGAATGTAAAAGTCGTGCTAACCGTTCGGTAGACCCCACATACGTTGAGAATCAATGTTATGAGAAGCATTGCAGAAGGGGACTGCGTTGTAGTTTTTTACTTAGCAGGACGTTACAAACTGGCGCTAAAGATATGTTGAAGTACTCGCGGAGACATAATTTTAACAGCAGCATGTGCTTGACATAACAGTTATTTAATGTTGCGTGACGATGCCAACAGCAACATGAGTATTAGCAACACCAGAAGCGGCAAGCTAATATGAAGCGCTGGTGCTCGTGAGGCCTAACTACAAATGACGTCAACCAGATGAGACAGCTGTATAAAAGGAGTACATATGTAATGTTGCTCCAGTTGAAAAGCCAGTCCCGGAACCACAATTGGCGTTTCACGAACATTGGAGTTTCTTCGAAAAGTCTGAGACCTCACGTGGATCTGTTGTCTAATACTTGGCTGCCACGCCGAATGCTATGATTACATTCTTGCTGGGACCCTGGCATTTTTTTATACATTTGTCGGGTCAACTCTGCCAATGTCAGACTTTTTAAAACGCTCACTCGTTACTATTACCAATGTGTGTTCTTGTCGTTCTTGGGTGGATACCAAATCCCAATCACCTGTGGCACATACCCGCATATCAGCGGCACATACCCGGCCGTAGTATGTACTGCACCATTGGCAGAGAAAAAAAAATTAACGACCGACGCGACCTTATTGTGACATTATTCATGTCATGACCAGCGAGTCGTGTTCGTCATACCATCTTACCCTCCCATACCAGTTTTGGTTTACCCGAAGTAAAAGAGGCAATATCCAGAGCCCCCAGACTTAGGCACATAAATAGATAGATAGATAGATAGATAGATAGATAGATAGATAGATAGATAGATAGATAGATAGATAGATAGATAGATAGATAGATAGATAGATAGATAGATAGATAGATAGATAGATAGATAGATAGATAGATAGATAGATAGATAGATAGATAGATAGATAGATAGATAGTAACGTCCAGTGGAGGGACACCGAATTCTCATTCCGAAAACAACTTTTCAAGATAGCTGGCTATGTTTCGCTGACATTGTTCACTCGCCATATGCACAGAATTTTGAATTTGATCACTGGGGTAGGCAAGCTTTAACAGACGCTTTAAGGTTGGTGCAGAGTCGGCAAAAGATATCACAACAGTACGAAGCGTCATGACATCTGAGCGTCGAGTGGATGTCATGTCGCATGCTCTCAAAGTATTGTGATTTATCAATCGCTACACTTCTGGACTTTATTATCTTTTGTCATTTATGCCTGATTCCGATTCGTGCACCTTATACGCTTCTTATCTCTATACGCTTCCTATTTCCTTCTGCTGGTGTGTAATGATACCTTCTCGTCAATTTAAAAACGTTAATGACACTTCCCCTTTGAAAATAAAGCGTAAATCTTCTCTTAGTTTCTTCGAAAAAGTAAAGAAGCAATTTGCAAAAGAGTCGGCACTTCTTCTTTGACTTGTGACCACGCTTGCGAGTTCAGACAGTCTATAACGTAATTATCGCAATTGCAAGACGTTTCATTACTTTAATGTTGTGTCTTTTTAAGTGGCAATTACGTTCAACTATGCATTGCACTCACCTTTTCAGCACTTTTTTTCTTTGTCAAAATAAAAATTGCGTAGAAAAACACGAAAGTTCCTTTTGATCTTGCCAGCAGCATTTATTACTGCTTTAATTGTTCAAAGACCCATCTACAATTAAGCTATTTTGTAGTACCGAAGAGCATAGGGGTACAACAGAGTAAAAAATGGTCGAACGAAGGCAGAAAGAAAGAAAAAGACGGGTTAGGCGCTTCACTGGATCTACCTGAACGCGAGAAATAGAAAAAGAAACATGCAACTTGTACGAATCGGGCTGCACCATACTAAAATTCTTTACTTCGCAAACCTCACTTTCATAAACCTTTGTGCTGAATTGAGCGGTGCCCGATATTTCGTGATGCTTGCTGCGTGCTTGTGGTCCCACGGTTATTCCAAAGTAGCACATGAGATTTCAATCCGGTAACGTTTTTCCTTCGTGTTTCCCAGCATGCCTGCATTAGGCAATATTTTTTTTTCCAACTTCAAGGCGAAATTGTATGGTATCCTTCATTTCATTTTTTCGATTGCTTAGTGCAAGTTTCACATCGCTGGTTTGGAAAGCATCTCGTGTACATGCCGGAAAGGTAGGCCGCCAGCCTACGTTTCCTGCAGTTGCACGGTGATACGGTGAGGAATGAAACGAAATTTGTGCGTGACAAGAACAAGACGACCAAGTCACGCCGCTAAGGCATTGAGCTGTCTATGTTTCAACACGAATGAATGCCACCTCGATCAATGGTTCTCAGATCATTGGTTCAGAATTCCGATGTCACGGAATCATTGCCGTGTTTATCTGTGAGAGACGTTCAACTGTGCTGAGTTTCTGCCTTTGCAACTATTTCTCTCAGATTCATTTGATAGCATACTTTTTAACGAGAAAATATGCGCAGGAAGTGCAAAAAATTGCTATACAATATAGTCACGCCATACTTCATTGGTATGCCTTTCACGATTTGTCGTTAGTTACTTAACGTAGTTTTTGGAGTGTTGCTTAAAAATAAATGTTAGTCACATAATACTGCATTACATTTAAACAAAATACTATCGTGATGGCAAAGAACTCGTTTAGCAAATATTCTGCCGTCAGCGTTGGTCTCGGTGTCGATTGATTGATTGATTTGTGGGGTTTAAAACGTCCCAAAACCACTATAGGACTATGAGAGACGCCGTTGTGGAGGGCTCCGGAAATTTGGACCACCTGGGGTTCTTTAACGTGCACCCAAATGTGAGTACACGGGCCTACAACATTTCCGCCTCTATCGGAAATGCAGCCGCCACAGCCAGGATTTGATCCCGCGACCTGCCGGTCAGCAGCCGAGTACCTTAGCCACTAGACCACCGCGGCGGGGCGGTGTCGGTGTCGTATTATACTAAGAAGAACTTCGTTAGAAACTTCACGAGCTTGACGCTGCCTCTGTATGATTGCAACTACCTATAGTTATACTTCTCCAACAAAAAAAAAACATTTCAAACACAATCAAATAAGGGTGATAAAGTTCGTATATTTGCATACATTTAAATATATTTCACTGTTTAGTCATCATCTTATAGACATTTGTTCATGCAGAAATTCATAGCGCCAGAGTGATCTGATTAAATAAATTTCTCGCTTGTTTAGTTGCAATTTGCACATTTGCCGCTTCATTTTGTTCCGAAATCTCACAAGACAGGTTTATTATCAAAAAAAAGTATCAATGAAGGTTACCAAAGCTAAATTTGCTTATGTATAACTACAAAACCTTCGCTGGTGAACCTCTGACTGATTAGCAGCAACGATGTACTGCTGAATTCAGAGCCTTCACGTCGTGACCCATTCGGCAATCTAATTGACTATCTGTTTCTCTCGAAAGGCTCTGTGGCCGAGAATAAATGACCGAAATAATCTGCCATGCTGCTTTGTCGACGTGTCGCACAAAATCAAGGGAGCTCGTGACTAATTGGTCTTTTGTTTTTCGACCTGTTGTTACATGGGAGTGGTCGTGTGGAGATACAATCTTCCCGTGCGCTAATGTTCGACGTTGTGCTGGCATAGATGTCTGTATTTTTGCTTTACACATCTTTCATTGTCGCATTTCTTATACCATTATTTTTACATACAAGGATACGTCTTACAGCGAGCACCTTTTGTACAGTTTACTTGAAATGCGTTTAAAAGCCTCCAGTAAATTGTTCTGCTATCCCTGAGAACTAACTAGTGATTGGTATTATTCGCAAGAATGTACGGGACCGCCCTGTATCTTCTGGACTCTTTTTTAGACCACGCCCATGCTTCATGACATAAATGCTTCATGCACATGACGATCACGATCGTTTGTAAGTGCTCTTTGATTGTTTGACGTGCTTTTTTTCATTTCTTGCATTTTCTTTAGTATCATGCCTTGACGATGCGACACAAGACTCTACTATATGCTGCCTTTTCAGGTTCTTCACGTATAAAAGAAAAATCAAATGAAAAGTCTTCAACTCAACGGCTGATTTTATATTTGACATTTCCTGTAACCATAGAGTGAAGTACATATATTTGGGAATAGAAGAAAACTTGAAAAGACTACAGCAATATTTACCTTCTGATGGTGAAGCAGGGCTTATATCAATTGTTCTGATCACCAATACGTTTCTAAATACCTGCGCTCACTTAGCTTCATTCATTCCGACGCTTCGTGCAGTGCTGCTCTGTTTTATTCCCACAAATAGCAGTCTCGCATGAAAGGGCCTCCAGTGTCGTCCACTTTATCACGGAGTGGGCAGCCACTGATAGCGCGCGCAACAAAAAAATTCTTTCGAAGCTCTGCCACGTCTGTTTCGGTGGGCGTCGTGGTCAGGAGTGCGGAACGGCACGTAATCGCGTGAAACGTGCCCCGTAGCTTGCTCTACCCCGTTTTTTAACGAGTCGGGTGGAATAAACTACTCTCATAACAAGATGAGTGCAACCTTGCGCACACCTCAGCTCTCCCTTACCTTATCATAGACTGGATCAGCTAGGTTCACGCACTGTGTAACGCTGGCCAACTGGGCAGGGCCTTCCTGTCTTTTGAAGCTCTTTGCAGCCGCAAAACTGTTCACCAGGCTTTGTATTGCTGTTGCGAGTCGTTCTTGCTTGTAAAAACGCTCCAGTAGATACGGCTCTAGACGAAAGGGCAACCAATGCTACCTTATGCAATACTGCATGCTTTCAAAAAGATAGGTCATGAGAGCGAACACTTCCCGGTTTTAATTTACTCAATTTGGCGAAGTTGTTATACGTGTGAGGGACACAATCAGTGTGTTGAGAGTTCTTTCTGCGGAAAGGTGGGTGATAGGTGAGCTAAGGGGTGAATAACGCTATAACCTAAAATAATATCTATGTTGGGTCTCTATCAAAATAGTTTACGAACAAAAGTCGGCTAAAGTATAGTTTAGACATTTTATCTACCTGAGAAACAGCCGTAGATCCATTGCACACAACACACACGCACAACAACAACACAGTGCTACGCTTCCTGCAGATGTTTTTTTTTTTATTATCGATTACTACGTCGTACTTACCTACCCTTCCCTTCGCAACAAGAAACATGTGTGACCGCGAAGTCAATAATACATTCTGAGAAATGAAGAACTCACCGAGCATAGTGAACATGAATAGAGTGCAATTTTACAAGGTTGTACCCGATGATCACTTATTTCTTAAAAGTGTAGCACTGCGAGTGCTTGTTCTTGTGCTTTTGTCTGTGTTTCCGTCTGTTTTTGCCATAATGTCAGCCAGTTATTCCATACCCATATGCCCGCAATGCAAGTATGTAACGGCGATGTTGTTATTTAGGTGCATCTTGAGTACAGACTGTGCATAAAAACACAAAGAAAACAAAGAAAAAACACCGAGGGTCCATATACATGTGCGGTGGTAAAACAGCAGAACTCTAATGTTGCAACGTAATATACTCGTCCTAAACATTCGATACCAAAAAATCTTTATGTGCAGCTTAAAATTGTGGTATACAATACAAATAAGTAAATGAGTATACAATGGAAACAGTTTTAGGAAGACGTGGATAAATATTATGTATTCTTATGTCATGCTAACGCCTTATTTTCGCGTTTGATATACTAAGTTGGAAAACTTATTGCTAAAAAAAAGCCCACACAATTAGACAGTGGTTTCAACGAGGAACATCTCGTGAATTAACGCCACTTTGAGTTTTTAGGCTGGTTGATAAATGAGATAAGCAATAAGAGCTATAAGAGCAAATAAAAAGAAAGAAGAGAATAAGGCAAAGAGGTCAAGTCGAAGCAGGCTCAAAATGTGGTAATAGAAACTACTTGCGATAATGACGAGATTCGTAAGCAAAACAGCGGGTGTTCTATGGAAGAGCTGTTTCGTAAAGCGTTAAAAAAGCTGATGATATGCGGGAAAATAGAGATAAAAAAGAAAACGGCATCGATGCATGAGAAAGTGAAACTTCCTTTGCCACGGTGCTATTTTGGTTTCGAGATTAATTACGAAAGCAAGACCAAGAGAGCTGCCCAACAGAAAACGAATAGGCGTAAAAGACTGGCGCTCCCACCAGCATGTATTATATGCCCTGAGCAACCCTCCTTCTAATAAATAGTTCTCAAAAAACTTTCCTTGTTTGCGTAGTGTTTGTACGTTTGTGTGTGTACTTTTCTAAAGTGACCTTGCCTTAAACGTCTTATGCCCTCAGTCGGATGATCGGATCTCGTTTGTGAAGAAAGCTATCTTTTTATGAGTTTTTTCTCTCTCTCTCTTGCACTTGCTACAAGATATTTTGAATTGCCTTCAAGAGGTGCTTGAAACAAAAAGAATGAGGGCAGAATACCGGTAATGAGAGAATATACTCAATGTCTTTCAGACTATTCTGAAGTGGCTTAAGTGCCGCTAAGTATGACTTGTGGTTCCGTTCAAAATGTGGAGCGAGTCGACTGTTCTACAAAGGCGCCAATGAAGGTGATTGTGCTTGGTCGACACAACACGCAGCGCTTTCTGACATGCTCTATTCTTCTTTATTACTTACGTACTCGACACATCGATCTATCTCTTTTTGTTACCTTCTTAGCGCCTAGCTTGATCACAGTATGAAAAGAAAGCACCAGTCTGGGATGGAAGTCACTGACGTTGGAAAATTAAGTGCTATAATGAAACCACTTTTTTTCCCTTCAAGCTCACTAAGTTCTATCATGTATCCAAAGTCACGCAGAAATAGCTCATTTGGTTGCTTTGTTGAGCTTGTGCAACATATCTGCAATTTTGTAACAATGCAAACTACATGCTTTTCCAGACAAAGCAGGCCCAAAAAGAGTTCTAGAGAAAAGCAGACCATTCAGCTTCTCGAAACAGCTTGCAGTCCTACAAACCATCACTCTGAAATAAAAAAGTAAAAAGTTCGCGATGTTCATCTCTGCAAGAGCTATTCATGGAGCAAATAAAACACTTTCACATGGCAATCGGGGAGCAGGTCTTATACTTAATTTCTGTTTTCGTTTATTCAGCTCGAATTTCTTCAAGTTTAGTGCTATCGGTGATGGCTGAGTTGTGATACGTGCAACAATGATAATATCGTCGGCTGCCTTTGGAAGAATATGTTGACGTTAACGCTAGGTAAACGGCCCTACACCGGCTAAGAAATAAAAAAGGGTACTGAGAAGGTACATTGGTTTGTCGTTATATATGTGTCTCAACTTCAGTTCGCCTGTCGACGTTGGTCGGCGCCCGCATGAATGACACAATTTCTCACTGATTAGGTCGATAGGCGTCAATGCAGGGTGAGTAGTGAATGCGTAGATGCGCGATCTTCGAACGTCGGGGCGGCTGTGGGGCTACAGTCTAATCAAGGTCGCCACAAGCTATGCCACTCCTGCGGCACTAACGCGAGACATACAGGTTATGCAGCGTTTCAAAAGATGAGGAATAATTTTTAGTGTTAACTTCTGCCAGTAAAAATCTGTCACGTTAATAATTATTTCGTAAGTGTGTGCCCGCAACGTCATATGCATTCTTGAACAGTTTTGCAAAAGTTTACGCACGTGTAATCATACGTAAAGGGGGAGAGACTATAGTCGTATCGGGATCAGCATCACGTTACGGCCACTCCTCTACGAAAAGCCTAAGTGGTGCCTATGTGGGCGCTTCAGTGGCCATTTCTGTCATCCTTGTTTGTTAAATCGACTTACAAAATCCATCGGGGGTAATACCCTGAAACCACGTTGTGATTTGAGGTATGTTGTAGTGGAGCGCTGCGGAAATTTGTACCATCAGACATTCCTTAACGTGCACCTAAATTTAAGCTCACGGGTTTTAATCATATTGACCTCCATCAAGAATGCAGCTCCCGCTGCCGGGATTCGGTCCCGCCAACTACGGGTGCGCCATCGAGCACCATGGCCACTAGACCACTGCGGCAGATAGTATAATCTGTTCGTCTTAGCAGTATGACACTATAGTAGACAACCAATCAGAGAAAAGGCACCTCTCTAGCCTTAACTTCTATATATTTAAACAATGCTTAGTGCATGCACTGTGATTTCTTCTGAAATGGACGCGGTTTCAAATAGGTTACTCCCGAGTGTCTCAGCAGTGACAATGCTACAAAGGTTTCTCACTTTGTGCTTCAATTTGTTCAGTGGCTTCGTAGTGGCAACAGAACTGACACACTTTATGTAGCCAAGCAGAGAACGAAGGTATTGCTAACTGAGCCGGACAGCGCCCGTGAAAACTACCGGGCATCGAACAAGACTCTCTTTATAAGGATACGCGACAGTGGGCATATATGGAGTCTCATTTTATCACCATCATCCATATTCGTCAAAGAACAATTTGTGGAATTCATATATTACTTCTACATAGTGCAAATATGCTCTTGTTGACCACCTTTTTGCGGGCAGAAGAAGATTTATAACATTTTTTTACTGAGGAACTCGCATGATAATAATATAACAGTTGTTGCGGTTTAACGTTCTTAAACCACCCAATTGTTATGAGAGACTTTGTAGCGGAGAGCTTCAGAACTTTTTACCACCTTGGGTTTTTTAACCTCCACCTAAATTTACACGGACGGGCACCAAGTATTTTCGCCTTCATTGAAAAGGCACCCGCTACGCCCCGGATTCGATCCCGTGACCTGCTGGTGAGCAGCCGAGTGCCTTAGACACCAGAACATCACGGCGGTGAGGAACTTGCTTGACAGGGCCGGAGGAAACAAATGGTAAGCTATAGACATGTCTGATCAGGTTCCAGAATTTCGCGTAATCATCTTTGGCGTCAAACTGTGTATCCTATCTGGAACGGCTCGCTGCGAAACGGAATCGAATTTCTTCAGTTCTTCACCTTCACCGGTGGAATTTGACCAAATGAGCGCACGCTGACTTCAGTTTAAAGACGTAGAAAGTTAACGCTCCAGCATGTCACTCCAATCACTTACCTGCTTAGGCAAGGACTACGTGCTCGCTCAGGCAGGCCCAGTTTTATAACTCTGGCACGGTTGACTCACTCACTTGGGAGATGGTTAGCAAAGCAATGTGCTGCTGGCTTGCCACTTTAAAACTTTTCTAGGTGTATTAGTGCCTTTCGGACATGATCTGATCATGAATAAAAATTTTGAAGGGCTAGACTCTCTTCCGCAACTTCACAATTGATGTGGCAATCGAGTTGCCGCTTGAAACTACAAAATCTTGCCACTTCTCTTGAAAAAATACCGAAGATTTGCTCGCAATGTTTAATGCGTCCGCACTTGAAGCGCCCTCAAGCATGTATTTTCAGTTTGACAATTTTTGTACAAGCTATTGCCACAGACTGTTGAGTTTATTTTGACAGACAGTATGAACAGCCTAAATGCCAAGCAAGCAAACAACGCCCATTACCACTCATGTTAAATATGTACACTGTGGCGCTTTCGGCAATGTGCCTGAATGAATACTGTTGTTCTGCTCCTTAGCAGGCTCAGAAGCAAGTAGTTGGATATGTGGGGTTTAACGTCCCAAAACCACCATATGATTATTAGAGACGCCATAGTGGAGAACTACGGAAATTTCGACCACCTGGGGCTCTTTATTGTGCACACAAATTTGAGCGCACGGGCCTACAGCATTTTCCCACCCACCGAAAATGCAGCTGCCGTAGCCGAGATTTCATCCCCCAACCCGCCGGTCAGCAGCCAAGTACCTTAGCCACTATAGACCACCGCGGCGGGGCCAGAAGCAAGCAGTTGTGCATTATTTTTGGATTACGATTGAACAGCATTAGGCCCAAGACAAAAAAACGACTAGTTCAGACGTCAAAATATATACCCGTGCGTTGTTTCGTACTCTAATCCTCGCACGTATTCGCATAAAACTACCCATATAGCCATGGTTGCTGAAATATAGCCATTTTTCCCCTTTGTAAACGTGTTAGCAGATGCGGTGCCTCTGGCCCCTGCTGGGGACCTCATGCAATGTTTGCTCTGTGACATGAGTTGGGTGCCTGTGTCTAGCGTGGGGCACAATAGGCCGCCAGTTCTCGGAGCGCTCTGTGAATTGACCGCCGAATACGGGGAGTGCCGCCCCAGACGATGAGGAGGGAGCAAACTAGAAACATAAAAAATGGCTAATGGACTTACCTCTCCTTCCCTGGCTTCTCACCATCTTTTGCCATCCCTACTGCCACAACTGAGTATTCTTCGTGTCCGTGTAGCGATCACCAGTGCAAGGTTATATTTTCCCCTCTGCACAGTTCTTTAGTTTTTTGTTTCTTTTTTTTTACTGGCTGGTGCCAGCTGTACTAAGATAGGCATCTTCCTCTTTTGTATTTGTACAATTTTTTTTAAAGAGCAGAAGCGTGTTTTACACTCCGCACACATGACAATTGCTGGTGCGCGAGCGCTATCGCATTTTCGAAATAAAGCATATTTTTCAGCGGTCTGTTTGCGGCGTGCCGGCATAATCCGCGAACAGTTGGTTTTTTTATTATTTTCCTCATTGCTATTCTTGTCCTTAGCATAATGATACAGATTGCACGCACCAGCCTAATAAATATGAAATACAAGTCTCCTGTGGTCTGAGGAAGTGTACAGTGTTGGTACACGGCTAAGTAGAAAAGCAATATATTGTTCAAATCACTGTTTTTCTCCCCTTATTCTCTATCGTGGGGAGGACGAGTAATCTCGGGATAATCATGATGAGTAATGTCATTGCACTGTTTGCACACACGTGCAATGACGCACACTCGCGCACGAATACACACACAGACACACACACAAACACCATGCATGCGCATGCAAAGAACGATGGCCCTTCTGACTCATGCACTGATTGGGTGGTCTGGAAACCACATTGGCACTGCATTTAGGTACTTGCTGTTCCTGCGGCAGCAAAACAAAAAGTGCAAAAACATTTTGTCGCTGCGTCGGGAATACGGAACTCAACTGTGTGACACTGTTTGATATTTACAATTATTTTTGAACCACCACTTGACGTAATGCGTTGTTGATGTAAAATAGATGATAGATGCGCACTTTATATCCACCGACAGGTAAATGAAGGGACAAACTTGTCAGGTTCACGCGAATGAACTATAGTGAGTTGGCATAGGAACTCTCGGCGCGCTGCAACGAAACAAAACTGACAAAATCAAAGATTGATGCAGGACAACAAAAGCGTCAACTATAGTGTTACAGCTAACAACAAGAAAAGAAAGAGTCCTAAGGTGGATTCGTGTGGTATGCCTGAGGTTATTTTTAGGGGATTAGATTTGCCACCATTTATTTCGACGTATTTTGTCAAAGCTGTAAGATATGAGAAAATTCATAAAATTTTCATACCTTAAATTTATCTCTTTTTGCCTCTTTATATATCTGGTACGCAGAACTCTATCAAAAGCCTTAGATAATTCAAAACAGATGGCGTCAATTTGTTTTCTATAATTCAGTGTACTTTTGAAGTCATTATTTGTCTAATTGTGTAACCGTGCATAGGTCTCGTTGAATCAATGTTGATAAGAAAAGAATGTTTTCTTGTATTCAAGGTACACTCTAAATTGATATTGATATTGTGTGTTGAGGAAGCTTCTACCACAGACACGTTAAAGAAGCACCGCCACAAAATTTCGAAGGCGAAATTATGAACGAAATGAATTTTTGTGGAGAGATAGACAGCGTCTACAAGGTATCAAAGGTAAACATAACGTAGAACATAATTGAATAAATTGTTTATGTGCACGCCGTGCGACTGAGAGAGATGCGGAGCGTGCCGCGACACCGACATAAACTCAGGGGCAATGTAAACAAACCTATATATGTCACGAGTTTATGTTGGCTGGTTGCTGGCACGAGCATTGCACTTGCGCTATACCTGCTCTTTCTTCCTCCGTGTCAGTGGCTTCTCGTGTGCTGGCTGGGCTGTGACGTCACTGTTTTGGATGGTCACATGGCAAGTTATGTTTACCATGCCCTCGGAAATGCTCCATGCTAACGCGGTGTTTATTTAAGCGGAAACTGGGAATGGGCACTGCAAGAACGTTTCTAAAGAATATCTGGGCACCTGCGCGAACGAGGTTTCCAGTAGTGATGATTGGGTCGTGAGCTACCGACCACGCAAAAAATTTAGATGAAACATTTTTTTCAGTGTTTTTTTAATCAAATAGACCCATAGTTGTGGATGTTTTACTTTTGAGTTGGTTTGTTACACCTGTTGCAACGAGCGATTCGATTGAAATCTATTTCTGCGCGAGCGATGTCTTTACAATCTCAAGATAGTGGGCCACGCATTCTCTATACGTTCACAAAAACGCAACTGGCATACTGTTTAAGTCTGCTAATATTTGATCTTTAATAATCAAAAAAACGCTATATATAGTGTTTCCATATATTACCTCTTTATCAGAAAGAGGCTTGGCTTGATGTCCTATATGTAGAGACGATAACATATCGAAGAAAAACTGCGGGTTTTTCTTTTTGCGCGTCTGCTAAAAGTGTCATTTTGTTCGATACTCCTGTATCGTATTTGTTGTAAATAAGAATATGTTTGACACTACAGGTGTCGCGGGTGCCACGTGTGCCTTTAAACTTCTTGGAAGGATTGAAAACAGGCAAAGCCCTAAGCTTAACCAAAGAGGAACACAAATGCTGACGTGTGAGTGCAAATACCAGACAGCTACGTGAAAGCTTGGTGTAGCTTGAATCTTTTGCCTATTTTTCTTAGTATCTTCGTTTATGCATTTTCCTGAATTCGTTGCATGCACGTTTACCTTTACTGTTATTAGTTTTTATTGTTATGAGTGAGCAGGTGGTGTAGGAGAGCTTACCCAATATAGGTAACTCATACTTGCTCGGGGTTTTCTGTTCATATCTAAATGTCCACTACAGGTGACTGTTCAAATAATGACAAATTACGGTGTTGCATACCACCCCACTCTGAAATGAATTAACGGCAAACAATTAAAACGCTTGATTAACATTAAGAACATGATGTGTTTTCGCAACCTGTGGTGCGTTTGATGTGAATTCAGCATCAGGTTCAACAGAACGTAATAGCACTCCGAGATAGGAACGTTGCGGATTAATCATAGCCAAGTCAGTGTGGAACCTAAGCTTATCCCCGCCAAGTGTTTCTTTGAACTTACAGCGATCTCTTTCTCCGCTCACCAGATTACTGCGACACTTCTGTTGCCATTAATTTTGATTGCGGTATCTAGATATACATTAGGTTTACAATACACCAATAACACGCGAATGTTTTCTTATAAAATTGCTTACAGTGTCTGTTTACCAGTCAGGCACTACGACATTCTCGTAGCACTGTGACCTGCCTTTAGATCACCACATTTCCCCGGCAGAGGCTTAAGTAATTCGTGTCATGGACGCGGCGGTAAACATCTATTAGGGACTTTAGCGGGAAAAAAGATCTTGTCGCACCTCTCCCCGTCCCCTAGCACATCACTACCAGAATAGGCAGGAACGATGTGCCATCGGCGCATCACAGAGCCGTTCAGCAGCACCACGAATCGTTACCGCGTAAGGTGGGTGCCTCCCACACGCGCGCAAGTGGACGTCAATCCATCACTTCGCTTCGACGAGCCGCGTTGGCGACAGCCGGGAGTGAGGAGGCGGGAATGTGGCAAACACGGGAGAGAAACAAAATAAGGTGAGGAGGAGGCAGGCCATCCCACCACTTTCGAACGTGCCGGCCGTCATTTTGTTGCTTCCTTTAACACCAGCTAACCAAAGCACTTCCTTGCTTTTTGCTGTTTGTGAATGTCGTTTCCTTCTTCTCGAATGGGTTGCCCATGGATGGCCATTTCTTGAGAGCTCCTTAATGAACGCTCGTCTTCTTGGGCGGTAGATGCGCATCACGCAGTATGGTTTACTTTTTTCTATTTCCTTTTTTTTTTGTTATAAGGCCAGGCTATCAGCTTTGCCTCCGCCATCCATGTCACAGTGTAGTCATTTCTTTTTTCCCGACATACAAACATTGAAGCCGCAGGCAAGTCACTCCGCCAGATACTATGGCACTTTCCCGTGAGACGTCATCGGAACATCATAGCAACGTTCAGCTATTGTGTAGCGCCACTCTCACTTCTTTTCTCTAAAAGGACACAGAGAAAACGCAGTTTGTGATCATTAGGAACAGTTTACCATCGGGACAGTTCAGATAGTTTATGGTGGACTGTTAGCTCCTTCTGGGCTATAAGTATACAGAGCTTTTGTTTTTCGAGATGTGGTACCTATAGTTGAGCCAACGATTGTTTGTCTTACTGGCGAAACTCGTCTTGCGTGTTTACTCGTGAGGCAGTGCACGGAGATACGACACAAAAGGAACAAAAAAAGATGCCGCTGCGTTCCTTTTTGCCTTGTTTTCGAGCGCTGCCTCACAAGTAAACATGAACTATCACCAACTTGCTCAACTTCCAAGGTTACGAATCTTGGGTTCCCTCGCAAACCTCGTTGAGCCTATAAGTGTAAATGCAAAAAAAAAATGGCAGCATATCCACGGAGTGAATGATAGAGAGTGGGGCGAAGCATCCGTCCGTCCATTCGTTCTTGCTTCCGTCCGTCCATGCGTCTGTCTGTGTGATCGTCCATGCGTCCATCCGCCCATCCGTGCGTGCATCTGTTCGTGCGTCCGTCCCTCCGTTCGTCCATACATCCGCCCCTGCGTCCGTTCATGCGTCCATCCATGCATCTGTCTGTGTGTCCGTTCGTCCATCTATTCAACACTCCAAGTACCACCATCTCGCATCTTTTCATCATATATTCCCCATATAGAAGCACCGCCATTCAGCGGACATTCCAAAGACTAAATGAGAGGTGGCACACGCACACTTTTTACAGCTTGCGCTTCGGGTCTACTTCCCACCTTTAACCACCTCGAGTTCATAGTATATACTAGTTCACTGTATTCATGGCACTGCGGCCCAACGCTCGCTAAACCTTTCTAAAACCAAGGAGGTTACACCCAGCGAGTATAACATAGCAACCCTTTCTTGTCAGATAGTGCTCAACGTACATGCCAATGGCTGCTAATGTTGATCGCAGCGTGCGCTTTAACTAAAAGCCGAATGCTCCTGTCTCTCATTCCCCATTAGCAGCCATTGGCATGTACATTGAGCACTATTTTTCATTGTTCAACAACCCACAGAAAAAAATCTCCCACCGGCACCACTTTGGAGGTCAAAATGTAACAATTAATACACACTACGACTACGAGGGATGAACGGGTGCCGCTATAAAAATGTTCGCCCCTAAAAGGGTCCCGTACCTGCATGTTACACTGCGAATTCTATTGAAAGACGATAGTCTTGCGTCTTGAGAGAGTGAACAAAACGTTTATTTGATGTTCTGCGCAAGGAAATTGGTGAATGGTATTCAGAAGGCACTGCGTTAGAGTGCCTCGAGCGTGCAGCGGAGGTGAACGAGCACATCAAGTGACGTCACACGTGAGACATGAGCGCTATCCGGCAGTTATCTTGGAAAACGAAGCGCGCAGCTCTGACAGAGGTGGTAAGTTGTAGAACGCGAGGCGACGGGTGGGTGCCACCACCGTATTGTCTTAGCAAAGCGTTGGGAACACTTGCCTTTTCGTGAAAGCGTTGTATGGTCAGCGGAGCGGCAAAAACGCTATAATAATTTGAATTGCTTATATATGCCTTTTTTAGTAAAAGGCGCCCATACAGAATATATGCGTGTTATTGTGCCTCAGATATGCGCAATTATTGCTTTTTAATTTACACACGCACAAGTATGAACGCGTAATTTTGAGCAATATTGGTGGTCGCTGCGGATGGGGTTGGTGGTATGGGGTATCCGCTGATGCCGTTTTGAGTACCCGGTATCGTTAAGGGTGCACAAACAGACAAATGTACAGACAGACAGACAGACAGACAGACAGACAGACAGACAGACAGACAGACAGACAGACAGACCAAAATTTTCGCGTTGAAGGTCCACAAAAAAAAGACTACCATCTTCAAAATAAAGCTACACGGAACTTCAGACAATGATAAATGCAGAACGAGAGTATAGTTTAATGCGTCCCACCACCTGCAAAGTGCTTAGTCGTAACTCTTTCTCTTCACTGTCCCCATGCACTGGTAGTGTGCATCAAAGTGTGCATAATGTCTTTCAGACGTGCAGCTAGTACTTGACTTATCAGCATAAATAGCATTAATGTGTAATGGTTTCTGTCCTACTTCATAAAAAGTATGATTTATGGCGTTCTTGGTAAATACATTGCGGAAAGCGAAAACTTGTTCACACTTCCTTGGCCCCCTGAAGCTGCGTTTATTAGGAATCTGCGCACCGAATTTTCGTAGTATCGTGATCGTTGATGTACCTTTTTAAATTGGCTCACTTTGAGTGCTAGGAACATCACTGAAATGCATACACGTTTCAGAGCTACTTCAAAAGAAATAAATAAATGTACACTATAACCAAAAAACGCACCCTGAAAAAAGAGTGTCATGCACTCGTGAGGTAGTCTTTAAATTACTCCTAAGTGACTCGTCGTACTCCCATGATATCTGAATAGCACTATCTCTTTATGAAATCATCGAAGTTTATGAAGCAGCGCATAGCAGTTCACTGTGATTTGTTACAATTATTCAGAAATCTGTGCGTATACCAAAGCAATGGCTTACGCGAAAAGTGACTCACTAGATGGACTGAACATAAGTGCTTGATAAACACTGAAAAATGCGTGAGAGGGACGTGTTCAACATTTTTTAGACGTAAACAAAGGTTCGTACCGAAGTCCTTCAGATAACTGGACAGGTTGATGGCGTAACGAATATTTCCCGTAAAGCCTACCAATGAAGCATTGAACAATATCAATTTTAAACTGAGTCTATCTATGTGAAGTTCGCCATTACTCATCAAAGTTCTTTTTTGCGACGTATTCAAATGGCTTTGGTGGGTGCTATTTGAATAAATATCTAAACTGCTGACAGGAAACAAATGTGAAATAAAAGTTAGCCATCTGACTTACGATTGTATACAAATAAGTGCAGCATGCAAATAAATGCCCACATTCTCACCTGCTTAATGCATGCATTGCTCGTAGCTTTTTCTTCAAAGATGCTCCCAACAACAGAATAAGTTTAAGATATTCCACTTGGCACGTAGGTGAGCCGTCATACCCAGGAAGCAGGCTTACCAAAATTGGCAGATCCCACTTACAGTGGAAATCGATGATATGCGAAGCACGAAGGAGAAAGGTTCATATGTCATTTTAAAATCACCACAACGTAACGAGGTGGAGGTAAATAATGGCGTACATAGCTTCCGTGTCATGATTATCATGTTTGAATGTTTCGTTTATCTTCATCATCTATTCACGTCACGTGATACCAAAGTTAGTATATGAGGAGCTAGCGAAACGACCGCGAGCATGCTATAAGAGTGGTATGTTGTCATGATCTTACATGACACGCCTGTCAGGATTATCATGTTTGCACCAGTCATATACTTATATACTTTCGTCATCTTTTGACATCATCATCATGATCATCATCATCCTGATGATGGTGATGATGATGATGATCACATCACTTAACACCAAATTCGGTATATGTGGAGCTAGCGAAACGCCCGCGAGCTTATTATGAACGGTCCAATATACTTCAACGTGATGTTGACGCACGCGCACACTGGGTACAGCGACGCTACGTTAGCAAAAGGCGAGCACTCTATTGTCTGACGCCAGACGCGATCGGAGCGACCAACGTCCGTCGGCGTGGCCTCACGGCAACCGATGCAAAATGCGGCATGCTGCATTTCTAGCTGTTGCGTTACCCAGACAACACTGCGTCTCCTTCTTTTCGTGACGGAGGGACGCCGGACGCGCTGAAACGCGCATGCGTCAAAGCAACGCAGTGCGTCGCGTGCGTGCATGTATATAGCAGGACCCGCGCCTGGCGTGGCAACGCTGGCTTGACGCGACGAAATGAACGCCGGTGAGCACGCGCACCGCGTCACGTCAAAATGTATTCGCGCCTTGACTGTGGCATGTAGTCATGTTCTCACGTGGCACGCATCTCATGATTATCATGCTTGCTCCAGTCACATACCTTCGCCAATCATTGACGTCACATACCAAATTCGGCATGTGTGAAGCTTGCGAAACGGCCGCGAGCGCGTCATGAGTGTGACATGTTGTCATGTTGGTACATGACACGCATCTCATGTTTATCACGTTTGAACCTATATCAGACCTTCGTCATCCATTCACGTCGCGTAATACAACATTTGGTATAAGTGAAGCAAGCGAAACGGCCGCCAGCACATCATTAGCGAGGCATGTAGTCATGTTGAAACACGACACGCTTCTCATGATTATCATGTTTGCACCAGTCACGTACCTTCGTCATCTGTTCACGTACCGTAATACCAAATTTGGTATATGTGACGCTAGCGAAACAGCCATGAGCGCATCATAAGCTTGTCATGTAGTCTTGTTACATGAGAACGTGTCATGATTTTCATGTTAGGGTCTGTCGCTTTAGTTCGACATGCAATCATGTCATAGCAAACCAGTTTTGCACATGCTTGTGAGCGAAACCACTGTAAGAGCTGCAGGAGCATGAAATGTAAATGATGATATTCACATCTATATCATGATTTTCTTGTTATGACTAGTCAAGTATGTTTTCCATACAGTTATGTTATGCCATACAAGTTTGATATTGATATCATTATTGAAACGTCTAGAAGAGCTAAAAGTCGTAGGTACATAGATAGATAGATAGATAGATAGATAGATAGATAGATAGATAGATAGATAGATAGTTAATAGATAGATAGATAGATAGATAGATAGATAGATAGATAGATAGATAGATAGATAGATAGATAGATAGGTTGGCTTTCTAAGAATACGGATTTTTGTTTGTATGAGCTACTAATGACACTAGTTTATTTCGCATACAATTGCGGGGAAGCTCTTTCGTATTTTTTTTAGTGATCAGACATTTTGTTTCGATGGTAAAACTCTTACGAAGTTGATTGTGCACGTTGAATTTAAGGGTTATTTGGGAAAAGATGTCGTGAGGACACAGACTTACTTATGCGGAAGATTAAGTAACACTCCGGAAAATAGGTGAAAATGAAGAGAATGGGTGCAATGAAACTGAGGGCACTTTTCTTGAGAGGCGCTGAGAGCACTGCGGCACTGGCGCAGCAGATTTAAACTAAGCACTTCCTTCTTTGTGGCCTCTGAGATTCGCTTGTGTATTAAGACGAAACGGCAGGTGTACTGAACACAGTATACAGAAGAGAACACGAACGTATGAAGTGGGAGTGCCCCAATCAGACAGCGACGTTCTGTCCACCTTATCAATGAGAGGGATAGGTACACAAAGAATTTTATTGTTTGCTTGGCGGTGAGATCCTTAGAGACAAATAGGGGCACTGTTTCTAAACGGAGTATCTAAGCTTGCTCATCTAGCATGGTCGGAACAAAGCTAATGATCATGTGAAAATGCAGCCTAAGCGTGTATTCGATGCGATTGCGAAACCAATCCACTCCCAAGTACGGGTGGGGCTGTAAGAGGAGGTGCGAAACGGGAGGGATACTAGCACTCCCGCCTTAGACCTTGGTGCACGTTCACCAAGCGTTACAGTGGTCTCCATCTACCAGTTCAACTGAGAAAGAAAAAAAAAAGTTTACGAGGTAGGCACCCGTGGCGCAATCGCGAGACGGTCTGCCTGCTGATTGAAGTAGGCGTGACTTATGGTCTCGTTAAACCGAAAGCCTGACTCACTGCTTCGCAGGGAGACTAAGTTTGCTGGTAGATACTACCAGGAAAGCTTGACGAGTTCTTGTGCAGGTAATGTAGATAGTTTCGTTCTTGACGTTGTCAGCTTGAAAGGGAATACGTTGATGACATGCGACATCCGGAATGATGACATTCGATGACAGGAGACGTTGAAAGGGACGACATGCGATCGGGTTACTAGGAGGAGTTGCAATTCACTTGGTCTTTGACATATTCTTTAGCATTTAGATTTTGTTCACTATCTGTTGTGTTCTGTTCTGTTCTAACTGTTTTGCTGTGAAGAGGTTGAAGTCAATATTATCTTGGCTACTCCATATCAATAAGTTCTGCAATGCAACTAAAAAAAAGATTAATACTGAAGGGGACCCAAAAATTGACAATAAAAACATGGTAGCACACTGCAACCAGTTAAAATATCATGCCAATGCACAGTTTGGTCACAGCAGTTCACACTGTCATAAACTGTTCACCCACACACTTTTCTTTTCAACTGTCAGTATATGGACAAGCACATTTCATATCATTGGTTGTCTACCACAGGCGCGTATCCAGTCCGGTCTCCAATAAGAAGTTTGTCACGAACATGTCTTCATATTTCCACTGAGGGGCAGGAAAATGCGTTACCTGGCTAAGCAGTGTGCTTCTGTTTAATCGGTATTTACCACGAATTTCGAGGCACGTGACCTGCTGACTATATTCAAAACATGTACGTTTACGACAAGTGTATTTGCAATAATACGTATCCTAATAAATATGGGTGTTGCCAGGTACTCGTTCGCTTCATAGCACACAGCATATCTGTTCTGTGCTATCTGTATATGTTTATGTCTGGAGACTACGTGGGGTAGCAGTACAATATAACAGCTTTGTTTACATTATTTACTGAGTCAATACATCAGTATTTTAAATTATTATAGGATGCATCAATTGCAAGTTTTATCATTCTGGCATTGGTTATCAGTGAACTTTGTTATAACATAGTATCCTGGCACTACACCGTGCGTTTGAAGCCCGAGATATATATTTATCCAGACGGACGCTGAAAACAAAGAACTTAGCTTATATGCTAGAGTGTTGCTGAACTCAATTGCGCTGGATTGCACACGTTCCGCTTGTTTTCCGGAGCAATGCCATAAAACTCGGTGCACAAATTAGGAGTCAACACTATAGGTGTGAAAACTCCAGTTGCAAGTAACACAGAAATACCTTTCTCCTTCATGTTTTTACTGATAGCCTATGCTATTTGTGAAATTTCAAGAAACACCTCACACACCGAACAGCTAGTATTAAACATTGCTTCCACGGCTTCCATAGACTGTGTGTCCCATGGAAGCACTTTGCGGAAATGGCTTCAGCACAATCATTGGCGAAACGAATACAACGTTACGAAACAAAGGAATGCGAAGGCACAACTGAAATAAACAAAAAAAAGAACACCCGCACCAGCAAACACCAACAAGGCAGGCAACGTGTACATACAAGTTCTGTGTGTCTCTTACGGGTATTTGTTTCTGGTGGTGATTTGTTACGTTAAGACGAAGCAACCTGCCCAGAAAGATGTGTTCGTTATAGCGCCCCATTCACGTGAAATATTCAAAGAACATTACTGTTATTAAATGAGTAGGTTTCCTGAAGTGAAGTAGCAAACTGCGCTAGTTGGAACATACTCATCACTATCAGCGCTGATCATAATGAATATGTTACAACTAGCCCAATTCGCTACGCGATGACCAGGTTTCCGGTGAAGGCTGTTGCCATAGTATTATCGATATATGCATATTATGGCATGCTCGCTACACTAGACAGACCTATACCATCATTCTTCAACAATCTGTGTGCATGTTTTCCTCGTATTGACGTGCCCGCACCCTTCCGACCGCTTAAAAATAACTAATAATAGGTATGAGGTTTTATGTCGCAAATGTGGAAGTTCGAGAGAACTGCCAGAATTAGGTCGCTCACAAGCTTCGATTTCTTCTTGGGTACATTGATAAGATGGCGCTCTGCTCCAAGATAGCAACTGGGCCCAAACAACATTTCCACAGAGCAAGGGCCTTGGTACACACTCTGGCGTAGAGAGAGAAATCTAACAGTGCGTGTGGTCATTGGCATCGATAATGCAAAACTCACACAAACCTCCAAGAGAAAGAGAAAATCACTGGACAATGGCTCTAAATTTCTTCACTTTTGCGTACTTTTTCGTTCTCGCCTAATCACATTGGTATACACGAAGTGCACAACACTGTGTTACGCATGAGGTGGCCGCAGTGTTACACATTGCGGACACTTCTTGCGTGGTCTCACGACTACCGGCGAAAATAAGTTTCGAATAGGTTACACTTGCAGCGTCTAAGCAATGATGTCGCAAAGTCACTCATCCATTGCTAGTGCAACAGCTGTGTCGACCGCATGAAAAATGGAAGCCAAGAATCTTCTTATAGTTTTTTCTTTGTCGCAACAGGGACGTCAGCTGCTGGCTTCATTTAAGGTTGGCGTCGTGCTGTCTTACGCCTTACCTCCCTTACATTATCGGGCCTGCGTCATTCCTAGCAAGTTCAAAGTTTCTTCGATCTGGACCAACAGGGTCGCAGCAGGAAAGGACGGGTAGCTTAATACAAAACTGTACAGATCGACCAGTTCCTGTTCTTACTTGCGTGGGCCGTGAGGTGGCGACATAAGGCGGGTGCTCAGAGTTATGCGCGAAACCTGGTGCAGCTGTTCCTGAGTAGCCCCCGCATTGGTCTGACTTGCTTCCAGTTCTGTCATATTGTGATGCAGTATAATTGATTGAGATTGCACATGTATAGGCTATATTCCCAGCAAAAAAAAAGAAAAGGAAAAGAGACTGAAAAGAGCTATGTGTCACGTGTTTTTTTTTTCGTTTGTTGCAGCCCACACGGTGTAATGTTCACGAACCTGTTCGCGCAGTTACCTTTGTATGCGATCCTTTTTGTGTGTGTGTGTGTGTGAGCACAGAAGGCGGCCTAATCTCGTCTCAATGCAGCTAGCGTGGCGTTCCCCGGGGCGGCGTACTCAGTACTGTCCTGTTGAATCTTACTCTAAATACCCTCACTGAGCAGCAGCCATGCACAGTTAGACTATCAATGTACGTGGTTGATCTCTGAGTTTGGACGCCCACCTTAACACGCCCGCAGTGGCGAGCGAGGATTTTAAGAGCTGCCGCTCGAACAGCCCGTTGTCCATGAATTGGAGGTTTGGAAAATTCTTTCGAGAAACCATACCTCGTGGATTTGATCGGCAAAAAAGCGGTTGATCGGCATATGCCTTTTCTTTTAAGTTTTCTCGCAGCAAAGATTTGGAGAATGTGACCCTGTGCAGTGCTAAAGCTGTAGAGGGTATTTTTTCGGCTTTCTGCGGTGCAGCTTGCTCGCGTTAACCAACGTAAATAAAACACGCCTGCGAATATTACAAAGTTTTCAGACCCGAGCCCCCCCAAGTTCGCTTAAGCCTGCCTGTTAGCGCATCGACGGTCCTTTTATAGCGATCGCCGGAGACCACTTCGCCACGACGCTCATTGACGTTGAAGCACTCAGGATGCATATAAGCCATCTTGCTTGGACTCCCCGCCACCTCCTAGTCTCTGTACCAGCAGACAGAGCACGCATCTTTTTACAGCGAAAGCTGTTGAGAGATCACAACTCGGGTCACACGCAGTGGTCCGCCACCGCTGCTGGTGTACATAACCACATCGCACGAAATTATAAACCTAGCATAAATGAAACAGTGGTGCTCGAGCCCGGGTCCGCTGGGTGCCAGCCTAGTATTGTACCACTGAACTACGCTGGTGCGTGTGGCTTACTGGAAAATTTGCCTTAGGCAGGCTTGATATCATGGAAGCAATCGCGTTAATACAACATATCAAACGTTTTAAAACAGCGAAAGAGCAACCAGTCGTCGCACAATGCGAATAGCGTATATAATGAGTGGGCCGTCCAAAGCTTCAACCCAATACAAAAGCTTGTTATTGTTCCCCTATTAACTTTGGTGCGTACCCACTTCAGGTATAATTCCTGATCGTCGTCAGCCACTGCATGAACACCTGGCACGAAATTCTTTGCAATTGTTCAGCTGACACCACGCTTCTCAGAAGAATGACGAAAAATAGCATAGCAAATGTTGGCCTACTAACCCAAAACGTTATTATTATTGCCCTGGTGGGTATTAAGCAAGTGTGCTAGTTACTCAATGAGTGTTTTTAAAAGGCTTTGAAAGGTCGCTCTTCTACCCTTCGCTGTGATGATTGTGCTGCGCCTTCCGCGCAGGCCTGGCGTACTTTTTGCCAAACGGTTGCCGTGTATCACGAGTATTTGACAAATGCTTCTCGCCCACCACAGGACCTTCAATTCTCGCGTGGTGTCCGACTCTTCTTATATAGCATCAGACTGACGATACTTGGTATCCGTGAAAAAGGAGACATGTCGTGACCGGCTCTTATACAGCATGCTTTGCTCCTGCTGAGAAGTATTGAGGCTCAACGCACGCTTTAACGACGTATCTCTTATGCCGGACAGCTCAAGCGCAACCTTCGTAATGCCTGAGATGACCAAGACAATGAAGTTTAGGACGTCTCATCGGACGACGTCAGCAGCAGCAGCAGCAGAGCCTGCTGCGTTAGTTTCGCTTTCCAGTTCATTACAGATGAACAGGCACAAAAACGGGTGACCATCAGTAGCTCAAATCCGGCACTGCCATTCCTTCTGTCACCACTATGCCGCGGCTGGCATGAGCAGCTGGCATTTAAGAGTGCAGAAGAGGCCCACTGCTTACTTGAAAACAAGACGTGAAATAACAATTCAATGGCTCTCTAGTCACTGTGGTATTACGGCAAAGAACGGGCCGATCAAGCTGCTTGTTCACTCCATACAGAATACAATCAGATAATAATACCGCTCTCAAGCACTGACACCTCAGAGTAGCTCCGCGTGCTTGCTCGCTAGTGCACCACGTCGCAATGGAATCAGCCGAGCTTCAAGCACGCATGGCTGTATTCCTTGTATTAAACCCTCAGTCTTCGAAGTCCTCCAGGACTTCTTGGTACACTACCCTTTTGTGTAGTTATAGGTTGGGTGTCGCATTTACGCACGCACATGTGTTTCTTAAATGGATGGCTGACACCGCAACATGGGACCACTGTGGCAGCGTTGAAACGATTGTAGATATTATGTGGGAGTACTCACAGTATACTGGTTACAGAGACAGGCGCTTTGCAATACGTTTGATAAACTACATGACCGAACTCTTTCGGAAGAACTAATCCTACGCCATCGACTGAATCAGGAGTCTCAAAAGAAAGCTGTGCAAGCGCTATAGTGCTTGCACAGCTTTTTTGCTTTCAAGTGGCCTCTGAGAACGACTTTGATCTAACGTCCTGCGTGCGTATTCATTTCTGTGTATGTGCCTTTTTTGCATTTATTTATCTCTATTTTTCTTTCTTCTGTACCACACCTACTTCCGTATCCTACGCAAGGTAGAAAACCAGTTACTTTTACCAGGTTAACTTCTCGGTATTTTGATTTCATCTATATCTGTCTCTATCTTCTAAAAACGTTTCAGACAAACTCGTGATAAATAGCCACATTTCTTCTGAAGTCCGGTAGCGCTTGGCTACGAAACGCTACATGTAACTACTGTGTCAATCTGTAGTGATCGCTTTGCATTGTTGGGGATTTGCTACCACAAAAACAACACGAATTTGGCTGTTTAGCGGGCTGACACTTCTGCTGACAAATGGAGTTTTTTTTTTTGGTAGAAAATAATCAGTCCAGGAGTGCGCCTAAGAACTCCCTTGCATAAATGATTCAGATTTATGAAGGTTGCTTCGAATTTCAGCGTGATCTACCCAAGAAAACATGGCACAAATTATTTAGGCGTCTGCCCACGTATACCCTTGGGGTCTAAGAAACTACTCACTTTTTTTTCTTGCACTTCATTTATTTTTGTAACTTTGTCGTTAAGATTTTTTTTTGAGTGAAGGGGCCAGTCAAGTGGTAACAAGCAGCATTTTTCTTTTTGTACCTTCCTTTTCTTTTTGTGTTTCATGTACTTGTCGCGTAGTTGAATAAACGTGAACTTAATCTCAAACGCTAAATTTCTCTTCCAATAAACCATCAAGGCATGCTTGCATTAGCACGTCACTTCGAACCTTCATACTTGAGCATTCGCATGAGTTTGCACTGATCATTGTTTAAACTTTGGAGGTTAGCTCCTTCATTCAAGTTTTTGTAACCGATAAAGCTTCACTCCATCAGCAACCTGCTTCGCCAAGTGTCAAAACTCATAAGCGTGGCAGGTATTTCAAGCCAAGTTTTTTTTAATGTTCTTTCACCAGGTGTGAGCAAGCTCTTTGTGACACAACCACCACCCAAGTCAGAGCTTCGCACGAGTGACGCAAATTTGAAAATTCACGCAAGACATAGCATAATGGGGTAGTTAATTGCGCGTGGCTTTTGCATTTTTTTTTCAGAGAGTTTGACGCTTCGGCTCTTCATGGCGGCAGCACGCTTGAACAAATACGCATTCCCAAAAAGCAAGCAGCGTAAGTCGTTCCGTCGCTGCGCCGTCATCGACGCACTCGCACCGATGAGTAAATTCGTCTGAGCGCTTCTTTCCTGGTGACATAGCGCCCGTTCTTTACCACGAAGTTTTTGTGCAATGAAAAGAGCCACATTACTCTGGGCGCTGCCGTCACCCACTTGTACAATGAAACGTACACGGCCTTTCTTTATTGGGCTCATCTCCAAAGGTGACAGCATGGCTTGTCCCTGAGGCCTTCGCGGCCCTTGGGCTTGAAATGTCACCCTTTCAGCAACTCCGTCACTTTCCTCATAACGCCATTCCCGCCTCTTTGCGTCTTTATAAACATGGGGTTTTTAAGGTTCTCTCTTGTGAAAAACGTTTAATAGCCGCAGTTGCCCACACTTTCATTATCTTATATCAGGGTTACCGTTGGTGGCTAATTTAGGACCAGTTTAGTGACGAAAATTTGGAGTTGCACCAAGGCTCTTTCCTGAATGCTGTTGAACTTGCCATTGTGGTTATTCGAGATGGTTTTGATTATTCACCAATACTAAATATTGTTTTCTATATTAACACTCCTCTTCTATATAAAACCAGTCTGGCAATAATAAACAAGGTCTTCTGACTGCTTTTGTCGTGTATATGACTCTCAAATATGTCACTGTCCTTGACGACACACTTTTTTTTGCTTTGGTGGTTTCTGAGCTGAAGACTTCCCACATGAGAGGTATCGGCGATTTTAAGGATGATTGCACAATATAAGCTATATTCGTGGGGAAAAGAAGTAGAAAAAGGGACTGCTAAGAACCATGTGCCTTGCGTGTTTTGTTTTTGTTTTGTTCGTTTGGTGAAGCCCACACATGTAATGTTCACGCACAACATGCGTGGCGCATTTTTCAGGAGCAATGTCTGTGGGTGACTGCGGTTGCGAGATTTTAATGACATTATTCACGCCACGCTTTTCCATAAGATAAAGGATCTACATTACGTATAACAGCCCAGAGTGTTAATGCACGTTCAGAAACACACTGCTTGCCCAATATGAGTTTCGTAGCCCTGTTTTCGAGGAGTTTACGGTCAGCGAAATAGACGGCGCGCACATTTATACCCAGGAGAAACAGGGGATGCCAAGGGCGATGCTAGAGAATGCCCACTGCGCAAGTGCGCTCTGTGCTCCGCTTGTGCTTGGGAGAATCTCATCTCGAGAAGAACAGGAGAACATCGATGCCAACGAGCGACATGACATTGTTTTTTGACATAGCCAACTCTCTACGGATTACCCAATAGGAGCAGCAACTGCGTTGCGTCAAGAACGGGAGTGATTTGCAGATGTCTACGAAAAGCGCGAATCTTGCCATTGCAAATATTTTTTTTTTCTTTTCTAACTGTGACACCTCACCTGCTTCTTGCGAGAACGAGCGCTTTTTGATGCCCTAATCATGAACGTTGTTCTGCTGTGCTTCTGCCAGAACTAAACTGCCAGATCACAGAAATAAAAAAAATGTTTATAGTAACAGTGCATACAAAGTGGGATGGTAAATTTACTGTAATGATCAGTTAGCGTTGTCGCTTCATTTTTCTTAATATAAAACCACACTGACAGATATAAAACCAATTTAAAGTGGGAAACAAATGATATACTAATTAGAAATGAAGGGCTGGAGAAAAGTCACTGAAACATTATCAGAAGCTATGTATTTTCTTTTAGTTACGATTGTGTTTTAAAATGAACAGAATATAAATAAAATATTCATATCTTGCAAAAACAAATGATTACTTCTCAGTGCAATAATAGATACACCCGACGTCGGAGTATAGTCTACCTACCACTCACTTCAACAAAAATATTCGGTATCAACTTGCTAGCAGACACGTAAATAAAATCAAAATTACGAAGTTAGAGGCTAGCGATGTTGCGTGTTCAAAACCAATGTGAAGCAGTAACAGCAACTCACATAATACATTATTTTGTTTCCTTTGTGGATTTCGTAATGCGAAATTTTGAAAAAGAAGAATAATAGAAAGCACATATCACACAAGCCGGATTGGAGTGTTTCTAAATATTAAGGTTTTACCAGAGAAAAAGACACACCTGAATATGAATACGGGCGTAGTGCTTCTTTCGAATCTGAGAGATTTAGTCGCAGACATGCTCATGCCCACATTATTGACTGCCTTGGTAAATTACTGTTGGCGCTGATTGAACAATGCTGCTCTGATGTCTCCATCTCGTAGGCTGATGATCCCTTTGAATTGAAATAATCAAGTGCTTTGGTTCTTCTCAACATAGAGCTTCCTATAAATTTTGTAGAGGAAACTGTGGCGCTAGTGTCTAAGGGAGTTGCAGCGCAAGGCGCTGTAGCGAGCACGGGAAATATGGGTAATGCGTGGATTTGTCTAATTTGCGTTCTTTGGTCTCCAGTTGAATCTGCGTGGCTCGAAGTTGCTTTGTCAATAAACCAGAGTCGGGATATGTTCTGCAGTTGCACCTCGACACTTTAACCTTTTAGGATCATCAATTCAGATTGAGTCACGAATTCCAAAAGGGATTGTTTTTTTATCAGAAACAAAACGAAAACACCGCAATAAACGGAGTCACAGGTGTGTTAGAAGCGTGCAAGCCCAAAGACTAGGCAGATGGAAGTACTACCCATCATTCCCGTGATGAATGAACAGTCGCAGCACCAGAGTCCACTCTAGTTAGTTGTAAGGAACTCTATGCCTGACGCTTAGCTGCTGTTTCACCGAGCTTGCGCTCTGACGCATTCCTATTTACGTACTACTTTGCGACCGCGTTTTTTAAACAAGAAAAAGAAGATTGCACGAAACAGTTTTCAATAAAGTGTAGCGATCTCGAGTGATAAATTATTCAAGGTCACTGCGCGAACCACGCACTAACATATGTCTTGCCGGACAGGATTAATGTTTTACATTCACCCACCCACCTATATTCATGACTTAGTATAGACTGGTAGTGGCACTCACACATCGGCATTCGTGTGCTCCGGTGTGCCGCTTGGGTCAACACTATTTCGTCACGCGGGTACAATAAGGTGCACGGGTGAGCTTTTCTCCACCAGGTGTCGCATACATATCCGATCTGCTCACAAGAAAACGTATACTCTTGAGAAAATTCTCTGAATACTTATATTTAGGTGATAATCACTGGTAAATGGCCATTATCATCATTTAGGCTCCTATATCATATTTACTAGAAATCTTCACCTGAAATCAGAAAAAAACAAGTGATATATACAGTTAGTTGATTTTATCTTCAGTAAACTTAAGCTCTTATGTTATATATGTCCAGTGAATTAATTAGGATGTTTTAAATGAAATCGCCAAATATTAAGGTAAATTTAACTAGTACGATTTCCTGCAAATCAAGTTTTGGAAGACGTTCTTAGAACATTTAAAAGACGGGAAGAAAGTTTTCACGTGGAAGCACCTTGCTGAGAAACAAGTGCGTTTCTCTTTTGTCGCCAAGCTTAAAAAATCTCAATAGGAGACACACAAATGTTGTTTTAGTAAGATGATTCAACGGCGCTTGCTGCCTACATGAAGGTACCATGAAAGGAGAGCTGCAACATATGGTCAAGTACCATATGTATTCATATTTAACCTGACAGGCGTATTCAGGTAAAGAACACGGAAAGAGACAAAAAAGCAGAGTAGAGAAGCAGGGAGGTTAACCATGTTGCATTCGGTTTCGTGTCACTAAGCCACATACAGTGGAATTAGGCGGTATACTATAGATGTAAAGTAGCCGGCAAAGGCAGCGTAAATAAACAATATATCACCGTGACTTATTTTTGACTCTTCTGAGTA
This sequence comes from Rhipicephalus microplus, assembly GCF_043290135.1. Taxonomy (NCBI): domain Eukaryota; kingdom Metazoa; phylum Arthropoda; class Arachnida; order Ixodida; family Ixodidae; genus Rhipicephalus; species Rhipicephalus microplus. The sequence goes on along the minus strand of NW_027464598.1, from coordinate 5,093,825 downwards.
TAATAAAGCTGGGAAGAAATTCCTACCTTACTGACACAGGTATCGCAGAAGTAATACAATTCTTCTATTCTATTCGTACGGTCCTCTATATATACAATAGGACCGGCTACAACGAACTAAATAATGATATTCTACACAGGTTAGCAACGTTATTCAAAATCTATCATTTCGCACGTGTGACGGGAATCGTCTACTTCGTTCATGTCTTTTTGTTAAACTCTTTCATTTGTCATACCATTTTTACAGATCCAAAGCCCATGACAGCAATAGTTAAGAAGGCTTTTTTTTTCCGCGGAGCAGTCCCATGCAACTAAATTGCATTTTCTGGGTGAGTGACGTTAGGAGATCCTGAGTCTGAAAGGAAACCTGAAAAATAGAATCCCATTTTTGCACGCGATGAGACGCGAAACTCGTGTATCACGGAAAGATCGGTGCTCGGATAGGGCCTCATGGAGTGTTCGTTTTCGTGTACAGCCAGGACGAACGCTAGGAACCTTTGTTCCCAGAGTCGGTGAGATAGAAGTGACGGTGATGAATGAGTTCTTGCAGTTGAAATGCCGAGTAAAACTGTCTGCCTTTCAAGAGAATGCCAGCTAAAGCAATAAGAGGAGGAGGGTACCCATATCTGTCTTCGCTTGGGCTGACAACTCTGAAATTTCAAACTGTAAACTTTTCCACTGTTTCTGTTCCTCTTGGAATCGCAATTTTTACTGGCTGTGCTATAAGCATCGCTAGAGAACAAGTGTAGGAAACAGCACTTAAATGCAATGAGATTCGGAAGGTATTTTGCTTCAGAACAGCATGCATAATTTTTTTTTCCAAGATCGACCAGAAGAAGACGATGTACCCTGTGAGGGCTGCCTATATTTGTGGAGACGAGCTTACCGTTGATAACTACCTCGCGAAAGTGTTTTGTTTTACTTAATTTGTTTGTCGTCTCCTTCATGGTCTGAATGGAAGCAGCACCATATGAGGACAAACGGGTATGGATGCTTTAGACACGTAGGAAATACACGATCACCCATTTGGCCTTGTAAGTAGGGCTGAAGAGAGTGGAGTTGTAAGTAGTGCTGAAGAGAGTTGTATTCTGAAGAGAGTAGCAATGTACACCTGTATAAATTTTGACGAAAAATTGACTGCGAGAGGGCTCGAACCTACTGTCAAAAATAAAAGCAACAAGTTTGCTTCGTATAATAAAATATTGAAAGTGTTACACTCAACCAGCGTAATCCACCAGTCGTAAGAACTCTAAGGAGAACTTTTGGCTGAAGCGCATGCTAACCCTCGCTCCTCATGCTGTGGGTCATGCGTCCGCGATGTATGTATGTATGTAATGTATGTATGTATGTATGTATGTATGTATGTATGTATGTATGTATGTATGTATGTATGTATTTCAACTGAAATATTGACATATTGAATATACATATTGACATATTTCAATATTTGACATATTTTAAACAACAATTGTCAACAATTGACACATTTTCAATATTGAAATATTGAAAATTTCAACTGAAATATTGACATAATGACTAAACATTGAACCCAAATTATTGCGGACAATGCAAAAATTATCAACAATCCCAATAACGACACATTGTATTAGACTCAATCACGTTTGTCATGAGAGTGCGCACAGTTTTCTCACAGAACTTGAGCACTAACCGAGACTGAAGTTTCGAGGAACAGAAAAACGCGATCAGAAGTTTTTCAAGACGTGACGTGGCTGACGCAGTGTTTCGGCAAGTCGACTTGTCGATCGTCAGGGCAACATCGTTGCCTTCACGAAGAAAAGTTAACACGTCAAAACGTTGGCTGCAGCACCACTTCCTGTAACAATTTTTGAAGTATTGAGTCAATGATATATATTTATTTGAGTCGCAAGATCAGAAGAACCACAAAGTTTGAAACCTCGGCTATATAAAAATTCATGAACAGAAAAGGTCCTATAATTGCTTCACATCACTTGAACAATACAAGCCACTAATAAAAGAAGCGAAAACTATGTAGCCAAGCCAACAAGAATTCAAGCCTTTCAATAAACAAATCTTCCCGACGGAAGCTTGACTGCCGCCTTGACCCATTAGTCAAGCGACGCTGTACTTCCGTCAGTCCAGTCAAGCTTGCGCAGAAGTGGGTTTGCTCAAGTACTTCTGCAACATCAATACCTGCTCAAATAATGAGTTTGAATACTTGTGGTCCCCTGTCACCACTAGGGAACCTGAGGAACCTTCGTGGAACCGGAAATCTCTGAATTAACACACTGCCAAGCCGTGATCAAGACGTATAGTCTGATTTAGCCATCGTCGTCGAATGCATGGTTGACTTGCTCCACGAAGCTCAGTGCCACTTCTGTTCTCTACCCGCCAAAACTTCCTTATTTCTCTTCCCCGTAGTTAGCACGTCACCCGGGCTAGATAAATGAGCGAGATCCAACTTGTAATATTGCTGAGCAAGTGGTGAGAAAGAGCGGAAAAAATCGTTACAAACTAAAGCCAACCACTTCCCCTACTTCACCTGATTTAAAATTCCTAAATGAAGAAACAAGACAAAATACAAATAAACAATAGACGCGCATATCCCCTATCTTCCTGAGCTTTCCATCTGAGTCACAGCATGGCGTTGTCGTAGCTCCACTAACTTGAGGTTTGCGTCGCTTTACGTCCCCTATCTGTTTTCTTATAGTTCGCGTGGAAAGCCGTGCCATAGAATGCCGTTTATATTATTATTGTGATAGCATTTATATGGACAATCTCAGCCGAATATCACCACCGGCGTCGGCGTCTGTGTCATGCACCGTATATGTATACATATCTGTATATATGTAAACAAAAGAAGGATAAAATCCCAGAAAAAATATCCCGGTGCGCGGAATCGAGCATGGGACCTCCGCATCCTGATTGCGAGGCGTTAACCACTGAGCCACTAAAAGGTACCTCCTTCAACGTTTTAACGGCAAGCTATTCATATCAACCACTTACCGCTGGTGGCGGGCATATCAGGGAGGGGGAGGACTATCGTGTTTTAAGCATTATCAGTAAGATGGCGCATTGAGCGTGCGGCGGCTCTCATCTTTGACGCGTACTTTGTACCACGTAGAGAATAAGGGGGTGTACGCTCGATTACGCACCATTATCTTGCAGTGAGGAGAATCGTACGTCTTGGCTAGCCTTTGGGTTTCGTCGGAACAATTGTGTTGTAGTTACCGGGCGCACGAAGTTCAGTGCGATCATTGCACAGCCTCCGTTTGCAAAAAGGGCATGCTTTTTAGACACAGCGAAGTAACAACTGAGAAGCCTATTCGCGTTCATCTGTATCTCTGAGTACGTTTCGTGCATAATTTTTGCGTGAGAAACGCGGGGAACGTTTCGATCTGCTTGCCATTCTGCGCGTGACCTTCCAATTTGTTTCTTTCACGTTCATTGCTTCGCCTTTGTGGCATGACGATTATTTTTTTCGTTGCTAAAACTTGCCCATAAGCATAATACTAAGCAATGTCGAGCGTTCACGAACAAAGTTCACTTGCACATAAACTGTAGATGTGAACAATTTATGCAGTAAAATGCAGTGCAATTTTCCAACTGTATGCGGGAAAATAAGGCCATAAATCGAACGATGGAATGCTCCTGTCATTAGGGCGGTGATAATTTCTCGCTAACACAATTTCGTTGAATGTGGTTTAGCCTTTTATAAGTGAGTAGTTTGAAATAAGGCATGATGTTTCTCGTGGAAAGTAGCTTTGCTGCTTTACGCATTCGTATACACGTTAAATATAAATGGGCTGTCTTGATAAAGATGTATCGAAACGCTGTGCTACGGATGTTGCTGATACAAAAGAGCACTCTGTCGGCGCTCCTGTTTACTCGGATCCATGAACTGTGCGCAGGTGAACCGCTCTCCTATAGCAGAGCAGAGACACTTTATCTACACACACTGCTCTCCTATAGTTGAATACGAAGTACTCGTAATCGTTACACACTTTTTCTAAACACTCATACGAGACAAAGATCGCGTGCCTCTACGTTCAGGGACGGCTCAGTGCTCTCCTATTTGAGTACTGTTATGCCTGCGAGTCCACAGCGAACGGCCGTGCCTCTGAAAAAGGCAATCTGTGTCAAGGCCAGCCCGCCTGACGCGAACAACTCAACGGCGTCAACAGGCGGACGGCGCCTTTCTGGCGTGCACGTGCAGTGAGTCATCCCAGCAAGGAGCCCGTCGAGTAAACAACGGGCGTCTTCATGTCTGGGGGTCTGACGCATTGCGCGGCGACCCCATTGGAGGAGTCTGCCCTGACGACCAGCGGCGCTTCTGGTTGGACATTTGGATTGGACCCGGTGCATATAAAAGAAGCCCTGCGGCGCGTCGCGAGCGGACCCGTTTGAGAGCAGACCTATGTGTTAGAGAGGAGAGCTCGGCTCTTTGAGTCTCTGTCGGCCCCAGGGCCGAATTTGTAACGCCTCTGTATATATGCTGTACATAAACCTTGTTTAACTCACCGTCGTCTCGTCCGCTCGTCTATCAGCTCTGCGCAGAAGCAGTCGCGAGCTGAGAAACCTACGCCACCAAAACGGCTGGTGACCTTCCCGGCGGAATTCGAAGCAGTGGCGCCTTCGGGACCGTGTTGGCGACGCCGTCTTTCGAAACAGTGGTTGCAGCGGTGAGATTTCGAGGCGCCCTTCGTAACGTCGTTGGAGGTGCGTTTCGCAACACTGGTGGCAGCGGTGCGATCGGCCGTCGTCGCAACAGTGCTTGGCAGCTGCGGGATCGGCCGGCGTCAGCGACATCGATGCGGTGAGTGCCTGATGTTTTCCCCTCAGTTCACCAGACTTCTCTAGCTCAGGTTGTAGTAGTTTAGAGAAGGGCTGTGTGAAGCATTGAAGTGAGCTTTGATCGTTTCAAGCCAAGTCGAAGCGCTTTGAAACCAAAGTTAATGTGGAGGGGGTAAACACGGGAGTGTGAAAAATTGCTTGCGCGTCTTGCTAGTTGACTTATAGTGGGTACGGCAAGTAAAGTGTTAACAGGGGCAAACAGCAAGAGACTAGTGTGAACGATGGAGAACCTTAAAGTGAAGGAACTCATCGAAATTTGTGAGGAACTCGGCATTACTTTGGGCCGTGCGAAACGAAAGCAAGCGATCCTTTAGATCATGAAGCATGAGGGAGTGTCGGCTGAGGAAGCCGAGAGACAGGAGCGCCTCGAGTTGAAACGAATAGAATTGGCAATCCTACAGTGTTCGCAGGCGCCTAGCGTGGCTTCTCCGACGATTCACGTCAGCGGTTTTAGAGTTAGGGACCAACTGCCACCGTTCGTAGTAGGCGAGGACATGGCGAAGTATCTCGTCAAGTTTGAACACGTCTGTGAGCGTAACGCTTTAGAGCGGTCTCTTTGGGCGCGGAACCTGTTAGCTCTTCTTCCCGGCGAAGTGTCCGACGCGATAACTTGCTTGTCGAGGGAAGCGTTTGAGAGCTATGACGAGGTTAAGGAAGTGCTCTTAAGACGTTATAAGTTGTCACCCGAGGCATTCAGGTAAAGGTTCCGGTATGCTAAAAAGGGGAATGAGTCACACGTTGACTTCGCGTTTCGTCTTAAAGCCGATTTAATTGAATGGCTCAAGGGCGAAGGTGTTTAGAAGACCGCAATAAAGTGGTGGAATGCGTTGCATTGGAGCAATTCTACCGCTACATCGAGGAGGATGTCAAACTTTGGCTGCAGGACAAACTTGGTGAAGTACAGCTAAACAAGGCAGCAGAGTTAGCTGAGGAGTATTATACTCGCCGAAAGTTGCACAGCAGGGCAGTGGGTGATGAAAAGGATGAGAGAAAAGAGGGCTTTTCAAAGAAACCTGATCAACGGAGACTCGCTCCGCACCGTAATTTCAACAACGACCCGTCTCTTACGAAGGACAGTGTAGGGGAAGGGCAAACAGAAGCGGAGAAATCGAGTGAGGTTTCTACCACACAGGCATTTGAATCGAAAAATAAACGGAAGCCGCTAATCTGCTACAACTGCAAAAAGGAAGGACACATCGCGAGAAACTGCCAGCAAAAGTTTTCCTTAGGAACGATTCGAGAATCAGAAAAAAAACGTGCTGTTGTTGGAGCCGTATCTCCAAGAAATTATGGTGAATGAGAAAACGTGCCGAGCACTTAGAGACTCAGCGGCAACCATGGACGTTGTTCATCCTTCATTGGTGTCTCCGGATGACTTTACAGGAGAATGCGCGTGGATCAGGCAAGTCACCGAGGAGCAGAGTGTTCGCCTACCAATCGCCACGGTTGTCATTGAAGGCCCGTTCGGTAAGCTTCGCACCGAAGCGGCTGTGTCTGCCGCGCTAAATGACCGTTTTCCTTATCTTTTCTCCATCAACTCAGAGCAGCTTCTCAAGGAGCAGGGCAAATCTTTCTTCCCCAACTTAGCGTGCATGGCCCTCACGCGATCGCAAGCGCGGAAGCTTTCGCGGAAGCTTGACCTTGTTCAATGCGGTGAACTCTCAAGCGACCTTGTCGGCGGGTCGACGGAACCCCAGAAAGGAAATTTTCCGCCTGAGTCATGTGAGCAGTCACGCGAGCGGCCCGTCGCCGAAGCGACCGGCGCGGTATGCGTAGAGGGAGACGACATGGCGCCATTGAGTCAGAGCGAGAGGGTTGCAACGCTCTCGCCTGTAGCGGAAATTGGAGCGAGCTGCCGAGAGTTGATCGAGAGACGCTCATTCGAGAGCAGCGTGAGGACCTCACGATTAAAGCGCTAGTGGACGGCCACAAAAACGCGGCACAAGTGCTGTCGAAGGAGCACTACGAAAAATCGGTGAAGAAGCGTGCTTTTGAAGTAGGAAGTAAGGTAATGCTGCTGCAGCCGTCCAAAAGGCACAAGCTTGAGGTTCATTGGGAAGGGCCCGCCAAAGTAACATCAAAGCTTTCTGACCCCAATTATGAAGTGAAATTAGGAAGGCGGCAGAACAAAATTTACAACTTGATGAAACCCAAAGTTCAACATCAAACGGTCGTAAATCATCTGTTGAATGCTTCAGAGGAAGAGGAAGCAGAAATTTTTAGTTCTTGTGAGGTAATCGAAGGGGGATCGAAAGAAATCTGGGAGCAGATAAACCTAGAGCATACGTTAAGTGAAGTCCAGAAGGAGGACCTGAGAAAGATTGTTTCCGAGTTTGGAGACGTGTTTTCAGACCGTCCCGGAAACACGAGGGTGATCGAACACGATATCGAGCTAAGCGGTGAGGAGTCAATCCGTAGCAAGCCGTATCGTTGTTCCCCTGTGAAACGTCACAAGTGTGAGCCGCTCTTGGTGCCGCATAGGTGTCGTCGCCTAAAGGTGGCCAGTTACTGAGATGGAGCAGGATACTCCGACAGAGCAACTTTGACGTTCGCTAAAAAAAAGGAAAGCTAAACGCTAATGCAGGTGCATTGAGCAGTGCGTTCTAGTTAGTACCTTCTCAACCTTTCGGTTTCTCGCTGGCGATTCGGGGCAAAATTTCGGCCTCATCACGACCTTAGTTGAGCGCTCTCGTCCAGAGTGAGCTCAAGGAGCCAACTTTATGTTGTATTCTAATTTGTTAGGTTGTTGTATGAAAAAAAATTGAGCTCTCATTTTAAGAGTCTTGTGTCCCACATGTGCGTCTTGATTTATAGGGAACGAAATTCCGATAGATACGCAGCTAGGTATATTATTGTACTATACTTTGTCTGGTGTTCTGTCGGGTGACCGAGGGCACTTGCTTGTGTCGTGTGTTGTCTGTTGTCGATCCGTTCTTGGCAAGATGCAGTACCATCGACAAGTGCTGAAACCAAAGATTGTCAGAAGAGACGAGCGAAGCTGGTCAACAAGTAGTGGCGACAAGCCAGTGGAGCTGGGATCCGTCGTCAAGAATGAGATGTGTTCCCGGAACAGAGTCTGGAGCTGCAATCTCCCCATGGCCCTGGAGGCGAACCTGGAGGGACCTGGCGAACGAGCGCGCCTGTCATCTGAGCCCCGTGGAAACAGCTCGTCTTTTCGGCGCATTGTCTGGTGGCGGGGGTGCTGTTATGCCTGCGAGTCCACAGCGAACGGCCGTGCCTCTGAAAAAGGCAATCTGTGTCAAGGCCAGCCCGCCTGACGCGAACAACTCAACGGCGTCAACAGGCGGACGGCGCCTTTCTGGCATGCACGTGCAGTGAGTCATCCCAGCAAGGAGCCCGTCGAGTAAACAACGGGCGTCTTCATGTCTGGGGGTCTGACGCATTGCGCGGCGACCCCATTGGAGGAGTCTGCCCTGACGACCAGCGGCGCTTCTGGTTGGACATTTGGATTGGACCCGGTGCATATAAAAGAAGCCTTGCGGCGCGTCGCGAGCGGACCCGTTTGAGAGCAGACCTATGTGTTAGAGAGGAGAGCTCGGCTCTTCGAGTCTCTGTCGGCCCCAGTGCCGAATTTGTAACGCCTCTGTATATATGCTGTACATAAACCTTGTTTAACTCACCGTCGTCTCGTCCGCTCGTCTATCAGCTCTGCGCAGAAGCAGTCGCGAGCTGAGAAACCTACGCCACCAAAACGGCTGGTGACCTTCCCGGCGGAGTTCGAAGCAGTGGCGCCTTCGGGACCGTGTTGGCGACGCCGTCTTTCGAAACAGTGGTTGCAGCAGTGAGATTTCGAGGCGCCCTTCGTAACGTCGTCGGAGGTGCGTTTCGCAACAATACGAAGTACTCAAAATCGTTAAACATTTTTGGGGGCGAAGCAGAGGGAAGTTTATTGCACTTCTGACAAGTAATCAAATTCATAATTCTTCTCCGACACTTATCACGGACACACGCGCTGAACACACCGTTGAGCAGCAAAAACACGTTTAGACTGTTCACTTCAACAGAAGCGCGATCATTCGAACACTCGTTATACAAAGGTTACAAGAGCGCTGTACGGCCCGCGTGCAAAAGAATCCATTTCCGTTTACATGCAAAAAAGGGTGTGATAATGGTCACCGCTATTCGGGCTCCAGAGAACTAAGGGGTTAACCCGTACAGAGAACAGATTCGAGACACATCATTGTACAATTGACAGGAGGGGTTGGGCATTGGCAATTTCCGTTTTCCGGTTAGGAAACAGTGGGACGCAGTGGCTGGCGTGCGCTGAAAAAGAGGTTATCGGCAGGTGTAACTTGCCTTTTTGCAGGAGAAAAAACTTCGTATGCCAGCGGTGGAGAAACTTTTCCTCGCCGCTGGCTTCAAGTTGGTCTAAGAGGTGCCGCCACACCATGTGGCGGATACGAGCTACGGTCGGGAAGGCCGCTCTGACCGGAGAGCGGCTAACCTCAGTGAAGCACCGTTGCTTCCAGACCTTGAGTATGGTGCAGAGGGCCACTAACTTTGCAAAGGCGTCTTTGTTTCTGTTCAGGGCTGGGGGAGGACGGACTCCAAAATCCTTCGCAGTCAGGCGCCAAACCAGTTTGACCGCTGGGCACTCAAATAAGGCATGCGCCAGGGTCTCATCCGCGCCACAATTGGGACAGCGGGGTGTAGGCGTAATGCCAAAATTGTGAGGCGCTGGTGGGTTGGGAGGACCTTCCAGTTTTTCCTCCATGTGAAGTCTTGGGCGGATGAAGGGATGGCACGCCATCTGCTTTGCCTTTCCGCTTCCAGTTCCGCGACCGTCGTCTCTCCTCGGGGGTTATCTGGTTGCTGGCGATTTCTTCTACAATGCGAGCAGGCGGGATCTCATCTACGTCGCACGTAGGGGCCTCCTTTTCTACAATGCGCATGGTGTTTGCGGCTGCCTTATAGAACGCGGAGGTAGTCTCGGCGAGTGGGGTGAGCGGCCGGTCGGCGTTCAGGAACGATGCGTTTGTACTGCACCAGTAACGCATTAAGGGCCTCCCCACGTAATCAGGTGCGCGAAACAAGGCTCTTGCGGTCTTCAAGGCAAGCACTTTGCTCGCCGTCAGGACATGCGTGAGCCCGAGGCCGCCCTCTGAAGCTGGGAGTTGCAGGAGGGTTCGACGTAAGGGCGCGGGTTTGCCGTCCCACAGGTAGACACCGATCATACTTGTCAATTGCATCGCAGTCTTGGTAGGCATCACTCCTATTCGGCTTACATAAAAGGGAAAGGCGCAGATGGTTGTCATTGCGGCTATGGCCCTCTCACGAAGCGTGAGATCCTTCGGTTGCAGGCGTGCTATTCCATCATGTGCCCGCTCGAGTGCTCGTTGCCAGGTTAGATCGGCGACGCCACCGCAGCAAAAGTATATGCCGAGCACCTTGACGGCGTCGACCCTTTCCAACTCTCCCAGAGCGCTGTGAGGGAATGTTCTAATTGGCAAGGCCTTGCTCTTCCTCATGTTCAAGGCTGCACCTGAGACGTCAGCATAGTGTGCGAATGTTCGCCAAAAAGCTTGCAGGCTTGCCGGGTCCCTGACGAACAGGGATACATCATCAGTGTAAGTGAGGATTTTAATGTTGGGCTCCCCCGTTAGCGGAAAGCCTCTGACGTGCATGTTCCGGTCGATGTTCACCAGCAACGACTCAAGCGAGAGTACGAAGAGGGAGGACCCTAGCGGGCACCCTTGGCGGATCCCTCTCTCGTATACAAAGTTACTCGTCGGGGTGCCGTTTACTACTACGTGGCACGTGAGGTTGCTGTACAGAATGGCGATGATGTCTACGAAGCATGTCGGGAACCCGAACTGGTGGAGTACCTTGATCATGTATCCATGGCGCACCCGGTCAAACGCCTTTGCCTGGTCCAAGGAGACAAAGGCTCCGGACAGGGACTTGGCAGACATGTATTCGAAGGCATCCCTTGTTACGGTAAAGTTGGCAAAGATCGAGCGGCCTGCAACCGCACAGGACTGCCAGGGAACGACGATGGATGGCAAGAGGAGCTTAAGGCGGCTATTAAGGATGGAAGCAACCATTTTATAGTCCACGTTCAACAGGGTTATGAACGCTACGCCGACAAATCCTCCTGCGGGGCTCCCTCTTTCAGTAGGAGGGCAATCCTCCCCTCTCCAAAGGATGCGGGTTTCAGTTGCTTCGTAACCACCATGTTCGCCAGTGTGACAAGCACTCCCTCTAGATCGTGAAAAAAAGTGGCGTAAAAGTTGGCTGTGAGATTGTCAGTGCCGGGGACCGAGTTCGGGGGCATGCTTGTTATCGCGCCCCTAACCTCTTCTGCAGACACTTTCGTGCTCAGTAACGCAACCTCCTCTCCTCCCAGCCGTTGGAGGTTCTGGCAGACCTCTCTAATCTTGTCTTCTCCATCAGTTTCTATGTCGTTGTCGGCGTCCAGAAAAAGGGCCGAGAAGTACACGCAGAAGACATCGCAGATTCTATCTGGTTCAGTTGCGAAAGAATTGTCCGGGCGTTTCACTCGGGTAATTCGTATGCTGCCATTTCAAGTTGTGTCACTGGGGTGTGCTCCGAGGTGGTTAATGGGTGCACCCCGCTCTCCAGGCGGTCTAAGCGCGCGCAGTTGAAGCAGCCGGGCATACTCGACTTCCAGGGTGTTCAGATAGTCGCGCATGCAAGTCGTCATCGTCTCCGCAACCCTGACGATGCATATTCTGCGCAGGATCTCATTCAGTTTCGTGGTTATGTGGTGCTTCCTGGCCTTGCCTTTGTCTTGAAGGATTCCCTTCCACTCCACTTTCAAGGTGTCCCATGAGCGTGGGGTTAGGTCCGGGGCGTTCGCCACGGAGACCCGCAGCTGCGCCCTAATGCGTTCGATGCTATCATCGTCTTGCAGGAGCGCTGGGTCCACTGGCCACTCATGGTCATCAGTAAGGAGTCCAGGTTAGCCGCTAAACCTAGTGACAAGGGGGAGGTGATCTGACCGACTCGCTAGGTCTGCTGGAGGGGAAAAGACCTCGCACGCCACGAGCGAGGAAACGAGAAAGTCGGGGAGATACGTCTGATCTAATCGGCTGGCAGTGAGGTGAGAGGCTCGAGTTGCGACAAAAAGGTCGCCGTGGGCGATCAGCCACGCGTCGGATAACCGAAGGTGTCGAAGAGCCTTCACGAGCTCCCTAGCATAGTACGTGGACCCCCTTGGCCCGGTCCCCTGACGTCGCGCAGCGAGTCCAGGACGCAGTTGAAGTCCCCCAGCAGGACGTGCGGGACGGGTTCCAAAAGAAGGTCGTGCAGCTGGTGGAAGAAGGTGTTTGTGTTCTTCCGCGTCGCCGGGGCGTACACGTTCACGAACCGAATCCTACTTTCGCTGTTGTAGAGGTCCAACATGAGCGACCTGCCGTCAGCACCGAAGATGCAGAACGCCTTTTGCCGGAAGCGTCGCGTAGTAAAGATCACTCCCACTCCACAGGCCCTTGATTTACTTAGGGAGAAGAAGCCGTCCACCTGGAACTCGCGTCTGAAGGTTGAGACCTCTAACGGCGACCGGAAGTTAATCTCTTGTAAAAAGAGCACATCAATACCCTGTGCTTGGGCGAAGGTCAGAATGTCTCGCTGTTTCGATTTGTCACGAAACCCGCGGACGTTCCGGGTGGCGAACTTGAGAGTTGACATGATCTGCTCTAGTTGGCGTGGGGAGAGGACTTGGGGTTAAGAAGGGGGTGGGGGGCGACCGCTTGGGCAGGGGCGGCACGCTCGAAGGAGCCGAGCGTGAAGGCGAGGGCGGTGCGGTTGCTAGTTGTGCTAAAAAGCCCTCCGTGGTTTAAGTGATGCGTGTCGTGGTGCCGATTAGTCGCGAGGGCAGCAGGCAGCTGTGCAACAGGTAAGCATAAACAAAAACCATTGCCGCGGCTTCGGATAGCGAAAGGGACGGAGGGGGAAAGGGAGTAGGCAGCGTGGCCCCCACTGATAGCAGAAACAAGCGTGGGGGAGGGTTGTGTGGCATCATGTTAGCAAGAGCGGAGCATGCGCGAGGAGGTGGAGGGGGAGGGGGGACCGTGTTGCGGTGTCGCGGCGCCCGCTCTTGTGTTCACCTTGAAGCAAACACGGAGAAGAAAAGAAAGGGAGGATGCTTTGGCGAAGAGCCCATCTTTTTTCGCTTGCACTTGAGGGCAAGTGCCCTTTCCCTGTCAGAGTGCGTCCAATTTCTGCGACTTCGCAATGGGAGGGGCATCGCTGTCGCTTAAACAGACGGGTGCTTTGGAGCGCCGAGGCTTGTTTTCAAGGTTCGCGGTTAGGTTCGACGGCACGCCGGGTGACTTGTCCTCGCCTCTTAAAGGGGACCTTGATCTCGAACGCTCGCGCCTATCGGTCGGGGCTGCGCCGGCAGTTTGCATCTCGATGGAGGTGCACTGGTCCGTGCTCAAGTGGCCAGTATCCGGCAGGACGTAGCGGCCACAACTTACGATGGGCACCTCCTCAGGGTTGGGGGGGGGGGGGGGGGGGAGAGCCGTCGGGGGTCAAAACCAGGGAATGCAGGCTCGTCGTTCTCGGGGCTCGGCGCCTATGTTCGCACTTCTTGTTCCTCGCTTACATCATCATCATCATCATCAGCCTGACTACGTCCACTGCAAAACAAAGGCCTCTCCCATGCTCCACCAGTTAACCTGGTCCTGTGCTTGCTGCTGCCAATTTATACCCGCAAACTTCTTAATCTCGTCTGCCCCCTAACCTTCTGTCTCCCCCTAACCCGCTTCTCTTCTCTGGGAATCCAGTTAGTTACCCTTAATGACCAGCGGTTATCCTGCCTACGCGCTACATGCCCGGCCCATGTCCATTTCCTCTTCTTTATTTCAACTATGATATCCTTAACCCCCGTTTGTCCCCTATTCCACTCTGCTCTCTTCTTGTCTCTTAAGGTTACACCTACCATTTTTCTTTCCGTTGCTCGCTGCGTCGTCCTCAATTTAAGCTGAACCCTCTTTGTAAGTCTCCAGGTTTCTGCTCCGTAACTAAGTACCGGCAAGATACAGCTGTTATATACCTTCCTCTTGAGGGATAGTGGCAATCTACCTGTCATAATTTGAGAGTGCTTGCCGAATGTACTCCACCCCATTCTTATTCTTCTAGTTACTTCAATCTCGTGGTTAGGCTCTGCGGTTATTACCTGCCCTAAGTAGACATAGTCTTTTACAACTTCAAGTGCACTATTACCTCTCTCGAAGCGCTGCTCCTTTCCGAGGTTGTTGTACAATACTTTCGTTTTCTGCAGATTAATTTTAAGACCCACCTTTCTGCTCTCCTTGTCTAACTCCGTAATCATGAGTTGCAATTCATCCCCTGAGTTACTCAGCAATGCAAGTCATCGGGGAAGCGCAGGTTACTAAGGTATTCTCCATTAACTCTTATCCCTAACTTTTCCCGTTCTAGGCTTCTGAAAACATCCTGTAAGCACGCGGTAAATAGCATTGGGGAGATTGTGTCTCCTGCCTTGCACCCTTCTTGATTGGTATTTTGTTGCTTTCTTTATGAAGCACTATGGTAGCAGTTGATCCCCTGTAGATTTCTTCCAGAATGTTTATATATAATTCATCTACGCCCTTATTCCGCAGTGTCTGCATGACGGCTGATATTTCTACTGAATCAAACGCCTTCCCGTAATCTATGAAGGCTATGTATAGTGGTTGGTTATACTCTGAGCATTTCTCTATTACCTGATTGATAGTATGAATGTGGTCAATTGTTGAGTAGCCTGTTCGAAATCCTGCTTGTTCGTTTCGTTGATTGAATTCTAATGTTTTCTTTACTCTGTTAGCAATTACCTTTGTAAATAGCTTGTATACTAGAAAGAGCAAGCTGATCGGCCTGTAATTCTTCAAGTCCTTGTCATCTCCTTTCTTATGTATTAAGATGATGTTAGCGTTCTTCCAAGACTTTGGTACCCTTCCCGTAGGAGACACATCGTAAACAGGGTGGCTAGTTTTTCTAACACAATCTGTCCTCCATCTTTCAGCAGATCTGATGTTACCTGATCCTCACTAGCAGCTTTGCCTCTTTGTATGCTCTCCAAAGCTTTTCTGACTGCTTCTATCGTTACTGGTGGGGTGTCATCTGGGTTACTGCTAGTTCTTATTGTTTTAAGGTCGTTGTTGTCTCGGCTATTGTACAGATCTCTGTAAAACTCCTCCGCTATTTTAACTATCCTATCCATATTGGTAGTTATTTTGCCTTCTTTGTCCCTTAGTGCATACATCCGACTTTTGCCTATCCCAAGTTTCCTCTTTACCGCTTTGACGCTTTCTCCGTTTTTCAGAGCGTGTTCAATTCTCTCCATGCTATACCTTCTTACATTGCATACTTTACGCCCGTTAATCAACTTTGAAAGCTCTGCCAGTTCTATTTTGTCTGTTGTCCTTGACACTTTCATGCTTTGACGCTTCTTAATTAGGTTCTTCGTTTCCTGGGAAAGCTTGCCAGTGTCCTGTCTATCCTGCCTCCAACTTCCACTGCACCCTCCGTAATGATACTCGTTAGATTATCATTCATTGTATCTACGCTAAGGTTGGTTTCCTCACTAAGAGCCGAGTACCTGTTCTGCAGCGACACTCTGAATTCCTGTACTTTCCCTCTCAGTGATAGCTCATTGATTGGCTTCTTGCGTATCAGTTTCTGTCGTTCCTTCTTCAAGTCTAGGTGAATTCGAGACCGTACCATTCTATGGTCACTGCATCGTACCTTGCCAACCACTTCCACTACCTGCACAATTCCTGGGTGTGCAGTCATTATAAGATCTATTTCGTTCTTATTTTCGCCATTAGGGCTCCTCCATGTCCACTTGCGGTTTTCTCGTTTTCGGTAGAAGGTATTCAAAACCCACAAATTATTGCGTTCTTCGAATTCTACTAGTAGCTCTCCTCTGGCGTTTCTAGTGCCGATGCCACAATCTCCTACTGCCTGGTCTCCAGCCTGCTTCTTCCCTACCTTTGCATTAAAGTTGCCCATCACTATAGTATACTGTGTTTTTACCTTACTCATTGCCGATTCCACGTCTTCATAGAAGCTTTCAACTGAAGCGTCATTATGGCTGGATGTAGGCGCGTAAGTCTGTGTTACCTTCATCCTGCATCTTTTATTCAGTTTAATTACAATACCTACGACCCTTTCATTAATGCTATAGTATTCCTCTATGTTGCCAGCTATGTTTCTGTGAATTAGGAGCCCCACTCCCAGTTCTCTTCTGTATGCCAAGCTCCGATAGCAAAAGACATGCCCATTCTGTAGCACAGTATAGGCCTCATCTGTCCTCCTAACCTCACTGAGCCCTATTATATCCCATTAAACACCCTCTAGCTCCTCAAATAGAACAGCTAGACTTCCCCACTAGATAAGGTTCTAGCGTTAAACATTGCCAAGTTCAGGTTCCAAAGGCGGCCTGTAGTGCAGAAATTCTTAGCACCCTCTGCTGCGTTGCAGATCTGACCACCGCCATGGTCAGTTGCTTCGCAGCTGCTGGGAACTGAGGGCCGTGAGTTATTTGACGTATGCATGTGGGAGGTAGTGGCCAGATGCTGCACCAGAGTGGCCAATCCTTCTCTGGTGAGGGAGTGCGTTCCCGGCGGTGGTTACCGTTGAGGCCGCACCTCAGGCCTCTTAATGCAGTTCCATCAACACGCGGATTTTTTTTCCGGTTGGGAACTGCGCGGCACCGGGATTTGAACCACGGACCTCTTGCATGAGAGGCGGATGCTCTAACCACTATGCCATCGCCGCACCCGGATTGTCGTGTTCTAAATGTAGGTTTCAGCGGTGTATCAGTCAAGTTTGTGGTTGTTTTTATAAAAATGTTTGAATGAAATGAGATTTCTGCTGATTACCCTCTTAATTCAGGGTCTAGAGAGTACGGAGTTGGGCCTCCGATTAGCCTATGGGGTGCTGTTTATTGATATATTAAGCGGACAAAATTTAAATTCGTTTGTGAGGTGATGTTACCAAATTAATCTTTTTTAGTGATTAGGGTTAATTTTGGTCACGAAATAGTTCCGGTACTATTACTCCTGTCCTGATGAAACCTGTGCGGCAACAGGTCTACAATTAGGGCTTTGCACTGTATGAGTTAGAAGTTTACCGGTAGGTTATTAGCAAAGTTAAAAGCGATCGTAAGGAAAAAAAAACACGCGGTTCAAGACTTTGATCTGACGGGCGTACCTTTCTCCCGAGCAGTGAGCCACCCTCCTTCTCTGAGCGAAGGAAGACGCGGGCGCCACACGTTTATTAGCGGTTTTCGTTATATTCTTTCTAACTCTGTATCTTCTAGTTACCTTAAGCTATCAAAATTATTTTTACACGGAAAAAACCGGACTGTTGTGTTCTAAAAGAAGATATTAGCTATTTTTCGGTGGCGTTTGTAGCTCCTTTTTAAAATAAGATTTAATTAAATGAGATTTTACTGATTACCACCTTAATTAAGGGCTTAGAGTGTACGGAATTGGGCCTCCTGGTAGCCTATGGGGTGCGGTTTATATTATATTAAGCGGCCAAAATTTAAATGCGTTTGCGAGGTGATATTACTAATTTAATCTTTTTAGTGGTTAGGCTTAATTTTGATCGCGGAATAACTCTGGAGCTTATAAACCTAGTCTGATCAAACTTCAGTAGCGTCAGGTCTACCCTAAGGAGAGAGCCACGGGAGCGGCCGCGTCAGCAGCATGTGTAAGTGAGCTCTGCACATATCTGCCTATAACTTTCGCAATTTTGGTTCTAGGAGGGTCAGAGTGGTGTCTATTTGTTCGTGAAGATACAAGGAGTTTAACCGCTACAAATACTGCTATTACAAACGAAAATGTTAAATTTTAGGAGCGGAAAACAGTGTGAATCTGTGAAAACAACAACAGTCAGACCACGTGTTTTTTACGATCGCTTGTAGCTTCGTTAATATTCTACCGGGAAACTTCCTCGCTTACAGGTTGCGACAAATCCCAAGAGTCACGGGTGGATTCCGGAGAGCCGGATTCATGACCGCTAGACTCGTCCAGGTCGCCATCTGAACTAGTATTGCTCGTGTCGTCCACCGCTTCGGAGCCTGCATTCAAGGGAGCGGGGGTCGCTGATACGGTGCAGGCGTCTTTCGTCCCTCGGGGTTCTTCGAACTGCCAGTGGTCTGGGACATTCGTTGTCGTGTGGGGCTGAGTCCTGGGTCTTAGGACCTGAAGCCCTGATGTCGGTTCAGTCCCGGTAGGCGGGCGAGAGGTGCTGGGGTGGTCGTTACCAGTAACTGGCCGCGTCTCGGGTGGAAGGCCGCGCGCTGCCGCGAGGTAAGAGCGTTTGCGGAAACACTCGCATGTGCCGTGCCGCCCGCCGCATTTGTTACACTCCTCAACACACCCTTCGGTGCTTTGCCCAAATACACCACATCTCTTGCAATAAGCGGCTGCGCACGCCGTGGCCATGTGCCCCGGTTAGTTACACCTTGCGCACACTCTGCGCATACCGCGGTATTCACACATGACACGGTGCCCCGCGATGGTTGTGAAGTTTGGGACTGGCCTACTCATTTCCATGCGCACTACTCTAAGCCCATTAGGCTTGTTTTGTCGGTTAGGAACTGATGCAAAGGAAACACTTCTTATCTTGCCGTACTGTGAAAGAGTGTTAATCAAGACCTCGTCTGGTATATTTGCTGGAAAGCGGTATACGTCAACAAACGTAACTGGGGGTCCTACCGCTTCTACTGTAACGCGCTCCCGGTTAACCTTGAAGCCCTCTGCGACCATAAGCTTTGTGGCCTGACTCGCGTTTCGGGTACACACAAGGAACTTTGCGCCCCCCATGTGTTGCAAGACTAACACACTATCAGGACCGGCTGTCTCTTCAACTGCATCTATAAGGTCGTCAATAGACACGTCCCCATCGGGGGCGGTGAATAGAAAACAGTTCTCCCTCACCGGGAGGGTGCTTGGGCTTGCCATGTCTGAAGGGAGCGTGTCCGCTGGTCTCGCGGGCGCTCAGCCGGCGGGACTAGGGAGGGCGACTTGTTGGTCTGGTAGTGTGCAGACTTCTCTGCACTCTCGTGCACAGGGCAGCTGAGAGACCGCTCAGCATCAGGTGGCACCAGGGAAGAAGGCTTCCCGGGCAGCAGACGGCGTCTGGGAACCTTGCGATGCTTGGCATAGGGGTGGGAGGGGGGCTCCGGGTGGGAGGCGCGAGTCCAGGGGGCGGCGGCTGCTCGCGGTAGGGCGCGACGACTCTGCCACAGGTTGCTTCCTTTTTTCTTGAAGGGGACCGGTGGGGCAACGTCAACGTGACGTGGCACTGGGTCCGGTTGTGCGAGTAGCACTGCAAAACGGCTTGCTCGGACTTTGATCTTAGCGGTACCCCTTCGTCCCTCGTAGTACTCATAGTGGTAGTGTGCAACCAGTCTTACGCTTTGACCTGCAAGGTGGTACCGGTGGGAGATTTCTCCGGTGCGTTGTTGCACAATAAAAAAATCCGCAGCGTGCGCGTTAACTAAAAGCCGAATTCTCCTGTCTCTCATTTCCCATTAGCAGCCATTGGCATGTACATTGAGCGCTATCTGACAAGAAAGGGTTGCTACGTTATACTCGCTGGGCGTAACCTCCTTGGTTTTAGAATGGTTTAGCGAGCGTTGGGCCGCAGTGCCATGAATACAGTGAACTAGTATATACCATGAACTCGCGGTGGTTAAAGGTGGGAAGTAAAGACGAAGCGCAAGCCGTAAGAAAGTGTGCGTGTGCTACCTCTCCTTTAGTCCTTGGAATGTCTGCTGGATTTAGGGGCGAAGATTTTATAGCGGCACCCGTTCGTCCCTCGTAGTCGTAGTGTGTAACCATTGTTACATTTTGACCGCAAAAGTGGTGCCGGTGGGAGATTTTTTCTGTGGGTTGTTGAACAATGAAAAATAGTTCTCAATGTACATGCCAATGGCTGCTAATGGGGAATGAGAGACAGGAGCATTTGGCTTTTAGTAAAAGCGCACGCTGCGATCAACATTAGCAGCCATTGGCATGTACATTGAGCATTATCTGACAAGAAAGGGTTGCTACGTCATACTCGCTGGGCGTAACCTCCTTGGTTTTAGAAAGGTTTAGCGAGCGCTGAGCCACAGTGTCATGAATAAAGTAAACTAAAATATACCAAAGTGCTTATTTGGGCCGGTTGGTACATGGTCAACGAAGTGAAAAAACAGCGCGTAACACAGGACACAGGACAGAGAAGAGACGGACGAGGCGCTGACTTACAACCAAAATTTATTTCGTACAGGGGTGTATATATAGCACACGAAACTTGAAAAAAGAGGGAGAGAAGTCGAGTGACATGAAAGAGTAATTTTTGTTATGATTGTATGCGTATAACAAATAAACTGTGATTGCGCAATCATTCGCTTGTCAAATACGCCAATTCCCTGGTGAGGAGCGTTATCGAAGGTGCACTGACACACATATCGCCTTTCTTGATTATGCAGAATGCCTCATAAATCTCACGTGTCCTTTTATCTCTGTAGCGTCGAAGTATCTTGCATTTTTCAAACAATGCACGGCATCCACAAATGGAGCTGTGCGCAGCTAAGTGGCTGCCAACAGAACCCCGCATTAGATTGCGGTGTTCCCTGAGGCGGTCATTTATACAGCGGCCAGAATGCCCGATGTAACAGCGGCCGCAAGAGAGGGGAATTTCATAAATGGCACAAAAACAACATTCAACAAACTTGATTGCGTGTTTTTTATCACACACGCGTGGCCCTCTGTCCTCTCTGTTCACCTGATGGCACATACTAGAGAACTTATTTCTGGCTGAAAAAACAACTCTGATTCCAGCTTTTTGTGCTACCTTTTTTAAACAATGTGACACCTTATGCAAGTAAGGAATGACTGCTGTTCTTGAAAAAGAACTTTTTTCTTGACCACTAGTCGGTTCGGTTAGCTGTTTGATGTCTTTTAAGATACTTTCAGCTATGGAACACAGTATGTTGTCCGGGTACCCTGCCTTGCGCAATCTGCGCACCTGTGACTCAAAACTAGAACACAATGTGTGATGGCAAGACCGCATCAGGGCCGCCTTTAGACAGGATTTTGCAATCGCTCGCTTTACAAGTTTTGAATGCGCAGAACTGTAGGGTAGCAAACTTTTTTTGGAGCGGGGGGCATACTGCCAGCACACGTGGTCGGACAAAAAAACTTCAATGTCAAGGAACCGGAGTTTGTTAGCAATGGGGAATTCAGTGGTTAGTTGCAGTGAGCCCAAGCAAGTGCGAAACACATCAACAATTTGATCAGCACGTTGCTGAGCTTCAGAGTGGTTGGACCGGTACAAAATCAAGAAGTCATCAACAAATCTAAACACTTTCACGGCGCTCGTCAGTTGTAGGCAATTAATGAGAGATCTGTCATATTTGGCTAAAAGAATGTCACTTAGGATCGGGGCGAGACAGGAACCTATGCAAACACCTTCTTTTTGAATATAAAGTTTGTCATCATGCTTTATAAATGTAGAACGTAAATAAAAGGTCAACATTTCTAAAAAGTTTCTGACGCTAATTCCGCACGAGTCCTGAAATTTGACGTTCCCATAGCGGTCTATGCAGTCGCTCACCTCTGCGCACACCTGGTCCATCGGCAGGGAATAGTATAAGTCTTTTACGTCCACAGAAAAGAAGCTCACTTCTGAAGGGCACTCTTGTTGAAGAAATTCGGATACTATTTGAGGCTTTCTGATGAGGCAAGGGTCTTCCACAGGAAGGACAGATAGGGAACGCTGCAGGTACCTTCCCACCAGGCGCTGCCATGTGCCCTGTTCCGAGACAATGACGCGGAAGGGAACTTCCGGCTTGTGCGTCTTTGCTGAAAAGAACACTGAAAGGTTCACACCCCTCGCTGCTCTCACTGATGACGCCAGTTTTTGAAGGCCAGCCTCTTCACAAAGTTTGCTAGCTGTTGCCTTGACCTTGGAAGGTTTTACATTCTTGCCATCACACATTGTGTTCTAGTTTTGAGTCACAGGTGCGCAGATTGCGCAAGGCAGGGTACCCGGACAACATACTGTGTTCCATAGCTGAAAGTATCTTAAAAGACATCAAACAGCTAACCGAACCGACTAGTGGTCAAGAAAAAAGTTCTTTTTCAAGAACAGCAGTCATTCCTTACTTGCATAAGGTGTCACATTGTTTAAAAAAGGTAGCACAAAAAGCTGGAATCAGAGTTGTTTTTTCAGCCAGAAATAAGTTCTCTAGTATGTGCCATCAGGTGAACAGAGAGGACAGAGGGCCACGCGTGTGTGATAAAAAACACGCAATCAAGTTTGTTGAATGTTGTTTTTGTGCCATTTATGAAATTCCCCTCTCTTGCGGCCGCTGTTACATCGGGCATTCTGGCCGCTGTATAAATGACCGCCTCAGGGAACACCGCAATCTAATGCGGGGTTCTGTTGGCAGCCACTTAGCTGCGCACAGCTCCATTTGTGGATGCCGTGCATTGTTTGAAAAATGCAAGATACTTCGACGCTACAGAGATAAAAGGACACGTGAGATTTATGAGGCATTCTGCATAATCAAGAAAGGCGATATGTGTGTCAGTGCACCTTCGATAACGCTCCTCACCAGGGAATTGGCGTATTTGACAAGCGAATGATTGCGCAATCACAGTTTATTTGTTATACGCATACAATCATAACAAAAATTACTCTTTCATGTCACTCGACTTCTCTCCCTCTTTTTTCAAGTTTCGTGTGCTATATATACACCCCTGTACGAAATAAATTTTGGTTGTAAGTCAGCGCCTCGTCCGTCTCTTCTCTGTCCTGTGTCCTGTGTTACGCGCTGTTTTTTCACTTCGTTAAAATATACCATGAACTCAAGGTGGTTAATGGTGGGAAGTAGATACGAAGCGCAAGCCGTGGGAAAGTAAAAGCCGAATTCTCCTGCCTCTAATCCCCCATTAGCAGCCGTTGGTATGTACATTGAGCACTATCTGACAAGGAGGGGTTGCTCCGTTATACTCGCTGGGCGTAACCTCTTTGGTTTTAGAAAGGTATAGCGAGCGTTGGGCCGCAGTGTCATGAATACAGTGAACTAGTATATACCATCAACTCGAGGTGGTTAAGGGTGGGCAGTAGACACGAAGCGCAAGCGTAAGAAAGTGTGCGTGTGCCACCTCTCCTTTAGTCCTTGGAATGTCCGCTGGATGGCGGTGCTTCTATATGGAGAATAGAGTTACTGTATATGCTACCTTTAGGTAGCAGAGTTGCGCCAAAGTACGCCATTTTGGGTTGAAACGTCTTACAGGAAAGCCACTCACCACCCACGAGGGAGCAGCGCTCGCGCTCATAGCGTTGTTTTATTTTTTTCCTTTCTTTTTTCTATTTTTATCAAGGTACAAGACGAAATCTGTTGCTCTGGTCACGCATGCAAGCCTTGATTTTGTTGGTTACATTTTGGTAAGTAATTATGAAAAAACGTGCGTCAGCTCATTGAACCAGTTGTACATATGTACATTTAAGTAGGCCACACATGAGCTTCGGCTTCTTTTGGACTGTTTTTCCCATTTACATATATGTAATTATTTCTCACTCTTGATCACTATCGATCCAGGGATGAAATATTTTCGTTGCGTTGGGCTCATTCGTTAACTGTGTGAGTTAACCAGCTGAAGCTTTGTAGTCTTCAACTAGATCGAGCTTGATAGTGATCGAGAGTGGCCGTGCGACGCCCG
Source organism: Rhipicephalus microplus (assembly GCF_043290135.1). Taxonomy (NCBI): domain Eukaryota; kingdom Metazoa; phylum Arthropoda; class Arachnida; order Ixodida; family Ixodidae; genus Rhipicephalus; species Rhipicephalus microplus. The sequence continues at coordinate 5,070,277 of NW_027464598.1, read as the reverse complement.
CGTTAAGCACGCATCTCGTATACGCTCGTATTACAATCGCGGCTCACGACAATTGATGTGAATCATCGTTCAACAACCCTGTCGTGTCCAACATTCTTTTCGCTCAAGGATCAAAGCAGCATTCAATTCTCGCACTAGCAGCAACATCTTGCCGATTGAAGTAGCTCTTGTTTCGATTCTCCCTTTATTTTTAGTCTTTTTACTGTCAGACTTATTTGGACGTATGCAGCTGACACACACTGCCCAACTCTGCATGTATAGCCTATGCACTACTGCATCTGTGGTTAATAAAAATAGAGCAAGTTTTGCTGTGCCATGGACAGATTTTTTTTTTAAAAAAAGGCAAGCGCATGGGCGTCAGCAGAGAATCTGAAAAGGGACCCTTGTCACCCTCAAGCCACAACAACCCTTGCCCTCATCCAAGCTATACCAGTACTCTCGCTCTCCCTAAGCCACAATGTAACAATGGTTTGCACCCCCAAGAGAAAATCCTGCCGACGACAATGGCCAAGTGTTTATTCCTTCCGACTGAACACTAATTTTTTTATAGCAACACCCGCTGCACCCGCGATTAATCACATGGGCTTTACGTAGCACAATTCAACACAGAACGCATTTGCTGCCGCATTTCTCGTGAACAACAGGCAGCATGGCTACATCACCGAAGAAGCGCGGCGAGAATTACAACAGCTGCTGTCAACCCCGCTTGATCTGCCCAGAATCTGCGTAGCGTTGGCTTGTCTGCAGTGCAAATGAACCACCTATGACCACGTGATGATGCTCGGCGAATAGGGGCGCTGAGCTCCTGTAGGCGGAGCGAGCGGCGCCCGGAAAACAGTGGCACAACTCTGCTGCTTAAAGGTTGCATATACATTAACTCTAATGGGCAATATATGATCAAAAGATGCGAGATAGTGGTACTTGGAGTGTTGAATAGATGGATGAACGGACACACAGACAGATGCAAGGACGAACGCACGGATGGTTGCATGGACGGATGGACGCATGGAAGGACGCAGGAGCGGATGCATGGACGAACGTAGGGACGGATCACAGATGGACGTGTGGACGCACGAACAGACGCACGCACGGATGAACAGACGGACGCATGAACGGTCACACAGACGGACGCATGGACGGACGGAAGCAAGAACAATTGAACGGACGGATGCTTCGCCCCACTCTCCATCATTCACTCCGTGGATATGCTGCCATTTTTTTCTTAACACATATGCATACATAAACTCGTTGGGCGTGCGGGGAAACGCTCCACGTTTATCCTCGTGCCTGACGCCCACGGGACGGCTTTATTCTCTCCCATAGCGGAGTACTAAGTACTCTCCATCGTTAACCAATTTTTTTTTAACATACAGAACTTATCGCTTCCCATATTACACTATACAGTGTACCTTAAATCGCCAAAAGATGTTTTTGAAAACACACTCGGACTGCCTTGTGAGAAGGGTGGTTGAAATATCCCCTTGCCGGTAGTACTGGCAGACACTCATGCATGCCTTGAAAGATGACCCTTAGAGTCTTACATTTCAAGGAGGATCATCCTGCGAGACAACTTGCGCCTTACTTTCTAGGGGTTCAGGGCCGCCTCTTTCTGCAGGCTTTTCCGCCGGGGCCAGAGGCATTGAACTCAACTAATGCCATCTAGATAACTTCAGGCCTGCTCACTATGTCTGCCTCGGCCTCTGACGTCACTCCGTTGTAACAGGCGTGTTTCGTTGTGCAGACGTGTTTTCGCTTGCTCTCGTTGTTCGACAGAGAGGGGTTGGCAAGCCCGACGAACGTTTTTGTGGCGGGCTGGTGTGATTGTTGGCAACCCGAGAAGACCGCCTTTTTCTGGGTTCATACTCCGTAACCTCCTGCGTGAATATGTGATGTGTGTTATGCACTGGATATTCAAAATCTCTACGGCTGCTAATCCAAATGGTTGGTCGATGCTGCATGGCGAATTGCGTGCCGAAGTTGCGAGCGTTCTCGTTTTGTAAGCACAACCGAAGAACGAAAGGGGAGTGTATCGTTCGTCATGCTGACATCGACATTCTTTACCTTCGTGACCTGAAGGTACGTGTGTCCACACTGCCTATTACTAACTGGTTCCAATGGCCCTCATCTCCACCACGTTCCGTTCATTCTCCAAAATAAAGGTGTCATGCGTGCTTGTGGCTTGTTGACGTAGGCCTTGACACTAAATTGATAAACGTGCTTAGCAGAACATTTTTAGAACAGATATTTCCCCTTCAGTGTCAGTAATCATTTTGCAACTGGCGGTTAGCGCCACGGACTTGTGTTAGTTCTGTTTCCTAGGTTGATAAAAATGAAAGCAATGACTTAATGCATTGGTTTAGTGCATATTACTTTTTTTCCGGCAATCATACGACTTTATTGTTGTCCGCACCTTAGTATATGATGTTTCTTTGAGATCTAGATGCGTGTCTACCCTTACGGTAAAGCGCTTTCTAATTGGGTTTCTGTTGTGATTTCTACTTCAAGCTAGAATACTTATCACTACCGAAGATATACCGATACACGAACCGCCAGGAAAGTAGAAGCACCCACGGAGGCTACACGGTTTATTATAGACCCATTACTAATATTTTTCCTAGAACCTAAATTATATGACCGTCTACGCACCATTGCGAGAGTATTGATATGTGGGGTTTAACGTCCCCAAACCACCATATGATTATGACAGATGCCATAGTAGAGGTACCCGACAATTTCGACCATCTCTTTAAAGTGCACCCCAATCTAGGCACGCGGGCTTACAGCATTCCCGCCTCCATCAAAAATGTAGCCGCCGCAGCCGAAATTTGATCCCGCGACGTGTGGGTGAGTAGCCGAGTACCTTAGCCACCAGACCACCGCGGCGGGGTGAAAATTGTGCCATTAGCGACTGCGAGATTGCCCAGAGCAAAAGAGGAAACTCGCTTTTTCTGTCAATCCGAAGATTTTTTGGTGAAACGAAAGATTTTGTTTTCTCTCGCAATGGTCGTGCTGAACCACATACTTGGGGCAGCAGCACACACTCACCTCAATAAATACGTGTCTAGGAAGACAGTTGTTCGAGAGAGTACAAATTAAGCTGCAAAATCTTTCCGAATGAGTAGTAACAGTTTCTCTGCATGCTCCACATAGTGCGCACGTGCGTGCGTGCGTGCGTGTGTGTGTGTAAATAAATAATGAATAAAATTCAGCATAATTATTTCGTGACTTTGTTGGTCCATCAACTGTTACTCTTATAGATCGACCACCCGTTCGATAGCGCACAATGTTGGACATTTTCGTGGAATAAGCGACTGACACGTGAATTTTCAAATGCCTTGAATCTCAATATTTCACTTAAACCAGCACCCTTTTTTACCCAAAAGGCAGAATAATGCTGTTAATTATATAAAACTCGCCGCGAAGGCTTTACCTTTTAACGGGAGACGATTGTACATAGCATCGTATTCACAGCCTACAGTACGCGCGTTCGCTCGGGCAAAACGAGTGACGTCACGGCGGCAGTGAGCAGGCCTGATATTCGTCTTGGTGGTATTGACCCAACGCCCTTCTAAAGGCGTGCCATCGGCCTTTATAAACGTGTGGCCGCACTACAACCTGAGGCCCTCCTACTAGAACCTCAAAATACAGAACTCACACAGAAGGTATTGTTGAACGCTGGTTGTGAAGTGATAAGCTATAACTTCCCCGGGGTGGTATTAACGCGCAGATGGTTACCGGGAAACATTCAAGATGTGGTTTGGCGCTCCAGACGTTTTGCCGACGGCAGACCGGATGTTCAAGTGACATTCTTTGAAGTTTGAGCAGTGTGTGCACTGCATAAAACATGAAAACAATGAGCACGCATTTCTGTCGGGCCGGTGAGCACAACATTTTGGTCCCTCGTAGAAAAGCGTACCACCGATTAGCAATAGCAAGATTTGTTTCCTCTCGGTGGCCAAACATTGTGTTAGGACATCTGACCTGACCTCCGGACGTTTTGTATTGTGGGAGAAAAGAAGGCGAGCAATGGGCCAATCTAGAGCCCGCAGAAACGAGTGATTATCATCTTGACTCGAATGTAAAACATTGTAGTAGACCACTTCGAAATCATTGTTCTTGCTATGCGTGGAGGAGTCTTCAAAGAAGTGGTCTCATTCTTCCGTGCAAGTTCTAAATAGTGGAGGTTGACTGTTGTATTGCGCGACACAAGGCCGAAGCACAACGTGAATGTTTTTATATGCGAAGCCTTTCTTAACGATCTTCGGCGACACTGAGCGTATCTATCTATCTATCTATCTATCTATCTTTCTATCTATCTATCTATCTATCTATCTATCTATCTATCTGTCTATCTATCTATATATCTATCTATCTATCTATCTACCTATCTAGGCGCCCAGGACATTTAGTTCTCCTGGCCGTTTCGATAATGGTATTGATACCAAACTTGGTATGGCGTACCTTGACTGTATCAAGAACATATTTGACTAGTCATAATATGCAAATCATGACATGCGTAGAAGAAAGAAACAAGCCGCCGTGCCCATGGCGAAGCCCACCCGTCTACTTCTTTTTTATTGCAAATGCACTGCTCTAATGCCCGATGATGATCCTCTACATAATTTGCAACATCCTCAATGCCCCCCAGTGCCGCTTCATGATGAACAATATCACAGTTTCTGTAAGCACTAAACACACAATGTTCGTCACTAATAGTTTGAGGTCCTAGTCAATCCACGTGGAACAATCCGGGTTTGCTTTTGCACCTGATTTTCCAACGGTGATTCCGACGCTCGTTCTATATACGTGCCTTCGAACGCGTCGCCTTCGGTGAACTTGCGCTCTCGATGATCAGGTTTCGTTGGCAGAAACATGATTTCTTTTGCGAGCTTCTGGTGAGGCTTATTTTGAGAAGTTTTGCCTTTGAATTTCTTGCCTTGGTTGTGTTCACTATGGAAGCATCATCCTACTTCCTCCATCCCGGACTTGATTGCTTCATTCGCCGGTTTGGCCCTTTCACAATATACCTAATCAGTAGCGAGGTAGTTTGTACGGTTGACATTCTTCTCCCCCTTGATGTTTGTAGCTTACCCGTAGGACTGATAAAGGCAGCAGGCTCCTCTGCCCTCGCAGTTGTTCTCTTGCTCCTTTTCGCTTGAATGCGTCTCGATTTGCTTTTGTCAGACATTTCTACACTTGACTGCGAGGACTCTGCAACCTGTGAATCTGCTGGCCTTGGCTTGTGCCCATTCTTGATATCCCTTGAATGAACTTCAACGGCTTCCCGCTTTTCATTAGTAGAAGTTTGTCCCTCCACCATGTGCACTTGAATTGTTGTCACTGTCATGTCCTTTGCTTCATTCATAGTGTACGCTGACGGGAGTTCTAACGGCATGGAACAGTTCTTTAAATGTATTGGTTCTGTGCGTGCTTGAATGCTCGTTACAGTGGTGAAATCGGTGACTTTTCGGCTTTCAGCGCGTTCAACAATTAGTCGTGAGTTTGAGTATTCTAGCTTCCGTAGAAGAATATTGCTGCCGAAGGAGCAGAGGCAAGATGGTGGTTTCACGGACGAAGAGTGCACGCAAGCTTGTACTTCTGTCGAAATCATTCGCCCCATGGTCTCCAAGTGAGCTTGTCGAGCATTTATTACGTCCGCGATCCTATGCTCCACTCTGACCTTGGCTAGAATGATTTGGTGTTCATAAAGCTCTGCTTCGCCCATCTCAGATTCCAAGCGATCGATATTAACTGCGAAATTCTGCTTCTTTGTCGATTTTTTTAAGAAGCTTGCAATGCGCATTAAAAACTCGATGAATATATCGTAACTCACTTACTGACGGACGCTACACGTGTATTTGACGTTCAATGTTGGCGATGGCTTCTGTGACGGCCTTGCGCACTTCATTCCGCCTTGCGAACAGAGCCTCCATTATCCTCTCCAGTGTCGGAAACGTGAGAAATCACTGGCCGGTCACATCACTAGGTGAAGTCGCAGTCAACGTGGTGTCCGTCACAAACGCTTCGAAGCACGAAGTCTCAAGCAATGTCGGGGAGTCATGCTTCTTGTTCTGGTTCTCGGTAACATTGTGGCTTCGCACGTCAGCTTCAACCAACGGCGGCTTCACAAAAGTCCTCGAGGCTGCAACTGTGGTCGAAGTTCGTCAAGGCCGCTCCGTCCCCCCTCCGAAGGTTCTTCCTCCCGGATTTCACGGCACCAATATGAAGAGGAAATGAACGAGCCGCCGTGCCCATGGCGAAGCCCACCCGTCGACACAATTGTTATTGCAAATGCACTGCTCTAATCCACGATGATGATAATGCCGCTCCTCGTCCTCTGCCTTACCATACCAGTTACCATACCAGGTGAGGCGAAGAAAGCTTGCAATATCTCCGATCATGGAGGCAGTCCGAAACTGCGTTACATGAAGAAATCTTCCAGAGCGCGACGAGGATGGATGGATGCATGGACAGGGAATAAAAGTAAGGTGGCTTTTTCCTTCGATCTGCATAGGACGGTGATTTTTTTGTTACGTATGAATTCTGCCCAGCTCAAGGATTATAGAAGCCACTTTATTCAAAACCAGTCAAAAAGTGGTAGCCTTTGTTTGTTTTTTCTTTGCTTTGAGCAAAACTTCATGAAGTAGCGCAGCGTCATTGTGTAAAAGTCGTAGTTGTGAGCATACTTTGGACAATCCCTACAAAGCTACCCTGGCTTGTAAATTGTAACCCATGGCATGACGTAACGCAGGCCCACAATTTAGGGCAGAAACGTCCGTACTATCGCGATGAAAAGGGCGCTGCTGTGCGACAGTGGCGCAGCCAGGAGGTTGCGCTGCTGGCCAAGCCCCCCCACTCCTTGAAAGTTTTTTCGCCATGGCATACAAAGCGCGAAGGCCTCCCCCCCCATCCTCTTTATCTTGTCAATGAGGTACCTCCCCACCCCTCCTCAAAAAAAATTCTCCCAACGGCCCTCGTGTGCTATGGTCTTGATAACTGGGTAGCGCTGTTCGCGCAGTCTTTCAAGATTGAAAAACGTTGGCAAATAATTTGTTTACTCATCGGATTCACTAGATAATTCTTATTACATCTACAAACGAAAGTCTTCACCTGCTCAGTGTTTTAAATCAACTGGACAAAAGTGATTTCACTGTCGAGAAAGTATTGGGACGATGGCACTGCCTATCCAATTTCCGAAAGGCAAGGAAAGCACTGTTACATTTTCTCGAAGACACCGGCCTCTTTCATCGTTTGTGATGGTGAAACTGTTACGCGTCAGCCCAGTCGGTGACCTTTTATCTGCTCCACTATAACTTTCCTTCCCCTCTCCCCTTCCCCAGTGCAGGGTAGCCTACCAGGGCTCAGCCCTGCTTAACCTCCCTGCCTTTTTCCTTGTGTTCTCTCTCTCTCTCTCTCTTATTACATCGCTATTGAAGTGAACAACGAATACCGTTACAGTAGTAGGCGTTGGAAGATGATTTAAACTCCAACCACACCCCGCGAATGCTTTGAAGACGCCGCTGCTGCGTAGCTCCACAAATATCCCTGAGGACGGAACCAAGTTGGTTTCAAAACCTCGGGCTTCTTCAAAAACTTTTGGTTGGAGTCTAAATTCTCTCCCAGTTTCATACCCAACCAGACAGATTTCTGTCGAATGTTTACATTCAAGCAATAGGCGTCGTCTTAACACGATACCCGTACAGTGTCTGTCACTGAAGTAGTTATAAGCATTAACACAGCTACATCGTAGAATATTTTACCATCATGAAGAATGCCTTAGTTCAATTTCGGCTCCGCCAGCAGTATTTATTGATTATTTCCACCAGAACTTTTGATAGCCTAACCACAGCTAACATGCCAGCATTTTACTCTTACTTTACTTGACCTGATATGCTGTTGAATTCGTTTGGTTGTATTCGGCGACGAGGCCCTCAAATGAAATTCGCTTTTTTTCGTTCAGGGACGACTTAAGTTCTAAACGGTATTGTGAAGTAAAATGCTTTGAGTAATTGACCGGTTCTATGGTCGCATATATGATCTTCTTACATGCATCTTTCTAGACAAAAAACAGAACTTTTTTCGAGAACTAGAGCAGGCTAGAGCAAGGGAGGTGGCAGCATCATATAGCACTCTAAATGTTTTATGTATCCATGTGTTCAAAGGCGACATCTTCAAGAGATCAAAACTACGGGAACTTGAAGTAATGTTGAGGGGGCGCGTTGGCCAGAAGCGCGTATTTCTTTTGGAAATGTCGTGAAAGATATCTCTCTCGGTGTCGCTGCACTGTCTTTGTAAATATTCAAAATTTAATAGTGCTCTTCACTGCACGTAAAACATGAAACACCAGAGAAAAATATAAAAAATATAGCAGCTGTTTTTTTTCCTTATTACTGACCTTTATAAGATGAGCTCCTCTAACATAGTCCTTTCTGTAGCGTCATCTAAGGTGCAAAAATACAAATCCCCCATAGTTTCAGATAAAGCAACATCCCCACTTTTTTGAAACCTCACGAAGGGATGGTAGTTCTATCTTTGTAAACAAAATAAAAAAATCAAGGAAAGTTTGAATGCATCTGAGGAAAAACAAATCGACGGGCAGAATTCAACGACTGCTTATCGGCCGATGGTAAATGATGAACCCTGCTTCCTGACACTCCCAACCTACTGCCACTCCCGATGTACGGTTGGGGCTGTAAAAGAAGGCGCAAAACGGGAGGGGTCCTAGCACTCCCGCCTTAGACCTTGGTGCACGTTCACCAAACGTTACAATGATCACCTCCACCAGTTCCTCTGAAGAAGAAAAAAAAGGTTTATGAGGTAGGCAGCGCTGATAGAATGGCACAATCGTGGGCAGGTCTTTCTGCAGATCGAAGTAGGCGTTACTTATGGTCCTCGTTAAACCGAAAGCCCGACTCACTGTTTCGCATGGACACGAAAGTTGCTGGTAGCTTCTGGCCGGAAAGCTTGAAAGAGTTCTTATGCAGGTTATGAAGATAGCTTCGTTCGTGACGTTGTCAGCTTGAAAGGGAAGACGCTGATGACATGCGACACCAAATACGATGACATTTGAGGAAATAAGACGCTGAAAGGGTAGACATGCGATCGGGTTACGAGGAGGAGTTGTATCCCTCTTGGTGTTTCACATATTCTTCTAGCATTTAGACTTCGCTCATAATCAGTTCGGTTCTGTCCTAACTGTTTTGCTGTGGAGAGGTTGAGGTCAATATTACCTTGGCTACTCCATATGAATAAGTTATGCAGTGAAAAAAAAGAACAATACCTAACGGCACGCGGAAATGAAAAATTTGAAAAAAAGTTATATCACACTGAAACCAGTTCATTTAATAATACAATGCACAGTTTGCTTGCAGCAGTTCAGGGTGTCATAAACTGTTCACGCGCACACCTTTTTTTTTTTCTCCTGTCAGTATATGTGAATTCCTGGCTCTCTATCCCAGGCGCTTATTCAGTCCGGTCAAACCAAAGAAGTCTGTCAGGAAGATGTCTTTTTATTTTCACCGAGGCGTAGGAAGTTAAGTTACCCTGCTAAGCAGTGGGCTTCTCCTTAATCGGTATTTACCATAAATACCGAGCTACCTGACATAGAGACATATATTCACGGCATGTTTACGACAAATATATTTGCAATATTACGTACTATAATAAATTTTCGCCTTGCTGGATACCCTTCCGTTTCATAGCACTGAACAGTGTTTGTATCTAGAGAATACGTGGTGCAACAGTTAAGTATTGCAGCTTTAGTTTACATTATTTTCTGGCTCAGTACATCAGTGTTTCTAGACTATTATAGGCCACATCAATAGAATGTTTTTTATTCGAGCGCTGGTTATCAGTGAATGTTTTTATGTTGAAAAATTCCGGTGTTATGCCGTACTCTTGAAGCTCGAAATATATCTGTGTTCAAACAGATGTTGAAAACACGTAACTGTGCTTATGAGCTGGAGTGTTGCTGAATTCAACTGTGCTGGAGTGCACACGTTTTGTTTATTCTCTGGAGCAGTGCTGTAAAACTCGGTGCACAAATTAGGAGTCAGCACTAAGTGTGTATATTCCAGTTGCAAGTAACGCAGTAATACCTTTCTTCTTCATGTTTTCCCTAATAGCCTACGATAATTGTGGAATCGCAAAAAACACCTCTAACACCCAAGTGTTCGTTGCTTCCATGGATTCGCGTTGGCTGTGTATTTTATGGAAGCACTTAGCGGAAATGGCTTGAGCCCAATGCTTGGCGAAATGAATGCAACGTTAGGAAAGAAAACAAATGCAAGAGTACAAGTGAAAAAACAACTACAGCACCAGAAAACACCCAGAAGAGAGACAATACGTACTGCACAAGTGCTGTGTGCGTCGCTGGCGGGTTTTGTTTGCGCTGAGGATTTGTTATATTAAGATGAAGCAACCTGCCCAGAAAGATATACTTAATTCGAAGAGTGTTAATTTTTTTATGAAACAAGTAGCTTCACGATAAAAGATGTTGCCATATTCATATCGATATAGGCCTATTAGTGATTGCGAACTACACTGGACAGACCTATACTGTCAACCTGCAGCAAACTGAGTACACGTGTTCCTCGTATTTTTGTCTCCCGTGACCCTTCAGACTGTTTAAAAATAGCTTGCAGTAGTTAGGGTTGTATGTCCCAAATGTCGAAGTTTCAGAGAAATCCGAAACTAAAGTCACTTACGAGGTTCAATTTCTCGTTTGGTGAATGGATAAGGCGGCGCGCTGCCCTACGATAGCAACTGCGCTCAAACAACGTTGCCGCAGAGCAAGGGCCGTAGCGCACCGTAGAGTGTAGATATGGTAATATAACAGTGCGTGTTTGGAGGAGGAAAAGCTGTGCTCAAGATGGTCATTGGCATCCAGAACGAAAAACTCATACAAACATCTAATAGAAAAGAAGAAGCAGTGGGAAATTGCTCTAAGCTTCCCTACTTTTGCGTATTCTTTCGTTCTCGCCTTCTTACAGTGGTATACACGAAGTGCATAACACTGTGGTACACAGTGCCCCGCCGCGGTGGTCTAGTGTCAGAGGTACATGGCTGCTGACCTGCAGGTCGCGGATTCGAATCCCGGCTTCAGTGGCGGCATTCCCAATAGAGGCTGAAATGTTGTAGGCCCATGTGCTCAGATTTGGGTGCACGTTGAAGAACCCCAGGTGGTCGAAATTTCCGGAGCCCTCCACTACGGTGTCTCTCTTAATCATATGGTGGTTTTGAGACGGTAAACCCCACATATCAATCAATCAATCAATCAATCAATCAAACAATCAATCACACGAAGTGTCCACAGTGTTGCGCACTGCGGACATGCATTTTACGTGATCTCACTACTGCCGGAGAAAATAAGTTTCGAATAGGTTACACTTGCAGCGTCCAAGCAATAAAATCGCAAAGTCGCTCATTCATTACCAGTGCGACAGCTGTGTCAACCGCGTGAAAAATGGAAGCCAGGAATCTTGTTAGAGCTTTTCATGGTCGCAACAATGACGTCGGCTCCTGACTTCATTTAAGGTTGGCGTTTTGCCATCTTACGCGTTACCTCCCTTACATTAGCGGGCCTGCGTCATTCGTAGGAAGTTCTAAGTTTCTTCGATCAGGACCAACAGGGTCGCAGCAGAAATTTACGGGTAGCTTGATACGGAACTGTGTAGATCAACCAGTTCCTGTTCACACTTGCGTGTGCCGCGAGGTGGCAACAGAAGGCGGGCGTTCATCCTTAAGAGCGAAACCTGGTGTAGCTGTTCTTGATTAGCCCACCCAATGGTCTATCTTGTTTCTAGTTCTGTCATATGGTGACGCAGTATAATTGATTGAGATTACAAATGTATAAGCTATATTACTGGCAAAGAAAAAAAAGACTGAAAAGATATGTGTTATGTGTTTTTTTCTGTTTTTTGTTTGTTGCAGCCCACATGGTGTAATGTTCGCGCACATGTTCACGCAGTTATCTTTCTATGCGATCCTGTTTTTGTTTTTTGTGAGCACAGAAGACGGCCAAACATCGTCTCATTACAGCTACCACGTGGAGTTCCTCGGGGCGGCGTTTTGTGCTGTTCAATATTTCTCTAACAGCACTCACTGAGCAGCTGCCTTGCACAATTAGACTATCGATGTACGCTGATTATATCTTTTTTTGGACGTCCACCATAACATGCGTGCAGTTGCAAGCGAGAATCGAAAGAGCTGCGGCTCGAACAGCCCGTTACCTACGAATTCGAAACTTGGAAATTCCTTCCGTAAAATGCGCCTTTGTGACCTTCACGCGCAAAGCATTGAATACTTATGGCATAAATAAAATAATGGGCAAAGTGTACGTACATTTGATCATACAATATCCTGGTTCTCGACAGGGATTTATCAAGGAGTCTTCATGTACAGTACCTCAATATCAATTTATTTATTTGGATACCCTAAAAGCCAGGAAGACATAGGGTGGTGGGAGATTTATAAGCAATAAAATGCGAACACATTTCTAGCGTGCAGCAATCGACTATTGCCACTTATTGAAGTTATTTGCAGGGAAGATTTGGGAAATGTCAGTCAGTGCAATGCTACAGCTTTACGGGGTACTATTCTTCGGCTTCCTGTGGTACAGCTTGCTGGCATTAAGCAACGCAAGCAAAACAAGCCTGCAAATATAAGTGTTGTTAGCGCATCTACTGTGGCTTCTATTAGCCCCAAGATGTTGGAGTGGCACCGCCTGGTGGGAGACTTGCATTACGGCAGGGCACGAACTCTTTGAATCTTGCTGGGGCACGCGTATACATAACACGCGCTCGCTTCACACACCATAACGCTGCCAGCCTTCGCATATTGCTCGTCTCACGTTTAATATAAATGACGGAAGCAGCATCGATGATGTTCCTCGTAAAACAATGAAAAACTAAAAAAAAATTAGTAGTATCGCCAACGGTGCCGGCGCTCCAGCGGGGCACAGACTATAATGATGTTTTTTATGATTTATCACTGCTTACTTCGAAGATGGGTTTGATTCTCGGCCATGGTAGCCGCACTCCAACGGGGGTGAACAGCAAGACAATGCATGTGCAGCAGGTTAAAAAATGCAAGGTGACCACAATATTACTCTGCAGCGTGCTGCCTCGCAATCATGTCGCGGTTCTGAAACGTATACGACAGCGTACTTGCGTTTCAGGTTGTGCTGTTCACGGGCGATTTCTTTAAAAAGGTGTGATTGTTTTGCCTCCACAATTGGTATCTGTATCGGACGCATCGGAGTAACAGCTGGCAGAGTTTTTTTGGTTTTGTTTTTCTGTGTGCGCGTGGGGTAGTTAGTGTCGAGTGTCACAATATATCTCGAGTGCGCTCGCCCGACAATACCAACTCCGCTGTTGTGTTAGATTTTACCTTTTCGTCCACTTTGTTGTTATGCACATCTATATCATAATTGCTACGATACTCTTAAAACAGTACAGTTAACATTCCCCATACCTTTATCGGCTTACTTATCTTCTGGTTTTCATTGGGGTTGCGTTAAACAGAAAAACGAGCCCGTAAAATTCCATTCTTTTATTGATTACATTCCTGGCTCGTGTAAAAACCAATGAAATGGGCATTTCATTATCTCACTCTGTGTTTTCAGCTCACATTTATTATCACATCTATCGACATCTGTTTCAAAGGGCACATTGCGAAGAGCTATGAACACGTGGGTTGAAAATAAACATGAACAGTACAGCGTGCTGTTTTCATCACACTCTGACCTTGGTGTCAAAGAAATGATACTAGTATGGCTGTTCATTGGATCATGGATGACTCTAACTGCTTTTAATTACTATCCAGGCTACAACCACTTGAAAGAGAAACAGAAAACACTTGAGAATGTAGATGCCACATTACTCACCTTTCTTTCCATCTCCACTGTACAGTGTCATATGATTGCTGTCTTTACTTGTGTCATTTGGGGTGAATGGTTCTAGGTAATGAGAGCATGGAAGCATGTCTGCACACAATGTAGGAATGTTTGTCTTTATGATGTCTCACGCTGTGCACTTTTCCTTATGGCATGTTTATTAAGTGTGTGCCTGTCCCCTGGTCTGTGTGATAGTCATAATATTGCACTACCTCTGTGATCTCTCCTGCCATTCCCAGTTAGGAGGGTGGAGCATCCAGCACAGGTAAAATAAAAAAAAGGTAAATTGAGAAAATTTCAAACAAAAAACTAGAATAGATATATAGAATTGACGGGTATTTTTTGCACAAATGTCCTTAAGCTGTCATTCAGAAACAAAACTTACAAATGAAAGTCTACTTCAGGTCAAAACTCCTATGTTCGTTTTCCGAAGGGGGAAGGGGGGGGGTAGCTCGGACGTCGTGTGGGGGCGCGCACGAGGCCCTGCCGCACCAGGTTGTCGAGGCCTGGTTTGTGGCACTCTCGCTACGTGCCGGCGCTGCTGTAATGAGTACCGTTTCTGATGGAAGGGGGGAGGTAAATTAAGTTCTGTATTTGTTTCTCTCGGCCTACATGTGCGCAACCTCACGATCAATGGCCTGATCGTCGTCAGCGTGCCTCACCGTTGTCGACACGCCCCCTACCTGACTCATCTGGTTTGAAACGCGTTCGGGAACGTTGTGTTCGAACAAGTTGAAGCGTAGCCACGTTAAAGCATTGCGATGTTACGCCGAACGAAACCTATTGGAGATAAGCTGATTACATGCTAGATACGACAGCTTGAACGATTATTAACAATCACGCAGGTTGATTGATTGATTTGTGGGGTTTAACGTCCCAAAACCACTGTTTGATTATGAGAGACGCCGTAGTGAAGGGCTCCGGAATTTTGGACCACCTGTGGTTCTTTATCGTGCACCAAAATCTGAGTACACGGGCCTACTATATTTCTACCTCCATCGAAAATGCAACAATCACGCAGGTTACACATTTCTGTTGAGGAAAGGTACTAACCACCGTACCCATGGTGAAGCACACCTGTCGAAATCTTAATTCCGAACAGTAATCTAGTTCTCCCATGACGATAACGTTGCTCCTCATCTTCTTCACAATTTGTAACGTCCTCCGCGTCCCCACAGAGGCGCCTGACGACAAAGAAAACTGAACGCTCACATGAGTTCCGAGTACAAAATGCTCGTCAGTATTAGCGAGCGTTCCACGTCAGCCCTAGTAGCGTCATCCGTGTCTTCTGCTGCATTTGATCTTCCAGCGGTGTTTTCGGCACTGGTGCTACGTTAGTGCTATTGAGTGCGTTGACATCGATGCAACTCTGTTGTTGCTGAGCAGGTATCCTTGGTATCTGAATTCCCAATGAAGGTTTTTACATGAGGATCGTAGGTTGCCTTTCTTGGGGAACCTCTTCCGTGGCTTTCTCGTCTTGGCTGAATTTACCTTGTGAGCACCTGCCTTCTGCCTCTGCTTCGGCTTACGGTGATTCGGTCTTGGCTTTGGGCATAGGCAGTGATACAGCCCACACGATTCACTATCTTTTCTCCCTCGGTGTGAGCAGTTTTCTCGAAGAGCTACACTCATGAGCTTTACAGGCAGTAGGCTTCTGTTTCCTCACGGCCTTTCCATTTCGTCTTCTATTTTCTCCCGCTTGTTGCTGTAGCTGTGATTTGACTGCTCCGGTAACATGTAAGCACGAAATTGAGGACTGCCTCACAGTGGACATTGCCAACCACAGTGAGTACTTATTTTTGGTATCTTCTGCAATGTCTCCTGAACCTACAAAGGCATCACGCCATTCGATCGTAGAGGTTTCTTCGCCCACACCCACCCGAGCAGCCGCTCTCATGTTAAGTTGACGGGCATTGAACGTTGGTGAGGGCTCTAAAGGCATCGAATAGGTCTCTAGAAGTTCAGATATTTTTTCATTGATGATCCTCCATGTTGTATTTTCTGTAGTGAAAACGTTGGTTTCTCTTCTTCCAACACATTGTTCTACCTGTCGTAGGGTTGAGCCATTAACCTTCTGTGTGTCAACATCGCAATAGATAAAGCATTGGCTAGATGGTTGTGCCATAGGCGAAAAAAGCACTTCCACTTGCAACTTTGTTCTGATCCTTTGCTTTATCCTCACCAAGTGAGTCTGCCGAACCTTTAGCGCATCTTCAGTCTTATATTCAGCTTTGACTTTTGCAAGAATAATCTTACTCACATAAACATCGGCTTCCTTCATTTCTGCTTTTAAGTGGCCGATATCTGCTATGTCTTCTATCTGTTTATCAATTACTTTGAGAAGCTCAAACAGGTCGGTCAAGACGTGGTAAATATTCCGCAACTCACTTATTTGGGGGTGTTCTAGATGCAAGAGACTTTCGATGCTGGCGATGGCTTCCGTGACGGTCTTTCGTGCTTGAATACGCCTTTCGATTATGGCCTACATGATCGGGCAAAGTGTCGGGAAACGTAGAAAATTACTGGCCGGCCACGCACCAGGGCGAAGCATAGGCATCTCCGTCCTACCCATCACCAAGCATCGCATGATGAAGCTCCGGGCATCGTCGGCCTGTCGCGCTCTACGGTCTGGGTCACGGGCATGGTTAGGCCTCGCACATGAGCTTCAACGAAGATGGAGCGGCTTCACAAAAGTCCTTGAGGCTGCGACTGCGGTTGAAATTCGTGAAGGCCGCTCCATCTCCCCGCCGAAGGTCCTTTTTCTCGGGTTTCACGGCACCAAAATGTTGAGGAAGAGAACTAGCCACCGTGCCCGTGGCAAAGCCCACCCGTTGACACAACAACAACAACAACAACAACAACAACAATCTTCTTTATTCCGAACAGTAATCTAATTCACCGATGATAAGAACGTAGCTCCTCGTCTTCTACACAATTTGTAACGCCCTCTGTAGCGTTTCTAGCGTCCACGATCGCAACCATGCAACTCGTGACACTGCAGAACAGAACGTAACAGTGCACGTATTTCGTTTAAATTGAACCCGCACGGGCAAAAGTACACGTTTTGTGTCGTCTGTTGATGATGGTCGCCACTGAACAGCTATGTTTTGTCGAACGGTTGCCAGTACTTCGCGAACATTGCGTCGGCCAATCAGCGTGCGCATGCATTCCGCTCATACGGCCGCACCCTGCACAGCCTCCACCTCCAGACTGGCTGAAAACTTAAATGGTCCAGAAAAATGATGTGGAATCGGGCATGCGGGCGTACCGTGGTTTGGCCTTTAGGGCCGTTCCACGCGCTACCCGCACAGCTGCAACGTACATGCTGGGATCCCTGCCGCACTCAAGCGGGGGACAAATAATCCAAATGGCGACTCTTTCACCCTCCGCTTGTGTGCGGCAGGTGTGCCGGCACGTGCGTTGCGGCTGTAAGGCGGCTGCCTTTCTTCCGTCCTGGCGCCCACGGCAAAGCGTGGCTCGCCGATCGTAGCAGTTTCTTGAACGTGGGTTGGTTGGTGACGTGAGTCCGTGCCTTGGCAGGGCAGGGATGTAAGTGCCTATGTCCACAGGAAACGATTGCTCGGGCCTTTCAAATTGCTCTTGGGGACTTGAAGCTTCGCGGGGACGCCAAAAAGCTTAATGGCTAGAACCGAAACTCAAGCGCCTGAGCCGCGCTTCAAGGAAAGCGGGCGCCCATCGACGAGTACCTCGACAAACTTCGCGTTCGGGCGCTCTCCCGCAACTGCACGCCACTCGATGAAGCTGGCTGATTTTTTTTTGTGTGTGTACTGCCTACTGTCTCGCTTCTTTCTCGTTCGCACAACGGTAACTATTGTAGATAAATTTTCAGGACGCTCGGAGAGCTGGACAGTAGACACGAGGGTGCGACGCGCACCTGCAGATGGACCGCAGCAATTGCGTTGTCTTATCAGCTGGCGATCGCTTTCCTTTGCGAGTGGCGTCGACACTAAACTACGATGCCTCTGCCAACTCAGGAGCTCTGTGCTCGTTATCTAGGTCTTTGTGTTGCCTGACGAAGTGCGTCAGCGCTTCTGGCTGACCTTCATAACAAAGTTATGAAGGTCAGCCCACTAAGATGGCTAAGCAGTAGCTTGTATTTTCCTGAAAAATATACTATGAATTAGTAAATGTTTTAACCACCACAAATCTTTTCGCATAGAACTGCAAAGCCACAGCATCGATTCAGGATAGGGCATCATAGTGTGTATTCACAACAAAAGTTGCTCAATTACGCTTTCAGTTTCGCACCAAAGTGTTCAGTAGTCACGTATTAAAATCAGATACCACATTTTTTTAGTATAGCGACTGCTATGCGCTGTGTCTCGTGATGTTGTCTCTGACGTACGTGTTGTTGGCTTTGATGTACGCGTTCCAGTCAAAATGGCACCGAACTGACAAAACCTAAAGGCGTTGGAAAAGAAGGAATGTGACATACTTATCCGTAAATTACCCTGTTTCTATCCGTGAGTACTGCACATAATAACCATACCCTTCAATGACATCTAGGCCGAAACCTCTGAACAGCTCTGAACCTTTCAAGTACTAAATTGACAAAGAAGGCGAAGAGAAAAGTTATCATCTGGAGCTTATAAGCTAAATTCACGGGATTATCAAGTGCGCCCCTGTGGGAAGCTTCAGCGATTTCAACCATCTGGTGTTATTCAACGTGTAGTAATGCTACACAATGCTTGGGCTTCGAGATTCACAGCTCCAATCGAATTCGCGGCCATAGCGAGGATCAGACCGGCCACATTCGGGTAAGCAGCCCAGTGCTTTTGCCGCTGTACCACCGAGGCGAACAGTGGTACAAGAAAGTGCAGACCGTTCAGTTCATCGCTGTATGATGATGTCGGCTTCCTCGGTAACAACATCACGATGCCCGAAGTTGTGATTACCAGCCCTTCTTCGAAAGTCCCGAAATGTTCTGCAAATAGAACGAAGGGGTGCCGAGGTAAGAAGGAAAACGAATGGACAGAGTTAGGCGCACCAAAGCGTAGAAAAAGGCTTCAATCGTTTCACTTTTTTTTATCTTCGTGCGTTCTTCGCCAATCACGATAATGGCGTTCGGCGTAGCCCGAGGCGATGGGCGCGAACGAATGGCACCTTCTCCTTGTCGAAGCCTATACTGCAAAGCAAACGCAGGCTTTGGCGCACTGCTAGAGCTGTGCACGTCTGCGCAGTTTCAAATTGATGCGTCCTATTTAGGTTTTTCTGCGTTTCCTAGAAGTAGGACACTTGCCAAACCAATTTAGCCGCCGGTCTGAAGCCAGACGATGTGCTGTGTATTAGAAGACTTGACTCAAATTTGACCGCAGAAACAATACCATCAAATTTAATGTGAATAAAATAAAGACGAGAACGAAGAAATAATATTACGTTTTATTGTGATGTTTCTGAACATCTGTGTTTGATGTGTTTTCTTGCTGCCATTTCTCATAGTTGATGGAGATGGTATTCAGTCCCATCTGCCGGAAACGTTTGCCTGTTTGTATACGGTATACGTGCAGACGTAAGAATATACACACGAAAGCGTGTAAGGAACCATCAGACCTTCTCACAAACGCAAAGGTCTGGCTACACTTTTCATACGTACGTTTCTGTGAACTGAATGTTTACTTTCTGATTGGTCATTGATGGCATTTCCTTCCACGCGTCTTGAGACTATTTCTCAAGTTTTCATCACTGTAGTCACGTCATTATTATTATTTTGAAATATACGTTAGACAAGAACACGAACTTGAGCTTCTTGGTAGATACTCATAGTACAAAACAGTACGATACAGGAAAGACGAGAAAGTTTTAATCTTGTTTGATCTTTCTCGTTCATCGTAGAATAGTTTACAGCGCAACGAATTGGATTTGGACAGTGAAGGGACACAGCACTGAACTCACAACTGAAATTTATTTGGAAAAGGAAAAAACGTATATACAGAAAACAAACAATGACTCATCAAAACTGTGCGCATGCGTTCATGTGTTACAACACAACATGATTCATGTCATGTATAACAGGCGGGTATATTCATCCTAAAGATTCATGGGTGGATGGCTTGTGCACTTGTTATTGAATCTAATGAAATTGCTTCTGCTAGTTCACGCGTGCGCTGATCAACACGTCTGCATTTTACAGCCGTTTTCCACAAGTGGGGCCCACACCCACATGATCTACAATGCCAAAAGGGACGTGATTGCAGCAACTAATAGCGTCAGCTCATGCTCTCGTAAACACACGTTTTAGTGATTCTAGGTGCACTCTGAGATAAAATTGGCCCCCGCTATACCCCAGTCCAGAGTGAAGTTCACAGCACGCACCGGTGCGCTAAAGAAGATCGATAGAACAGCGTGTTAGGAGTGATTCCCCTCAATGCACACGTTGAGCGTGCCGAGACGATATGCTTGGTGGAAGATTGGATCTTTCTTAGAGCTCGGCAATGTATCTATCTATCTATCTATCTATCTATCTATCTATCTATCTATCTATCTATCTATCTATCTATCTATCTATATATCTATCTATCTATCTATCTATCTATCTATCTATCTATCTATCTATTTCTCTATCTAGCCGCCTAGGACATTTAGCTCTCCTGGCAGTTTTCATAATGATATCAATACGAAACTTGGTATGACATAACATCACTGTATGGAAAACATATTTGAGTTGTCATAACAAGAAAATCATGACATGTTTGTCATGAATGTCCTGATTTACATTTCATGGTCCCACTGCATTTGCGGTGGTTTCGTTCACATGGCATGTTGCAAAACTGGTATGGTATGAAATGATTGCATGGCGAACACAAGCGACAGACCCTAACATGAAAATCATGACATGCGTGTCATGTAACAACATGACAACATGCCACGCTCATGATGCGGTCGTGACCATTTCGCTAGGGTCACATATACCAAATTTAGTATTACGGTACGTGAATAGATGATGAAGGTATATGACTGGCGCAAACATGATAATTATGAAATGGGTGTCATATAACAACCTGACTACATGCCACGCTCATGATGCGCTGGCGGTCGTTTCGCTAGCTTCACTTATACCGAATTTGGTATTACTTGACGTGAATGGATGACAAGGGTGTGATACTAGTGCAAACATAATAAACACCAGAGGTGTGTCATGTAGCAACTTGATTACATGTTACGCTCATTATGCAAAGAGACTACATAGGTAAATGACACATCCAAACATAATAATCTCGACATGCGTGTCATGTAAGAACGTGACTGCAAGCGACACTCATGATGCGCTCGTGGCCCTTTCGCTAGCTTCACATACGTCAAATTTGGTATTACGTGACGCCAATGGATGACGAAGGTATGTGACTGGTGCAAACATGATAATCATGAGATGTGTTTCTTATGAGAACATGACTACATGCCACAGTCAAGGCACTAATACAATTCGACGTGACGCGGTGCGCGGGCTCGCCGGCGTTCATTTCGTCGCGTCACGCCAGCGTTCCCACGCCATTTGCCGGTTCTGCCATATACTCGCAGGCGTGCGCCACGCTGAGTTGCTTTGATGCATGCGCATTTCAGTATGTCCACGTCCTTCCGTCACAAAAAGTGGGAGACGCAGTGGTGTCTGGGTAACGCATGGCCGCGAAATGTTTTGTCGCATTTCGCGCTGGTTTCCGGCGGGCTGCGCCGACGGACGCTGGTCGCACCGCTCACGCCTGGTGTCAGACTGTAGAGTGTTCGCGTTTTGCTAACGTAGCGTCCCCGTGCCCAGCGTGCGCATACGTCAACGCTACAATGAAGTACGTAGCCTCACCATCATAGCCATTCATCATCATCGCCCTTTTTCTAGTCACCGCGCTGCGCCTCTCGTGCAGCTCATGCGACAGCTCGAGGCGCGAGCTGTTGAACGAGCACCAGGCCCGGCGGTTCGGACGTGGCAGCCGCCGCCGCTCCGCTTCGGCAATCGCCTTCGATAATAAAGTGGCGAGAGAACGACACGACCACGTTGGCCGCCGTCCCGTCTTCCTCTCTTGCTACAAGTACAATGGCCCTTCATGATGCGCTCGCAGCCGTTTTGCTAGCTCCACATGTAACAAATTTGGTGTTACGTGGTTTCAATGAATGACGAAAGTATATGACTGGTGCAAAAATGATAAGTTTGACAAGCATGTCATGCAACAAAATGACAACATACTACGCTCATACCATACTCACGGCCGTTTCGCTAAGTCCACATGTACTAAATTTGGCATAACGTAACGCGAACAGATCACTAAAGTAAACGACACACCCAAACAATATAATCATGATACGTAAGCCATGTAAGTAATCATATACTTCAACCTAGTAACATTGTGCTGATTTTAAAGTGACGTATCAAACTTTCTCATTCGCGCTTCACATATCATCGACTCGCCTGTACGTAGAATCTGCCATTTTTTCAGTATATATTCATCATATAGAAGAATACCGCAATCCAGCGGACAATCCAAGGACAAAACTAGATGTGCATGGCTACTAATACTACGACAACAATGACTACTACATACATACATCGTAAACGCATGGCCCACGGCTTAAGAAGCTTCGCCCCTAAAAAAAAGCCACGTACTACCGGGCTAGAACGATTGGATAAACTTTTATTTGGTCCTCCAAAACACAGATCACTGTGTTGCGGGCAGCTCCCACGTGGGGACTGAGATGCCCAGCTCCTCAGCCGCCTCACGGGCTTGGTGGACAGCCCAGAGCTGATCTGCCAAGGACGAGCTGCGGATTGCCTCCTCCCACCTGGCAGAGGTGATGTTTGCTAAATGAGCGAATTTAGTGCACTGCCAGAGCATGTGTTCTAATGAAGCTATTTCCCCACAATGTGGACAAAGATTACTTAGGTATAGGTCAGGGTACATGATGTGTAACATTTTCAAAGTAGGCTACATCCGCGTTTGCAAAAGCCTTAAAGTAAGTGCTTGGGGCCGGGTTAGATTTTTGTGAGGTGGAGGGAAAATTCTTCTAGACAGGTAGAAATGTTTAGTGAGCTCGTTATATGTTGTAAGGATTTCCCGGTTATCCCCTTCACCGGTAAAACGCATCCCCGGGGAGACGCGGTTGGAGAGTTCTCGCACCGCCTCGTGTGCTGCTTCATTGAGATTGGGAGGGGAATCGTTGATCTGCCCAAGGTAAGCTGGGAACCAACTCAGAAGATGATGCGTTACTTTCTTGCCTTGCAGTATTCTCAGCGTTTGTTCAGAAACTGTCCCCTTGGCGAACGCCCGTAGTGCTGCCATAGAATCACTGTAGACGACTTCAATGTTATCCATCTTGAGTGCTAAGGCGATGACCACCTGTTCCGCAATGATTGGGTCTTTCGTCCTGACCGTCGCTGAGTTGACGACATGGCCAGCCCCATCGACCACCACAGCCACAAACGCTTTCCCATTGGCGTAGGAAGCCGCGTCAACATATACGACCCCTCGTTTCTCGTTTGAGACTTGACGAAGTATAGTCCTTGCCCTCGCTACTCTTCTTCCGACGTTGTGTTCTGGATGCATGTTTCTTGGTATAGGAGACACCGTGATATTCTCCCTGATGTTGTCGGGGATATCATTGTAATTGCGTCTGATTGCCATTGGGTGTTGGCCCAGCTCCTGCAAGATCATTCTCTCCGACCTTGTTGTGGATAACATTGCAAACTGTGCTCTCTCTTGGGCTTCTGCTATTCCTTCGAGCGTGTTGTGAATGCCAAGCTCAAGCAGACGCTCGGTGCTGGTATGTATGGGTAGGCCCAGGACCTTCTTGGTAACTTTCCTGAGGAGCACATTCAGTGTCTCGAACTCTGCTCTTGACCAGTTGTGCATTGCTGCCTCGTACGTGAAGTGGCTTAGAACAAACGCATGCATCAACCTGATGAGGTTGTCTTCCTTGATCCCATTTCTTTTGTTGGCCACTCTGCGTATGAGGTGCACGGCACTGTCTGTTTTCCAAGTTAACTTGGCTATAGATTTGCTGTTGGCGCCGGTAGATTCTATCAGCATGCCCAGGACTTTGATGGAGTCGACCCTCGGGATGGCATCCCCTTGATTTGTATGGAGGTGGATGTCTATCTGGTTTAACGGCTTCCATCCCCTGGGCTTCGGTCCCCGGCGTGCAGTTCGATACAGTAAAATTTCTGACTTACTCCAGGAGCACTTGAGCCCTGAAGGACGAAGGTAAAGGCCGCTATGGTAGCTCAGTGGTTAGAGCATCGAACGCGTTATTCAAAGGACGAAGGTACTCTTCTACGGTGTCAATCGCCTCTTGCAGAGTGCTCTCAATCTGCCCCGTGCTTCCACCTGTGCACCAGATGGTAATGTCATCTGCGTAGATGCTGTGCTTTAATTTTTCAATGCTCGATAATTTCTTTGACAGTCCTATCATGGCAATGTTGAACAGCATTGGTGAAATCACTGCCCCTTGCGGCGTGCCCCTTGCTTCTAGTTTCATTGCTGATGTCTCGATATCTGCAATCGTCATCACGGCTTTTCGATCTGTAAGAAAGGACTATACGTAGTCATAGAAGGCTTTCCCCAGATTAAGCTTGGAAATTGCTTCGAGTATAAATGAGTGGTGGATGTTGTCAAACGCTTTTTCTAGATCTAGGCACAGAATGGATCTCACGTCTCTGGTTTCATCGTCGATGACCTGGTGTTTGATAAGCTTCAGTGCATCTTGTGTGGATAGCCCTACCCTGAATCCAACCATATTGTGTGTATATATGTCGTTATCTTCCAAGTACTTGTTTATCCTGTGCAGTATGGCATATTCTGCTACCTTGCCGATATATGATGTCGAGGATATTGGCCTCAAGTTGTCCAAGTTAGGGGGCTTTCCTGGCTTAGGAATAAGGATCGTGCTGGCCAGCTTCTTCTGCTCTGGCACCCTGCCTTCTTTCCATGCTGCTAGAACGAAGTACTTATGTAATCGATTTATCTGACACTTCTTTTTGTTTGGAAAAATGAATACGCACGTACGCATTTTTGCTAGGTAGAAACTACGCAACCGATAACCGCACTTTGATAGTGTACCTACTAGAGTGAAACGCAGTCAGGCCGCCTGTTTAAAGAAGTGGTGTGTGAATTAGCCCAGCAAATAGATGTACCACTGTAAAATACAAGATCTGACAAAAAAGGCGTATTGAGCGCTCAATACTCCCTTCATTTATTTTGATCGAAACTACATATGTCCAAATCAGGTGCAACATATGAATGACATAAACTCTTGTCACTATCACAATTCTTGAGGATATGTATAGTGACGTACGGAAGATGTCGCACGTTCGAGTTCTCATTCCATGTAACAATTCTGGTCTCTGTATTCGCGAGCTGTGTTGGTTGGGTAACTTGCTGGTATGCTAAGCCTAACAAGGGTCTGTTAGAGCATAGCGCTCTTCCGTAGTTGGTTAATAGATGATGATTTAGAGCACTATGTACTCTATAGAGTGCATATCCTACTGCTCTAAATGATCAATCATTTTTTTCTAAGCACAGATACCGCTGAGTAGAGTACCTAGTGTTCTAAATTGTTACCACTTGTTTTTTCAAACATGAATCTGTGAACAGTGGGAGTTGGCTTCTTGAGTATCATGCGAAACAGCTTATGGCTTTCACCTAATATAGTGCATACAGCGCTCTAAGCGTTCACGATTTATTCTAACCATAACCAGCTCGTGTTGTTCCGCTCTACATGGCCTTATCAAAAGTGAGGCTCACGGGACGGCTTCATGCAGTCCCATGGTAGAGTATGGAGTACTCAAATCGCTAACAACTTTTTTCTAAGCACCACTATAGTTCCACCGCTTGACTGTGGGTCACCCAAATCACCATGCGTGAGCTAGTTCACGTGGTGATTTTGGTAAACAGGGTTTCATCAAGTTTGAGGTCCACGGGACAGCGTTATGCTCTCCCATAGTATAGTACCAAGTACTCAAAATCATTAACCGCTTTTTATAAACACGCAGCTCTCACGCTGAAGTCCGGGCGCTAGGTTGTGGCTGGTCTAAGTAAAAAAACTTGAGCGTCTTGCGCGAAAATTATCACTGACAGGTGTACATAACCATGCTTATGGTTATGGTATTTTTTATAGCAGTCGGCTCAATTGTGAGCATGTATACCCCCGTCCTCATGGCCTTTGTACTCGCGATCAAAGTGCTGTCGCTACCACCGTGTACGTAAGTGACCACCACCCGGCTGCGCTAGCGCTACACCTACCCGCAGGGACCCCGATGGTTCAGAGGCCATGGCGTCTGAATTGTCGTGTCCTCCATGACTATCAGACGGCCCAGGGTTTGAGCCGAGCACTATAGGCGTCACTTATTGGCACACATCTCAATGAGTGGGACCTTCTAAAAGAACGATGGTGTCATCATTGTAGTGCGTCGAGTAGGGCACTTCACGGTCATGTCACGCAAGACGCAACCCTGCGCTACCTCACCCCCTGATTCATTGCCTCCCCTCCAGCTCTACAGTGGAGGAGGCAGAGGAGACCACCATCGCTTTAGACCTTGCAAAATCCAATGCACAGCACGTCTTCACTGATTCGAAAACTGCTCTGTACAACTATGCCAGAAGCAGGATACACCCTTTTGCCTGGCAGTTGTTGAGCATCCTCACACAATGTTTACCGCAAATGGTAGAGCTCTAGTGGGAACCAACTCATTCAGGGAACCCCGGAATTGAGGCTGCTGATAAATTCACCCGAAGGTTGACTTGCCGGGCTCCTCCTCCTCCTCTTCCTCCTCCTCCTCCTCATCATCATCATCAGCCTGAATACGTGCAGTGCAGGACAAAGGCCTCTCCCTTGTTCCGCCAGTTAACCCGGTCTTGTGCTCGCTGCTGCCAATTTATACCCGCAAACATCTTAATCTCCTCTGCCCACCTAACCTTCTGTCTCCCCCTAACCCGCTTGCCTTTTCTGGGAATCCAGTTAGTTAACCTTAACGACCAGCGGTTAACCTGTCTACGCACTACCATCCCGGCCCTTGTCCATTTCTTCTTCTTGATTTCAGCTATAATATCCTTAACCCCCGTTTGTTCTCTAATCCAGTCTGCTCTCTTCTTGTCTCTTAAGGTTACACCTACCATTTTTCTTTCGATTGCTCGCTGCGTCGTCCTCAATTTAAGCTGAACCCTCTTTGTGAGTCTCCAGGTTTCTGCTCCGTAGCTAAGTACCGGCAAGATACAGCTGTTATATACCTTCCTCTTGAGGGATAGTGGCAATCTACCTGTCATAATTCGAGAGTACTTGCCAAATGTGCTCCACCCTATTCTTATTCTTCTAGTTACTTCAATCTCGTGGTTCGGCTCCATGGTTATTACCTGTCCTAAGTAGACACTGTCTTGTACAACTTGAAGTGTGCCATTACCTATCTCGAAGCGCTGCTCTCTTCCGAGGTTGTTGTACATTACTTTCGTTTTCTGCAGAATACTTTTAAGACCCACCTTTCTGCTCTCATTGTTCAACTCCGTAATCATGAGTTCAATTTGTCCCCTAAGTTCCTCAGCAATGCTATGTCATCTGCGAAGCGCAGGTTACTAAGGTACTCTCCATTAACTCTTATCGCTAACTGTTCCCATTCTAGGCTTCTGCAAACCTCCTGTAAGCACGCGGTAAATAGCATTGGGGAGATTGTGTCCCCCTGCCTTACACCCTTCTTGATTAGTATCTCGAAATCTATGAAGGCTATGTATAGTTGTTTGTTATATTCTGAGCATTTTCTCTATTACCTGATTAATTTCTCTATTACCTGATCATAAAATATACCTCGCCCTTAAGTGTCGCTTGAACTCACACTCATCAATGGCTTTCCAAACCAGACTCGCTCGTACTCACACTGAAATGCTTCTCAATCGTAGTCACTAGGACTCAAACCCACCAAAGTATTATTACTGCAACTGACTCAGACTATGACTCACGGCTCGATCTTAGTATGGTTAAATCGAGTGTGTCGACGGATGAGTGAGTATGCCAAACAATGTCTGCCAGCACCGCACTTTTAAATAATCGAAGCTCGCACAACGCTCAACGAGAATCTGTTTCAGCGTGAATAGAAGTACATAGGAAGATTATACTTATTTTTACCGGGTCATTCGCCGAGCCTTGACAGAAAGAGAACGTGTTTCTGAACGCAACTTGTCAAAGACGGTTGCTTGAGGATTTTCGCGGGACACAAGGCTATACCTTTTCACGTCTCAGGATGCTGTAGTCTGCCGCATTGTAACTGCTAATGCATGGAAACATGGTTTTTATATGTTGAATACCTAGGACTTGCTTGTTTAATGATCCAGAACACTTCGTACTCAACTATAAGAGAGCAGTAAGCCGGCCCTAATATTGTAAATAATCGCGGTACGTTGCAAGAATAAGGCTTGGAAGTGTTTAAAGAAATGTTCAACAATATAGAGTACGTTATGTGTTTAGAAAAGGTGTTTAACATTTCAGAGTACTTGGTACTCTCGTATGGGGAAGCAGAAAGCCGTCCCACATGAATTCTTGACAAAGGGCGCACGGATCCGGACATGACAAGTGTTGGCGCAGAACTGTTTAAAAAATGTTATTTACACCATGTACAAAAAAATGGATAACACTGTATGGCTGGGGCCCATAGAAATCGGCATATATACGTACCACGAAAAACAGAACTATGTTGTAGTGAAGAAATCATTACTCAAAATTACGTGGCAGATGTGGCATGCTTGTACAACAGAGGACAATGGGATGCCATGACAAAATGTCCACAATGATACGATACAATAGATACAATTAAACGCAGTTTATTACAAACGAAGCATGAACAAATACTCGACAAGTGCTGGTTAGCACGAAGTTGGTCAAAAAGTCAAAAACACGTTATACCCTACCGTATTTTACATAGACAAAAGGGCACGACCAATGCCGCTAGAACTCGTGCTCCTCTATGAAGAAAAGCTCCTCATAGAGGAACGTGAGACTTTCTCGTCTCATTCGTTCTAATATCAGCCAAATAGCACATCAACGGCAATAGCACACCAACAAAGCAGTTTGCCAGCGTCACGGTCGTGGTTCACCTTGAGTGCTTGGCTGAGGTAGGTAGAGTCGGAGGGGCCAGCTTCGCATGACCGCAACTTTCGATGGCCCATGGCGCCAGCGCAAAGCTAGTGCAGCCAACAGGTCACAGTCATGGTTCGTTCCGAGTGCTTGGCTGTGGCCCCTGGTCTGCGCGTCCGAGGAGAAGACTGCACGACTTCGTTGTCCCGGTCTTCGGCACCTACCTGCTCCGTCATGCCTCAATCTGAGCGTCGTCCTGCTCTTCAACGGTTTTCTCAAACGACGGCATCCCCGTTCTCGTCTCTGCTCACCGTAGACATCCCTGACGGCTTAGTTGTAGTACTCACTGGTGAGGCTCTTTTGGTTATGTATGGACTAGACTTGTTTTGTGACCACTTAGAGCTTCTAACAAAGGTTGTAAGATGTTTTGTTACCATTAGTGTGCGTTGTATGTTTTATGTACGTGTGTTGTTTGGATAAAGTGAGAGAAACAGAAGGTGGCCTCATTTTTATTGAGAGCATTGCTATCGCCGATGCGACGTGCTCTTAGCACTCTATGCCCGGCATCTGCTGCTTGCTTGCTTGTTCCTCTGTTCTGGCTCTTAGTGTTCAGAATGGATAAACTTTTATTTGGTTAATTGAAGAACAATTAGGGACTATGCGTAAAATGGACATTAATTTTGTTTTAGGGGCGAAGCTTCTTAAGCCGTGGGTCGTGCGTGCGCGATGCATGTTGCAGTAGTAGAAGTCGTCGTCATGGTGGTGGTAGGTATCCACCTCTCGCTCAGTCCTTGGAATGCCCGCTGAATGGCAGTACTTCTATATGATGAATATATGATGAAAAGATGCGAGATGGTGTTACTTGGAGCGTTCACTAGGCGCATGTACGGACACATGGACGAACAGACAGACAGCTGGATGGATGGATGCACATACGAACAAACACATGAACGAATGCATGGACGGTGGCATGGATGGAAGCGCGGAGGGCTGATGGACGCTTCGCCCAACTCATCATAATTCACTCCATGGATATGTTGTGAATTTTGAACAGACTATGGAAAATTGGAACAAAAAAGGGAAAGAAATGAAAGAAACTAATTTAATTTTCCAAACAACTTGAACCTATTCATAATACATTATCTTTAGCCGACTAAATTATTGTGGTGTAAAAATGAAATCCCAAATTTAGGCTTGCTTTACCAAGCTCCTTCTCACCCGGACCATTTACAGTTGGTATGAAACGAAATGCAATAAACACGCAGTAGCAGGGCATTACACATAGTCTATAATGCACAGCCACCAGAATCATCACCGACCTCAGTAAAGCAGAAGACCAAAGAAAGCACGGACAAAACTAAGGCAGCTTGATCGACGTTGCGGAAGTCCCAGCGACATGAAGATCTGCAACCATGTTATGGAACGCTGCAGCGTCGCTTAAAGTTTCATCAATTTTAGTAAGCTGCGTTTTTTCTCCTTTTCTTTCTTTGCCTTAATCACCTTCATGAATATAAAAGAGCAAGTGGGATGTGCGTCTGATTGACCTTCGCACGTTTTTCCTTTCTTCTATTGCTCCGTCAGCTCCATGATGTATCTATACCTTATGTAACCTTTGTTGTTACGCCGTCAGTGTGAGTGTTTTACTTTTACAGTGAAAGCTGTAGTGAGATCCTTAAGCAGGGGTCGAATAGCAGTTCTATCTTGCCTGTTGTGCTTGAGAGTTTTATGATTTACCGTTATGCATTGCGAATTGCGTAAGGTTAAAGCATGATACCCTCAAACGAAACAGGCAAAATAGAACTGGCAGAGCTTTCGAAGTTGGTTACTAAGTGTATGGTAGCCGACGTAAGACGCTATAAGATAAAGAGAAATAAACAAGGTCCAAAAAATGGAGGAGGCGTCAAATTAGAGAGGAGGAAACCTAATCGGGATAGGCAAAAACCAGATGTACGAACTATGCACTGAGGGGGGCAAAACAACTACGAATAAGTGTAGGATACGTAAAGTAGCGGAGGAGTTGAGAGATCTGTACAGTAGCCGGCACAACCACGATCATAACGCAAGAACCAACAGTACCCCAATGAAATCTCAACAGTAATGGCAGAAGAAGTCAGTAAAGCCTTGGAGGGAATGCAAAGAGGCAAAGCTGGTGATGACGGTCACGTAACATTTGGTCTGCAGAAAGACAGAGGCGAGATTGGGTTATAAAATCTAGTCAACCTGTTTACGAAGTGCCTCCTGACGGGGAGGTGCCAGAATCTTGAAAGAAAACCAATAATATTTTATTTTATAAAAAAAGCAGATGACAAGAACCTGAAAAATAACGGGCCGAAGCTTGCTCTCCATCGTATAGAAGCTATTTACAAAGGTAATTCCTAGAAGAATAAAGACAACATTGGAAATAAATTAACCAAATGAATAAGCAGGATTTCTAACTGGCTACTGGCTACTCAACAATC
Source organism: Rhipicephalus microplus (assembly GCF_043290135.1). NCBI lineage: Eukaryota > Metazoa > Arthropoda > Arachnida > Ixodida > Ixodidae > Rhipicephalus > Rhipicephalus microplus. The sequence goes on along the minus strand of NW_027464598.1, from coordinate 5,038,867 downwards.
AATAACCTTAATACCATCTATTTCTAGTATGACTTGCTAAAGCTCCTTCAGCTTTCTTCAATGTTCATTCTTTAAACTTGATTCGTTAGTTGCGTGTTGTCACAAATGAACACGTGAAATGTGAAATAACTTGAAAAAAAATCCTAGTGAGCATCAGCTTGGCGGCGTTATGAACGAAAGATTGCACAAAAACATGACTAGTTGGCCCCAAAATTCTTACAAAGCAAAACTATTTCACCGACTGATCGATATACTGCTGTAGTTCGCTGGCCACAAGTGCTCAAAAAGAATCAAACAAAAAATAACAAGAAACATGGGAAATAGCTGTTATTGCTGAATAGTGCGTTGTGGTGCTGCCAATGTGTTTCGTCTTATATTTTAGTTATTTTAAAAGCTATTTCATGCTACTTTTGTAGCAATACGCAGCAATTGAACCTAATCAAAGAATAAGAAAAAGCAAGGCACTTCTCGCTCGTGGTGTCAAGCATGAAGAACGGGCGAGTGCAGAGCTGAACAGCCTTCTTCCTTTATTCTCAGTTTTCCTTTTCGTTAGTTTCTTTTTTCTAGTTTCCTGCATTTTTTATTTACTTTATGTATTTCTGTTTTCCTGTTTTTTTCTTTACTTTCTGTCTATGTCTAACTTGCTTCTTGTGTTAGTTTTTATACCTTTTTCGTCCCGTTTTGCTCTAGCCCTTGTAGTATTGTGCGCACATGATGTCATCTACGTGGCGCTCGAATAACAAGAAAAAAAGGTATTATTTTGGTGCAATCGTGTCCTCGGTGCACCACAGCTGGCTTCCGTTATCTTCAAAGCAGACAACATTTGTTGTAATAATCGGGAACTTTTTTAAACTATCCGGTTTGGTACAGTTACGGACAGGAACGGTGAACCCACTGCTGTTACTTCGTCGCCCAGGCGGAGCACGGAAAGCCAGCCCAGTGCGACCTGACCGGAAAAAAAACAACAACTGGCAGATCCAAATACAGTGGGAATCGATGATGTGGGAAACACGAATGATAAAGGTTTATATGTCACTTTGAAGTCAGTAGAACGTTACGATGTGGAGGTAAATGATGCCGTACATGACTTCCGTGTGATGATTATCGTGTTTCGATGTGTCATTTTCCTTTGCCAACTCTTCACGTCACGTGATACCACATTTAGTATATGTGGAGCTAGCGAAACAGCCGTGAGCAAGCTATAAGCGTGGTATGTTGTCATGTCCTTACATGACACGCGTGTCAGGATTATTATGTTTGCACCAGTCGCATTTCGTCATCCATTGAAGTCACGTAACACCAAAGTTCGTATATGTGGAGCTAGCTAAACGGCCGTGAGTGCATCATGAAGGGCCCAGTATACTCCAATGTAGCGTTGACGCGCGCGCACGTTCGGCACAGCAACGCTATGTTAGCAAAACGCGAGCACTTTATAGTCTGACTATAGTGCCTAGAATATTCTAGGCACTATAGTTTAGTCTGACGCAAGGCGCGACAGGCACGACCAGCGTACGTTGGCGTGGCCCAACGGCAACTGGCACGAAATGCGACATGCTGCATTTAGCGCCGATGCGTTACCCAGAAAACACTGCGTCTCCCTCTTTTCGTGGCGAAGGGACGGCGAACACGCTGAAACGCGCATGCGTCGTAGCAACGCAGCGAGGCGCGCGCCTGCGAGTATATGGCAGCAACGGCACCTGCATGGCAACGCCCGTGTGACGCGACGAAAAGAATGCCGGTGAGCACGTGAACCGCGTCACGTCGAAATGTATTGGTGCCTTGACTGCGGCATGTAGTCATGTTTTCACTTGACATGCATCTCATGATTATCATATCTGCACCAGTCACATACCTTTGTCATCCATTGGCGTCACGTATTGCCAAACTTCGATGATGTGAAGCGAGCAAAATGGGCACGAGCGCATCATCAGTGTGGCATGTATACATATAGTCATGTTGTTACATGACATGCATGTCATCATTATCATGTGTCATTTACCTATGTCGTTCATTCGTGTCACGTAATACCGAGTTTGGTACACGTGAAACTAGCAAGACGGCCGCGAGCGCATCATGAGCGTAGCATGTAGTCATGTTGTTACATGACGCGCGCATCTCATTATTACCATGTTTGCACCAGTTACATTTCTTCTTCATTCAATCACGTACCGTAACACTAAATTTGGTATAAGTGACGCAAGCAAAATGGCCGCGAGCGCACCATGAGCGCGGCATGTAGTCATGTTGTTATATGACAGGCATGTTGTGATTTTCATGTTAGGGTGTTTCGCTTGTGTTCGCCATGCAATCATCTCATATACTATGCCAGTTTTGCAACATGCGATGTGAAGGACACCACCGCAAAAGCTGCAGGAGCATGAAATGTAAATCATGACATTCATGACACACGTGTCACGATTTTCAGGTTATGACTAGTCAAGTAAGTTCTTCATACAGTCATGTTATGCCATACCAAGTTTGTATCGATACCATTGTCGAAACGGCCAGGAGAGCTAAAAGTTGTAGGTGGCTAGATAGATAGATAGATAGATAGATAGATAGATAGATAGATAGATAGATAGATAGATAGATAGATAGATAGATAGATGGATAGATAGATAGATAGATAGATAGATAAATAGATAGATAGATAGGTAGATAGATAGATAGATAGATAGATAGATAGATAGATAGATAGATAGATAGATAGATAGATAGATAGATAGATAGATAGATAGATAGATAGATAGATACGCTCAATGTCGCTGAAGTTCGCTAAGAAATGCTTTTAATTTAAAAGGAGCCGTGAAGGAATTGCAACAACCTAGTTACTTGAATTGAGGGTTTTACAACAAGGAAAATGAAACACGCATGGCAGCAAATGCAGTGTGTGCTTATAACGATCTTTAGAAGGATGGTAAATCGCACTCTTGTGCTTTCCCAATATTTATTTCATATCCTTGAATTCAGGTACCCACAAAGCGAGTGATATGTCAGTATCAAGTCCCATATTGCGAACAGACTAACTTTTTCAAAACAACTACTAGGCAGCCATTGAGGTAACCTTCGAACTTTCTTGAACCCCATCAACATCAAAGCCAACTTGCGGTGTCCAAAAGTGATGACTCACATAAGATATTTTAAATATGAAGCATTTCTTAGCGAGCTTCGGCGACTTTGAGCGTATCTATCTATCTATCTATCTATCTATCTATCTATCTATCTATCTATCTATCTATCTATCTATCTATCTATCTGTCTATCTATCTATCTATCTATCTATCTATAAATTTATCTATCTATCTATCTATCTATCTATCTATCTATCTATCTATCTATCTATCTATCTATCTATCTATCTAGCTGCCTACGACTTTTAGCTTTCCTGGCCTTTTTTAGATGGCATTCGTAAGAACGAAAATCAAAGAGGGGGTCAAAAAACATTCACTCCTCCAAATATCCCAAATCTGTTTGGCTGGTCCATGAAGGCAACAACAGTTATGTGTGAGTAGACGAATAATACGAATGTGAGCCTACATAAGGGTCACAGCAATGTTGAGGTTGAGTAGATAAGACGAATTGTCGGCAAAGTATTTAGAGCTCACTAAGACACACTCATAATATATATCTCGCCCTTAAAGGGGCCCTGAAGCACTTTTTTCAGTAACCATAGAATTAATTCACTAGAAAAGCGTATTACCTCACTAATTGAACGCCGCAAAAATTTTAAGAATCCGCCCAGTAAGAGGGGAGTTACAATAATTTGTCACGCGCTGCAGTCACATTCTCTCTTGTCTCATCCCGACGAAAGTGCTGGAACATAGCAGGGAGGGATGGGAGGGGCAAATAAAAAACGTCACTCTCGGCTCGGGACCTGAAGCATTTATTTCTTTTTTTTTGAATACGTGGCTTTTTCAGTGCGATCGCGCGCGCACGCGTGGACAAGTGACGGTGTCTCGCGGTGACCTCTGTAACAAACGAGCACGCCATGTTGAAATGAGCTAATGGCTGATAGGTGTGCTTACTGGGCTTCATTCCGTGATTTGTCCAGGGAAGAGAGAATTATTTTTAGCTGACTTTTATAATATATTATGAATTTCAGGACGCGTGCTGCGCTATTATATTTGGGTCACGTGTTTTGGGGAGCCTCTACTACCGATCGGCAGCGCTTTCTGTCCTTGCTCAAAAAGTGTTGCAGCGCTTCTGTAAGGCTCAATCGTACTCGCACTCATAAAACTTTTCTTCACCTGCACTCCAATTCTTCTCAGTCGTACTCACTAGGAATCACACCGGCCAAAATATGTCTTACGCGGACTCACTGAGCCCATGACTGACGGCTTGATCGGAGTCCGGGTGAGTCTGTGTGAGTTGGCTCATAAGTGAGTATGTTTACCAATGCCTATCAGCACTACACATTCAGTGAGTCAAAGCTATCAGAAGGCTCAAGGAACACTTTCATGAGTCAAAGCTCGCAGGACGCTCAAGCATCATTATGTTGCAGCACGAATACAATTACATAAGATGATTGCTTTTCTACTTTTTACGGGGTTATTCGCCCAGAAGCTTGACAGTAAGAGAACGTGTTCCTGCACGCAACTTATCGAGAACGGTTGCTTGAGGAGTTTTGTGTAACAGAAGGCCGTATCTTTCCACGCGTCAAAAAGCTGGAACGTGCCGCTTTCTGCCTATTTTCTCATGGAAACATGGCTTTTAAATGCGGAGTACACAGGACTTTCATAGGGCTTGCCTTTGCTGTGTATGTAAAACGGCACCGCAGTTAACACGTGGTCTTATTCTTGGTGACTTCGAGGTGCCACGAGAACGTAGTTTAGTAAGCGTTGCGTAACTCAACGATAGAAGACGCTATAGCGTCTTCTATCGGGTGTACGTACGCATCCTTGGAGTAGATACGACACGTGCTGCACATGCACGCTGATCTCCCGCAGTCATGCTGCGTACATAGCTTGTTTATGTACGCTCAATTAAAACTGTCTATTGTGATTCATGCATAAGCCTGTACGCATATATCGAAGGGCTCGATCACGCAATGAGACAATTTAAAGTACGCTGTACTCCACTATTGGAGAACATAAGTGTATAATAAAAGTTGTTTACGCTTCTTTGTGCTTAGCACTCTACCACTGGAGGGCAGAAAGCCATCCTAGCGAGGTATTTAGCATCAATAATGATTATTGTACAAAACAAATGTTCCGCGATTTAGAGTACGATGTCCTATACATACGGGAGAGCTTAGAACTGTCCCGGTACCAATACTATTCAGGCTTTCAATGTGTTTAGAGGAAGTGTTTACCGATTTTGAGTACTTCGCATTCAACTATGGGAGAGCAGGGAGCCAACCTTGTTAAGACAGGCAAGTTTATTACATACTGTAGTAACAGCGCTTCAAGAGAGTACCATGGTAGCTGGGCCACAAAGCCATACGGGTGTGTCCGCTCTTTATGCAAGTATGTTTCTCTGTGAGGATGCAACTGTTTTGTGTAACAAAGTCACCTGAGTGGCACGTATAAACATGAGAACATAGACACGATGGAACTTACAACACTGCAAAACTGATGTGCATCTCCTACGTACCGTCCACGAAGCCAAGTGAATAGTGGCACCCTTACTTTCAGTGATGGTGAGAACCCTTGTTGTTGATTCTGGTTATAACACTAGGGTTATGCTGCCTATTGGAAAAGCTTTATTCATTAACCATAGAATAAAACATATCTCTGAATAAAACATATACATTTTGATTTCATCCTTCATCTGAGCGACTACACAAAAATGCGTGGATTGACGCATTAGGTTGACGATGTTGGCTACAAGTTCCTAACAAAATAAAGGCCCGGTTCAATCCGAAAGAAACAGACCCACACGGTGGTCTAGCGGCTAAGGTACTCGGCTGCTGTCCCGCAGGTAGCGGGATCGAATTCCGGCCGCAGTAGCTGCATTTTCGATGGAGGCATAAATGCTGTAGGCCCGTGTGCTCAAATTTGGGTGCACGTTCAAAAACGCCAGGTGATCGAAAATTCCGGAGCTCTCTACTACGGCGTCTCTCATAATCATATGGTGATTATGGGACGTTCAACTTCTCATATGAATCAAACATCAATCCAAAAAGAAACACTGATATACGTAACAATGAAGAAATGAAAAATATATTAGTGAATACATTATTGAAACATCTGGCGATTACAATACAGCATAATGTAAAGTGTGAAGTTCGGAAATATAGTAAAGGATAATACAAAGGCATCTATAGTTGTCGGGGGTGCCTGTTTCGTAGACGCGACGCAGTTACATGACCACAGCAATCACTTTACGGTCGGGGCAATCAACTACAAAAGGGTTACCATTAATTCGGTGTTGGTATGCGCCAAAACTGCTAATGGAGCCATGCAGGTTGTCAATGCGTTGGGTCTTTTAGATCACCGCCATACGAATATATTTAGTGATTCTAGAGCTGCCTTTCATTCGTTCAGTGTAGGAGCTGTGTGCGAAGGGGCCAAAAAACATACTCGGTAAGAAATCGCTTACAACCCTAACACTTACATGGTTCCCGGCTCATATGGGAAACATGTACGGATGGATTATCAATCTCAATGAGTTGGCCCACTCCAGGGCACGAGGGTTAGCTGTCCGCGGCCATGAAGGACCTTTGGGTCGACCTGGAGGTTTTGTAAACAGGGATCCACCAAATACATGCCACGAAATAACCGAGCATTTCGCTATAGATAGGAGAAACATTGCACCTGCACCTAGGAAGCTAAATAGAGCACAGGCACTGGCACAGCGGCTACTTCAAACGGAAACGCACCCTAACCCTGCCTTTCTTAACAAGCTTTTACGCTGAAGTTTTTTTAACTAAGGTGTGGTACCCCACACAATATGTCTTGCCATAGCCTCGTCAACATGGCCACCAATGTTTCCTCAGGCTCTAGGGAAATATTGTTTGACTTTACGTTTGCGGTGACTATTCTACGCAGGCCTGAGCATGCGCACGATGGAGGCTGATTCGCCACATAGAGTCTAGTGCCGCATGCAAGGTCGCGTCTTCATTTGAAGATCGGCTACAGCTGTATGATAAAAACATTTCCACCGGTTGCCAAGAAACGTCATTTTATTGTCGTGTGCACGGGTGGTCTCTTTTCAGCCCACGATTGTTCTCGTTTGAGTGCCGGCATAACGACACCGGTGTTTGGCACAAGGTCATTCAAAGTTCGAAATTAATGCAAATGATAGTGCTCACGTTTGTAGCAGGGGCTGCTGCTCGCAACTTTATGGGTTTCTGGCGGCGTAGTTGGCTGCTGCTGCCAAATGTCGCCTCCACCTGTGGGCGTCACAGCTATCGCGCACATTTGTTGCAAAAATTGGGTTTCGAGGTGAATGCAGTCCAAGCTTTCGGTGTATATAGCAGGTGAATTACCGTACGGCCATAGCAGCGCGTTAATCATTGTTAAAAAATATATGGAAGCATCATACATGTAGAGAAAGCACATAAAAGATTTATTGTTGTGCGGCAGAACCGAAGAACCTTAACAGGCGTGACGCCGCGTAAAATGCGTCACGCGTGTGGTCTCACGCTTCGTCAGGCGTTGTGGTGTTTTAAGTGACAGTTGTCAGTCGGTTCGTTCTCTATTTTCTATCATGTGTTTCCTTGCATATGCAATGCAATTGTGAAAATATTATTAATAAAATAATGTTGATATGTGAGGTTTAACGTCCAAAAACCTTTAAAGTCCAAAAAATAAAAAAAAAGGTCGATCCCATGTACAGTGGGAATCTATGATATGCGAAGCGCAAATTAGGTAGGTTGATATGTTACTTTACAAGCAGTAAAACGTTCCAAGGCGGATCAAAATTATGCCGTACATGACATCCATGTTATGATTATCATGGTTGGACGTGTCATTTACCTTCTTCTATTCACGTCACGTGATACCAAATTTGTTATATGTGGCGCTAGCCAAACAACCGTGAGTGCATCATGAGCGTGGCATGTAGTCATGTTGTTGCTAGACACACATCTTATGATTATCATGTTTGCACCGATCACATACTTTCGTCATACATTTACGTCCCGTAATACCATAATTGGTAGATGTGAAGCTAGCGAAACGACCGCAAGCGCAAGATGAGCGTGGCGTGTAGTCATGAGTCATCACTTACATGACATGCATATCATGATTTCCATGTTAGGGCCGGTCAATTGTGTTCGCCATGCAGTCATGTCATACCATACCAGTTTCGCATTATGTCATGCGAATGAAATCACTGCAAGGACAGCAAGACCATGAATTGTCAATCATGTCATTCATAACATACATGGCATGATTTTTATGGTATGTATGAATAGTCAGTTATCCACGCCATACAATCATGTTATGCCATAAAAATCTTTGTATCGATCTCACCATTGACAGACAGACAGACAGACAGACAGACAGACAGACAGACAGACAAACAGACAGACAGACAGACAGACAGACAGACAGAGAGAGAGACAGACAGACAGATAGAGACAGACAGACAGACAGACAGACAGAAAGACAGACAGACAGGCAGGCAGGCAGGCAGGCAGGCAGGCAGGCAGACAGGCATAAAATCGGCGCAGTTCCTTAAGACATGATTTGCAAATAATACAATTATGAGAGACATCATAGTGAACGGCTCTAAGTTTTTTGGCCATTTAGATATATTTACATGCAGATAAATCTAAGTACACTGGCGTCAAGTCTCTTCGTCGCCATCGAAAATGCAGCCGCCGCAGCCGGTATTCAATCACGCGTCCAGCGGGGCAGCAGTCGAGCGCCATAGCCCACAGATTACCAGGGTGCGTCGACAAACAAGAAATCAGTCGACATTAAAGACGAATGTCTTCGCTGGTCGTAGTCTTCCCCCAGAATTAAAAATCAAAAATATGAGGAAGAGACGTCAATGGTTTTATTATAAAGAAAATGTACTTATAGAACGTTACCTCTCTAGGCCAATTATTAAGGCACAGATGATGATGATATTCGGGGTTTAACGTCCCGAAACCACCATTTGATTACGATGGTGGTAAAAAAACATTTATTTCAGAAAACGTCTACTATAGAGTGCCGACGTGGCCCATCGGCGTGCTAGAGTGGCCAGACCCTATTCCGGGACGCCAGTGGAGCTGAAAGCTGCCCGTGCGCGCTCCACCAAGGAGCGTTGCGCAACCAAGGTAGAGCAGCCGAGCAGGTGCTCCTCCCAAGCCTCTCTAGTTGGGATAGGAAAAGGGGATGAGAAAGGGACGGGATTAACTGGGCACGATGCTACGACGTGATATGTGTCGGCGAGAACATTACAGGTTGAGCAGGAGCCATTGATTTCCGGCAAAAAGAGCCTGGCGACCGCCGGACTGATAAAGGTGTTAGTCTGCAGGCGGCGTAGCACTCGTTCATCCGCTTTCTCCAAACTGCGTGCGGGCTCCGGGTAGAGGCGGCGCGAAGCTTCGTAATAAGCCAAAATTTCGCGAAAGCGCGTCAAGTTGGTACTGCCAGATTCCGTCTCGGGACATGGAGGGGCAACGGCCCGGACAGGAGAAGCGCGGGCAGCGGCATTTGCCACCTCGTTGCCGGGCAGGCCCGAGTGGCCTGGGGTCCAGACTATACAAATAGGATGAGGGTTAAAGCGCCAAGAGGCTGCCTGTAGTAGGCTAGCCGCCAGCGGAGCAATGGAACTCTGAACGTACTGAGAACAGGCCGAGCGCGAGTCCGTCAGGATGGTGCGTGAGGCAGGGTGAGAGGCGGCCAAAGCTATGGCAACCTCTTCAGCGTGCGTTACTGTGTCTGCTCGAAAGGAGAGGTCATCGACGTGTTTGCCCTCTGTAATCACGGCACCCGTGAAGTGACCCGAGCAGGAGGGACCCGAGACGTCCACGTAGAAAACACCAGGACGATCGGAGTGTCGCGTATGAAGGGCTGCGGCGCTTGCTAGTCTACGGCCAGGATGGAGGTCGGGGTTCATATTACGGGGTAGAGGTTCCACCCATAGCTTTTGACGCCAGAGCTCTGGTACTGGCTGCAGAGGGTCTTGGTCAGATATCGGGTTAAGGCCAAGTCTGTGTAGAAGACGGCACCCCGAAGGCGTCTGCGACAGTCGATTGATTTGGTTAACGCGATGAGCTTCGCGCATCTCTGCAAAGGTGTTGTGTACCCCCAGAGCCGCGAATCGGCTGTTGGAAGTTGCAATAGGTAGGTACAGAGCGCGTTTGTATACTGGACGAAGAAGGACGTCCAGCCGGTGCTCGTGTCGAAGACGCAGGCGAAGGTAAGGCAAGGCGTAGAGGACGCGACTGGTCACAAACGCGTGGGCCAATCGGAGGGACTGAGACCCGTGGAGGCCACCGCGCTTGGTAGACACTCGCCGTATCGTGCGGCTCACCTGCTCGCTGGTGCGTCTGAGGCCTGCTATTGTGCCCTTTGAATCCAAGGACGATGTGAGGTGAAGGCCAAGAACCCGAATATTTTGCACTGACGGGACGGGCCCGGACGGAAAAAAATTTTAGGCGGTGGTAATGGAGAGACTGAAAGAAGAGCCGATTTAGCTGGAGAGCACTGCAGGCCGCATGAACCAGCGTAGGTATCCACCAGAAGGGCAGCCTTTTGCAGGCGTTCTTCAATTTGCGCTAAGGAGCCGGTGTTGGTGCAGATTGTGATATCGTCCGCGTATAGTGCGTGTTGTATTCCCTCGACCTCGCTTAGAAAAGAGGGGAGGTTCATCATCGCCAGGTTAAACAGCAGAGGAGACAGGACTGCCCCTTGAGGTGTACCCCGCGTGCCTAATAAGTACGGGCCGTGTTCGGTAGAATTAAGGCGAATGAAGGCGGTGCGATGTGATAGAAAGGCGCGAATGTAGTTGAAAGTCTTCTGCCCGCCGTTTGTGGTAGACAGGTTAGTGAGTATAGTGCTGTGTTTGACGTTGTCGAACGCCCCACGGAGATCGAGAGCGAGCACGGCTTTATCGTTATGGCGCATCGTAGTCGGCTCTATGATATCGTGATGAAGCTGGAGCAGGACGCCCTGCGCCGACAGATGCGGGCGAAAGCCAAACATCGTGTCGGCAAAGGTCCTCCTGGCCTCCAATTAGGCGGAAAGGCGTTCGCGAACCATGGTTTCCATGAGTTTGCCTGCGCAGGACGTAAGTGAGATGGGTCTCAGTGCCTCGATACTAACGCACTTTGCCGATTTCGGTATGAATGTCACGACCAATGTGGTCCATCCCGTTGGCAGCGGAGAGCCGTCCCATATCGAAATTATAAGGTGGAGTAGCGGGAGGTGTGCTTGGTTGGGAAGATTTGCCAGGAGCGATACTGTGATTCCGTCGCGTCCAGGGGCCGTGCCCCGTCGCATTTTCGTGAGTGCAAATCGTAAATCAGAAAACGTGTATGGGGCGTCGAGGTCGTTGTCAGGGGCGCCGGAATACGTATATGCTGGGCCCGCGGGACCAATTGTGCGGCAGATGTAGCGGTCACAAAGTTCTCGCGCGAGTTGATCCGTAGTGCCCTGAAAGGCATGTAGATCACGGTGAAGCTGGCGTTGCGTTTCTCCCCTGGTGGTGGAGGGATCGAGAAGGCTTCTAAAAAGTCGCCACGCACTCTTAAAGCTCACGCACTCTTAGAGCTCAACTGGTTTGCAGCCTTCGATCAGGTGTCTGCCCAGTTAGCATCGGAAAGTTGTGCAGATTATGCGGCCGCCTCTGCAGTGAGCACCTCAATGCGAGCGCGAAGTTTCCGATTAAGATTGTTGCGTTTTCAGCGCCTCACGAGCCCGCGGCGAGCGTGCCAAAGATGTGGGAGGTGTGGATCGATTGCAGGAGTCAAATTAGAGGTTGCAAGGGTGCGAGTGTTCGCTTGTTTCAAATGGAGGGCGTATGATGCCCACGCTGCATATTCGGTCGAGGAGAGGACGGCGGGAAATGGTTGCATTCTGAACCGAGTCCAATTGGTGAGACGGGCTTGGCCCCAGTGTTGGCGCATTTTCTGCCGCGGTGTGAACGAAATGCGGAGTAAAAAGTGATCGCTGCCTAGGGTTTCACCTAAATTTTCCCATGTAGCATTGCGGATGTGACGGGTGAGGGAGAGATGGGGCATGTGTCTCACGTGACCGAGTTGCCGGAACGTGTGGGTTGTGCCGGATCGGTAAGAAGCGTGAGGCTCAGCGAGGACATGAGCTCCTTGAGCTCTCTGCCCCGGGCCTTCTCGTAGTGGTAACCCCAGTGAGGGCTGGGGGCATTCAAGTCGCCGACAATCACCAGTGGTTGTCGGGCCACTATACGCAGCGCCCGATGGAAGAGATGCGCAAACGAAGCCCTCGCGAGGCGAGGGGGACAGTACACGTTTAAGATATGTATGGATAGTTGGCCCCTCCGCTGAGACAGCACTGATATGTTGCAATAGTCGTAAGGAAGATCCAGATCGAGGTCAATCTGTATCGCCGTGTAAGCTTTATGCACGAGGAGACATGTGGTGGTGTTGCCTACATAGGAGCAGTATCCGGAAAGGAATGGAGCAGGGCCAGATTCTTGGAGCGCCAGGACGGCCGGCTGAGAGCCAATTGAGCTGAGTAAAAGGGAAAGATGTGAACGCTTTCGCCTATTCCCGAAGCCTCCAGGGTTCCACTGTATGATCTCGAATTTAGACGCAATGTTTGAACGAGACGTACGATTGGTAGCCATCGTGATTGTCTTAGGTTTTATATTTGGCCCTCCATGTCCCGCTCAAAATCTTCAGAGGCAGGGAGGGGCACAGAGGCCGGATTGTCCGTCGGCGGGGTGGTGGTAGCCACCTTACGACGACGTCGTGGAGCTGCACTTTCACTGCTCACCGAGCAGGAGCGGGAACGCGATGTCTTGGGTTGAAACTGGGTGATTACCCAGGCTTGAATAGCCTGGGTAACCTCTACTACTATGCGTTGAACAGAGAAGCTGGTGAGGAGGTGATTACTCGAGGCTTCAACGCGCGTAAGGCGTTCCTCTATGCGCGGGGCGCGCTCCTCGCTAGGAAGAGTTCGGTTAGTGGGCAAGAGAACCTGAGGTGCCCCAGGAGCCTCAAGAGCTTCTGGAGTAGATGCGGCACCGGTTCCGAGTGCTGGAGTACACATGGCTGCTTGAACCGGCGGTTTAATGGAAGTGGACTTAGCGCAAGGACTAAGCTTGGACGTAGCTGGCGTAGCCTCCTGGACAGCGGAGGCAATACTGGATGGCCTTGCAGTACACTGTTGTTGGGGTTGAAGTCGCTTATTTCTGAGTTTGAGTTGTTTAGTTAAAAGAGAGTTTTGCTTTTGAAGTGCCGCAACTTGCTGGCGAAGGGCCGCAAGTTCGGGAGAAGGAGGATCGACAGAAGGGGGTGAGAGAGGCTTAGAAGCAGCATTCCCTGCCCAACTGCTTACCTGAGGTACCGCCACTGGTGCTTCGAGCGGTGGGAATGCCTGAGTGTCGGCGTGGAGTGGTGGAGCTGACTGATGCAGGTTGGTGCCGCTGTCTGGCTGTGACGAATATGAGGTGGTTCCTCGAGGAGATGTTGAGGGCTTCTTGCGTTTCCTATATTTTGCCGTGCAGCCACTGGTCCCAGTCTCATGGGCGCCGTGGCAGAGGAGGCACTTGGGGTGGCATTCATGGGTATTGAGACCTGCAAGTGCGCGGGTTCCACATTTGGCACACTGCGTTGGAGCGGGGTGAGGACACTGAGGTGGTCGATGGCCGATGGTACCACACTTGGTGCAAACAGGGACCGTTTTCTTGTAGGCGCGGATATACGTCGCCACGCAGTGGTAGAAGAGGAAGCGGGGTAACTTTGTGCCCTCGAAAGTCACCACCACCGCCGCGGAATCTCCGAGTTTGCGGACCGCAAGGATAGTACCTCGAGGCCAATACAGTTCAGACTTTATTTCTCCGGGCTTTCAGCAGGGTTTGCGTTGATTACGCCCTTGCATGTATCCTCTGGTGCCTTGGCGTGGCCTCGAACGGGCAGCTGCTGATCCTCCACTTGCAGCCGGAAGTCCCCGAGGAGTCGCTGTGCCATAGGCAAAATGGTGGTGCTACAGACCAAGATGTTCTGTTCCCAGATTGGCCACACTTGAATTTGCGTGGTAGTCCGGTCGCCGAGGTAGCTGCGGATGGCGTCGCCCGCGCGATCGGCCGGGACAAATGTGTGTAGCTCGCAGGGAACGCGAGGTTTCACTACTACGATGTAGTCGCCGCGAGAGAGGCGAGGAGTCTGACGTGGACGCCACTTGCGTTGCTTCGCTGGCTGCGAGGACGGAGCAGAGGTAGGCACACCACCGGAGACAACGTTACTAGATACTTTTTTCAGTTTGCAAACTGCGGCGCCGCGAGTGTCACCCTTCCCTGTACCGGTCAAAAAGCCGCAAGCGCGCCCCCTCTCGGCGGTGCCCGGACCCACGCCGGCGGAGTTACTGCAGTTGTGTTCTTATGCCGGGTGCTGCTTTGTTGCTTTCAAGTGTGCTTCGTAGTCATCGCTGTCACTGAGTCCCAGCAAGATTTATTTCGACGTAACTCGCGTAGTGTGTGCTCTGGCTGCAACTTACTACGGTAGCGATCAACGTGGTGCCCGGCGTGGCACCGACGCTGTCAGCGTTGGTGTGATCTGCATGGTGCCGGGTGTTTTTAATGTCTTCAACTCAGTCATCGCTTTCCCTGTGAGCTACACAGCTCACATGTGTCATGTGACGGTTCTTGAATGTGAGAAAACATGCCTCGCTGCTTTGTGACTGGTTGCCGAAGTGGGTATGATTCGACGAAATCCGCGGCCGAAAAGAGACATTTTTTCAAGCCTCCCGCTGACGAGGTGCGCCTTCAACTGTGGAGACGGGCTATACCAAGATCGGATAAGGAACTGACAAGCTCTTGCGCTGTTTGTGACCTTCACTTACGAGAGGAAGATATTGCGAAGGACTTCATGCACCACGTTTATGGTGACGTAGTTCTCATTCCACGTGGTAAGTGGGCTCTTAATGAAGATGCTGTGCGGCGCATTTTTCTGGGCTTTACACTTTAACATATCTGGCGTCATTAGATGGCTGTAGTGCGTGGCTCATCGTACAATAATATCGAAGGTTCTACGGGCCAAAACCACGATATGATTATGAAGGGCTTTGGAAATTTTAACCACCTGGGGTTTCTCTAACGTGCACCTGAATCGAAGTGCATAGCCCTCTAGCATTTAGACTTAATGCTGTGGCCCACTTTCAATGGTTTTTTTTACACAGACAATCGAATTTTAAAGAACAGGAACGCAAAAGAGCTGTATGAACAGAAGTCCCGCAAGATTCGGGCATCGCGCTCACGTCTCTGCTGTGTGGCATCGCCTTAGCGGCTCAACTGGTGATTTACTTGCACACTCGTAATAACCTTCGCTCACCCTCTCGGGAAATAACTCCCATTACACAAAATTAACCGCGTAAATTCCGTTTAACATTGCGCGAAGGTTCCGTTACGATGCGGCGACCGGTCAAATGGCGTCGGAAGCGCCACCTAGAGAGCGGAAAACGAAGGGGGCCGCGTTTCGCCGCCGCATCCCGGCGGAGTTTGCAAACTGAGGTAATCTAGTAACGTTGACCGGAGAGATGGCACGCCGGTGTGCCTTGCAATGTTGGGGAATGGCGGCCAGCTGTGGCGTCTCGTTGTTGTTGAGACGCAGACTTTGATTTGGCTTGCTTGCGTTGCCACAGTCTCACCATGACGTCGAGGTATTCGTCTTCTGATGGCATAGTGTTTACGGAGGATGAAATCTCCATGGACAGAACTTGGCTTGAGGTAGGATCATAGCCCGTAACCACGTTGGCGGCTGCCATCGCCGGGCTGAGAGCCCTTAGCGAGGCGGCGTTGTAGCCGGGAGTGAAGGATGTCCCTCAAGTTGTCAAAACTGGACCCACCTGGGCGAAGGTGTTGTCTAGGTGAAGCGGAGAACTTGGCGGTGACGATAAACCCAAGTTTCAGGGGTACCAGGGTGGATGTCCGCAGAAATAGCAGAACATCTACGGAGGCGATGTGGAGTGCGTCCGTCACCATCGAGCGCTCGCAGCGCCCCTCCATTTGATTATGAGAGACGCCGTAGTGGAGGGCTCCGGAAATTTTTCCACCTGGGGTTCATTAACGTGCACCCAAATCTGAGCACACGGGCCTACAACAATTCCGCCTCCATCGGAGATGCAGCCGCCGCAGCCGGGATTCGAACCCGCGACCTGCGGGTCAGCAGCCGAGTACATTAACCACTAGACCACCGCGGCGGGGCCATTATTAAGGCACAGATGGAAATTTATAACCGTTGTTGCGAGCGTGCAGCCGGACGCTCACCGAGGCCTGTCAGAGTCCTTCATCCTGTGCTGTAAGATGTGCTTTGAGATTCGAAGCAGCTGATGGCGAAGTTCAATCGAGTCTGCGTGCTCGCCCTTGCTGCACGTGCGCAACAGCTGGCCCCATCACTGCCAGAACGCGCTCGTGCGCCAGCGCATTCTGGCCTGCGTAAGCGGCTGCGTGAGACGTGGCCCCTCACCCTTACACTCTCCCAGAAATCAAGTGATGACGTCGGGAACGAGATTCTCCAGACGCGCGATGAACCAACGTGTTGTGTCATATAACTAGAACGCACTGGCACACGCGTGGCCATTGGCCGCTAGGGCCTCCATAGAGCAGTCAGCGCTGCGATCGTTTTGACGTCACAGACGGGATAGTAGTTGTGGAATACGGCAGCTTTGCTTTCGCGACACCACTTGCATCGCCCCCAATGGCTGCACCGGTTCTTAGTCGCAATTGTACGATGCAAATTAGACATGAGAGTGCCACCGGGGGCACCGATTCGTAGTTTGCTTGCCGTATTATCATATCTTACCGCTTCTTTAAGCACTGAGCTTCAAAACAAAGGGAAACACGCATGGTGTCCACAGCAATAACGCAGGGAATGCGGTGTTCTAGCAGACAACACAACCCGGCATCCTGTGAGTGACGTCATCACGTAGGTGGCGTCACCGTATGTCTTTGAGGCCAATATAGGAGCCGTGGTGTGCAAACGTGGTATGCACACCCCGCGCTGCTTCGCATCGCCTCACAATCTCCTTTTGCGGAAGGTGGTGTAATTTTTTATCGCTTCGATGTGATGCGCTCTGCGCAAGCTTGTCTCACGAAGCAAGCGCGGGCGACAACCTGCACGGAATTACTCATGACCACCTGACGATCAGTCAACTTGCGCCTGCTTTGGTTCGAGCTCCATTCGAATAGGGAGCCACTGAAATGTGCCTTCTTTGCCCTCCTTTTGAAGGCAGTGGAATATGCTACAAGCGTCTATAAAGGGAGCGCTCCTCACGAAATATTGTGAGACCTTGTATGACGTAAAAGCATCGCCATGGCTCGTCGGTCCACGAAGTAGCGAATACACGTTTGTGCTTCTTGGGGGCTATCGACCTGTGGGATCACCCTATAGACTTGCGTATACCACAGCGCCTACGTAAGACTCAGCAGATTTATCGTGCTTTTCCTTCTTTACTTCCATCTACGATTTCTTATCCCCCTCCTCTCCTGTGAGAGACTGTCCGTGAAAAGGAAGCGCGAAGCGCGGTAGCCTGCCTCATCTAAAATTCTAATGCCTTCTTCTACGTTCCGGGCATACTCGCAGTGAGAATAATCCCACCTCGTCGATAATGTGCAGCGTTCCGCACTTTTTTGTGTGTGGTACCACGTACAATTCATCGAGTATGATGAAGTACCAAGGGAAATGAAGGAAAGGGGCCGTGTATACGGGGGTTGACACTTCTTTTGTGAGTGCGCTCTCTTGAGGATTCGTTCATATAGTGGCCTTCATTGTCTCAGTTTCACCCGAACTTGGGATCAACGAATAGACTTCTTGCATTGAACTATCACCTAGAATGTTTATTCCCTTAACACCCACTTCTTTCTGAGAGGCTTACATGCCTCATTGATTTGTGAAATCAGCCTTCAAAGGGACTCAACCGCATTCTCTAGCGAGAACACTAAGAATTGAAAAGACGTGGCAGTGGTTTTTTGCGTGCAGTGCCTCAATTAGTGGTGCACGCACATGGAACAGACTAAGTGTAAAAAGTTAGCTACAGAGGACACTTCAGCAAAATTATGAGAATTGTTTGGACGTTGACTAAGTGTCCAGAAACCTAATATGAAGGGGAGGTTGCAACAATGTCCATTTCAGACGCAGCATCTAAGTTTTTATATGCAAACATGGGTTTGGTTCAATGTTGATGCCACGTACTTGATGAAGGCTTCACACAGAGACCGTTTAGACGTGGTCTGTCAATCGGCTTCGGGTTCAGGAGATCTAGCAGCAAATAATAAATAGTTCAATCCCCGAAGTTGTCAAGTAAAACTGGGGGCTAGACAAAACAAAACGCACATCCTAGCTTTATGATTCAAGGCGAAAAACTTTTGCTGCAGGCATCAGGGAAACAAAATTCAGAAAGTTTGCTATGTAATAGCTCAAATGCTCTTGCTGGTACAAGGTGGTGCCATTAAACTTATGACAATAAAATTTATTGCAACAAAAACAGTAATGGTGCGGCTGTACATTGCCTTGCGACCTAAAATCGTAGGGCGTTTTACGAACTCAAGCTTTGATAGTATAAAGAAGCGGGACTATCAATCTTCTACCATGTGACTGCGTCATCCCTCGCTGGAGGATTGTTCTCAATAGCATTTAAAATATTCACACGGAGAGAGTATAAGCCAAACAGCATGAATAATTAAGTCGACGAACTAAGAAAAATAGAATAACAAACATTGCCACGTACGTAGTCGAGATTTCAAAAAAGAAAAATAAAGCTCTCGTAGCCTGTGGCAGCAAACAACAAAAGAGAAAAAAACGCCGTGTTTAGAGGCAGACGAGATAAGGAAAATACGCAAACCTGAAAGGCAGCAACAGTGGTAAACCACATTTCTCAGTCGCATTGGCTAACTTTTTTTTTTGTAAACGAGAGCAGGTGCAAAGGAGCAGCACTGATAGCTTATGCAAGTCAAAATTATCTTCTCCCCAATCCCATATACCACCAATTTTTTCTAGCTTCAGTGCGCTGGTGCGGCTTTCACTGCAAGGCAGCCGTAAGCAACGCCTCGCGATTGCTCTCTTTACTACTGTGCCCTATCCACCACCTTCTCTACCTCGTAAACTTCTCCCCTTCAGCCGGGCCGTACTCTCTGCTGCGTATCTTGCATGTGCACCAAGGTGTAAAACCTTACAGCCAGGAGAGCCCTCTTTAGGCACCCGGAACCGTATGGTTCAGACTGATCGATACGCCTTCATGAGCTCGACTGGTTCATTGTTGCCTTGCACCATTTCTTCAAGTCTTAGCGTAGCTAGCAACAGAAGACGCAACCTTATCAATCCTGGCCGTTCTATGCAGTGAATGACGGGGAGCTATCGAGCAAGAAGTGTTAAAGGCAATGAAAAGACGGGAAGGTTACTGAGATGGCATTGTCAGTTACTGAGAGGGCAT
Organism: Rhipicephalus microplus; assembly: GCF_043290135.1. NCBI lineage: Eukaryota > Metazoa > Arthropoda > Arachnida > Ixodida > Ixodidae > Rhipicephalus > Rhipicephalus microplus. The sequence goes on along the minus strand of NW_027464598.1, from coordinate 5,019,362 downwards.
TGCCAGCCAGACAAAAGAAAGTGTTAAAGTGTGAAAGAGGCGCCAGTTTTAGTCATACAGCCTACGTACGTACTAGTCTGATTTCTATAGAGACGAATAACAGAACTTTATTGTTTAGCCGCCTCCATTCAGCTATTAATGCGTGAGCTTTCCTGCAAGGACAAAGTAACACAAATTTGTTATGTGCCCAACTTTGGATTTATGTTTAGTGCACACTGTAGCAAATAAAGTATGAACACTGTGTCAGATAGCACGTGAGCCTTGTGGAGTGATTGGCTCAAGTTTTGAGTTCGTACACCTTTTGTGCCTCTGTTCTTTGTAACAGCGCAAACATATAGGATGCTGTTGAAACATGTTTTGTACTAGATTTTTTATCATACGGCTTCCTGGCAGAAGCAACGCGAACAGACCGCACAGGAAATACAGACCGACATGGCAGTGCCATCGCAGTCCGTATTTACTGTTCTGTCTATTTCAACTTTTTCAGAGAGCTAAAATTGGTCTTTAAAAGCAGTGGGAGCCTTCTATAGAACAGCAACAGCTATTGCTCGCGCCGGTGGCAGAGGCCATGATAGATAGCACCCTGGCTACAGCCGCTTTAATGTTTCTTTTTGATTTCTCTTTCGTCCACTCCACTTGGTCGCTGCCTCTTCGTCACTCTAAGTTTTTGGCTACGTGTGCTCGCAGTAAGCTCGTTTCGTTGCTTCATCGAAGAGTCGTGCCATCCACCTTTTTTTGTGGTACTCCGCCTTTGTGTGTTCTGTTGCCAACATATAGACCGGGTGCTTAGAAATGTAAAGAAAAAATCCTTAAAAAATAAGCAATATGTGATAGTCGTTCTATGCCTTCACAGTTGCTTTTTCTGTAGCGCCAGCATATAAAGATGTCTAAAAACAGGATTTCGCACACTAATCAAAATAATTACAGCATATCTACGGCGTGAATAATGGAGAGTGGGGTGAAGCTGGGTTCGCTCGTCGCTGCCGCGCCACTTCGGCCTCCCGTTGTCGTAATGCAGGGTCCTCGCGACACTGCCGCACAGCTTCACGGCGTGCTTCTGCCTCGCTCGCCCGCACGTCAAGGTCTCTTCTTCGAGCACGAGCCGCCGCCGTCTTGGGCTCATCGCTCAGCAGCTTTGTTCATCCTCTGTCGTCTTGCCTCTGAATGCGTGCGCGCGCCATAGCGGCACTTTTATTGTACTATAGAGCACCCCCTGGCGTTCGGTGCCACCGAAGAACACGCGATTGCCTCTTTCTCCTTCTGTCCGTGTGATGTCAACCCTTCTTTTCTACAAGTAACCCCCTCCAGTGCCGTACCATTTGCATTTTTCAGCGTACAGCGCAAGTACCGCCATCTCTTGTTTCTTTTCATTGCGTACTCATAATATACGAGTACCACCACTCAGCAGACATTCTAAGGACCACTTTTTCGGGTATGTGCCACCGGTGGTTACAAGCGATAACAAACGACGAACGGGCGACGCCATAAGGAGCTTCGCCCCTAAAAAATATAAAGACCTTACGTTGTATTTATACGAGAAAAGTGGTTGTGCCAAAAGGAAAAATCCACGTCCTTTATCAGAACAACCCATTGCATTGTAGAAATTTCAACAAAACGGCCTCTACTGAAGGAGCAGTGACATGAGAAGCAGTGACATTCATTTAACTTCAGCGGCTAAACCGAAAGAGGAACGCTGAAGAGCGCAGATGTCAAATTTCAAAATATTCTGGATTAATGAGCGTTGGTATGCCGACCATCAACCGACTTTGTCATGTGTGCGTTGGCTGGTTGCGCTTACACACTTATACCCAGCATAGCACACACGTGTTAACAAAAGTGGACTAATTTAATTTCTGTACTTTTTGTGAACAGTGGCATTATTTCGGTGATCTGGTTGTCGCACTCATCCTTGTTTTGGATTTAGTCCCACCCATCAATTGGGTTCAATTCCTCTTAGCTACAAAAAATACAGGAGGCCACTTTTTCTCTAACTCAAAGCCGCACTGAGTTCTTCGCTAGAAAAAATTTTGTTCTCTCGAAGAGTTGAAATTTGGGCCAGTTGTCTGACCATTTTTCAAGCATACGAGCAAAAAGCACGGGAACTTTCACTCCGTTGAAGAGGCGCTATCATGCGGGACACTTACCAATACTTGTGCAGCACGTCAGTATCGCCAGGCACATCACCAGTTAAAAGATGAAGTACACAATTATCTCTCTTTCCATCGTTGCAACACTAATTGCCTTGTCAAGGTGGCGAATTCATGGTGTGCTGATCTGCGCTGTTCCTAATGTAGTATGCTTCCACTATTTCCTGTACTTCTTTGTCCTTTCCACTTAACAGATAAGTGACACTATTATAAAGCGGGTGGCAGCCACAACTAAGACAGCGACACAGTTTTGTTCTTGGCCACACTTGATAGTTTGAAGTCTTTCAAATCGGTACGAAGTTCAAAAGTATATGACTGTACATAGATTAACTTGCACGTCAAGAAGTTCGAGAACTTTTATTAGCTCCGTTCTCCACCCCCCCTCCTTCGAAAACAAAAACGGCTTGTCTGAAGCATATGACGGTTAAGGCATTGAAAGCCTCTGAATATATTGCGCATTAATATTTTTAGAGCGATGTTGTCTATGGCTACTCTCTGGCGAATAGCATCAGCGGCTAAAAAACGCGGGAAACAGCAGTCTCCGGTGAACTGAATAACTCGACTATTGCAGTCGAATAAATGAAAACAAATGCATACTAATAAGTGCACAAAGTGTACGAGTTTTTCCGTATGTCATAATCACTTGAACAATTTCGCCTCAAAGACGAACACTTGCATTAGCAACAAACGTCAAGCCGTTGTACTATTTTCAAAATGACAGGGCTTGCCGTGAACTGTATGATTTCATTTTGATACCACTGTCGTCCGACGATGACGAGATGATAAGAGTGATGTGCACAAGAAGCAGAGAGCATTTTGATGTATGTCTCTTTATTCGCTCAATGTACTCAATATTGATAACATGTATATTTACTATAGCAATATCACTTTGCCACCGACAACATAATCTGATATTTACTGGTCTACGTATTTACAGTATTAGGAAGGCTGGCAGTCTTGCCTTTCATACATGGGTAGTCTTTTCAAAATTTCTGAGATGACCCGATGCTGCTGATTGGTTACACTTATGCATCCAGATATCTGAAGCTACGGCAAGGTTTTAGAGCTAGAAACCCGTGGACTTGATGCCACATCATTGTGTATTCAGTAGCAGAAAGAAGAAACCGTACAACATCACGGGAATACTTCAGCCTCTGTACCTTTAGACGGTCAGCAGCACAACAAATCTCTATATGGAAGAAAAGCTGCTAGTGTTCTTTTCCAGCGCAAATTTAGCCCTGGCTTGCAGTTTACTGTAGCGTAAAAAGGCTGCGGTGCTCCTTATCCAATACCTTTGGGGCGTTGTGGCAAGAGTCGGTGGTGCCGTTTATTATGAGATTGACTGAGTAATCGAACCGTGTGGCTCTTTCGCTGAGCTGGAAATTACAGCCGGAGTATTTGCTTGACCACATCGAAACCGGAGGATGCCCATGTACGAAGAGGCTTACGTTTATCGAGCGGGTACATCGCCTTTTACTTCTCTCGGAACATATTGTTTCACGCTTCCTGATAATTGCAGTGGCAGGAATACCAGAAACCCTAGTAAGGGTTGAATTGACTGGTACAGACACGATGCCTTATTGCTATCAAGTGTATTCCTGAGTGGCAATATTGCTTTTTGTTTCCTTCATTTCCGTGGAGCCAATGTTAACCACTTCGCACCCAACATTAGGGGGATTCACCGTGTCTATAAAAGTATCAATAAAGGTGTTTTGACAAACCAAACCACTAATGCCTTAGGTATTCTGAAATACCAAAACGACCATAATATCGATGTATTGGTTTGCCAAAACACCCTTATCGTAGGGACTGAAGAACTCCCTATCGTTGGGAGTTGATTATAAACACAAACAAAAGCACCCTTGATGATGCTATCTTGTTTAAATTGTAATGAGTATGATTGTGACCAATGTTACACTTACCCCTTTTAAAGAGAGCTACTTGCCCTCACAGATTTAATCATGAAACAATTATTTCATTTGGCACCTGACTGAACTAAAAATTACATATATATTAAAGCAGTTTTCAGCATGACCGTTCGCCCATCGCGTATGATGGTTATGAAATATTTTTCGGTTGCTCTGCAGGTGCTGTGTGGTTAAAAGCGAATGAAACTAATGAACCGGCTTATGCCATAACGACAGCACCAACCCTGGGAACATGTTAAGCGGCGTTGTCTACATTCGCTTCCTGTATGTTGATTATATTCGGTAAATATCGAAAGTTTGGAGACTGTACCCTCCGGGAAAACTTTGAATCACCCGGAAAATTTTGTTCGAATAGGTCATACCGAACAGTACATGACAGCAACTTTAAAACGGGCTGAAAATAAAATTTCCGGACACCCCACGGAGCAGTAAACATGTTTACTTAATTTTTTGCCGGTCGCGTGTTTCCTCAACCTCCGACACTGACGGTTCTTGTCAGCGTATGTATGAATTTTCCGTTTATTTTTTCGTGAAATTCGTGCAATTCTCCACTAAATGCTGAACAGATATCTGTCAATAACAAAGCCGAAAATGGTCACAATTTATTGTGAGTGGCCTTGTAGTTCTGCCACATTCAAATAGGGTTAACAATATGCAGACAATCTGAAGAGAAACGCGAACTTAGAGAATGACTTCTGCATTACTAATTAGCTAGTAACGTATGGCACGCATGTAACTGTAACTTACCTGTTAATGGTACGAAAAACGCACCCGTTTGATAAGCAAGTATCTGTTACGGTTCATGTTGTCCATGTTTGTTTCTAAAAACAATGTTTTTTATTCATTTATTCAGATTCCCTAAAGGCCCTAAAGTTACTACATAGGGGGTAACAGTAAGGGGGGAAAATAATAGACAGAATAAACACAAAACAATATAAAAGCAATACAAGAACGAAAGTAAGTAAAAATTAAGATTAAACAATAGCTAAAGAAAAGCAAGCGAAATTCAAGAACCTAATAAATATTTGTGTTGTAGGGGGGACACAAGCTTTCATGATGATTAACTTACAGTTTCAGGAAGCACTTGACGTGTATAACGAATCAGTTACAATTTACAGTGGGTGAAATGTCAGTAGGGGGAACGTTCCATGTGAGAAGGGCGTTGAGAAACGGAGACTTTTGCGTATTGCAAGCACTTTGAGCATCTATCTATCTATCTATCTATCTGTCTGTCCGTCCATCTGTTCATCCATCAATCCGTTCGTCCGTCCGTCCGTCCGTCCATCCATCCATCCATCCATCCATCCATCCATCCATCCATCCATTCATCCATCCATCCATCCATCCACCCACGTTGTCGGCTACATTTGGATGTTCTCGTCATTCCCTTGAGTAAACCAAAATTACAATGTGATGGTAAGATGGTGGTAATTGAACTCGCTAGTCATGGCATTATTAATGTCACAATCACGCCGTGTGTCTTGTCAAACCATTTCTGCCAGACGTGTGGTACATGCCCGTGGTCGATTATGTTGCACACGTGATTGACAGTTTATATCTACCTAGAAACGGCGAGAACACACTCGAGTAGTTTTAACGCGTGATCCATAGTGAAAAATCACTGCGTGCCCACGAAGTGAACGATGGCGAGTGGGCGAAGCTTCGGAGGATCACTAACCCCCGTAATTTTTTTTTCTCTTTTAACGAAATGTATTTCATTACCACGAGAGAGAGAAAGAGAGAGAGAGATAGCCGGGAGTGACCGCGTTTTATAGATCTTGAGGCGCCACCAAGAATGTTTAAAAAATTATCTTTGAAACCTCCTTGGGCGATACAGTGAAAAAAACAGCGTGCCACGAGCGCACCCGCGGTCATCGTTCTCCTCTTCCTCCTACGACTGGCGTGCTCATGCACGCCACTCCCAGCGCGTGAATGCCATGGACATCACCGGGACAAGGCTCCAACCCAACGTGCTTCGTCCTTGAAAGCTGACATCCGTTAGCACTGGCGCGATGAATGCGCAGAATAAATGTCAGCGTGCCAGCAGAAATCGTACCCCAGCATTCGGCCAGGCAATAAAGTATTCCGCCACAAAGCCCCGCCAGGTCTCGGAACTACTTTTGAAGAGATCCCTGGTGTTCGTGAAGCGTGAATTGTGGTTGCAGTGCTGGCTATAAAATTTTATAAACATTACCTATGTATTCCTTTGATTCAGTCGTCACGTCGGGTTAATGTCAATAGTAGTTAGGCGCCCATCCGCTGAAATCTATTCCAGGCCTACCATCCCTGCGAGCACCACGTTTCATATCAGCTTACATGCTTATGGTAAGGTGACATGGTAAGGCAACTCTGAACATCTGGTTATGGAAACCATATGCGGCCATTTAACATACGTCAGTGCGCGCATTTGTACATCATATTTTCAGCAACCGTACGTAACGTTTAGCTCCGTTAAAATATACAACACAGTAACCTTCCATGTGCATGCTTCTCATGAAGTCGATTTCCAGGGTGCGTAAGATCTGCTGAATTTTTATTCATTTATTTTTTATAATACCCTCAGAGCCAACTGGCTTTTAGGAGTGGAGAGGTTATTTCGTTCGGTTCGGTTTCGGTTAAACGTTCGACAAATGGAAGAGCAATGAGCTGTTCTAGTTTCAATGTGTGTGTTTAGAAAAAATTATTGACGATTCATAGTTCCTTACCCGGAGTGTTACTGAAGAGCAGTGTGTTTAGAAAAAGTGGTTAACAATTTAGAGTACTTAATACTCTGGAATTGGAAAGCTGAAAGCCGTTCCGTGAACCTCTTACCGAAGTAAGCGAAATTGAGTGACTTTCTGGTGTAACCAATGGGTAAGGTGGATGCTGGCGCACATACGCCACTCCGAAGAGTCAACACACAAGCACAAGCTTCGGTTAAGATTTTTTCAGCACAAATACCTTGGCATGACAACAACCGCATCATGAAGCAGCTTCTAAGAGAGCCTTTAGGTGGGCATATTATTCTTTAAGATAACGCCTCTTCACGCTATGCATTAACCGCTATTTCTTAAAGATCTTGATCAAAAACATTGCCAGCAGCTTCCCTCGGGGGAACACTGAGTAGGATGCGGAGCATATAATTGGTTAACGGGGTGTTAAAGTGCGACTTACTTGGGTCGATGGCTAAATTGGTTAACGTGGTTGTAGGAGGGGTGCTAAATGAGTGAACACGTACGACACGTATGCGAAAGGGTTGGACGACGACTTGGTTGCGGTTCCGCCAACACTTTGGCCGGCGCTGGTCGAAGCAACGTCGATCATTGCGACCTCGGACGTCGACGCGCCGTACAAACCAACCGACGAGCGGCAACTGAGCGAGCGAGCACCGACCTTGAGTATATATACAGCGCGACGGCACATGCACTGTCAGCTGTCGAATGTTCGAGAAGGGGGAGAAGCGCCACGGCGCATGCGCGCGCGTCAGCTGCCGATGTTCTCGAAGCGCGACGGCGCATGCGCGCGCGTCAGCTGCCGATGTTCTCGAAGCGGGACGGCGCATGCGCGCTACATTATACAGCTAGCGAATGTTCGTGAAGAGGAGAAGCGCACGCGGTGTGTAGAGGAGGAAGGGTGCACAGATGGTGGAGGAGTGAAGCGCGCGCGGTGTGTAGAGGAGGAAGGGACGCACAGATGGTGGAGGAAGGAGGAGGAAGCTTGCGGACGGCGCCGCACTACAAGCCTCAAGTATTAAATGCTCCGCATCTAAAAATCAAAAGCTGATATGGAAGGCATCTGGCAGGGTCACAGTGCGATAAACAAATTGTTCACATGTTCCAAACCCACTGGTTTAATTGTGAGTACGGAATGTTTGAGTGATGAGGATAACAGGGCTCTCAACCCCTTTAAACTGTCTCAACAATCACGTGATGGCACAGCTGCCCGTGCGGCAACTCCGTCGTCAGAAGGCGCGCTGCAGCAGTCGAATTGGTGGGATGGCTACCACGCGAACATGTCACCTGTGTAGCGTGGACACAATCTGCCCGCTCGTGCAAAAAGGGAGAGGCACGCAGCATGTTCCGTTCTCACTGCCGTGCACACTTTGAAATTTACAAAGTGTCCTTCAGTTTTTTCTTCTTCAGATTATAAAAACAGTAGTGTTTATTGCTAGAAAGCGAAATAAAATGAACGAAGCAGTTAGTGCAGGTAAGAGATTATCCAGGTTACGCGATGTTTGCGAGTATTTCGTGGGAAAACTAGCAGTCAGTAATTGTTGCGACCTCTGAGGGGAGGCGGTTTGAATACTTAGACTTACGGAAAATAAACGACATGAAGACCGACCTGATAATACATGATGCAATCACTATCTCAACAGCGATGCTGTTTAAACTATCGGTAACTTTCACTCCTTCGTTAAAACCCTTCAGGTGATTATGCACCCCAGAAATTGCTACCCAGTTTCTGTGGCGATATAATTTTGTGAAGCTATGCCACATGCTAGCGTTCAACGAAAATGCTCCTTGGCAGGTATTTCTGCCAAACGCTGCCTATTTCGTTTGGTGTTTTTGTGTGAATTTACGCTATATTCGAGGATCATCGCTCTCCTGCGGGCAGCGATGGATCCAGGCCCCACCGTACGCAATCCGGACTTGGCGTCACCTTCGACGTCAACCTCAAGGAAGCGTAACAGCCGGGAGGACGACAGAACCAGTGACATCACTGAACTGTACACGGCGAGTAGTGAAGACAGCGACGATGATTTCATTCCTGCAGTGAAGCGCAAAGCTAAAAGAAGAATGGTCGGCGCGTCTTCGCCAGCAAGCGTCTTTACCGTGAAGGCGGCGTGCAGTTATAAACGCCATACCATACTTTTTGTTCCTGTCGACTCTTCGATCAACCTGAAGAACATGAACAGAGAGGGTGATATCAGCGCGTCTCGAAGCTATCGTACCTAATGAGATAAAGGATATTAGACTCCACCCAGGGAAGAATATCTTGGCCATAGACGTTGAGCACCCGGCTGCGCTACATACCCTGCGAACTGTCACAGAGCTTGAATGCATCTATCTCAGAACTTACATTCCGCAGGATAGTGACACGACGACAGGCGTTATTTATGACGTTGATGTTTCTATACCGAACGCAGACCTTCCTGTTCTGATAAAGCCAGCTACTGGGGCAACGGACATATTGCAAGTATGCCGGCTTGGCAAATCCCGTTGCATCAAGGTGACCTTCAGAGGTGACTGCATCCCATCACATATAAAGGTTGGTCATTTTCGTCACGTTGTCCGACCATACATCCCAAGACCACTACAGTGCCACAACTGTCTAAAACTGGGTCATGTTAGTGCTGTGTGCAACAACAAGCAAGCATGCCCACGTTGTGCCGGACCCCACATAGCAGAGGCTTGACAAGCAACTCTCCTAAAATGCAGCAACTTCAACGGGAACCATGAGACCTCGTCCAAAGACTGCCCAGTACTGAAGAAAGAGAGGAGCATTTTGAGACAAATGGTTAAAGACGGATCCTCACGAAAGGAAGCGGTAACGGTTGTTCAACGACAGCGTTCCCGTCGACGGCGGTGCTCGAAGAAAAGAAAAAGCAGTCCTGTGCTGAAGGTGCCTTCACTAACGCCGCCACCACCACCACCACCTCCGCCACGACCACAGAGACCTCCCCCGCCCCCGCCACCAGGTGGGGTACATCCAGAGGTGCCAGAAGACACTGTGGTGCTACAGAGAACATCCGGCTCTGACTGGCCCACTTTACCGCGGATACACGTGTCTACGGAACCACAATATTGAAAGTCAACAACGAATGTGGCCCCAGTAGGCAGTCTGTCCGCCCAAGAGGTACAAGTCTTTTCTGTATTGAGGTCGTTCATGAGTGTTATTCACACTCTATTGAATAGTCTACAGATCCCTGCCGCTAAATGCGCGCTGCAAATCTTGGACACACTGGAACCAGTTCTTGCCGGACTTCAGTAACAAGATGGCGCACCATAGACCGCATCAGTCTTTCCGAGAAAAAGTCAAGCGTGCTTCCATAATTCAGTGGAACGCAAGAGGTCTACAGTCAAGAGTGCCTGAGTTCAGACAATTCATTTTGGAAAATAGGTTTCCCATCATCATCATTTGTGAACCGCATTTTTCAAAAATACCTCGTCTGTCGGGCTATGAATTGTTCGTTTCTTCATCGTGCATTGAGCGCAGTCAAGTTGCTGTGTACATCCGTAAAGAACTCACTTACGTTCTCCAAAGAGTAGAGTCTCACAATGGAAATCACTACATGTGTGTATATTTCAAAAAGAAGAAGTTGTCGTTTACGCTGATAGGCGCATATATAGCGCCGTCAGGTCGACTAGATCAACAGATATTGAATGGTATATTTGAAACGACTTCAGCACCTTGGATATTGATGGGTGACTTTAACGCCCATCATCCATTGTGGAGAAGCATCAGGACAAATCGAAAAGGCACGGATCTAGTTGATCTCGCATCAGAGCACGGGCTTCAAGGGCTGAACAACGGCAGCCCTACTTATCTCCAAGGAGTAACTTACAGCAGTTGCCTGGACTTGACATTAGTGCCACATAGCATTGTCACGAAAGCCCAATGGTTCACAGATACTGAAACACGTGGCAGCGACCACATCCCCACGTACGTGACAGTAAGAGGTTTGGACGATTCTCCTTCCCCTGGACATTCAAGACTTATTACTGGGGAGAGTAGTAGATATCAGTGGAGAGCAAGTGCATGCACGAACCACCGGAATTCATTGAAGAAGTGATTAGTTGTGCAATGGAGACTTCTACGAAGATATTTTCGAAAGAATTGAGATGCACGGAACTCGACCAAGAGTTGCAAAAACTTCGAGCGGTCCGCCGATGTGCCGAAAGACGATACAGACGCACGAAATCTATCTCTGGCCTCAGAGAATCCAGAAGCATTCAGAAAAAAATCCAGCGTCGAATTCACAAACTTCATGAACAACGGTGGAAGAATTTTTGTGACTCGCTAGACTCTCGAAAGCCCTTGTCTCTCGTATGGAGGACTTTTAGAGGCATTCACTCGCATCCGCAACAGCGTCACCCCTTCACCGCTCTGGCGCTACATCAACGTCGCTCACAGCTTGATGTTTCTGGGGAATTTTGTGCAAAGATCGCCGGCGACATCTCTATACCGATCGATCTATTGCCACAGGATGTTCCAGTCGCACGACATCAGCAAATGGAGGTTGCATTCACCATGGAAGAACTTCATGTGGCATTGAACACATGCAGACGCTCATCGTCCCCAGGTCCGGATGGAGTGACCTATACTGCCCTACGCCACCTAGGCCCCAAGGCACAGCGCTGTCTCCTGGACATTTTCACTAAGTCTTGGCATGATAGAATGGTGCCTGATCAGTGGAGGTGTAGTCGCCTGGTGCCTTTGCTGAAGCCCGGAAAGTCTCCATTCGATTTGGCATCATACCGGCCTATACCACTAGCAAGCTGCGTTGGCAAGGTCATGAAGAGGATGCTGCTTACACACATGGAATCGTACCTGGAAGATTATAACATCTATCCTGATGCTATGGCTGGTTTTCGGCAAGGTCGGTCCTCAGTTGATAGCGTAATTGACTTAGTGACCTCTGTTCAGCATCAGAAAGCTCAGAAGCGGCTGTCGGTAGCTCTGTTCTTAGACGTGAAGGGTGCCTATGACAACGTGACCCACGAGGCTGTTCTCAATGCTCTTGAAGCAGCTGAACTTGCAGGTCGTGTCTTTCGATGGGTAAGAAGCTACCTCAAAAGAGATCCATGTTCGTTTTACCTGAAGATGGGTCTACGAATAAGTATTTTACAAGTCGTGGGGTGTCACAAAGTGGTGTTTTGAGTCCAACACTTTTCAACCTGGTTCTCGTGGGGCTCACCGAAATGCTGCCACAGACGGCTTATATATCTCTCTACGCTGATGATATCTGCATTTGGGCGTCCTGCGTGACACGGACTCAAGTGCGCGCAAGAATACAGAAAGCGACAACAATGACATCTACATACTTTCGCCAGCAAGGTTTGACTATCGCCACAGAAAAATGGGCAGCGGTGGCGTTTACAAGCAAACCGATGTCTTTTTACTCATTGTGCATCGATGGCAGATCAATCCCATATAAGAGCACTCATAGATTCTTAGGCGTCATCGTAGATCGTGACCTAACCTGGAGCCCGCATGTCACATACCTGAAGAAAAAGCTCATTGGCATTGAGAATGTATTCAAGTTCGTCGGCGAAAAATCATGGGGCCCATCCGTGCACTCCATGTTGCAGCTGTACACAGCCCTCTTTCTCGGAACTCTCCAGTACAGCCTTCCTGTCCTGTCCAACACGTGCAAGACTAACATCCGTGCACTGCAAAGCGTTCAAGCCCAAGCACTTCGGACATGGTTTGGCCTTCCAAGATGCTCATCGACAGTGTCAACTATTCTAATTGCACAAGAATAACCGGTCACAACGCACATCATTGTCAAGACACCGAGAGCGCGCATTCGGCATTTATCACGGCTACCGTCACATCATTTAGCGTGTTTGACAGCTCAAAGGCCCCATTCTTCGTACTGCGGTATCGGGACAAAACATCAGGACATACTACTGCCTGGCTTCAAACTTGCGATGCACCCAGCAACTGCGCCATGGAGTCTTCGTCAACCTGACGTGCGCTTATCAGTTCCTGGAATCTTTACGAAGGCACGCATGTCAACGCTAGCCCTGAAGGAATTGACTTTTGTCTGTTGGATGAAAGATACTTCGACCGCATACATGTTTACACCGATGGCTCCACTAATTCCAACAGCTCCACAGGAGCAGTGGTTGTTCCATCTGAAAATGTGTTGCTTCAGTACAAGTTTTCTCACACCTCGACGGCGACAGCAGCAGAGCTCGCAGCACTTCAAGGTGCAGTAAAATACATTCTTCGCCAGCAACCTAACCAATGGGCCATATTTTGCGACTCCAGGTCAGCCTTACAGTCACTACGGTTTGTTATGCAGCACGGGTTACATGAACAATCAGTATATCAGATAAGGCACGACTACCACGAAGTGCTCGCGGAAGATCACGATATTGCATTTCAGTGGTTGCCGAGTCATTACGGAATCGTCGGCAATGACCGCGCGGATGAAGCTGCTCAATCGGCTCATGACCAAGACCAGCGCACGCCCATACCACTCCGGAGAACGGACGCTGCAAGGCAACTACATCACTTGCTCGCCGTAATCTCTCCTACAATGGAATACGCAGGGTTTCTCCAACACGCACCTGTTTTCGACCGACCCAAACTTGCAACTTCGTTTGCCATCCGGGCTCCCACGATGCGCTGAAACTTTACTGTGTCGCATGAAGTTGGGCGTGGCATTTACGAATTCGTACTCTCGTCTCCTTGGAATGGCGAGCACTTCGGCATGCAGCATCTGCGCCTGGGAGGAAACGCTTGAGCACATTCTATGTCATTGCCCAGCATACCAGACCGAACGACGTATTATGGAAGCCAAGCTCTGTCAGCTGGATTCACGGCCGATTACTGAAGAGAAGATCCTGGGACCTTGGCCGACGGCTTCCCATACGCGCAAAGCCACGAAAGCCCTCTTGTACTTTTTAAGGACCACCAAACTTCACGACCGCTTGTGAAATAACTGTGCGAGGCCGTGCTGTGTAGTGTAGAGCTGACTATTCTTGCTTCTCTTTCTTACTCTTCTTCTTTTCTGTCTCTTTCCGTTCTATTATTCTCCTTTTCTTCCACCCCAAGTGTAGGGTAGCCAACCGAGCCAAGCTTGGTTAACCTCCCTGCCATTCCTCTCTATTTATCTCTCTCTCTCACCTTGGCAAATTGGAGCTCGTCACATGCTTAAAAGAGAGAGAAAGAAAAAAGGTGGGAGAAAGAAACAGAGAAATGTAGAGATGAATAAACAGAATAAACAAGCAAGATCGCAACGTTACATAGGAACAAACATTTTTTTAGGAAATATTGACATGAGGTCATTACTTTTCATGGGAAAGGTACCAATTCATTGTTTACCTATTGGGAAATGATTTGGTTTTATTGAATAGGGGGATGCTTACCTAACCCCTTGAGTAGTTTAAGAAGCAGAGGATTGGCTATGATTTAAAGAATATGGGAGGGAACACTCGAATAGCCTTTTAAAAGTCACAATGGCTATGCGTGGGAACGTTTCAGAAAGAAGACAGATGGGACAGAACGCAAACTTGAAAGCGTGCGCTCTGTCCTATCCGTCTTCTTTTTAAAGCATTCCCCGTGCACCAAGAAATTATATTTCATTCAAAAGAGCCAAGCGCACTTGGCAAACGCGAAAGAGCTTATATCACTCGACTCTCAATTAAGTGGGAACAAGCGAACTTCAGAGGAATCTATTTAAACTAATTGTGGAGTAAACACGAATTCCATGTTACATTTGCTAGTGCTGACGCATGTACATACCTTTAAAACGCCAGCTAGCTGAGGAACAGATCATACCTTGCCGAACGGTAAATGATAAGGAATCAGCATGGTTAATAACTCACAGGAAAGTTTATTCTACACTTGAGGGTTTCTTCATCGGCACATTCTCATTTCTTCACTTTGACCAAGTGTGTATTACTCAGCGTGATATAAATAACTGCAACAATTGTGGAAACACATTCAAGGCTAACACCTAAAAACGCATAAAAAACACAAATTAAGTTGACCTTTCACTTGCTTGACAGGATTTAAACATCTTTAATTCACGAAACAAGGGTGACACTCGCATCGTCTTGCTCACTGGCAGGGTTGCCATTAGTCAATTTCAGACCCGTTTGACGATGAAAATTTCGCTGTTTGCGCCATAGCTAGGTACTGACTAAAGTTGGGTCACCAGTTTTACTCATTCAATATGGTTTCATTTATTGATGGGTAAAAAATACTCTGTCCATTTTACCACTCATGTTTTATTTGACCCAAATTCGACGATAATAATAAATGTCATGGCTACTTTGCCTACATATGGCTCGAGCACTGGCGCTCTTTCACTTCAACACAACGCCAACCTTGATCCCAGGCTTCATTGAACTGCCCTGCACGCAGCCAAACGCATGCCGAGGCCTTCTGCGTTCAAGAATGGCTCGTCGCATTTCTCCCGTGTGAACGGGGACAAGCTGTTGCTCCCACGACATAGAACGTAGCATGAAGCAATGAGCATCTCTGCGCCACCGTAGTTTTTGAGCTCGTTCACATGCTCGTCGATATCAAATGTGACGGCAGCATGGTACACTTTTTACAGAAGCCAGCGTGCCTACAAAGCTCAATAATTGTGGTGGAGCCAAATGCCTGGCGAGATCGGCTGGCATTTTGGCAATCGCGACCATACGATCGAAGATGTAGCCAGCGACCCCGGTCTAGCCGAGCTGTGTGTGGCAATCAGTTTAACAAATATTATAGTGAACGTCTGTGAAATGACATTTTTGCTCCGTTATTATTCCGGTCATGAAAGGTGCTTTCAGCAAGTTGCGTTCAGTTTCACGCTCAGCGACAACGGTATCAGGAGACACGCAGGGATTACTGCGTTTTTGGTTGGAGGCTATCACTGGTAGTGGTAGTTATTCTCTGGGCTTAGGCCATACCCAATGTAGGAGATTCATATCGCTTTGTCCGGACGGGCCCATCTTACCTTCCCCCTTTTCTCTTTTTCCTCGACTTTATTATAAACTTTCAACAATGCATACGACGTGTGTTAGAAACGTCAAGAGATAGGCCACGCCACAGGCAATCTCGTGACGTTGCGTCTAACGACCTGTGCTAGGCCAGCCTGTTTATTTCTTTCCCTTCCTCATACCATGTTACAACTTCGTGCAGCTCATGCAGTAGTTTCGACAGTGCCGTAAGTAAAGTTTTGTTTTTGCAGAGCATTACAGAAATGGAGCATCGTAAGTTAGAGCTGCGTTGTGCCATTATGCTTCGTGTTAATTTAGTAAGTGCACGAGTATGACTTTTGAAAAGCTAAAGCAAACGTATGAGAAACATTATTTATCAAGAGTACAAGTTTTTTGCTGGCTGGAGTTATTTTTGGAAGGCCAAGAAGTCATTCAAGAGTGACCACTTTCAGGGAAACATAGCAAACAAGTGGCTGTTTCATCATGACGATGAAACGTGTCCAACAGCCCTCATTGTGATTCAATTTTAGGAGCGAAGCTCCTTAAGCAGTGGGTCTTGCGTCAGTGATGTATCTAGCAGTAGGTAGCCATCTCTAATTTAGACCTTGGAATGTCTGCTATTGGTGGTACTTCTGTATGAAGAATATACGATGAAAAGTTGCGAGATGGCGATACGTGGAGTATTTACTAGATGGACGGACGAACGCATGCATGGACGGATGGACGGATGCACAGACGGAAAGATGGATGGACGCGTGGACAGATGGAAGGACTGACGCACAGGTGAACGGATGCACGAATGGATGCACGGACGGACGGACTGCACGAACAGTCGCACGGCTTGTCACATGGACGGGTGCATGGACGGGCATAAGCAAGAACAAACGGGCGGACTGATGGACGCTTCGCCCCACTCATCATTATTCACTCCGTGGATATGCTGCGATTTTTTACCTAAAAACACAATAATGCCTTTCCTCAATCCCTTATTCCCTCTATTTAAGCCCTCGATATTCTCTTTTTTCCTACAGGAGAGCTACGATAGCTGGAACCGTTTACTCAGAAGATCGGAACATAAATTGAATAATGTAAAAATGTCTTCTTTTTTTTAGTTTATTGTTTTCTCCTTGTTATATCTGTTCCTTTAACCATATGGTGTAGTAGCGCAATTTTCACGGGGACGAAGAGGACAAGAACACACGACACTCGCTGTTCTTGTCCTCTTCGTCTCCGTGAAAATTGCGCTACTACACCATATGATTAAATAATGTCTCACCAACTAGCCCAGCTCTCAACCCTACTGAACTTTATATCTGTTCCGATATCTTCCCGAGGCCTTACGTGTTCAATAATATAATCATCCTTCTAGTGGGTAAACCGACTTCATGGGTCTTCGTTAAAGCAAGGGGTGGGAGCGGGCTAGTTGGAAT
This sequence comes from Rhipicephalus microplus, assembly GCF_043290135.1. Classification (NCBI taxonomy): domain Eukaryota; kingdom Metazoa; phylum Arthropoda; class Arachnida; order Ixodida; family Ixodidae; genus Rhipicephalus; species Rhipicephalus microplus. The sequence goes on along the minus strand of NW_027464598.1, from coordinate 5,002,212 downwards.
TTCATGTCTTAAGCAGCTCAAGCGCAAAAAACTATCAACAGACTGAGGGGACAAGGAGGACAAGCGCTAACTTCCAACTAAAACTTTATAGCCAAGCACCAAGAAAATACACCTGTCACATGACATCACAATCAAAACAATCAATGCACACTGATAAAGAAAAAGAAAAAGAGAGAAAAAAGAGGAAAAGAAAAAAAGCAAAGAGAACAACAGCAGGAAAAGAAAGAAAGAAAAGAGAAAAGAATGAAAGAAAAAGGAAAAAGAAATCAACAAAGCAGCAGTGAATTTTTCGTTGAAGCCTGTTGTCAAGAGTGTTCAAGGGGCAGTCTCCTGAGAGTTGGTCTCAGCCTGCGAAGACTTCCTTTAGCAAACGTACTTTCCAAAAAGGCTGATGGATTTTATTGTTCTAATAAAACGATATTGCTATTTTTTTAAGTTACTCATGATTACTTTTCATAGTGGGTTTCAATTATGCACTCTTTATTTCTTTCATGTACTCAGAATTCCATCATCGCCACCATACTTTGGCAACTTTTTCGCGGTCTCCACACCTCCTTAAGGTTGTGGTCCTATTCTTCGGTGGTGTCTGCTCCAAGTTTTTGCTTTTCGCCAATAAGATCTCATGAGGTCAAAGGAGTGGGCTTCTTAGGTTCCTTCTTAACGTTTGTAAGTGGTCGATTGTTCATTATGCCTTCAACTTCACAGAGTGGGTTGCGCAGCTCCTCAGTATGTATTAAACGCCGACCAATCATTTCTGGCATGCAGAGCTGGCTTCAAGCTGCGAACTTGCCGTTCATAAAAGCCGCCCATTATGGTGCATTTCCGGGAATGAAATTCCAATCAATAAGCTGATTGGCAGTGAAACTTCTCGTTGTCTCCCTTAGTAGCATCGTGACTAGGTTCAATTCTTTGTTAGGTTTCTTTGAAATATTCGCATCGTCCCTGTAGATGACTGAGCACATCTCTCTTGCAATGAAGTGTCAAAAAGGTTGCAGAAAGCTTTCAGCTGAGGTTTCTTTAATCGTTTCTACGTGCACAGCTTTTGTAACGGCTCATGTAAGTAATATAATGTACACCTTGATTATATCTTCCTTTGTATTAACCGCTTGCGCAGGACCTGCGAACTATGGCAGGTGTGAAAAACAACAAAGAATATCTTTCAACTATCTCGAAGCAAAACCAATATATGTGCTTCTCTGTCGAGTTTTACCAAAACATTTGTTTCTATGCAACGCCCCGCCTTTAAAGTGTACCAAAGTGTGCGAAATTTTGCGAACAGGGGCAATTCGCAGCGTCGCCATCGTTCGCACACCAAGACCATATTTCCCGTCTAGTGTTCTTGCTATAAACTTTCGAGGTGTTCTGTTGCTTTGTTTCTTTTTCATTCGTTGAGCTCACAGTGCCCTTTGAAAACATCTATTGCTCTTAGCTTTGTGCTGTAATCGCAGCCGTTGCAAGGCGGCCATTTTCGCTTCGTCAAAATCTTTAGCTTACCACAAATTTGCATTTTGTCTCATCAGGGGAATAGGTCACCCACTCGAGGTAGCTAGTCGTACGACTACTACCATCGGACCCTACCTGAAAGAACGACTCGAGAAGCGTTAAAAAATGCGACAGTTCAACAGAACATCTCCTTTTTTTGGAACATTCCACTGTGTAGATCACACAAAAAACAAAGATCGCTGTTTCGCAGCTCAAGTTGTACTGTAATTTTCTGCGGCTCACACTAAAGGCGTACAGAAATCCCGGGAAATTTCGGGAAATCGTTCAGGATTGCCCGAAAAGACACGGTACAATATAGGTCTGGAAATATTTTGCAGTTGTGAGGAGAATCTTTGGCGAGCACACCGACAACCTGTCTACTCGAAAAGAATTGGGCATGGTAAACACCAAAGAAGAAATATGTTCGAATCGAAGAAAGCGCTACGTGTGCGACTCAAAAAGTGGCCATAAATTGGGATAAATAATGTTCGCTCTTTGAATGGGCCCAAGGTGGCCACCGGCGTGGGTGAGATTACTGATAGCTAAATTACGAGAAAAAAAAGGTGACATAAACCAAAGGGAACCCACTAAGCTTTATCTTTTATCTAGTCATGAAGTTTGGGAGTTTGGGCAGTAAAAGTGAAGAAGCTTCAGAAATTTGCCGCTTCCACAATATAGACTTCTCTTTTGAGCGTCGTGTGACCTTCAAGTTTTCAGAGTTATTGAGTCGTTTCTTCTTTTGATATGTGGGGTTTAACGTCCCAAAATCACCATAGGATTATGAGAGACGCCGTAGTGGAGGGCTCCGGAAATTTAGACCACCTGGGGTTCTTTAACGTGCACCCAAATCTGAGCACACGGGCCTACAACTTTTCCGCCTCCATCGGAAATGCAGCCGCCGCAGCCGGGATCGTTTCTTCTTTTCCCTTCACACTTTTTTTTTCTCGTAACAACGAACTTGACCGATGCTCGGTTATGTGGTGGTAAAATTTCCTTAAGCTGTAAAACGAGGCTGTCGTAAAAAAATAATGCAACAGCCCGTTATCTTAATGTTAGCCCAATAACATAGTGATGCCACATTAAAACATAGCAGTGGCGCGAAATTCAAATATTTGGGGTTAGTTGCTCCAAGTCAGAACACGGATCACTATAGACACAAAGAACAATCACGTAGGTTCCAAATGCAATAATTATATTTCGACATCAGTTCTTTACTAGAGCACTTTCGGTGTCGATATTGATAAGGAGCCTTCGCAGCGGCATGTCAACACAAGTCTGACTTCCCAGAAAGACGGCATTTCGCGAAATAATTGCCCCATCTCTTTCATTTGTCAGCAGCACGTGTCGTTTCACGTAAACAACGATCAGACAATTGTAGTTCAGCGAATGGGACAGCGATTTCTTCGTTTTATCCTGCATGCAGACTTCGCAAACTCAGTGAATTGCGCGTAACCCACAGTGATACTGATCATTGTGATGGAGCTTCCTTGCTCGTGCTGGTTTAGGAAAATTGTACCACAGAAGTAAGATATTTCATATATACTATGGAAGCGGTGGCCGCGAGCCTGCCGATTACACAAAAGAGAAAAGGACAATGATCGCAGATGACGACGACGATCACGATCGTGGCACATGGCAGTGGCTGGCAGCGGGCAGTTGCGGCCCCGGGTTCGGGTCAATAAGTGTCTTGGTCTGACTCCACGTCTTTTCTGCGGGGTTCTGGTTCCCCTGCAATACTTGTTATTTGAATGTGGTGTAGGGAAAGCAATAATAATGCGTATCATAGAAACGAGAAATATGTGTTGTGGGGTGACTCGAATTTGTGCGAGAGGTTCTTCAGAGAGGTACCGAGTTTGTCGGTAAACCTCTGCGTGGGCACAATAATAGCCAACGGCTATTCTCGCACCATTGCTATTCTTGCACCGATGGTTTGTAAACAACGCAGGCTTTGTCAGATAGGCGGTGGCCTAGAGCGAAGGGGGGAGGAGGTGGGTTTATTTCTGAGTTGAAGCTCACTTATTGTATTGCCTTCAGTGACGTCATTCCTTACAAGAAAACGTCACTGAAGTTCTCGTGGATACCGGCATAAAACACTTTCGGCTACTAGATGTTCAAAGCCAGTTTGTATTTATTTTAGTTGATTTTATTCCTCCTTTTAGCAAAGTTTCTGCGCTGGGCATGCTTTTGCATTGCATTCGGAATCGGGGAGATTAGGTGCTTTCTGCACCTCACGACAATACTGACCACCTGTTTTTTTTTACATGCTTTGTATTACATGTGCACTGGCTTCTGGTGTTCTGCCTCCGTCAGAATGCTGCCGCAGAGGCCTGGTTCTAGCATCTTTCGGATCAACAGCCGAGCTCCGTAACGACAAGGCCAGCATGGCTCGATTTACCTCTCACTTTGTGCGACAGCTTTAGTACACGCAAGTTTTCAATTATTGGGGTCTGATATGTCAAGATTATCAATGAACCGTTCCTCCAACAGCAATGTCGCTTCTTTAAGATTACCGTAAACGGTGCTACGTTTACCCAGGAGAACCAAAGCTGACGGTAGTATATTTTTACTTCCATTAACATTTTCATCCGCAGCGCGTAAAGCACATTTTACACGTCAAAACCAAGAAGACTGCTAGTTACATTATTGCAACAGAAAGCTTGTGGCATAATATATCTATGGCAATATGCTTATCTTTCTGTTTTTAAACTACTGTTTTATAAAGAACTTAACGAAGAAAACCAATCAGAATGTTTTGCGGTGAAACGTAACACAAACACAGTATCCTAAACATTCTCTTAAGACGATTCCAAGGCAAAAGCCATGTTTTTTTTTTGCTAACTCTTCTTCTTCTCCTCAATCGATCATGTAAGCATCTCCACCTATTTCTGCCTTTAGGCTTACTGCACTCTACGTAGTGTTTCGCATCCTCCATCATCATGCTTCTTTCACCAAATCAAGAAGTGATGTCATCGTGTCCGTCGTCTAAACATCAGCTGTTATCACGAAAGCTCTTGGATTGATCATGTACGCTGACGCCACCGATTGCCATAATAGAGAGTTCATGAAGCACCTACTGCTTTTACTTCAGAAGTTGAATCTCAAGATCGTAATGGTGGTTTAAAAGCCACCAGGGCAACAGACCCGCTGTTGCCAGACGAGGAATAGAAGAGCAACTAGGCTGGAGTATAAAATTGCTCCTGCATTTTGAGCTTGTTTCTGGATAAGGAAACAACGTTGTGAGTGATTTTTTGCAACTAATGAGAATGATGCAGTGGAGAGAACAAAACGCGGGAGTAGAAAACAAGTGTTTACGAAGCGGGCGCCAAACGCAATAATAAATGTAGGACAAAACAACACTTAGAAAACGAATTGGCCCCGTATGTGCATGTTTCGCTCTAAATTTCGTCGAAAGACGATAGTTGCATGTGGACAGAGTGAACAAAACATTCCTTTGATTTCCTGCGAGAGAAATTTGGTGAATTGCATTCCGGAAGCGCTGCGTTAGAAAGTCCCGATCCGTGCAGCGAAGGTGAGCGAGCGCATCGAGGCACGTTAAACGCGAGCGCTATCTGGCATTATCTTCGAAAACAAAGGAAGGCGTGCGTGCCCACGGAGAAAGATGCGCGCCTGTCTCGGAGGCGATAAAGTGTAGAACGCAAAGCGACGGACAGGGGCTACCACCATGTCGCCTTATCAAAGCGTTGGAAATACTTACCTTTTTGAGCATCGCGTCGCGCCGTCAGTGCAGCGTGATAAACGCTGTGGTCCTTAGAATTACTTATGTATATATGCCATTTCTAGTACAAATACACATATACAGAATATCGATATGTCAAGGTGCCTCAGATAGGCGCAATAATTGTTTTTTTTAATTGATGATCGCACAAGTATGATTGCTGAAACTTGAGCATTATTGGTGGGCGCTGCGGATGGGGTTGGCCGTTTGGGGTATCATTTGGTGCCGTTTGTAAAAACGTTACGGTGGACAAACACACAAACGAACAGACAGACAGACAAAAATTTTGGCGTCGAAGGTCCCCAAGAAATACTCTAAAATAAGCTACAAAAATGGCATTGAGCTCGTTCAATAAAGTCTGCCATTGTTCGAAGAAGGTAACGAGCGGACGCGTGTCTTTAAAAATGCCGCAGAAAGCTTTTTAAAAACGATAAGCTTTCTTGGGGACCTTCGACGCAAAAGTTTTGGTTTGGTGGTCTGTCTGTCTGTTTGTGCCTGTACAATTGTCTGTATGTCTATTCTTACCGGCATCGGGCACTTGAAACGGCCGACCCCATCCACTGCACCCACCAATGTTGCTCAAGATTGAGCATTCATGCTTGTGCAATTGTCAATTAAAAGCGATTATTGCGCATTTCAGGGGCATCATAACAACACACATATATTCTGCGTGTGCATCTTTTACTATAAAAGGCATACATAAGTATTCTTAAGGACCGTAGCGCTTATCACGCTGCGCTTACCATGCAACGCTTGCACAAAACGGGGAGCTTTTCCAACGCTTTGCTAAGACGGGCGTGCACACCCGTCTCAGAGCTGCGCGCTTTGCTTTCTAAGAAAACTGCCAGATGGCACTCATGTCTCACGTTTGACTTGACTTGATGCGCTCGTTCCCCTTCGCTGCACGCTCGAGGCACTCTAACGCAGCGCCGCCAGAATACCACTCACCGATTCTCTTGCACACAGCATCAAATAAATGTCTTGTTCACTCTCTCCACACAGAAGACTATCGTCTTTCGACGAAATTTGCAGAAACATGCAGATACGGGGCCGATTGTTTTGTTTGTTGTTCTTGTTGTGCTAGCAGGAATCCATTCGAAAAACGCCAAGTCTGCGCGGAAAGCGCCGCACAGCCACAGCTAAAGCTAGAAGAGCAGCCTTTCAGATACTTTTCTAACACTCTTTGAGTAACTGCTACAAGCGCACTTGCTGGGTACCCACTACGCAATTATTAATCATTATTTCTGAGTAGTAGGCCGGCATTCACTATGCTATCCTCCGTCATTCTTCGGGGAAGCATGGTATCCACTAAACACTTCTAAGGAATTTTGGGCCAATTGTGTATGCAGTGGCTGACGACGATCACAATTTATACCTGAAGTGGATATGTTCCACAGTTAATGGGTAATCAAGAACGAGCATTTGTAATGGGTTGGAGCATTGGACAACCCCCTCGTTACGCTATTAGCATTGTGTGACGCCTGGTTGTTCTTTTCTGTTTTAAAATGCTTTATCACTCAAGTTAACGTGATTCCTTTCCCGACGTCAAGCTTACCTAAGGCAAGTTTGCGAACAAACTTCATGCACCGGCGTAATTCTTAGGTAAAACACGGGGCTCTCAAACTGCGGACTCAGGTTCGAGTACCCCTGTGTCCTTGTTTTTTTATTTACTCAGATTTTCCTTTTCATATCTCGTGTGATAGTGGTTACGGACACTGCCAGCGGCGGCGGAGAATTACGGCGCCGCGCGTGACTCGTGTTGTGGTCTCGCAACAACTTTCTCTGCAAAACAATCATAAGGGTGCTTGTTGCTACCGAATAACTTAATACCGAGGGTACACAGTACGCGTGGAGAACAAAGGTTCCGGTAGCGGTTTGCGAGAGAGAAATGGCAGCCACGGCACCGCACGAACGTTCTGTCATTTCGCTGCTGCGTACATGTAATCACGCCTCAATGCGCAGAAATGTATTTATTTGTTTAGTTTGAGTACATGGAGAACACGAAGACAGAGGAAATAGAAAGGGAACAGGCTGACAACTGGCACCTATAGGGACACAAAGCCTGCCTGCTCCTTCGGGAAGGGGAGGCAAAGAGGAAATAAGGGAAGAAACAAGGAGAGAGAAAAGAAAAGCTTCAAAAAAAAGGGGGGGGACACTCACAAGTGGAAAAGAATTTTCTGACAAGCCTCGTGGAGAAACAGGAAATAAGCCCAATAATCTGAGAATAACCATCCCTCACTACGTTTTACTTAGGTGATAATCGTCATAAAGTGGTTCGCGTGTGTGCTTATACAACAAATGAGGGCACAGAATTGTCTACGCGAACTATGTACAACTGTAACAACATAGTAGGCACTAAGATACAGAGCCCTACAATGAAATGCAGCGTAAATTATGTTAAATTCATTCCTATACGGTTCACTTAGAACTTTCGAACTGTTTATACGTCGTAGCGTCTGGAACATACGCGCGGCGATGTAAAAAAAAAAGTACACAATGCTTGGGAAGGTGTGGCGAATATCAGTGCTTCGGCAGACGTTCAGAGACGCGCGTTCTACCTGGGAAAACTGTGTTTTATCGTTTGCTCTAAAGCCGATATATTCCGCTATATTAAAATAAGATAAATAAAATTATCGCTTATTCATCGCACTATAATAATTATTGGTATACGGGAAGTATGCGGATTGAAAATGGCTGTGTTGTAGTTTTTTATTGAGCGAAACATTACTAAGTGGCACCAAAGATACGTACAAATGAATGCACATACATACGTTGAACATAATAATATTAATAATAATTGTTTTGGTTCAACCTCCCGAAACCACCATATGTTCATGAGAGACGCCCTAGTGGAGGGCTCAAGAAATTTCGACTTCCTGGCATACTTCTACGTGCACCTAAAACTAGACACACGGCCCTCAAGAGATAGAGAGAGATAAATAGAGAGGAAAGGCAGGGAGGTTAACCAAGCTTGGCTCGGTTGGCTGCCCTACCCGGCCCTCAAGCATTTTCATCTCACTAAAGAGGTGGCCACCATGGCTGGTATTCGATCCCGCGACCTGCGGATCGGCAGCCCAGTACCTTAGCCACTAGACCACCACGACGGGGCCATTCTGGTTCAGCAGCCGGGCTACTACGCTGTGTCCATGTAGAGAACTCTGTCCACAGGAAGCAAACTTGGATAAAATCAACATGCCAAATTTGGAGCAAAGAGTTGCTTTAAAGAAAAACAAGACTCATGACATCGATTCCCCAAATTTTTTCCCTACAAAATGCATTTGACTAATTTAAAATAACATATCTGTTTTCGTGGCGAAAAAATTCAAGTCCACTGTCCTCGCCACCACTGTCCATGGTGTGCCAGGGAAGCACACCACAAACACTCTTTGAACCATTCCGAGTGATTGGTTCGGCTACGCTTGATGAAGGGCACGCTTTGGCGTCGGTAATTCGACTCTAACAGCGATCAAGAAGACCAACCATGTGGGCACGCACTAACACTGGAACCAGCAGCGTTAAGTCAACCGCTTCACTCTCTAGTAGACCTGAGAGTTGGGACGGCGCTATGCTCTCCCATAGTAGAGTACCAAGTACTCAAAATCGTTAACCACTTTCTCTAAACACTAACACTGGTGTTACGAAACCCGGGCCGGGTGCGAGCGTAACTTTCGTCGATGCGGATCTTCAAAATGCTTTCATGTAAGCTGGTTCATATTGTCATGAAGGGCACGAGAAATATAGCAATCCTGTGTGGGAGCCTATACGAAGCACAAAATATTAGGTGTCTCAGCGGATCAACTTGAGCGAATGGCACCTAATTAAAAATTCCTTTACACTGACGTGACTGCTGCATTTTAGGAGTACATAGATAAAGCTTGTAAAGTTGGATAGCCAGCACAGCAATAATAATACACGTTTCGCGATCATTAGACTCTCTTTTAAAAGCAGTTTTAAAACATGCTGTGATTGTGGGGTAGAAGACGTGATTGCTACGCAGAATGCCGGAGCTCGATTCCTGCCGGGATCCTCACATTTATTATTTGCGTGCATCGGGTCAACGCTGTCGATGTGAGCTTTTCCATAACGCTCAAGCGTGTTCTCGCCGTGCATTCTCGCCGTTCCCAGGTAAACAATAAAGTCTCAATCACCTGTGACACATACTCGCACAACATCGGCACACACTTATCCCCGGGCAATTGCCACTGTTTTAAATGAGAAGCATTTCTTAGCCAACTTCAGCGACATTGAGCGTATGTATCTATCTATCTATCTATCTATCTATCTATCTATCTATCTATCTATCTATCTATCTATCTATCTATCTATCTATCTATCTATCTATCTATCTATGTATCTATCTATCTATCTATCTATCTATCTATCTATCTATCTATCTATCTATCTATCTATCTATCTATCTATCTATCTATCTATCTATCTATACACCAACTAATTTTAGCTCTCCTGGCCGTTTCAATAATGCTATTGATACCAAACTTCGTATGACACAACATAACTGCATGAAAAACATATTTGACTAGCGATAACATGAAAATCATGACATGTATGTCACGATTGACATTTCATGGTCTTGCAGCTCGTGTTTTCGTTCACAGGGCATGTTGCAAAACTGGTATGGTATGACATAATTGCATGGAAAACACAAGCGACAGACCCTAACATGAAAATAATGACATGCGTGTCATGAAAGAACATGACTACATGGCGAGCTCATGATTTGCTCACGACCTTTTCGCTAGTGTCACATATACCAAATTTGGTATTACGGTACGGGACTGATGATGAAGGTAGGTGACTGGTGCAAACATGATAATCATGAGATGCCATGTCACGTAACAACATGACTACATGCCACGCTCGGGATGCGCTGGCGGCCGCTACGCTAGCTTCACTTATGCCAAATTTGGTATTATGAAACGTGAATGGACGATGAAGGTATGATACTAATGCAAACATGATAAACATGAGATGCCTGTCATGTAACAACGTGACTGCATGCTAGGCTCATGATGCGATCGCGGCCGTTTCGCAAGCTTCACATATGCAAAATTCGGTATTACGTGACGCCAAAGGATAACGAAGGTATGTGACTTGTGCAAACATGATAATCGTGAGATGCTTGTCATGTGAGAACATGACTACATGCCACACTCAAGGCACCAATACAATTCGACGTGTCGCGGTGCGCCTGCTCGCTGGCGCTCATTGCGTGTCGTGATGCTGGCGTTGCCATGCCATGCGCCGGTCCTGTCATATACTCGCAGGCGTGCGCCGCACTGCGGTGCTTTGACGCATGCGCGTTTTAGCGCATCCGGCGTCCCTCCGCCTTGAAAAGAAGGAAATGCAGTGTTGTCTGAGTAACGCATTGGCACGAAGTGCAGCATGTCGCATTTCGCGCCGGTTGCCGTCGGGCCACGCCGACGAACGCTGGTCGTGCCTGGCGTCAGACAATCGGGTGCTTGCGTTTGGCTAACGCAGCGTTGCTGTGCCCAGCGTGCGCGTGCGTCAACGCTACGTTGGAGTATATTGGGTCCTGCATGATGCGCTCGCGGCCGTTTCGCTAGCTCCAGTTTGCTATTTAATGTTACGTGACCTCAATGGATCACAAAATATAAGACTGGTGCAAACATGATAATCCTGACACGCGTGTCATGTAAGAACATGACAACATACCACGCTCATAGCGTACTCGCAAGGGTTTCGCTAGCTCCACATATACTAAATTTGGTAATACGCGACGTGAATAGATGAAGGTAAACGGCACATATAAAAAAGATAGTCTTGACACTGAAGTCATGTACGGCATCATTACCTCCACCTTGTAACTTTGTGCTGAATTCAAAGTGACATATCAACCTTTCTCATTAGTGCTTCGTATATCATTGATTCCCACTGTACCTGGGATCTGCCAATGTTTTTGGTAAGTCTTTGACGACGTACGCAACGAGATTGTCACAATATTTTATTCATGACCAGCGAGCCGTATTCGTCAAAACATCTTACCCTCCCGTACTATTTATTTGTGGTGACGCCAATCGATGGGGTGATCACGAGACCAGCGCGACGTAGGCGGCTAGATAGATAGATAGATAGATAGATAGATAGATAGATAGATAGATAGATAGATAGATAGATAGATAGATAGATAGATAGATAGAAAGATAGATAGATAGATAGATAGATATATTGATAGATAGATAGATAGATAGATAGATAGATAGATAGATAGATAGATAGATAGATAGATAGATAGATAGATAGATAGATAGATAGATAGATAGATAGATAGATTGTCAAAATGCCTGCAGTACGCAAAGTAACGGTTCGCATTTGTTACACAGAACTTATTACAGAAAGATATACCATGCGATAGATAACGCTGATAGTTGCGCCACAGATTTGAGAGGGGTAACGAAATAAAACGTTTACAGGAATACAATGAAAACATTTCATGAAATATTGAATAAATTGGAGAACGTTCGGGAACGTTTTTGGCCTACTGTGGATGCATATAACTTGATAAGCTTAGGTTAGTAGGAGATTTGGAATCAGCATTTTTTTAAAATAAAGTAGTTTTTGTTGAAGTCAGCGCACTTTCCTGCCCGTGTTTCTTTCTTCCGTTTGTTACTTTGTAACTAATAGAGATATCGCGCTGTGCGAACCTGTGGATACATCAAGTTAGGCTCAGTATTAGCATTGGGCTGTGCTGCCCTAAAATTATTTTATTAACATGTATTATATCTGTTAGTAGTGCAAAAATGTCCATAATTCGTATTGTTTTCTCACGACAGTACTAAAGAGCTCCTTTCGCAGAAATTCAGCTATAGGCCTCGGTGTGGGCCTCGTTGATTGTGAGCTGAAAATTGTTATTTGTTCCGTGAGTGAAAAGTCGGGAAAGATTCAAATAAATAAATATAAAAAATGATCGCTACACGCTCGAATCGTACCCAGGCCGCCAGCGTGCCATAAGCTGTTCTCTCACAAAGCCACTTCACTGTTGAAAGCTATTTCAAAAAAGCGTATTGATTGGCATTCATTTCTTATGAAAACGTGTAGTCTCCACCCGTCAAAAGGCACTGGAGCGTGTTCTATAGCACAGATCAACTTTCTGTTGAGCGCGGCCGGTACTGACATTTTTCTTCTTGCAAAGACACAATACACAAACTTGAGAAAGAAAGTGAGTGCATTCATATGATGATAATATTTATATATATATATATATATATATATATATATTCAGTTGTTTTTTTATTGTGATCATACCCGTGTAGAAGATCAGTACGTGTTGGGAAACATAGCCTGACAGCGGCTATCGATATAGACGAAGGCGATCAAACCATAATGACACCACAGGATGTCCTCATAACAAAGGCCCTACTCAATAATAGATACTACCACACAGTGACGGAGAGTAATATATAGAACTCATAACAAAGATGCACTGAAACTTCTCCCATAGTCTCCTGAAAGCATAGTGGAGACTTTCAACATAATGTTCGAGAGAACGTTCATATTTACAACCAAATAAAATAACGAGTGCGCTACATAGGGTCGCAATTCTTCCTAGGTTATTGCAATCGATCCACTATGATCTGGCAGCGTGTCGACTCAGCACGCTATCTTCACATTGAAGCGTTCCACGTGAAGACGTCGACAACATCATTCCATCAATGACAGCCCGAAAGCGTGCACCATAAATGCGTTCAACTTTTGTGCTTATTATTCCTGAAACTTTCTTTTCGCAAGTAAAGTTTGCTATCAGGTGTGGGTGTCGGATGCTGGGCTTCCTTAGTGAAAACATAAAGATAGCGCTTTGTAGGACTTGGCAGTATCGCAGTACAAATGTAATTGACGGATATGTGGGGTTTAAGGTCCCAAAACAACCCTATGATTATGAGAGACGCCGTAGTAGAGGGCTCCGGATTTTTCTACCACGCGGGGTTCTTTAACGTGCACGCGAATCTAAACACACGGGCCTACAGCATTTTCGCCTCCTTCGAAATTGCAGCCGCCGCCAGTGAGATTTGATCCCGTGACCTGCGGGTCATCAGCCGAGTACCTTAGCCACTGGACCATCACGGCGAGGCACAATACAAGAGAATTATGGTAGTATTTCAGAAATAATTTCAGTATCAGTAATTCTATATCGATATACATTTGAAAAAATGCATTTGTATCTCGGTAGTAAAATACTTCTACGATGTATCGATCGTATCGTGATACCATGCAGGACACAAAAATCTTGTTATTATATTACGTCGGAAAAGAGCTGAGGCGTGTTTCGAAAGGTGGACTGAAGCTTCTTATTTGTGTCAAAACAAGCTCAAGTGCGCCGTCCATGGGTGATGTAACAAGGTCGGTGACAATTTTTCCTCGAACCCAAGAATGAACTACGTGTTATACCTGTGACGTCACTATTGACAGATTCGCGGAGCCAGCGTTGTCGGCCTCTTCCGACAAATGTCCCTGTTTCTCGGGACCAGTGCTGCACGCGTAAATTTTTTCGGGTGGCACTTAAGAAATTCTTTTTTTACCTGTCACGCGGATACCGCCTTGAAACAGAGGATTCAGAACACTTCGCGTGCTTTAATTTCTCATTGCGTGACACTTGAAATTACCATTTCAACCGTAGTAGCCTTCCCCGCCTGTTAATACCTTAATGTATTAGTAAAGTGGAATCTCGATGCGCTACTACTTTATTCACAATATTATGCTTCACTTAAAATTTCTGTTGAGTACTTGATCTCCGAATTATAGAAAAAAAAAGCATTACAGTGTCTGTATTTCTTTATGTGTATTGCGAAAGACTATTTTGTCTTTTTACGAAAGTACCTCAGAAATACCCTGTTACTTGTTACTTCAAAAGCGAATGTATCTCGCTATCTCTGTTTCAGCTTTTCGACCCAGACGACTTCTTGCAAGCCAGAGCGGCGTGAACAAGTGCTTTTTTGCACATTAAAATCCCAGAAGGGTCGCTTACAAAGTTGACCTGGCGCAATAGATACAAGCCTTGGCAGCGGAAGACAAAATAGGGTCTCGATGCGAGAATTTGCCGCTAGGATCCTATAGGTGCCTGGATGCGAACATTGTGCAAGAGAGGAGAAATGCGGGGTCTGGACATTAGGTGGTCTTGCCTTCATTAGGCCAAGAGATGACGACTGCATACATCAATCAGCATGGTGGTCTGAAGTTCCCCGCACTTGAAACAAATTGAAAACGGAAGAGCAAATGGAAATACGGCAGCCTGTTTCCATCAGCCGGGGCATGGTAAACATGCTAAACTATTTCGATTGTCTATTTTTTTTATTTACCCCCACGCATCGTAGGCCCGTTCGTCAACAAGCGTTAGCAATCGACTCTGCCCATGTGCATTTTCAACTGAAAGAAACTGTAAATTATTACTCCCATTAAACTCAAATTGTTTTTCCAAATGTTACTATCAATTGATTGCGTTCAGGGCAGTTGGTACACTAAACAGTAGAAAGAAGTGCGTGCGTCGAACAAACATGGGCTTGCACCGTAATTGGAATTGCAATCTTAGTTCTTACTTTTTCTGTAAGAATAGACGCACTAATAAACCTCATCCGGCAAGCCAATACAAGGTACGCAAACAGATGGACAAGAACGCCTAGTCCGCTTTTTTTTTCTTTGCGCATATCTGCACACTCGAAGAGAAAGTATTGCGAATGCTAAACGCAAACTCGCTGTTTTCTGAATAATCGAAACCTGTACTGTTTGAGATAAAACGCTACGTAACTCGTAAATTGGAACTCCGCTGCTCAAACGCGCGCCGATGCAAAGGGGGGACATAAGGGAAGAAAGCGGCAGTGCTGGCCATACGCACTAGTTCGTATGCATGCGGCTGCAATCGACCCATGTTTGTCGAGGGTGTCCCTTTCAACTCTGTCTGCCCGATATCTCGTTACGGTCAAGGAACTCTTTGGAATGAGTTAATCGAGTAATGGCACTAAATTAGTATAGAGCGGCGCATGTCGACAGAAGCCGTGTGCTTCGGTGCCGTATTCTTTGTCGCACTCAATACGACTGTTGTTCTGTCGATGACAAAAACATTCTTAGATGCGAAGTAGCTTTTTGACTCACGTGAGTCGCCGTACGTACGTGCATCCGTACGAATGCACCGGAACGCGTTTCCCTCGCCGCAAGTGTTGGAGTGGTGTCAGGTAGGTCTCGTTGCAGCTGCGCTTGGACGACACGCTCGCCTCGCAAGCTTCCCTCGCGGATGTAGGCTGACGTTACTCTCTCTGTCACCCGCAGCACGCTTGCCGTAACACCCGCAGATGCTGGCTCCTTCGCACGCTCGCAACACACTTCGCTCTCGTTTCATCCTCTCTCCCGCCCGCAACGCTCGACAGGACGTCGAGTAGAAACCCACTTTCGGCTCGTTTATTTGCGATGAAACTTAGACTAAACCCAACCCGCCTCCCACGTCCTTGCGTTTCAAACAAACGTTTACTCGAGTAAATAATACACAGAGTTTCACTTGAAAGCATTCTTCCAGCACCCTCGTCGACGCCCCTTTCAGCCGGGTTAATGCCCTGCGCACCGTTGCTGCTTAGCATCTCATCAGTGTTCCCTTCGGGGGGATGGTCCATAATTTTTTTTTAATGTTCGCCAACCTGTAAGGTGGTCAGGACAGTGTCGCGCGTTTATTACTGTACTCCCGCTATGGAAAGGAAATACATTTGAATGATTGATTGATTGATTTCGCACATTGGAATGACGTCTCCATGCAAGCTGGACGACTTTATGCGCTCTTTTTGAGTAATTTATCAATCAATCAATCAACGAAGGTACAAGATACGATGAACGACGGCAAAATAGAGATTCTGTGTACGCGTTCTCTGTAGCGTTTGAATCCCGTGATGTACCTAAAAGGCACAGGTGCGTAAGCTTTGTGTGTTTTTCTGCATTCAGCCTAGGCCCACATTATACAACAGTAGGTCCATTAGGGCAAAAAGATGTGAAATAATAAATGAGACATTGCTGCATTTCTGAAAAAAAAACAACAACAAAAGAACAAAACAAGAACATTTGTGTTTTACGACTGATGTTGTAGGTGTGAAACCTGTTCGCAGAACGAAAGGATACTACGCGGCTATAGCTGCTCACCTGAAAAAATCCTTTTTTCACTCGGAAGCATCAGATGTGAGTGAATGTGGCTCGAGTGCGTTCCGAGGATGTCAACTTCTTGGACGTCGCTTAGCTCTCAAGCCATCGCTGCAGGTGTTGCTATGCTAGCTTCTTTTTCGCTCCTTCGGCCGCTGATATCTGAGGTATCGTTCTCTGAGCTCGTAGGCGGCATCGCCACCTCACTTGCTGCCGGCGGCCATTGCTGCTAGTACCCACCCGTCAAGACTTTGCGTTTTCATAGCCTCTCCGGGGCCCCCATTCTCGCTGCCGACGTGTCACTACTTGAGAATATAGATCTACAGGCTTCAACACCCTAAGTGTCTCGGTGACACCGCCGACTTTACTGAAGAACTCGGCTGCCGTTACCATGCCATCAACGGTACGGCTTCTGCCAGACACCAATCCATCCGCCTCCCTCTGGGAGCTCGAGAAACGGAATAGCATTGAAAGCAAGTCTGACAAGTCTTATCAAGCTCTCAGAATTTCTACCGCACCGAACGGAAAGAAACGTGCGTGATGCTCTGTCTTGTCCTCGCCCAAATGACAGCACACAAGCATGCTCAGGGGTCACTCCCACGCGAGATGCGCACGCCCCACCCTCCCTGTTTCCGGTGGTTACCAAAATGGAAAGGATGGTTGGACACCAGTCGGCTATCGCCGAAAGCAGCAGTACCGTGTGGCGGTCGCGATGATGCCCATCTTATTTCCCCTCGCAGTTATCAGCGGACGGTCATCTTTCAGCCTAAGTGCCATATTAAGGATGAGCAGTTCATACGATTGTATAGACTATTCTCTCGCCGCATTTCGACTCATCTGAATGTCTCTGAGGAAGGCCGACTGCCGAAGTTAAGAGTTCGCTACTTAAGTCTTAGCAGGCAGCTCGCAGTCGACGCGGCTGCATCGGAGGTGTGCAGCGCCCTTCTCGTGATAGCATTTCTGCCAATTGGCGAAAAGGAAGGGTCATTTGTAGCATACGAAACGTTTAGTTGCAATCAAATAAGAGACATTATTCGAAACGCTGGGTACATGAGTTCCGAGGAACTCATGAACTCATAGCACTGCCGTGAGTGAAAAATCCTGCGGACTCGCTCGCTGGATTTCGTGCCGACCAGTTGTGCCCCCACGATCTCCAACGACAGCGCAGCTCTGGCCGATTGGGCTCCCCCTACGCCATCTCCTGACGCCGACAAGAGCTCTCACCGAGTGGTGCCCCGTCCTCGGAATCTTGCGACCGGGTCCATCTTTCCTATCTCCTCTTTACTTCCGTCGCTCACTGTCCCCGTGCCTCGCTCTCTCCTTCCTGTCTATATATATACCTTTTAATCCTATTCTTTTTATCCCTTCTTACCTCCATCCCTCGTTAGCTACTGTTGAGGTGTCGCACTCTGACGCAGACAGTTGCAGGGCTGACTTTTCTCTTCTTTTCCTTTCAAGAATCAAAGAAAAAAATCCGATAGGCATGTCTACTTAGTGACAATGGCATTGCCATGTTCACATTTGGGTTATTTACGATCCGTATTTTCCGTATCGTGCTTAACTGGCCGTTTGACACACGTGACAGAAGATAGGACATCACAAGGAGCAATGCCCGAATATTTCAGCCACGCGCCCCATGATGCAAAGCTGCTCCCCTGCGAAAGCTATCGTTTGCATGAAGTTGAATACGCGAGCAGAGTTTGCAGTCTCCACACCATAAAATGATAAGCATAGGCTCGAGATGACGCAGAGGTGGGCAGTGTGCTTCATAATCAACAAATATAAAAACAGATTCACCTTCATCTATAATGCTTGCAAATAAGATTCCAACCTCAGAGCACCAAAGTAAAATATCAAGACTTGAATTTTTATTGTTCCTTCATTACAGCAGCCTTCGTGCGAATGCGCGTGCGTATCTGCAGCCAATTTTGTCACGCACGTCGCCAAATCTATATGTACGTAAGCTACTTTCGTATCAAACATAGACTGATCTTTTCAAGTTTTTTTTAATTTTCCCGTAAACCCTTTCTGATTGGAATTCACTGCCAAAACGTAGTTTTTTGGAATCTGCAAGTACTTTGAAAGTGCGGTACTTGCCCTTTTAGAAATGCACTAAACTACAGAATGTTCACGTGACTGCTTCTGCCTCTTTTTCTTTGCTTCATTTTTTTATTTCGTCGTCTATTGTTTTTAATGCAGTACGTGTTACTTTATAAATTGCAGATACTGTATTTACAGAACCCAAACACTTCGGGGACAGTTATTCGTTTGATTTTTCTCTGCAAGTGCCAGCTTTCATATGTTTTGCACTTGATCATGGGAGTATTAGGAGCGGGAGAGTGAGGATCTGTTTTTCTAACCTTATATATGCGCCAGTATATCCTGTAAACTATAATATTTTGTTGTCTAGCCAAGTTACACTGAATGTTGTTCTCAAAATACTTCGATATATGCCGTTAGCTTTTCTTTGTTCTGTTTTTTTTAGTTTGTGTGCCTTACGGCTTTACCCGTGTTTATAATCTTGCAACTGTATAATTTCCCACCTGCATGACCCTTTGTGACTGCAGTATACTGTAAATGTTTAACAAATATTAGAAACGTTCGAAATGCGCTCTGCGGCAACACGAAGAGTTCAAGCAATGCCCGAGCACAGAAGTGCCTCAGGTGTTCCAGAAAGACAAGTACACGAGAAATTGAACAAGAAGGCAAGCCGGCTGCCAGAACGTCACGGCAGAAAAGGAACATGCAAGAGCACCAGTGGCACTCTTTGGTGACACAAGGTTTTCCTACATCGATAATCAAACCAACATACCAGTGTTTTTACACCGGGCCAGCAGCCCCCTCTAGCTGCACAGTCAGAAGACAGCGAGATCATAACACTCGCGGGTGTTTCTAAACGAGTGAACGGACAGCCTCCTGGTTCTAGCATTGTTATAACACGTCCCTTAAGCTCAACACCTGCGCGCTGCAGCAGCGTTCCTCGGGTGGAGGGGCGTAGAATCTTCGAAGGGGCGTAGCTCAGTCAGCGTGGGCTTCCGATAACAATTGACCATTCTCGTCCTCTCACCCCAAGGACACTCCAAGAACTCTGTAGCGGTGACTAGAACGCCGTATGACTCAAAGAAGTCTATTCATGAAAGAGTTGAACAGCTCAATAGCAGGGTCATTGAAAAATGCGTCCGAACTACGACAGAGCACATCACGCTTTTCGGCTTGCTCACTCTTGGCACAACTTCGTCGACAAACGCATTAGCACTTGTGATTAACACCTGTACCTTCGGTACCGTCAAACTTCATCGCTTCTCATGCAAGAAAATCTTACCAACAACTCAAGGCTGTCCAGAAGGCCCACGATGCGGCGGTGAGGCTGGGCCTCCCCGTCCCAACGTGGGAGCTGCCCGCGATCCTACCCCTATGAAACGGGGATGGAATCCTTCAGGACCCCAATAAAAGTTTTTCATCCATCCATCCATCCATCGCCACGGACAACTGTCTTGCAATGGAATCGTCATTCACTTCGCAGCAAGGAGTCAGAAATGAATACTTAGCTTTTCAGCAAGACAGACGACACCAGTTCATTGGTGTTTAGAAAAGGTGGTTAACGATTTAGAGCACTTGGTATTCTACTATGGGAAGTCCATTGGTAATGACCTTCACGAAGACAACGGTCCTGCGCTCAATATAATGGTCTATGACGGCTACGCCTAGATTCAAGAACTAGCTACATCCACAAAGACGGTATTATAGCTGGGACGGGGAACTGCGCACATGAAGTCAGAAGATATGTAAACGTATTGCAGAACGGCTCTTAGCGTTGTCGGTTCCTGGCTGGAAGTCCCATCACAGCGTACAATTTTTCTGTGTTTACACGTGGTTCCTAAATACACCAGAAATAAAACCAATAAGGCTCCGGTTGATCTTAGATTGATCTCTCGCACGTCTGGAAGATAAATCCTCAAGATGCCATATTGTGCCGAGACTTCATTTTTCAGCATGTCGGCATGGGGGCATGACAAATGCAGCCCTCACCACAGGCGCATGAGGCAGGGTGCCTCGGAATATGGGCTTACGATTCTGAATACGCCCCAAACACACAGTTTACCAAGCAGACACATCACTAAACCTTATCTGGGGCACAAGTTCGCAGCTATTTCAGCGGGAGGGGAAGGATGGTTCACTCGGGGGCGACCACTTACCCATAATCATACACTTTCATACAGATGACGGCAATACGAAGTTAATGTCACGCGCCTAGTTCAGGTTCAGCCACATAACATATGGGACAAATACCACGATTTACTACAGCAACTGCCACCAGTCATAATATTTATTCGTTATAGAATAATAAACAACTACTGCAGCAGCATATCTTTCACGACAAGGTAGGCAGTCAGACGTACATTATTCTACCAGATATTGTTTAGAAACAGCCGTGCACCAACCCATTGCATGTCCTGGTTTCTTGTATTTGCATTTATTCGCTTAAAATAAAGAACTGCCAGCGAAATAAAGTTCCTTCTCATGTCAGGGTGGAGGCGGATGACTATGGCGGAAGTCGATGGCGTGAGGAGAGAAACGCCAAGTACCTTTGGCTTTCTTACCCCTTTGGGGATTACTGAGACGCCTTCTTTCTTGCGTTCTCCTTAATTAACGTTTCGCGCCACTTCATTAAGGCTCCGATCACGTGAACGACGCCTTTCCAGCTCCGGCTAGCATGTCAGACTCCTTATTCCTCACGGCACGCTATGGTACAGAGCGGCGTAGTACGTCAAGGAGCCACTGACGGGAGAATAAAGTGCGAACAAACTTTCTCATGTGGGAAAATAAGCAACTTGAAAACTTCTTGGCGTTCTCTGTACGCAGGACGAAACACCTTGCTGGCAGGCTCTTGAACCCGTATCGCAGCAGCACAGGTGGCGTAAATACCAGGTGAGTGAGTCGCAACTCATCTCTCTCTCTCTCTCTCTTTCTATAAGTGTCGTCCAACAAATTTTGCAGTCTCGTTAGTTTTTTGCTGCAGTTTTCATCCTCACGACTCAATGCAGCGAATACTGTATCAATTCGCTTATAGCCTCCCGCTCAAAGCAACCCAGCCCAGACTACCGAAGTGCAACAGCCTATCACCTCTGCGACAAAAAAAATTAAATATAGCCCCACTCAATCACTTGGTATTGCTGGCAGAAGACGGGGTCATCAGCAGTCCGCCTCATGAAGTCAGGAAGGAGTGCGAGCCTATTTGTGCAGGCTTGTGCGTATCCGTCATTGTGGAATAAATTATAGATTGGTCGTTCAGGACCGAACCAGTTCTCTGGAGCATTTTTTTGTTTTTTAGGAACGAGTGATCTTCGGCTCACTGAAATTGACAAGGAGTTATCTGGGAGACGGCTCGCTGAGTGACTCACTCAGCGGTGGTTCTCACTCGCCCAATGATTCGTGGTTCTCTCATCCCCTCCCCCTCGCTCTCTGAGCGACAAGTCTCTCTCGCTAAGTGAGCTGTATTGCTCTCGTTGCCTCACCCAGAGGGAGAGCAAGAAAATCACCACTCCCGGAGCAAGAAAGCAAGGCCGCTCATTGGGAGACAGAAAAAGAGAGAACCACCGCTCACTGAGCGGCGGTTTTTGCGGCACTCGCTCGCAGTGTGCGGTTCTTGTTTTCTCTCGCTCAGCTTTTTATACTCAGCAACAACTTATCTTGACACTGGAGCGAGGGCTACGGAGATGGGGCTTTCGTGCGTTCGGGTTTCTCGGCATGTAGTGTGTCCCAATATCCTGTTGTTGATTTCTATTTTGCTCGCTCACATCGTTAAAAGGTTTAGAAGGTTATATACACGAAAACGTGAACGGGAGAAACGTTTTGATGGTTCAGTGCACATGTTAGTAACACGTTACAAGTATAATATTCTCAGCGAACTAAACCTACAAG
This sequence comes from Rhipicephalus microplus, assembly GCF_043290135.1. Taxonomy (NCBI): domain Eukaryota; kingdom Metazoa; phylum Arthropoda; class Arachnida; order Ixodida; family Ixodidae; genus Rhipicephalus; species Rhipicephalus microplus. The sequence continues at coordinate 4,979,924 of NW_027464598.1, read as the reverse complement.
AAACTGACTATCCTGATATACATGGATAAAGTTACCATGTAGCAAAAGACAACTGCAGTAATCAGGGGTTCTAGTAGAGCTTTACAATATGAAATTTCAAAATAGACACAACGCAATGTCCTGTCATGCTTGCATTGACGTTAACATGCTTGCACTTCGACACTATCGGTATTACAAACAGTTATAGGGAATTTAAACAGGCGTTTCTCAAATCACGCGTCCCCGCATTCCCTAAACCACATTTGTTTTTCACAGCGGAAGCTGTTATGAGATCACAACACGGTTCATGAGCGCGCCGTAATTTTTTGGCGCTGCTGCCGCCACCGATGTCTGTCTCCACTATTGTACGAAATAAGAAAAAAACCTCAGTAAATAAAAAATACCAATGCCATAAAGTCATTCGAACCCGCGTCATCTGCGTGCCAGCTGAATGCTCTACCACTGAGCTACTGTTTTTTTTTTACGACTAGTGGCTTCAGTAAAAAGCATATGCACACCCTACATTTGTCACCACCAAACGTACGCGGTATATAATTTGGGTTGTCGACCAGCACCAAGCTGGTGTCATTATGTTAATATTCGCGTATTGTCACCAGCGGCTCCACTTTTGAGAGCCGCGAGGGTGATTCTGGTAGTACATTAAAAATTTCGACGAACCAATGAATACTCTCTATCTAAAGTAAGTTAGTGCAGGCCGAGCATCTTTATAGAAGTCATAGCTTGCCATTCTTGATCGCACTGAGTCACGCTGGTGCTTGGAACTTTTTTGAAAACTGGCCTTAGGCAGTATTGATGTGTCACATAATGCGAGTTGCGCAACGAGTGGGTCGTCAAATGCTTTGCACCGTTTAGAAAGCTCGATCTTGTTCACATATTACATGTAGCGCATACCCACTGCAGCGGATTGTGGGGAATACAAACTCTTCTGCTATAATTCTTCCTTGTCGTCAAGCACAGCCTCAAAAAATTGCACGAACTACATTGCAAGCGGTCAACAGGTACCACCTTTCTCTAAACAATTACGAAGGACGGCGTATTGGATGCCTGCCTTCTACAGAACGATTAATGGCTTAGTGCGTACCCTGCGAGTGTGCTCGGAGCAGCTGCCCAAAGAGTGTTTGAAACGGGCTCTAAAAGGCTGCTGTTCCAGCTTTAGCTGTGACAGTATTGTGCTTTCCGCGTGGGCCTGGCGGTTTTGTATTTTTTTGTCTTGGGCAATGCTAGCATCTTCTCGAAAACTCCTCACACATACGGAGTTATGACGCCATTCTAGGAAAGTAATGGCTCGTCTCAATTTCGGGGTCTGAAAACGTTACTGTGTGGTGGCTCAAATGCACACCGAGCATTGCATCAGCTAGCTGCAAGTGAACAGCCGAGCGAAAAGTGCCGATGTAGGATTGCCGCATCCGTTCTTTTATGGCACATGACGTAGCGCACCCGGCTTGTAGATCGTGCAGTGTATACCAAAGCTCGTCTAATCTAGACTCTTGCGCTTGCGTTACCCCTGAAGGCTAAAGTGCCCGCTCCCTCGTCTCAATCGGACGTCGCAGAGGCACTTGCTGAACAAAATCATCTTCAGTTCGGGCCTAAAACAAGATGGTTTCACCGTTATCGTATTCTATTGACAACATAAAAAAATCGAGAGTTGCGCAGCTAAATTGGACACATAAGAAGAAACAGACGAGCACAGGCGCACGCTAACAACCGATTTTATTGAAGGTAGATCAAAAGCGTTATACATCAACAAGCCGTGAAGACGAACTGTCAAAACAATTAGGAAATGGATGGATGAGGAACAGATGAACTTTATTAGGTCCACCTTAATGCGCATTAAAGCACGTGGCTGAACGCTCCCACGTCATAACAAAACGATAAAGTCTCTCTTCAGCATTGTGGGCACGTTGGGCAGCCCATAACTGTTGTTCGAGTTTGGAGCTGCAGGTAACAAAACTTTCCCGTTTCGAAGGCGGGATTACTTCACCACAGCGTAACGCGACCTTTTATTTTATTTGCTAAACGTTCATATAAGGCATGAAAGGAATCAAATTTTAGCACTGTTCAGTGCAAATGAATTGTCGCTCACGCCCTTCGCACCGGCTTTCTTAAAGAAAAATGCTTCCATCATTTCGCGCCCCGCCGCGGTGGTCTAGTGGCTAAGGTACTCGGCTACTGACCCGCAGGTCGCAGGTTCGATTCCCGGCTGCGGCGGCTGCATTTCCGATGGAGGCGGAAATGTTGTAGGCCCGCGCGCTCAGATTTGGGTGCACGCTAAAGAACCCCACGTGGTCGAAATTTCCGGAGCCCTCCACTACGGCGTCTCTCATATCATATGGTGGTTTTGGGACGTTAAACCCCACAAATCAATCAATCAATTCCATCATTTCGCGAGCTATTTTTTTTTCTACTTCTGGCCAGGATTGTCGTAAATTGGAATCGTGGTTTATAATGCGAGGACGCCATGCAGCGGTTAACAAGGTGACTGCTCTTCTTATTATTCAGATTTCTTTTGTCTTTCTAAAGTCGGTCATCAAAGCGGCACCCTATCTGGCCTGTGTAGACCTTGCCGCAACACCGACTTAGCTGTTCTTAGCGGCCCGTAGCTGTGCGAACGCACGTATACTTTTACGTCCACCTTACGGGCCCTTACGTCGGCTGCGCGCTTCGAAGCGCACACGCAATAGAAACAAGTCAGCATGGTGAAGCCTGTCTCTATCGCCGCTGCGCCATGATCCTTGCACGCAAAGGGATGAGAAATGACGCTGCTGAAATACTTTTGATTTCATTCCTAAACACATCACATTTCTTCTGCACTGTCTACACTTCAGGCAAAGAAAAGAGCCGTATTCCTTTGGGTGAAGCCACCACGTTCCTTTGAGGCCGCTAATATACGGTCTAACCTTAATGGACTCATCTTCGACGGTGACAGCCCGCCATGCACACAAATCCCACGAAAGCGTTTCACATTCTCTTTGGCTTTACGTGTCACAGTTTGCCTTTCGCACCCTTTATATCTCTGCCACCCACGTCCTCATTCTTTTGTACTATTGTGTACTTGATGATTTGGTGACATCGTGGCATGCCGGTCCCTACGTGGGGCTGGGATGTCGTCACGTAAAAACTTAGGACGCAACAAAATGAGAGTTTTTCGCATCGTTTCAAGTTGACGCCATCAGCGGTGACACTTTATGTTTCAGGAGCCATGTCGACTCTCGTTTAGGTACACTTGAACAATACCCAAATGCGTAGTTTCGGCAAAATCAAAATAAATGTAGAGTGCTATTGCTTTGTGCAAGGGTTAAATAAAAAATTGGCAGAAATTACGTACAGCGGCAATCGACGATATGCGAAGAATGAATGAGGAAGGTTGATATGTCACTTTCAAATCAACACAACGTTACAAGGTGGAGGTAAGTTATGCCGTACACGACTTCCGTGTCATGATTATCGTGTTTGAATGTGTCGTTTACCTCGGTCATATACTCACGTCACGTGATGCCAAGTTTAGTACATGTGAAGCTAGTGAAATGCCCGTGAGCACGCTATCAACGTAGTATGTTTTCATAATCTTACATGACACGTGTGTCATGATTATCAAGTTTGCACAAGTCATATACCTTCGTCATCTATTGAAGTCAAGTAACAACAAACTTGGTATATGTGGAGCTAGCGAAATGACCGCGAGTGCATCATGAAGGGCCCAATAAACTCCAACGTAACGTTGACGCGTGCGTACGCTGGGCACAGCAACGCTGTACGTTAGCAAAACGTGAGAACTCTGTAGTGTGACGCTAGGCGCGACCGGCTCGGTTCGACGGCACCGGCGCGAAATGTGATTGCTGGATTTCGTGCCGATGCGTTACCCAGAGAGTGCTGCATGAGCCTCTTTTCGTGACGAACGGATGCTGAACGCGCTGAAACGCGCATGGGTCAGGGCAACGCAGCGCGGTGCCCGCCTGCGAGTATGAGGCAGGACGGGCGCCTCGCGTGGCAACGCCGGCGTGACAAGACAAAACGATCGCCGGCGCGCACGCATGCTGTTTTTTCGTCAAATTGTATTGGTGCCTCGACTGTGGCATGTAGTCATGTTGTCACATGATACGCATTTCATGATTATCATTTTTGCACCAGTCACATACCTTCGTCATCCGTTGACGTCACGCAATACCAAATTTGACATGTGGGAAGCTAGCGAAGTGACCGTAAGCGCATCATCAGTGTGGCATGTAGTCATGTTGTTGCATAACACGCATGTCGTGATTATCGAGTTTGGACGTGTCATTTACCTACGTCGTCCATTCACGTCACGTAATACCGAATTTGGTACATGTGCAGCTAGCGAAAAAGCCGCGAGCGCATCACGAGCGTAGGACGTAGTAATGTTGTTACATGATACGCATCTCATGTTTATCATGTTTCCACCAGTCTCATACCTTTGTCATCCATTCACGTTTCGTAATAACGAATTCGGTATAAGTGAAGCTAGCGAAACAGCCACCAGTGCATCATGAGCGTGGCTTGTAGTCATGTTGTTGCGTGATACGTATCTCGTGATTATCATGTTTGCACCAGGCACATACCTTTGTCATTCATTCCCGTACCGTAATACTGAATTTTTTTATGTGACGCTACCTAAATGGCCACGAGCGTATCAGGAGCGTGGCATGTAGTCATGTTGTTACGTGACACACATATCGTGATTTTCACGTTACGGTCTGTCGCTTGTGTTCGCCATGCAATCATGTCGTATCGTGCCAGTTTCGCAACATGTCATGTGAACGAAACCTACGCAAGTGCAGCAAGAACTTAAAATGTAAAGCATGACATTCATGACATACATGTCATGATTTTCATGTTATGGCTAGTCAAATATGTTTTGGGGGGAAGTGGTTCTTAAAATTGGAAAAGAAAAGAAAAGTGAACCCCGCAACTGTCTGCAGCTAAGTGCGACACCTCAGCAGTGGTTCACATGGGAAGGGGAATGGGGGATAATAGACTTGAGCGAAGAGAGGAAAGAGAAAGGAGAGAGCGAGCAAAGGAAGGGGGGGACGCACAGATCGTCTACCAAAATCACGGGGCGCGAATTCTCTAAATTCGCTCACGCAGTCCGCTTCCGTCTACAAAGTCGAGCAGCGCTGAAAGGGCACGCTTGATATGCGCGCGGCCACTGTTCGGGAACAAGAGGTGCTCAGTTGTTGTCCGAGGCAGGCCGAGAGCTCCGTACGTTGCGAGCATCACCTGTCTGCTCGCGTCACCAGCCGGGCAATGAAGCAAAAGGTGGTCCAGAGTCTCCAGGTCGCCGCAGTCCATGTAGTATGGACTGCCACGCCCGGAGTGCCGATGTTTTCGCTCGGCGGTGTAGTTGTCTCCGGTGCGGAGACGGAGAAGGAAACCGCGGTCTCGTCTTGGGAGTCCCTTGAGAGGGAGCCGCCGCGGCGGCTTTCCAGCTGCTACGCGAGGGTCGGGATGACGCTCGCGCACGTAGCGGGCGGTGAGGAGACGGCCGGCATCCGCGGAGCACACGAAGTTGGTGACGCCGGTGTCGGGGTCGTGCGCATCCCTCGCGGCACAGTCGGCCGCCTCGTTGCCGGGTATTCCGATGTGCGAAGGCACCCAGTGCAGTGAAAGGTCGCACCCCGTTTGCTGCACGGCGTGCAGCTTCCGGGCAACTCTCTGCGCAAGGAGGCTGCCGTCTTCCTCGCGCGAGATCGCGGCCAAGGCCGCCCGGGAGTCGCAGATGATGGCTGCAGCGCTCATGGGTGCCCGCTCACTGAGGAAATCGGCTGCCAAATTTATAGCGGCGAGTTCCGCCACAGTGGAGGAGGCGAGGGAGGGGAGGCGGCACTTGAGAACCGCGCCGACTGATGGCACAACGCAGGCGGCGGCCGCGGAGCCGTCGCGAAGCACTGACCCGTCGACGTAAACAAGCAGCCGGCCGTTCAGCTGTTCGTGAAGGAGGGCGGAGCACTCCTGCTGCATCGCTGCCAGCGGGGTGCGCGCCTTCGCTTTGATGCCGCCAATGGTCTTGGTGATCACCAGAGGGGTGTGGCGGTAGGGTGGGATAGCCAGCCAGCTGGGGTACTGCATGTCTGGCACAACCGTCAAGAGCTCACTCGCCCGCTGCCCCATGGATGAGTGAGGTAGAGCATATAGCCTGTTCACAAGGAGCTGCCCCTGCCTTGTGGTTTTCAGCCGCAGTACATGATTTAGTGTCCGCTGGGTCACCCGCAGGGAGATGGGAGTTTCCCCCGCTTCGGCGAGCGTGGGGCCCACCTGGGAGGTTTGGGGAAGTCCGTAGTACTCCCGCACGGCGTTGCGATGGTCCGCGTCCAAGGCAGCTAGCTGGCAAGCACTCAACGAAGCCACTGCTGCAGTGTAGATCACGCGTGCCGATGCGACTGCGTTGTAGACTCGCAGGGCAAGGGCAGGGGTGCAGCCGTGCCCTCGCGCGAGGAGACTGCGTGCGGCGCCGAGTACCTTGCGGTTGCTCGTCCGCAGATCGTTGACGGCCGGTCGCCAGCTGAGCCGGTGGTCTATGGTCACCCCCAAGTAGCGCACCTTCGTGCTCCACTCGATGGGGAGGCCCCGGAGTGAGAGCCGAGGCGTGGAGCGGCGTGTCGACGCTCGCGGGTGGACGAGCAGTGCCTCCGTCTTGGAGGCGGCGAGCGCCAGTCCAACCCCGTTCAGGAATGCGTCAACCGCGTCGATGGCCACCTGGAGGGACTCGAGAAGGGCTGCCCGGTGGCGACCGGGGCCTATGTTTTTCATGCAGTCATGTTATGTCATACCAAGTTTGGTATCGATAGCATTATGGAAACGGCTAGGAGAGCTAAATGTCGCAGGTGGATAGATAGATAGATAGATAGATAGATAGATAGATAGATAGATAGATAGATAGATAGATAGATAGATAGATACGCAGAAAGTCGCCGAAGTTCGCTAAGAAATGCTTCGCATTTAAAGCTTAACCATTTCGAGTACATCGTACTCAGCTATGGGAGAGCATTGAGCTCTCCCGCTAAAAACAACACCTGTTTAGAAAAAAGTAGTTAACGATTTCGAGTACTTAATACTCGACTATGGGAGAGCCTAAAGCCGTCCCGTGGACCTCATGACAAAGCGCTTTCAAACAACACCTCACACGAGTTTTGTAGAGCACTGATTGTTTAAAAACAATAGCAACGTCGCAAATTTTCCGCATACCACCAACCGTATTCTACAAAAATGTGACAGTCTGATATCTTGATTACCGCAATATCTTGCCTATAGTACTCACTGATTTCAGACCCCAATCTACTCTTTTTGAAGTGTTTTATATTCTGCATGTGACGTTTACTTACTTTCTATTATTTCAGGTGAAAAAATTATTGGCAGATCCCACGTACAGTGGGAATCGATGATTTGTGAAGAACGAATAAGAAAGCTCGATATGTCACTTTACAATCAGCACAATGTAACGAGGGGGAGGTAAATGATGCCCTACATGACTTCCGTGTTATAAGTATCATGTTCAACTGTGTCGTGTACCTTCGTCACGTATTCACGTAACGTGATACCAAATTTAGTATAAGTGGAGATAGCGAAACGCACGCGAGCACGCTGCGAGCGTGGTATGTTGTCATGTTTTACATGACACGCGTAGCAGGATTATCATGTTTGCACCAATAATATATTTCGTCATGCACTGACGTCACGTAACACCAAATTCGGTATATGTGGAGCTAGCGAAACGGCCGCGAGCGCATTGTGAAGGGCCCAATACATTTGAATGTTGCGTTGACGCACGCGCACGCTGGGCGCAGTGACGATACGTTAACAAAACACGAGCACTCTAGAGTCTGACGCTAGGCGCGACCGTCGGCGCGGCCCGACGGCAACCGTCGTGAAATTCACGCCGATGCGTTATCCAGAAATCACTGCGTCTCCCTCTTTTCAAGACACAAGGACGCCGGACGCGCTGAAACGTCCATGCGTCAAAGCAACGCAGCGCAGTTCGTACTTGCGAGTATATGGCAGGACCGGTGCCTGGCGTGGCAACGCTTCGGAACGTGACAAAATCAACGCTGGTGAGCACGCGCACCGCGTCACTTTGAAATGTATTGGCGCATTGGCTGTGGCATGTAGTCATGTCCTCACATGACACGCATCTCATCATTATCATGTTTACGCCAGTAGCATACCTTCGTCATCCATTGACGTCACATAACACCAAATTTGGCATATGTGAAGCTAGCGAAACGGCCGCGAGCGCCTCATGAGCAGCATGTAGTCATGTTGTTACACTACACGCATGTCGTCATTATCCTGTTTGGATGTGTTATTAACCTATGTCGTCCGTTCGCGTCACGTAATACCAAGATAAGTACATGTGAAGCTAGCGAAACGGCCGCGAGCGCATCATGAGGGTGACATGTAGTCATGTTGTTACATGACACGCATGTCGTGATTTTCATGTTAGGGTCTGTAACTTGTGTTTGCCATGCAATCATGTCATACCATACCAGTTTTGCAACATTCCATGTGAACAAAACCACCGCAAGATCTGCAGGACCATGAAATGTCATTCATGAAATTCATGACATACATAACATGATTTTCATGTCATGATTAGTCAAATATACTCTTCATACAGGCATGTTATGTCGTACGAAGTTTGGTATTGATACCATTATCAAAACTGCCAGCAGAGCTTAAAGTCATGGGCGGCTAGATAGATAGATAGATAGATAGATATATAGATAGGTAGATAGATAGATAGATATATATATATAGATAGATAGATAGATAGATAGATAGATAGATAGATAGATAGATAGATAGATAGATAGATAGATAGATAGATAGATACTTTCAAAGTCGCCGTAGTTCGCTAAGAACTGCTTTGCATTTAATAATAATATATTATTAACCAATGTCTTCTGCCAAGCTCCGCGATGGTGTTCCATGAAATACGACGAGTCAAACCTTGCCATAACTTGGTAATGCATTTATTTGGACTAGCTGGCATTGACTGAATGTTTCCATAACAATAGACTCGCGGAGGACATTTATATGCAACGAAAGGAAAGCTATGAGAGCGAAGCTTTTGCACAACTAACACAATGAGAAGTAGTCTGGTATGTCGCGCGTCCAGAGCAAGATTTTGGGCGCTGCGGATGCGGTCGGCCGTTTGAAGTATCGCTTGGTCATTTTGGTGACGTTGAGGGTTCCGTTAAGGGGGACAAGCAGATAAATGTACAGGCAGACAGACAAAAAGTTTTGCGTCGTAGGTCCTCAAGAAAGACTATCATCTTTAATATTCCGTGGTAGCACAACGCACACCCAACATGAATGTCGAGCGCAACAAAAAAATTTCTAATTTGCGAAAGGCTAATGCTAAAGGCGCCTCTCAATCATTGCGTGATGCACCTCCGGTTTTACCGTTCCGGACGCCAACGAACTCTAGAAAGAACAAGAAAAATTGGCAGCATGTCCACGGAGTGAATGATGGAGAGTGGGGCGAAGCATTCGTCCGTCCATTCGTTCTTGCTTCCATCCGTTCATGCGTCCGTCTGTGGGACCGTCCATGCGTCCATCCGCCCGTCCGTGCGTGCGTCTGTTCGTGCGTCCGTCCTGGATTCGTCCATGCATCCGCTCCTGCGTCCGTTCATGTGTCCATCCATGCGTCGGTCTGTGTATTCGTTTGTCGGTCTATTCCACACTTCAAGTACCACCATCTCGCATCTTTTCATCATATATTCCTCATATAGAAGCACCGCCATCCAGCGGACATTCCAAGGACTAAGCGACAGGTGGCACACGCACACTTTCTTACGGCTTGCGGTTCGGGTCTACTTTCCACCTTTAACCACCTCGAGTTCATGGTATATAATAGTTCACTGTATTCATGGCACTGCGGTCCAACGCTCGCTAAACCTTTCTAAAACCAAGGAGGTTACGCCCAGCGAGTATAATGTAGCAGCCTTTTCCTGTCAGATAGTGCTCAATGTACATGCCAATGGCTGCTAATGGGAAATGAGAGACAGGAGAATTCGGATTTTACTTGCTTACGGCTTGCGCTTCGTATCTACTTCCCACGTTTAACGATCTCGAGTTCGTGGTATATATGAGTTCATTGTATTCATGGCACTGCGGCTCAATGCTCGCTAAACCTTTCTAAAACTAAGGAGGTTACACCCAACGAGTATAACCTAGGAACCCTTTCTTGTCAGATAGTGCTCACTGTACATGCCAATGGCTGCCAATGGGGATCGTAGCGTGCGCGTTAACTAAATGTCGAATGCTCCTGTCTCTCATTCCCCATTAGCAGCCATTGCCATATACATTGAGCACTATTTTTTATTGTTCAACAACGCACAGAAGCAATCTTTCACCGGCACAACCTTGGAGGTCCACATGTTATACTTGTTACACACTACAACAGCTACGAGAGATGAACGGGTGCCGCTATAAGGAGCTTCGCCCCTAAATAGATGCAGGGCGGATGCCAGCTAAAAGCACTGTTCCGCCGAATGCCGCAGTCGTATGGTTTTCTCAATAAGAATATACATATACAGGTTGACTCCTCTAGTAGAGATTTCTTGCTTTCTTACACCTCCTAATAACCTATTGAATGTAGTTGCGATTATGGCAAATAGAGCCCCGCCATGGTGGTCTAGTGGATAAGGTACTCCACTGCTGACCCGCAGGTCGCGGAATCAAATCCCGGCTGCGTCGGCTGCATTTTCGATGAAGGCTAAAATGCTATAGGTTTGTTTGCTCACATTTCGGTGCACTGTAAAGAACCTCAGTTGGTCGGAATTTTCGGATTTCTCCACTATGGCGTCTTTCATAATGATATGATGGTTTTGGGACGTTAAATGTCTCATATAGAAATAGTGACAAAAAATAATGAGGTCATATTCGCTTCTCTAACTGCACTCACAAAAGTGCGAAGCCTCGTGAGTGATCACCGCGAAAAATACAGTTGTTGTCTGCTTCTGTCTGCTGCCATTGACATTGTGTAATGGAACTTTTCGGTGAATAAGCATATGCACAAGAACTAAGTTCTTATTGTGTATTTGCTTTTAAATGTGATAGCTCTCGATGCCTTTATGTAAGCATGAATTTACCTCGGTATTGATGCGTTTTTCAGAAAGATAGGAAGTTCAAGGTGCTTATTCCAGCGCAACTTCCTGTCTTCTAATTGAAATCTACATTAGCAACAATTATTCTCCGCTTACCGTACTCAGCTACTGAAGACGTAATATGTGCGATAGTACGTGTAGAATAGAAGTGTCTTCGCCAGTAGTGTGTAGCGAAACAAAGGCTTAATAAGTCAGACAGTTGAGAAACGCGTTTGTGCTAAGAAAACATTCAGTCTAATGCGTGCGCTCTCCTTTCGTGCCCACACTTAATCTTCATCACCCTCGAATGAATATTCAACAGTGGGTGTTCTTCCTTCCACACGTCTAGGCAAGATATTGCTAACAGGGTACACATAAATAATGATCAATGGGCATTTAGGGGGGCTTATTGGGTATGTTTCTCTTCCATTGACGTTCTTCCACAGCAAAATTTTCAGAGTGGCTGCTTTCATAGCACGCACCATATGATTATCTGGTGAGAGAAAGACGCCGATAGGGCAAAGACAGAGGCGTGTGCATCCGGCCCAGTAGCGAGTTTGCACTGCCACATATGGAAGTCCAAACTGCAAGTTCATTCAATGAGATCACCAGAGCTCACTTCAAAAGTGCTCATATGGGCTCACTGATGAAGTGAAGTGTACATAAACTAATAGTAACAGCCAATATCAATAAGCCCGGCTAAAAATACACACGGCATCTTAGCTGGCGCAAATTTAACCCAGTAGTTGAAAAAATGGACTGCAGAAGGCAACTCTGGTGGCGGCATCGTAACTCGGCTACCTCTGGTATTTCGGCAGTACAGCATCCGGCACCATTTGCCTCGGACGTGTACTGGTCACTGCGTCCGCACGTTAAATGCTAATGGGTCACGTCTGGTGGCGTTAATGGCAGCCAGCATTCAACCCCACTCAGTCCAAATACGGGACACCCCCAGAAACGTCTATAGATGCGTAAAGCCACGGCCCTCCATCTATTTGCGCTATGCGACTAGAACAATGCGCTAGGACTCGTTTTGCCCTATCTTTCTTCAGAGTACTGTAATCAAGGAAGGTGAAGGTCTCATTCTGAAAGATCGTTAGTTGGGCAGCGTACCTAATAAACGGGTAAGCCACGTATATAAAGATTTACATATAGAGAACAGCGAAACTCACGTTAGCAACATTAAACAGCTGTGATGTTGTAATGTGAAGGTTTGTGGCTGCAAAAATGTCATATACCAAAGCCAAGTCTATTCATTCAAATCTGTTGACTACATATGACTTTGCCTTCACAACACTATTCAAATGCCTAACGAGTATAGTCCACGCGTAACTGCAATGAATATGCGCTGTGTTCATGGAAATCATTCGAGAAACTTATTGTGACGAGTTGAGAGAAACCAAAATGCACAAAGCACTATATTTACAGAATGTACAAAGAGCGCGCAGTCCATCGGCCAAGATTTCAGAGAAGAAACAACACGATCTCTTTTCTAATTGTCATCTTCATCGTGTTTATTAAGCATTCCTTGTTGTTCATCATGGGTTGTAACAATATCGTCACATACCAGTAAATGGTTTCAGGAAGCAGGCACGAGTAGCTTGAGAGCAGCAACAAAAGGAAAACCTTTATTTGAGCAAACTTACGCACGTTCACAAAAAACTAAGTGACCGCACTGTCGCAGACAGACAGCCGAAAACAATCGTTGCCACGCAACAGTCACGGCCACCGGATGAAAAGGCGCACGCATTCTCAATCCAGCATTCGTGTAACTGTCTGACGTCATTCCAGGCGACACAACAACAAACGATAAAAGTTTCCTTTAAATTCACTAGAGGGAACTCTGGTGCTAGTTTTGTGGGAGCTTAGACGCATGGCGTTTCAGTCAGGGAAAAAATGTGGAGTCTAAAGAAACAATGGTGTCGTAGAGAAACAAACACAATTAGTCGTATAGAGAATCTCGATAAACAACACGTCGAGAAAAGTTCCTTTCACAAAGTTGAAAAGCAAATGTCGTGGAGTAATGAAAGAGGAAGTGCTTTGTCGGCGAGAACTTCGAAACGATTACCAATTTGTCGTTGACAAGTTTGTTATGGGAGCTCGACAATTATTTCCATCGCCACGGCAGCCGCTGTCGAGGCAACGCGCCTCCTTTATAGAAGACGATCCGGCGTGTGATGTTTTCTGGCAGGGCCGGAAGACAGCAAATCCAATAGAAAGGCGCGTAGACGCGGCAGACACAAAGCCGCTGTGACGTGTATAGCCGTCGAGATGGCGACAGCTTGACGGTTGTCCCGGATCGCTGGTCTTGGCGATCCGCCAATTCTTTCCCGAATTTCTCCGAGCCCGATTATTATAGATTGTGCGTTTAGCGCAGCAGTGGCGCATCTTGTATACGACGTTTCGTGGAAAAAGACCAAAAGCGAGTTCCGAACAGGGAATTGGAGCAGTTGTCAAGCTTGATACGCCATTACTAATATATGCGTTCTGTTATTCATTCATTGTACAGATCAAACGTTGTGCGAGTGTTCATAGAATGTTGTTGCGCAGTTTTGAATTGAAATCCTTCTAGTGGTGAAGTTTCTCAAAAAATCACCGCTGGCTTCTCATTCACAACAAAGCATCAATGTTTATTGCAGGCTTGTTTACAGAACTTTTCTAGGCAGCTGCCGCCCCCCCCCCTCTCTTCTTTTTTGTCAGGAGTCGATAGAAAAAGTGATTTTAATGAAGAATCAATAAACGCGTTATTGAACTTTAAATATGACGAATAAATGGTTTACACAACCAAACATTCTACTACATGACCAGATGCCCAAATTAAATTGAAGCAAACTTTAAAGCTATTCTGTGTACATACAAGTGACAATTAAAAGACGTTAACCTTCCCTGACGTAAATGGTTTAGCAATTTTTAGAACCTGTATTTTAAAAATAATTGCCTTTTATATGTGAAGCATTTCTTAACGAACTTCGGCGACTATTAGCGTATCTATCAATCTCTCTGGCCGCCTACGACTTTTAGCTTTCCTGGCCATTTCGATAATGCTATCAATACCATACTTGGTATGACATAACACGACTCTATGAATAACATATCTGACTAGTCATGACATGAAAATCAAGAAATGTATGTCAGGAATGTCATGATCTACATTTCATAGTCCTCCAGCTTTTGCGGTGGTTTCGTTCACATGGCACGTTGCAAAAGTAGTATGATATGACACGATTTCATGGCGGACACAAGCGACAAACCCTAACATGAAAATCACGACATGCGTGTCATGTAACAACATGAATATATTCCACGTTCATGATGCGCTCGCGGCCGTTTCGCTAGCGTCACATGTACCAAATTTGGTATTACGGTACGTGACAAAGGTATGTGACTGGTGCAAACGTGATAATCATTAGATGCGTGTCATGTAACAACATGACTACATGCCCCGCTAGTGATGCAATGGTGGCCGTTTCGCTAGCTTCACCTATACGAACTTTAATATTACGCGACGTGAATGGCAGAACGTATGATACTGATGCAAATATAATAAGCATGATATGCGTGTCATGCAACAACATGACTACATGCACTACTCATAACGCGCTCGTGGCTGTTTCGCTAGCTCCACATATAGGCACCGCACAGTGACCAGAGGGATCTCCCTTGCTCACACTGCCCCATCTCGAAGTGTCTAACATTAGCCGTTAGGGGCACGAAGAAAAAAGACGTGTGCTCGCGTCCCCAATCTAACCCGGGTCCAATCCAACGACAGATACAGTGCGCAAAACGCGCGCGTCGCGTTCCCTTTTCACCGATGCCGTCTCAAGGTATTTTAGGAGCGAATCTACTTATGGCGTGGCTTTCGCGTCCCTCGTCGTAGTGCGTAACCACCGGTGGCACATACCCGAAAGAGTGGTCCTTGGAATGTCCGCTGGATGGCGGTACTTGTATATGATGAATTGATGGTGAAAAGATGTGAGATAGTGGTACTTTGAGTGGTCACTAAATGGACGAACGGACGGACATACAGATGGATGAATGGACAGAGAGACATAGGGGCGGACGCACGGACGGACCAATGGATGGATGGACAGACAAAGGGACGGCCGCACTAATAGACGCACGGGCGGACGGAGAGACGGACAGGCAGACCAACGGACAGACAGATGAAAGAACGGACGCACGGACGGCCGGACGCACCGATGGTCGCATGGATTAACGAACACATGTACGGATGCATGGACGGACGCATGGACGGACGGAAACAAGAATGAATGGACTGATGAACGCTTCGCCCACCAATCATCATTCACTCCGTGGATGTGCTGTCATTTATTTTTTACCCGCTAGGCTATGTATTCTGGCGCTGTAGTCAGACTGCAAAACTCGACTGAATGGTTCCTATCATAGAGTTTCAAACAATAACTAGAGAGGAATCTGGCTCTGCGATCGGGAACCTCCATCATAGAGAAATAAAAAAAAAGGTTAAGAGTGGACACTCCCGTAGACCCCAGCGGCCCAATCAACCCTAGCACACCTGGTAGTTGGTGAGAGCAAGTGGCGTGCGCTTCCTGTTTCGGTTTCACTGGCGCAAATTTTGAATTACTTTGCGTAACCGACGTTTGGCTATGACGAAAGTTCATGATTTTAGACCATTTTTCATCGCCTAAATGGATAGTTTTTGTAGGTCGTTTTGATTTAGCGATTCTCTGTTTTGTTTTGTTCAGTGGTTCGTGCGAATTGGTCGAGACGTAATTTTTATTTCGATGGAGATATAATAGAAAGAGATGCAGGTAATGATAATTCACTACGGTTTTATTCATCGTGCTTGTGTTCTTATTTTTGAACAAGTAATCAATATATATATCAGTCAAAGAGACAGAGTATCTGCAATGTTTTATTCAAAGGCAAGGTAGAGTCTGAGAATATAAAAAGCACAATATGACAGAGGTAGACAACAAATGCGTCTTGCCTTACAAATAAATTGTAACAAATATTGTAACAAATACAGAGAGAACACAGGCAACACACACATCGCTAGAGTTGGCAGAAGTCGAGAAGCTGGTGAAGTATGACACACCGGGCCAGTGGGTAAGTAAGGATCTATGGCAAAAACACAGCGCACAATGCTGACGAAGAAAGAAGAAGTGGCATATACACAGCAACGAAGTCGGGAATCGTGCCTTGGGTTAACCGAAAGAATGCATAGAAAAAAAGAGCGCACAGAAACCACACGACACAATATAGCAGAAAGGCGAAGGTGCAGTGTGCTGGCCGTGCTTAAAAACAGCTAGCCCAAAATTAAAAAAAAGCAGACTTGATGCCTGCTTGTCCTCAGAAAGGTAGGGCTTTGCAGCTTGCTCACTACGTGAAAGACAAACTTTATGCTACAACACTGGCAGGTCTTGTGGCTCTTCTTATGCATCGCCTTCATCAAAAACTTAAGATACCAAGTGATTTGCGTCTGGGTGTTGCATTGACGCTTGCGAGCTAAAATAGATTGTAGTCATCACTTATCCAGAATTGTGAACCTTAATTGGTGCTACGAGAGTGGTATTACAGGGCTAATAAATAGCAGAAGAAAACCACTTTGGCTCATTATTTTTCACAAAGGCTCTACATCGTACGTTATCACTCACAAGATATATAAAAATAAAATGGCAGTGTCCGCAGCTTCATCAAACGCTACAAGTTTGGGTATTCTTTTGAAAATTTTGACGGGCGAGATGAGGTTGACGAGAAGCTAAAATACGAAAAGCGTGATAAAGTGAACCGTGCCCACTTCATACTGTGTTCCTTACCCGCTCGAAGACATTTCAATAAGCGGTTTTGTTATCGATATATTACTTGAGCTGGAGAGATAAAGCATACACATTGACCAAGCGACCCATAGTAAAGTGTACAGTTTGCCCGCATTTGCTACAAAAATACAGACAGGATACCCAACATTCTTTTTAAGGTTATGCAAATCACTTCAAGCGAATACACAGTGTCCCTACTCCTCATAGCGGGTAACCAAAACAATGTATGCAACGAAGGAGTAGTTAGTTCAGTTGAACTGAATATAAGCATATAAGACCATAATGAAGTCTCCTGTAACGAAGTAATAACATAACAAAGCTATTGCAGGATTCAACTCAACTCGAATACTTTAGTGTAAACCCGCCGCTAATCGCTAACCTTTGAACTTGTCAAGCTGTATGCCTGAGATTGAAGACTGGAACCTAACCCTATCTAAGTTTCGGTTCACAAAACGCACATGCCGACATAAACGAACCCGGCAAAACATTTTCAGAAACTTCGCGCAACACCCAGCAGAGCAGAAATTAAAATCGCCAACATTTGACAGATGGTGATACAAAACATCGCCACTTTCAGGTGATGTGCAGTGGCCTCAATTATGGCAAGAAAGTGAGATTGAAGTTGTTGTACGTATGCAAAAGCTGCTTCTGATGGCACAGTGAGATTCCCAAAAAGTTTGCTGAGGGCGTACTATGCTTTGAGCATTGTGAAATATTGGTGGGTACCCTTAAGCGTCTCACTGTCGTCTTTCAGTAACTGTGGGCAACTGCAACCGTCACATACATTCCGAAGGAAGTGTTTGATGAGAAAACCAGCTACATCATATGCAGCGGAGTCATCGATAATATCGGAGTGAATGTTGGTCGCAAGTTCAGAGAGATCGTCTAGAGCGGGAAAGTCGTCAGCCTGTGGCTGTGCACACTCCTCACTATTTACAAGAGACGCACTGGTGAGGGAGAATGGCGAGAGCTGCTCCTGGAGGAGGTCACATTCATCATCCTCGACATTTCCGTATCCGGCCAGCTTGAAGAGTTTTCTTATGCAGATGTGCTTCAGGCCACAAATAAATTGTGCTACATTGGGGTTGGTGTTGCAACTCTGTTTTTGCCTAATGTGGCCAAATATGTTCTCCAGATGATCCTGTTGAAGCCTGCGTGTTAACAGGTATTCAAAATTGTAATTTTTGGAGAGGTCGTCCCATAGTTGACAAATTGCCTGAATTGTCATTTGCCAACCTACGATGGTTTGTGGTTGACGTCTGCTAACAAACTGCCATGATACAATCCAGGAAAGCTGGCCTCGGAGGAAAACAATCAGCTCTTAATCATTTTTCATGATTGCATGCCGCAGCTTTTGCGAAGTTCTTTTTTTACTCAAGCTGTCCAAGGCATCGGAAATCCTGTCCATACGATCACAAAATTGAGCTGTAGTGATGGCCGAGGCAGGCAGCACCTTCGCATACACCATTGCCGTGATAGCAATCGAAACTGATGCACTGAGGACCTGAGTTGCTCTTCTGACCTTCATATTAGAAAAAGGTTTCTGATGAATGTGCCGTTCAGTCAACTTTGGAGCCAATCGCAACCGCAACTCATGTGAGGATTGGTAAAGGCTTACAATGTGCGACCAGTTAACGAGGTCATCCCCAATGTATAACTTGTGTGCTTGTACATTATTGCGCGTGGTTTTAATTAAATGCGGAACATCAAAAATGTAATACACCCGCTCACCATTAACTTCCAAAAATGGCTTAGCTACAGTCACTCTTAGTTGGTTAGCGAGACTTACATTTGAACTGCCTTGGTCACAAAGGACTGCTTTCACTGCAATATTAATGCTCCTAAGCTCCAAAATGAGTGACACCAGCAAGTTATGCATAACAGATGATGGTGTTGATGTGTGCCCTATAGTAAAAGCAACCGGTTGAACCCACTTTCTCGAAACACCAACAAGAAGAAAAACCAGTGCTCGATCAGCGGTGGTTGAAGCGCGATGAGTGCCATCATCTGTAAAACCCTGGACATCGTCTCTTGGAGCATCATAGTACAAATTCTTTTTGAGTGCTATTTCGCCGAAAACTAAAGCGCACACTCGATCCCGTTCATTCCAAGCTTGAGTATTTGTTGCAATGGAAGAAAGGATTTCTGGAATTATGCCTGGAGTCATCTTTACATTAGCTAGCCACCTCCTTAATGAACGCCTGGAGGGCAAAGAAAAATATGGAGCCAGAAATTGGTATGCTCGCGGAACTCGGAAGTTTAAGTGAAGAGCGAATTTCTTGAACCACAGGGGAAACCGCTTGCCCTTGCGTTTGGGCCTTCAGCGAACATGTGCAGAAAGAAGTTTAAAAACCTCCTCGGTGACGTGCGGTTGGATAACTCCAAGGGCCTTTGAAGTCGATGACGGTGCTTGGTGAGGCTGTCTCCGCAGTCTTTTGATAGTTTTCCGCTGTGCTGCTACTTTGGCTTGCAGATGTTTAATGGTTTGCTTGTACTTCATTAATGGAGACATTGTCGCTGGCACACAGGAACGCACTGCAATAAACAAAAAAATGGATGTAAAAGCGAAGAACAACTAATCCCATACGGGCACTTTCCTCGCACTTTCAGACCCAAGGTGCACATCTTTCTGTGGTGCAAAGTTTTCGATTCCACTACCTAAAAACAAACCATTCGCAATGTTGACAATGCACAAAAAAAATGAAAATCACTGAGAGCCCGCCCTTACATTTTGTAAGTGCACACGTAGTGTCCTTTTGAGGATAGTTTCGTCAGAATGTCCTAAACATAAAATAGCACATTAAAAACAGCTGCAATTAAAGCATAGTCACCATTTTCTCTAGGGCACTCAGGCGTGGAGCTGTTGGCGGAGATGTCTTCTGGAGGGTCTTGTGAAGCTTGTTCAGTGCCTCGGACAGTTCTGTCGGAACAATCTTGCGAGCGGCCTACGGAAGTCTCTATATCAATCCACTCTGGTGTTGAAGTGAACATACAACTTACAGGTCACACAAGTTGCTTTTGTGACAGCTGAACGACTGGTTAAGGTTTTCTCCGGCAAGACGAAGTCAGCAGAAATTCTTTCACCAGCTACAAGGGAGCTGCCACCTGCAGAGGTTTGGTCAACAGTCAATTTGGGTAAAAAAAAGGAATCGCGACACGGAACGCACCCTGCTCATCGGGGCACCTCAATGTGTAGGAGCCGTTTTTTGAAGCCTCCACCCCTGGTCCTGAAGAAATGAAATAACGAATGTGTCGGTAAGAGGCTTAAAATAACACAAACTGAAGCTCATCCGCACCTTGCAGTGCAGCTTCTGCAGCCTTGTCACAGTCACTACTTGAAGCGATGCTCAGAGAACCTGCATATATGTGCAGTTGGTACAAGTTACAAAGCTTGTAGCACGGGGAAGCTTAAACAGCTCTTTTAAACGCATAAATTTGTCGAACGTGGAAGAAAAGAGAAGGCACCAATTAGGAAACAAGTAATTTGTGATTTTTGGAATTATCAACAGTGCTAGCTTTCACTGATGAAAGGTATACGTACATGTGCACTCAGGCTTGAAGATAACGCGAAATAGCCGTTTAAAGTCTTTCAAAACAAGTTGCGCAGGTCAAGAGCATCAAAAAACGACAGAAATGTAAAGCTGCTGTTAGGAAGGTAATAGCCCACAATTCACAAAATTTAAGACTTTCCAAGTATTACTTCTATAGTGAGGTTTCTCCATCGGCTACAAAGATCTTCGCGGTTAACTGTCGCCACTGATTGAATACAAGTGGCTGCTATTGCACATATTTGAGTTTCAGTCAATCACTTACATGGTGCAGCTGGTTGCACACTGGGAACAGCCATTCTTGTAAGCCTTGTGTGCCCAGGGTCTATGAGACTTTGAGCAGTAAAATGGTCGCTGCAAACCCTGTACGTTTCATACAATAGGCTGGCCGGCTTACTAAGTAGATCATCGCGTCCAGCATACTGCATCCATGCTTTCATCCTGCATTGGCAATGAACTATCAGCTGAAAGGGGAAGTGCTTGAATAGTGATTTTTTATTGTTATCTCACTGAGCTTGAATAGTGATTTTTTATTGTTATCTCACTGAGCAAGTACGAACAGTAAGCCTAAAGACATGCAAACCATACAAAAGCTTTAACACACTTGCCGTCCCGTGGTATGCGGAAGAAACTCGGCCCAGGCTTCTTGTGGGTTCTGCCATTGTTCAAGCACCACGATACACAGCAGTAGCTGCCGTAGCTTGGACCATCGGACGGCATGGAATCAGCGCGGTCTGAAAATGTTAGTAAGTGGATGCTTCGCTGTCAAATTACGAAAAAGATATGTGCACGTCATAAGTGTACCAGCAAACCCCTTTGAATGATTAGCTAATCGATACACAATAAAAAAAACCAGTGATACATCTCTGACCCATAAAAGTCTGACTTACAAAGATAGACGTCAAGACCACGTACAAAGATCTTCAGAAGTTTCCAGGCCGCTATCCCTTGTAATGCAATGGTGTCGCGGCCTGGGAACTTTAGAACACCTTCGTGCGTATGCAGCATCAGCAGTATATTGGGAAGAAAAATCGTAGTTGAAATTCGTGCGGTAAAATTATACTGGAAACGTCAAAAAAATTTGTGGGCAGCTTGCACTAGTGGCACAACGCTAGCGAAGAAACGAAGATGATGGCCACTTGGCTAGTCCCGATTTGCCTCCGGCACGCCAAGAATTATTCGTGTTCGGTGTTCCGAGCCTTCGAGAAACGCGTCGTGAAGCATGCGAGGCCCAGCGAACGCTTCTCAATATTTTGCACTGAACCACCGAGCCTATGACCTAGCTGCCCAGCTATGCTCAGCGCACAGACGCTCGCGTCCGTGGCAGACGCAGCACGCGTCGCCTCGGCTTGACGCCGTGCCGCCTTTGCTATACTGCATACGTTGCACAATGTTCCCGTCTAGCCGCCGCATAGAGCCGCAAACTTTCTTTTTAGCGAACCTCCCCGTTCTTACAAGCTTCAGAAAAAGGTTACAACTACGTGAATGAGACGCCACGTAAGAAACAAACTCGCACACCCGAAGCACAACGTGTGTGTGTGTGCATCTTTCTATGATTGTTGCTTGGTGTCTTATTCGCGCAGGTGTAACCGTTTTCTGAAAAAATGACCCAACAAGCCCAACAACATGTCATTCAACAAGCTTCGCTTGAAAACGTGCCTCACCTGTTATCTCACGCACGAAAACGCCAACGCAGCCGACGTTGACGAAAGCGACGAAATATTCTAGCTGTCAGTCATGCATGGGCTTATCGCTGGGTGGATGGTGTTTATGACAGTACGGCTGAAGAAAACTAATCGCGTAAGGTGTGTTGAATAAATTGTTTTTATGCATAAAGAACATACCAGATTTGGGCGTATGAATATTATTTTATAAAAACATTTCTGTTGCATTGATTATAACTGTTTTTTTTCGCGCTTGCGCCCTCTGACGTTTGGCGAGAGCACTAGCTCATTACGTAGTCGTGACGCACTTCCTGAGGCCAGGTTTCGCGGAGTGTCCTCTCTTGTCTTTTCATTTCTCTATGCCTCCATGGAAATCATGGGAAGTACAGGCTTCGGTTTGTATAGGGTGAACTGGCGAAGTGTCTATGGACTTTTTTTCTACAGTTTCAGTTTCATTCTTCGCGCAGCGCGGGTATTGGGGTGCGGTGAAAGAAGCTGAAACAGTGCCTTAGTTTTTCGAAGAAGCTGACGGCCACTGGATCTCCTGATTTGCTGCGATGTTTGATCTTTACGACTCGTATTTGACAGTTTAAACGCAGCGTCGTCCACTCACCGCTGCACATAGATGTAGCGTCTCATGGAAGTGCAGGATATTGCCTCAAGTTTATGTTTTTCACGAGTGCGTTGCTCGACTTCACAACAAAACCAGAGGTGCGTTGAGGGCATACCACTGGGACCACTGCGACAGACGCACCTAGCGTCGCAGAATAAGAAATGATAAGTGTTTCACTTTTAATACTGTACTGTTATTTCCATAAATAGATATTACACACTTTTGAGAGTGTTGTTAAAAATCACTTCATTAAACCTTGATGCTAAATCTGGAACGCAATGGCACAGCGATGCAAACTGCTATGGTTGAATTCGCCCAGGTTTCACTTTTGCCATCTGGTCGCAAAAACTTCTTGCAAAAAAGTTCTCGCACAAACAACTGAAGCAAGTCTAAATTAAATTTGTGCTCATATCATTTTGTTTTACACCAAAAAAAATAAGCGTCGCAAATCTCAAGAACGTAATCCATCCTAAGCGCATCCGAAGCCTGTACTTCCCACAATTCCCATTGGGGTACAAGCGCCACTGAAGGAGCCCGCGTAGACACTAGCGCCAGATTCCGCTCTAGCTATTATTGTATGAAACTTTATGGTGCCCATATACGTGACGTCAATCGGTAACGAAATATACGACTGGTGCAAACTTGATAATACTGACACGCGTGTCATGTAAGAACATGACAACATGCCACGCTCATAGCGTGCTCGCGGCCATTTTTCTAGCTCCACATTACTAAATTTGGTATTACGTGATGTTAATTGATTGCGGAGGTAAATGACACATCCAAACATGATAATCATGACACGGAAGTCATGCACGGCATTATGCACCTCCACCTCGTAACTTTGCGCGGATTTTAAAGTGACTTATGAACATTTCTCATTCGTGCTTCGCATATGAGTGTTTCCTTCTGTGCGTGGGATCTGCCAATTTTTTCTAATAAATTTCTCCGCCATCTTTCAGGATGTCAATTGTTACCTTATCCTCCCCAGTGGCCTTTTCTCTTTGAATTTTTTTAGGGCTTTGATTACTTTTTCTGTGGTTACTGGTAGGATGCCGAATTCCTATGGACTATTATTGTTTCTCATGATATCTTCCTGGTTGTTTTTCTTCGGTACAGCTCTCTGTAGAACTCCTCCGCCACCTCCACCATCCTATTTATATTGGTTACGGCACTGCCTTCCTTGTCCCTTAATGCGTATACCTGATTTTTGTCTACACCAAAGCTTTTAGGCTTATGCCACTTTTTACAGCCTGCTAATTTCTCTACATGTTGTACCTTCTGACATCGCCTACCTTGCGTCTATTGATTAAGTTCGAAAGCTCCATTATAGCTCTATTTTGTCAGTTGCATTTGAAGAATTCATAATTTGTCATCCTTTGGTAAGATTTTTCGTCTCCCGAGATAGCTTGCCAGTGTCCTGTCTAACGGCTGTACCTTTAATTTGCATTGCACAATCTTTGATGATACTAGTAAGATTATCGTTCATGGTGTCAACCCTAACGTCGGTTACCTCGTTCAGTGCCTCGAATCTATTCTGGAGCGAAACTCTGAAATTCCTTACTTTCACTTTCACGGTTAGTTCATTCATTGGCTTTTTAAAGACGATAGTCTTTCTTGGGGACAATTTTTGGTCTGTCTGTAGGTCTGTACTTTTGTCTGTCTGCCCTAACGATACCTCAAACGGCACCAAACGGCCAACCCCATTTGCAGCGCCTACCAATATTGCTCAAGGTTTTGCGTTCATAGCTGTGTGATTGTCAATTAAAAAGCAATTATAGCGCATATCTAAGGCGCCACAACAACGCTTCGATGTTTTGTATGTCTGCCTTTATACTAGAAGAGGCACACACAAGTAACTCTAAGGAATGTAGCGTTTTATCGCGCTGCGCTGACAGTGCAACGCGATGCTCAGAAAGATGTTTCCAACGCTTTGCCACGACGTCACGGTGGTGGCACCGGTCCATCGCTCTGCGTTCTACAACTTATGACTTCCGAGACTGGCGCGCATATTTCTCCGCGAGCTGCACGCCTTCGTTTTCGAAGTTAACTGCTAGATTGCGCTTGTGTCTTACGTGCCTCGATGCGCTCGTTCGCCTCCGCTACACGCTCGGGGCACTCTAACGCAGCGCCTTCAGAATAACATTCACCAATTTTCTTGCGCAGCACATCAAATAAACGTTTTGTTCAGTCTCTCCAGACGCAAGAATATCATCTTTCGTCGACATTTGCGGTGTAACATGCAGATTTGGAACCAATTTTTTTTCGTACCTGTTTTTGTCTTTGATTTTTTTAAAAATCTAGGTGGATACGAGCTCTTACCATACTGTGGTCACTGCATCGGACCTTGCCAACAACTTCTATATCCTGTACAATGCCTTCGTGTGCTCACAGAATGAAGTATATTTTATTTGAAGTTTCGTCATTTGGACTTCGCCACTCCCACTTATGGTTAGCTCATTTTCTAAAGAAGGTGTTGAAAACCAATAAGGCGTTACATTCTGCGAACTTCACTAGTATAACTTCCTCTGGAATTTCTAGAGCCGATGCCATATTCCACCACTGCATGATCTCCAGCAAGTTTCTTGCATACTTTGGCATTCAAGTTGCCCATCGGAGTAGTATACTGTACCTTTACTTTATTATAGACTGATTCTACGTTTTCATAGAAGCGTTGAACTAAATGGTCATCATGACTTGATGTAGGCGCGTTGGCTTGTACCACATTCATCTTATACGTTTTGTTAAACCAAATTATAATACCGGCCACCCCATAACTGTTGCTATAGTATTCCTCTACATTGCAAGCGATATTTTTTGGTATAAGAAACCCCACCCCTAGTTCTTTTCTGTCAACTAATCCATGATAGCATAGGACCTGTTCGTTCTTCAGCACCGTAAAGGCCTCACGTGTCCTTTGAACTTCGCTGAGCCCTGTTACATCTCATTGAACACCCTCTATAAGGACAGCTAGACTAGCTTCACTAGATAGCGCTCTAGTGTTGAACGTTGCCAAGTTCACATTACAATGGCAGCCTGTCCTGTCCCAAAGATTCTTAGCACCCTCCACTGCGTCGCAGGTCTGACCACCGCATTGGACAGTTACTTCGCAGCTTCTGGGGACTAAGGGCCAAGAGTTAATTGCTGTAGTCATGGAAGGTAGTGACCAAGTACTGCATCAGCACCATCCTGCACTGTTGAGGAAATACATTACTGGCAGGTGGTCGCCAATGAGGCCTCACCCCATACCTTTTCTTGTTTTTTAAACGATTCTTTTATTACGCGTTTTAAGTAAATATATGGTTCGTATTGATCCGGCATCTGCATACGAACCGAAGTTGTCATTGCATGCTTCATTCATGCTTTTTTCCATTCATTCGTCATTCCATGCCTTCCCTGATCATGCGTACTGTACGTTCAGAATATGCTTAAATATTTTAGCGTACCCGGATACGTAAAAGCAACAGCATCCCGAAATTATGGTACGATTATGAGGAATGCCGTTGTGGAGTGCTACACAAATATCAACCATTTGGTGTTCTCTATCGGGCACTGACATTTCAAAGTACAAGGTCTTCTACAATCCTAAGTCCAACTAAATGGGACCGACACCCCCATGATAGAAAGTACGACCTTGGGGTCACAAGCCGAGCACAGTAACGGTTCATTCATTAGAGCGGACAACAAAGAAAGCACCTTAGTATATTTTTGTAGTACCTGCCAATAACTCCGCAATATCTTACCGAGTGATGCCCGCATTAAGCTTCCGCTATGATATTGGGCAAGACGATGCCTTTTATTTTCTCGTTCTTTACGTATTTGGAAAAGAAACGTGCTACAAGAATCTTTATAGGGCTGTACAGCTAAAAACACGCAGAATCTGCCACGTGCAGCCCAAATACCTCAAATTTCAAATAGACCATGCAGAGAATGTCAAGAGGGAGAGAGAGAGAGGAAAATCAGGGAGGTTAACTAAGCTTGGTCCTGTTGGCTACCCTACACTTGGGGTGGGGGAAAGAGAGAATAATAGAAAGGAAAGAGATAGAAAAGAAGAGGAGTAAGAAAGAGAAGGATGAAGAGTGAACTCGAGACTACACAGCATGGTGTCACACTGTTCTTTAACAAATGGTCGTGAAGTCTGGTGGTTCTTAAGAAGTGCAAGATGGCTTTCATGGCTTTGCGTGCATGGGAGACCGCCGGCCAAGGTCCCAGGATCTTCTCTTCTGTGAGCGGCCGTGAATCCAGCTGACGGAGCTTGGCTTTCATAATACTTCCAGAATGTCAAAAACTACAATCTCTAGATGGTTAAGATGATAGACAATGTCTCGGAGTTCGCCGCAGTCACGTGGGAGCAGTAAAAAACAACGCTTCCCTGCAAGACCAAATGAATGCTTGCGATGATAAGAAATTATTTCAAGAAGCAGGGCTGGCCGCGAACACTTTTAGATCCACACTCGCGTACCTCTACAAAACCTTGGTGTAAGAAAATACAGCCACTTCAAGGAGTTAGCATCTCTTCCGGTTGACAGCGCAGCACACGTAATGATACGCCGCACTTAGTGATAGCTGTACGCTGATGCTAGCCGAGCTAGCATCGTGCACGTGGCAGTGATGGCGACTTCGCCTTTCGAATCAAAGATTTCAGCTGGTCTAGTGACTCCCCTCTCCTGTAGTTTGTTCGTGCACCTTCAAGATGAGTGAGCCCTTTGTTGTCTGCTTGAGTACCGATCGACGGTGAGCTTCGAACTATGAATGACGTTCGCGCATTTGCTCTCCATGCGACGGAGATGGGCTGGTCACATTACTTCTCTGCTGTGGAACGCGGAGTGCTTACGGCACACGCGACTGCTTAGACAGGACACGTCTCATCGACTCCGGCCTCCGTCTGGACTCCTTCGACTCGAGACAACGGGGCTTTGCCGACTATGGCTTCGTGCCGCCTTCACCAAAGTTTTCGCCTTCTGAATCGGCATGGAAGACAGTGCTGCTTGCGGTCATTGCGGCAGCGATGAAACTATAGAGCACGTTCTCTGTCTCTGCCCTCGTTACTGCGTGCAAAGACGGCAACTAGCTGCTGCGTTAGCTCGCCTTGACGACAGAGCTTTGTCTGAACAATAAGTGATCGAAAGGCGACAGGATTTGTTTGCTCACAGAAAATCAGTGAAGGCCTTACTGAACTTTTTGCGTGGCAGTGGCCTATCGTATAGAATATAGCACCCCAGCCCCCCCCACTTCTTTTTTTGCGCGCGTCTATTTCCCTTTTCGATATCTTTCCCATCTTTCTTCCCCATTCACCCTTCCCCTAGTGCAGGGTAGCAAACCGGATGCTCCATTTTCTGGTTAACCTCCCTGCCTTTCCCTCATTTTATTCTCTCTCTTTAGCAACCTTCATCGCCCCTGCTCACATTCTTTTACCCACGGGTATAGAACATTCGATGCGTCGATGATGTTATCGATACAAACTTAATAGAGAACATGACTGTGACACTAACAGCAAAATTTCGTCAAGAGTGTCAGTATTACTGGTATCGCCCCCAGAAAATCAAGATTGCCGGAAAGATCAAATCGGAAGAAAAAGTGGTGCAGTGAAAGTGGTTTCTCGGAGAAGAATAGACGAGTCTGCAGCGTGTGCTTCCTCGGAGGACCAAAGTGGGGAGCCTAAGAATGCGGCAATCTCACTTCTGCTCGCTTCGCTGCTTTCCCGTGTCAGGATGTTTATGTTTCTTTTAAGGGCACCTGCTCATACACTAGGCAAGGCATTGTTGTTGCTAGTATACGTATGAGTATACTGCGATGGTTCGTGATACGGAAATGTGAAAACGGAAGAGGTTGAGTAGGGCGCGTAATCGGAATACCCGGAGGATTGTTCGTCTGAAGCTGTAGCAACAGGCCATGAGGAAGCGCTGCGCGCGTTACAGCTGCCATTGTAGCCAACTGATTTAGTACCCCATTACCCAGGATGTTCTTCGACTTGAGGCATCACCTACCACAGCTCCCACTTGTTCATCCACAACTTAGTGTTCATGCCAAGGTTAGGTAAGTTGCTGATGCCAGTATTTCAATTTTTTAAGTGTGCAACAGGCCAGATAAAAAACAGAAAAAAAGTAAGAAGTATTCATATCATAGGCCATCTGATTTTTTTTGAAGAATTGAGATTCTTAATTTACTGTAGTTTGTTTCCTCCGTTTTTGCGCGATTGATATCGAGGCTGCCTTGTCTGTGAGCACTGATTGCACGTGAGAAGGCGATTCAGCAATGTTTTTATTGTGCCTATTATACCTATGGCATGTTAGTGTGAAAATACGCTAAACAAAACAGGTGCTGAAGGTCTAAAAAAGTGCGAATACCGTACAACTGAACATGTGTGGCCGAATGATCACGCACCATGACCTAGTTGAATTGTGTCTAGTTTTTTTTTTGACACCATCAGTTTCATGTTTACATCATCAGTGCTTATCTTCATAAGTGTTTTTTGAGATCACTGTATTGAAGTCAGAGTTATTAACCACGAAAGGCTGGTTAATCTACACAAATATGTAGAAGAGCAGGCAGTAGAGGTAAATTGTGAGGCCGTGTACAGACGGAGGACTGGAATAAATGTGATGACGCGCGCTCTTGCGAAACAAAAAAATAAAACAACAATACGGTTATCAGAATACTCACTGAAAAAAAGACAGAGATTCATGAGGACATCGCATTTTTTTAGTGTGAGACATGACAACATGAAGTCTTTTACAAACTTACTACGGATGAAAACACTCAGTCAGACAGGCATGAGATAACAATTCTAACAATGACACTACATTACATGCGGTGAAAAACAAGCGCACACATGGGAAAAATGAGTGTGCAAATTTCTCCCAATGGGCAATAGTGAAAATAGGTCTACGAAACGTAGACTAAGTTATTCAACGTTAAAAAAAAAACTTTGACTTATCTCTTAGACCACAGCTATACATGAAAACTCCCACAGCTCGATGACATCACTTATCGTGGACTATATGAACACATCAATTCGGATCATTGCACGTCAGTGGGCAATAATATCGATGAACGCCGAGAACATGCTAGCATTGAAAAGATTATTCTTACAGTGAAACAGCTTCCTGGAAAAAGATCTAATTTTGCCAGGCTCTGGTGAAGTAAGGCGACGCAAATAATGGCTCCTGCAAGGTCATCGGGCCTTTAGGACTTCGTTATGCAGCTATAGTGGAAAAAAGGTAACATATTCAGCGTTTGAAACGTTTTGGATACGATTAACACCTATGGTACGCCATCAACACCCACTTTTGGTTACTGCCCCGTAAGCTGCGCGAAAGCCACTTAAAGCTCACCTGTATTCTTGGACAGCATTTTTACTTTCTACATAAGCCACGTGCTCATAATTACGCTGATAGAGTAACGCGGGTCACAATTTTCTCGCAATCACACGAGAAATGTCATTCGCATTGTCTCCGGTGCAGATAGGCTAAGAGACAGTGCACTTTATTACGATCCTTAGGCGCAACTGACCAAAGTTAGTGGCATATGGGGCAGGGGGGGGGGAGGCTATTAGTCCATTCGTATCACACCTATGCCCTTGAGCAATCGTTCACTTCTCCTTGTGGAGACGGTGATTTTATACACCTTCTTTCATCATACGTACTCAGCCCTTTGCGTTGCTTCGAGCTTTACCACGATTCAACAACTGTTGTTGCACGCTATCACACAACTGTATGCTGCCGCTGAAAAACAGACTGCGTATGCGCTACTACCGCTGCTGTGATGGCTGATAGATAGCGTTGAGCGTTACGAACAGTATTCAGCGGGTGTGGCACTGCTGTTCTATGAAGAAGGCCGAAGGAACTCGGGAACAGATGAACTCGGAACATTTTGATGTGCGTCTGCTTCTGTGCTGCCCTGTTTTCACTGACCTGAAAATAATGCCAACACACCAAGAAATAGTCTATTGCGAATTTGTAAAGGTTACCAAAATATGCGTAAAATAAATGTTATTCTACGTAGATCCTTCACGAGGCAACAACTCGGTGGCAAAAGGAGCAATGCGACGACAGAACAGGCAAAGGCAACAGGAACACGGTGTTTGTGTTGTCTTGATCTGTTCTCTTGTGTTCGTGTGTACATGCCTCCATTTCGGTTATCGTAAATGCTCATAAACCAGTTCAACTCTCTGTTGTTCTCAGCACAATGAAAAAGAATAACTACCAATTTAACTAGCAGACACTCAGCAGCTAAGGACGTTCACCTGCATTGCGTCCTGTACAGCAGGACATACACAGATTTTGCACACTCGTTGTAGGCCACACAAACAAGATCAATGTATACGCGCGCTGCAATCTGGTGATGACGTCAGACTTTTCGCGCGAAATCTTCCTGTGTCCTACCATTGCTGCATTCGGACTTCGTTCAATTCGTAAGCCTCCGTGATTGACGACGCAGATGACGATCCAGTCAGAGCAGCGAGACGTGAGCAAATCTGTCGCACTTTGAGAGAGTTACGTTGCAATGGCTCCCCCACCAGCAACACTGACAGTCGGAAATATAGGCACGTTGTTGCATAGTTTTGTGACACTGCCGAAAGAAGTGGTACGTTTCACAACAGCAAACTACAGAAGTACTGACAAGAAGGCGGAAGATAAATAGGTTTGGCACAGCCGGCACAATTGGTAATCAAGGTTTTTTTTTTTTTTTGAAATGGTGTAAAGACCAAAATACGTGACAAAAATTATATGCGTCCTTCACTTTTGTTAGTGTTAATTTTAAAATTCCACAAGAACAATTTAAAAGTTTTCGTGTATAGGAAATTTGTGTGCGAAACTCCTGTGCAAGTTTATCTGTTTTGCACGCAAAAAAGCAATATTGAATAGGAGTACTTCTGCAATCATCTATGAAAGCAGGAGCAACCTGATTAACGTAGCCCCGCCGAAGTGATCTAGTAACTAAGGTACCCGGCTGCTAAATCCGGGCTGCGGGGGCTACATTTTCGATGGAGGCGAAAATGCTGTAGGCCCATAATCTTTCATAAGCGTCTTTCATAATCATATGCTGGCTTTGGGACGTGAAACCTGATATATCAATCAATCAATTTAGTTAACGCATGAACTTTGCAAAGAAACATGGTGTGGTGAGGCCATAATGACTCCATGAAAATCACTGTGTGACACTGTGGACATTCAAGGAGGCTAAGTACTGCATTGGGCCTCATCAGTTTGAAAGAATTGCACTGTGTATAATGAAAAAAAAAAGCCCGTTCAATAGTTATCAGCCCTTCTATTACAAATATGAAATGTCACAATTAGGGGGGGGGGGACATCTTAGCACTGTGCAAGAGGACGTAATGTTTGAAGCACAGTTGATAAACTAAATACACCCATTACGCTTGAATTACTAACTATTAGTCCGAGAACATCTGCATGCTCACTGGCAAAGTTTTCGGAATCTACAAAGCGCGACACCGTAACTCCAGTTCAAGAGGCACCGCCCAAAGCGTCAATGTCCATATGCCGAAAAGCTGCACGGTAACCGCACTCCGGCTTGAAGTATCCGTCCTATACACAGTCGTGGAAAGGCGTGAGTGGCCTGGTGATTCGTCGCCTCAACTTGGCCATGTTGTCTGTGATGAGCTTGTTCTCTGGGTTTAATGAGTGGGCAACTTGATAGTGTCGAAAGGCACTTTGGTAGTCACTCTGTGGGACAATGGATAACATAAAATGTTAGCCAGTAGATCGCACATGAAATTTTTTGCGTTGGATAATCAGTTGTTTATGCACAAGTGCAGCTCTTGTAAGAGAAAATGCAAGGAATAAGCAAACAAGTATTGTGTGTTTTGGCAAAGGAAATGAATATTGAAGCATGATAAAACAAATTTCAGAAATGTTTTAGCGAATATCGCAACTTCAATGCTCACCTCCAAGTGTCTGATCACAGCGAGATTCAGATGAGCGTGAGCAAGACCAGAATCTAGACGAATGGCCACTTCGTAACTCTGAAACAAAAAACAAAATGGCCTTTTCTGTTTTTTATGTATGTTATTATATGAAGAACACGTAGGGGGCATAATAATGACATAATTTAAGTGGCCACCTCTAGATGCATGTCTGACGACTGTCTCTTAGGAAAACAATTCATAAGAAATCCACAATTCTGTGGCACTCATCTTTTATTTTCCCTGAAACATTTGCACAGAAAATTTTTCAGCTTTAATTCTGCCTTCGACGGCACAGCACATCTATAGATAATAAACGAACAACAATATTGAGTGAACAATCAAAGACGTAACCTTATAGAATGTTTGTTCATGGACAAAATATTTTTGTATTCATAAAAACCAAAAAATGTATGAGTAGTATTATAGCTTTTTAAAGCGATATGTGATTATATTACTGTTTGATTTGGGTTCAAACGTTTTCACACTACTATCTTTAAACTGTTTATTAGCTCCGAGTGAAAATGTAGCCAGATTTAAAAAAAAAACTCCGATTTTGTGAAACAGCTGCTTTTTGACCTAAAGTTATACTTTTACAATATTTTTGCTAATTTTGTTACTTTGTACGCACACCTTTCTGCCCATGCGAAAGTATCTCCAAATTACCGCATAACTTTGGCTGAACTTACTGAAACGAAATCTCAGACAATATAAAACCCTAAAGCTTTCGCAACAGAATTAATCAGTTCAAGCTAGTTCGAGTTAGAAACATATGCTAATTCAGTAAAAAATACCTCATTCAAAGAACCAACCTTTGCCGACGAGCTGAGGTCGCCCAAGTCCTTCAGTATGTCACCGTGATCGCTGTGTATTTTCGCACAACGCAGGTCATCAACATCGCATAGCTTTAGAGCCTTTAAAATGTAGTCCAGTGCCTGAAATATTAGAGAGAAATATAAACAACCTGATGACTAATCCACTGATCATAAACGTCAGTGCGAGAAAGCATAGCAGTTCGGACAGTCACTAATTGTATTCAAGACAGCATGGGCAACTTAATTTGCTGTATACAATTGACACATTGTTTATTTAGGTAAAATAAAGATGTATAAGACAAGTTCTTTTAAAATCAAACAAATTGTTTACGCATTTTTCAGGCGTAAATTTCCATTCGGGCGCTTTTTACGGTCTCTTCAACAGTACCGTAGTTATAGAGCACCCTGCGTGGAATTGGCTTGGCAATGTAATGTAATGTCCAATAAGTGCCTTCTTCGAATAATTGGTAAGCAGATCTGAGAAAATTAGTGAATCACATCTTGGTTCGATGTCTAGATACAAAACTTGGCCACTCCAGACCCCAGCCCACAATTTGGCCACTTGCTAGGCATTTAAATTATCTTGAGACGTTAATCACCACTTACTGCTTGCTGCCTGAAGATATTTGACAATAAAAACAAAATCGCATGCTTGCTCGCAATTTTCTTTACAGTGATGTAGTGCAAGAAATGGAACCATTATTTCTCGCAGAAAAATCAAGTTACCTGAGCTATAGGGATAACGGGAAACATTATTACAGGGAGTGCAGATTTACCCGCGCTATTACATTCGGTGAAATAATACAACGGCAGAGGCCAGTGATATGTTTCTGTGGAAAATGCTGAGGGAGAAATAAAGAGCGATGATTTTAAGTACGGGCACGCAAGGAAAACATTGACAAGCAAGCGATATTTCGCGCAGAAACAAATGCTTGGTTCGCACACAAACAAAACAACTTGGTTGTCCAATTTGGTATAAGGTGACAAGTACCTCGACTGTGCGGTTGATGTGGTTGTATAAAAGGGCAGCCGTGTGCAACGCTCCTCTGTCGGTGCTGTTGTGTTCAATCACATCCAGTAAGAGGTCTTCAGCTGCTCGAAAGCTTCTGAGCTGAATCAGGAGCTGAGCCTGAAAATAAAGTTAAAGTAATACACCATAAGAACGGCTATTTGGACTAGTTGGTTGGAATTCATAGTAATAAGGGCTGCAGCGCGAGCACGAAGGTGCCTTGCCTCGCCTTTCGTTTCCCGTTTCTTCTAGCACCTTCGTGCTCGCGCTGCAGCCCTTATTAAAATGAATACACCATAAGCTGCTTTCCACAGCACGCTAAATCGGTACAGTACTCATTTATAGCCTTTACATAGTGAAGTGCGAATACAAACACGTTCGCTCATAGAAATGCAGATATTTAACACGTGTGAATGCAGCAGTGCCTAAACAGCTACTGCAGCAACGAACATCAGCACGCTTTTCACCTCTCGTAACATATAATTCAAAATTACTTTAACGTCAACCTCACACAGTCACAAATATACCCCTTCTTTGATTGCACACACTCTCGAGAATGTATTCTATATTTTGAAGAATTCATTATTCTTTTTTCTCAGCCATGCACCTTGAGAGGATTTAAGTTGATTTAAATGCATGCACACGCGTCCGGTACTCTTGTATCACCTTGGCTGGTATTACGTCACTGTCTTTCTAAACTAAATTTTTGCATGAAAGTCGCGCTACAAACACAAATGCTTTCAGCCGTTCGCGGTGTGTCGCAGACATCAACAGAGAAAGTTGGGTCAGTTTATTGGAAATACGTTTACGATTCTGGCGGCTCTTTTGTGTTGAAGAGGCAATGAACTATAGCCTGTACTTAAAACTGTGCCTATTATTTATTACAGCCATCTCGCCTGACAGTAAATAGCAAAAAAGACAAGAGATCTTATGTGCTTAAGTTAGTCATAAGAATAGAACAGAAATGGTCTGCCTTTTAATATGATGTTTCTCTCTTGTGAAAAGGAGCAGTGCGCGAAGGCCAATGATGCCACATACTAGGTGTTAACAAAGATTTTATTGGTAGAATCTAAGTTCCGCTTGGCGTCCTTGACTCACATGGTGAACCTTGCTTTCACGGTGCTCCGGGAAACGCCTGTGAATATCCTCAAACAGCTCTCTTGCTTCGGCCAGGCGGCCAGCGTTGACGTAGAACACAGCCAGGTTGTCCATCACCTGTGGATCCGGCTCAACAGCGAGGACCCTGTCCGTTAAAGAAGAACACATGATATCAAAGAAACTGAAACTGCAAAAATTCGACCTGTGTGCCAGATTCACGTATAGCGTGCATGGTGCTGGCTTAACAGCAACGTACGTTTAGTGAGGCTTCTTGAGCGACCGTCCCACATTTGCTCTACATCATTTGTATATACGATGAAAAACAACTCTGATACGATGTGTCAAAAGTTATCTTGTAGGAAGCCAAGCTTTTGAAACATGGTTGGAAAACTCACTCCCAGATACTCGTGATGTCATGCTATGGTAGATGTCACTCAGCAGCTCATTCATTCAAATTGACAACGCGAATATTAAGGCAACATCAGTGTTACCTACTAACTACATCTGAAGCACTAATTGTAACACTAGTGCTATCTGAAAGGCTAGAACACACTAGGGGGCATCGATGCGCAGTTCCTACAAAGACACATCTAGGAAAGTATTACGTAAAACACGAGTATACATTACATTAGATCAGAGAGTGGTTTTGGGACGTTAAACCACACATATCAATCAATCAACGAGTATAGATTACATTATGTTAACTACGAGGAAGCGTCTTGTAAGGAAGCCATCACTGGAACACAAACACTCAGTGACGGTACTTTGTTCAGATTTTCTCCCTAACAACATGGACCAGCTAGTGGCCTTCAATGACATCGGTCTATGCTGAGAATACTTGTCTTACGACGTTTTAAACCAACGCTCACCTTTCTTAAAGCTCTACCGCGGCTTGGCCTGCTGAATCGAAAACGTAAGAAACTCTTGATTTGAGGCAATGGGCGTAGTTCTGATGGTTCAGGGGCATCAGTAATATGTATATGTTGCAAAAGAACCTGCAGGAAATTTAATCAATTGATCCTCTTTTTAGGTTAGCTGTTATGACATGTGGTCAGTATGTTGTCACAACAACCAGAAAATTGATAGGTTAATGTAGTTCTATGCACCAAGGTCGGCTGTTGGTATACTGTCTGACCTCTTGTAGAGACTCTCGGCCTGCATGTTGAGGTTCATGCTGTGAAGGCTTCTAGCTGCGTTCAATAGTGCCACGGTGTGGTTTTGCTGGATGTCGATAGCTTGCTCATACTGTGCCATGGCCTCTTCAGCACGGCCTGCACAAAAGAGCACATCCATGATTACTTGAATAAAAGCATCAAAATGCAGAATATTGCAACAAGTAATTCTTATCATATTAGAAATGACAAATTATAAAACCAGGGTGTCATTTGTGCGAAGCGGCAGGTATATACTTCAGATACCAACAGCCATTTTCGTTGAACAACTCTACAATCTGTCTTTTCAGCAATTTCTGCTCGCTTGGAATTTCCAAGTTCGCTGTTTGAAATTATTATCGACAAACGTGCCATGTATCAGCGCCTCCAAACGCTTAATTATTTTACCGCTCCTGCACCATATCATGTTTATACCGTTAGAAAGGTCGGAGGACGTTCTAAAAATATAACGTCCGAACATTGAATCAGGAAATGCGTTCAGTCGTCTTATTAGGAGGAAGGAGGAGGAAGAAAGTTTAAGCGGAAAGACAGGGGGGTTAGCCGGTTCTTAGACTGGCTGGCTACCCTGTGCTGGGGTAGAATTGTGACCTGTACGTTGAAATGGGACCTCAGAAAACTTGTCATACGTTGCCTCGCCGCGGTGGTCTAGTGGCTAAGGTACTCGGATGCTGACCCACAGGTCGCGGGATCGAATCCCGGCACCAGTGAATGCATTTTTAATGGAAGCAAAAATGGTGTAGGCCTGTGTGCTCAGATTTGGGTGCACGTTAAAAAACCCGAGGTGGTCGGAATTTTTGTAGGCCTATTCTACGGCGTCTCTCTAAACCGCATAGTGGTTTTGAGACGTTCAACCACACATATCAATATCAAATCTTGTCATACATTGCAGTAACAATTTTCAAGTGATTGCCTGATTTGGCTTAGATACAGCTTACCAGACGAGTTACCAGTTATTTAGCTATTGAAGAAGTACTTAACACCTTTTATAGATAGCATGACTGTGAACTTAATAGGAATGAATAGAAGCCACAGTACAGCCGGCCTCACCGTGTGAATGAAGGAATGTGCCATAGTTGTTGCGGGCATCCGCATTTCGGTCATCGCTGCGTAACGCCATCTGGTGCAACCTCTCTGCTTCAGCCAGGTCACCTTTTTCAGCCGTGAGGGCCGCAAGTGACGAGTACGCCTCGCAGAAGTCGGGACCAAGCTCCACTGCACGTTCCAGCAGGGCTCTTGCGACGTCCTTTTGGCCTTGCTTGCTGCACGTGGGAAAAGAACGCAAACTGTCAAGTTTCCCCTTTTTCGCCCCACCATGGTAATCCAGTGACGAAGGTACTCGGCTGCTGACCCGCAGGTTGCGGGAACGAATCCCGGCAGTGGTGACTGCATTTTCGATGGAGGTGAAAATGGTGCAGCCGCGTGTGCTCAGATTTGGGTGCACGTTAAAGAACCCCAGGTGGTCGGAATTTTCGGAGGCCTACACTACGGCGTCTCTCTGAACCATATGATGGTTTTGGGACGTCAAACTCCACTTATCACCATCATCTTCATTACTTCAAATTTTGCGCATTTTTTTTTTTCAGTGCGTAGCGCACTGAAGTCAGATTCAAGAAACCAAGCCAAACCAATATAGCTGTACAAGGGACACTTACAATAAAAATGCGCCATCTACAGCTGCGATTCTAACTTGGGCCTTTTGAGTGGGAAGCGGGAATTTTACCCCTTCGGATCCACCCGCAACTCTTAAATCGACGACACAACGCAGGCTACCGACCGCAGTGCCACAAGCGGGTTGATCCTGTTTGGGCTTCATTTTTCAAAGCTGGGACCGGGCACTCCTCTCTTTTAGTAGACTCTAACTTAACCAAACTTTGAGTAAATTGCCAATATAAAGCAACGGAAACATCACGTGTTACCAATAACATTCCCACTTAGCGAAAAAAAATCAAAAACAGATAACACACCACCGCATCGCACTAGTCGTGAAGATAGTCTATCTCACAGTAGAATAAAGCGAGAGACGGCTTGCTGGTGTGTTTTATGCCCAATTTGTTGGAGCAATAACTTCGAATAACTCTCATTTTTGTCTTTTTGCGATATTTTCAAAGCTCTGGCGTCTTCTCCAGCTTACGTGTGCTGTCGGCT
This sequence comes from Rhipicephalus microplus, assembly GCF_043290135.1. Taxonomy (NCBI): domain Eukaryota; kingdom Metazoa; phylum Arthropoda; class Arachnida; order Ixodida; family Ixodidae; genus Rhipicephalus; species Rhipicephalus microplus. The sequence continues at coordinate 4,941,035 of NW_027464598.1, read as the reverse complement.
GACGCACACTGCGTGACTGGTGTACGTCAGTCAAACTGGACGGCACCTGAACAAGCGTCAGAAGGAACGTAAGCGTGCTTTAAATAGTGGCACGGGAAGCAACTTGGCAATTAATTGGAGCCTACAGTGCACGTCAGCCCATTGGGCACCTTATCTGGAGCAGAACCGAGGCCATACGGAAATGGTACAAGAACAGCATCACGAGTGGCCAAGAATGAGACCAAGATTCATGTAGCATGGCAAGCAGAGGACTATTCTCTTTCGGCGTCATTAGCAGTGAAGCAGGCAAATACGCGTTAATTTTTTTTTTTTTGCTATATGAAAAAGTGTTTTAGGGGCGAAGCTCCTTAAGGCATGGCTTGTGCATTCCGTTGTGGAAGTACGTAACGTGTGGCACATACCCCAAGGAGGATTATCTTCCTTGACATATCCGCATACCAGTGGCACGCACATATCCGCATGTTTACATGTTACGAAAAACGAAGCACGGCGTCGTCATCACGCGCTCAGTGTTAACAAAGCACTGACAGCAGAAATGTGATACATACTATCATTTAGTCCTTCAATTGTCCGCTGGACGGCGCTACTTGTATATGATGAATATATGATAAAAAGAAGCGAAATGTCGGTACTGGAAGTGTTTACTAGATGGACGGACGGCCACACGGACGGATGGACAGACAGACAAGCAGGTGGACGGACAGGCAGACAGACAGACAGACGGGACGGACGAAAGAACGAACACTCGAACGGATTGACTGACGCACGGACTGACGCACGAATGTACGCACGAACGGGCGCACGTACGGTCGGATGGACACACGGACGGAAGCACGGACGGATTGATGGACGCTTCGCCCCACTCCTCATCACTCATTCCGTGGATATGCTGTGAATTTTGTTTAATGGCTTTCTATTTACAATCAACGAAAAATAATGTTTCGTTGCAAGTGTGCCTCGTTCCTCTCAGTTTTTAACCTCGCTACACCCACACCTTGGTAGAAAAGTCACACGTACCTGTAGATATTCGCCAGGTTAAAATGCGCCCCTGAGTGGTTTGCATTCACGTTCAAGGCGTACCGGAAGTGGTGTTCAGATTCCTCCGCTGACGTCAGCACAGTGCCCAAGTTATTGTGAGCGCTGGCGTGATTTGGCCACAACCTGGGGAAAGCAGAAAAAGTGTTCAAAGATCACCTTATCGCATTACGCCCCATCACCTGCTACAGTATGCCACGTCCTCACCCACGCAAGCGAAGGCTTCAGTAATCGCAGTAAAAATAAATATTCTTTCTCGCTTGTCTGGGCCTGAACAAGCGTAGGTAATGCCATCCCGTTCAAAGGTTCAATGGCCACAGACCATATTAAAAAAATATAGCTTCTTTGGTTGGTATACCTAGTGCGAATGCCCGGATTACGTCGTATAAAAACCTGCATGCCTCATTTTATGATTCGGATGGTATCCTTTGAGTACCCTGTTTGTGGTGCAGTCTTTTTCCTTCAATGTCACGCGACGTTCGGTGACAAAAAGAGTGAAAACCACTTCATGCATAAAAACAAAAAATAAGCCCTATATGAAGAATGCTTCCTGACAAGAACACTGCATATAGGAAACGTTGAGCAAAGGTTACAGCGACTGAGAACTCACGCAATTGCTAGCCGGTAGTGTTTTATGGCCAAATCCAAGTTACCAATGTCCTTCTGCAGATTAGCGTAATTGTAATGCACTTTTGCGTTTCCTGGAAGGTCCCTTACACCAGATCTGGAACAAACAGAATGCATCATTCATCTAATGTAAGCATGCTGAACGAAAAAAAGAAAGAAAGCGTGCAAGGTTAATTCGCGTTCTACAATTGGCGAACAATGAATGTGAAACAAAAATGAACTGCACGTGAAAACAGTACGAATTTCACCCACTCGAACAGGGCCTCTCTGGACGCCCACACGCTGTTCCTGTTCCAGGTACGGGCAGCAAAAAGCAGCACCAGAATGAAGCAGATGCTCGTGGAGCACCACCGGAGCACTCTAGAGCACCGCATGTGAAGGCGGCACAGCCCTTCGGCCACCAACAAGGACATGCCGATGCTGTAATAAGGAGAATTCCAGTGCGGCAAACTCTGCAGTATCTAATATTTAAATGGAACATCAAACAAGAAACCACACATCACGATGGCAAACGAATAAAAGTCAACAGTTGTGTCATGTCTATGCCAACTTCGTAATATGAGAAGCTCACGTTGATGTCTCTAAAAGATACTGATTGCTTGACGAGCCAAGCGCAACGCGAAAAGCTGAATCATACGCAGCGTTTTGTGAAAAAAAAATCTGCCTTGGAATCAATGCGATGGGAAGCAGCCAGTAAAGAGTCCCATACATTGCTTTTTCGTATTTGGTTGCAAATGAAGTCATTCGTGTTTCGAGATCTAGTTCCCTATTCCGGGTGTTCAATGTTTTGCTTTATGGTTTTCTTAAATTTGAGCACAACGAAAAACATGAAAACCACCTTCGGAGAACACTTTTGTATCCAGGTGGTCCTGTAGACCATAATGGTAGCTCTCAATGTTTCAATCAGCTAGGATTTATAGCATCTTCGGAATTGTGCCCCGGAGCAGTCTAGAATTTCCCCAAAACCAAAAAAGGCAGAACACCCAGGTTCTGTGGAGGGGCAAATGGAAATATTGAAGACAAAATGGACCACTTTGGTGCGCACTGTTAGCGCCGCCTAGCGTAACGCGCGCGCTTTGAATTTGCGCCCCCCTGCGCTGCGTCCGGCTTTTTGCATCGTCTGCTACACTGTGAGCGCTTTTTTTTCGCTATGAATAGAACCAATAAGCTCCAGTCTACACACTTTTAAAGTATATGTATGTATAAAATTACTCACGCCAACGTCGGAATAGAGCATGACGGTTTGCCCCACGAAATTGAGAACTTTCAGTACTTCATCGGTGTGCCTGGTCACCAAGCTTAGCAAAATTTCATCTTCACTGTAGTCATCAAATGAACTGAACAAACAAGCCTCCGAAAATTCGAGGCGTGCTATCTTTCTTGCTGTCGCCATAGCAGCCGTTGCGCGTCGTCTGCTGATCGTCTGCTACGCGCGCGGCACACAACGAAGGCTGGGAATACACAGCGTCACTCCACAAATTTTTTTGGAAGACCTCGGAGCAACAAAAAAAAGTGCCCCAACAAGGTGCCTTTTGGTTACCGAAGATGGTTGGTGCGCACCGGTGCAATTAATCGAATGCGTACAGACGCACTGGTGCGCACCGGTGTGCTTTCCCGAAGATGTCATTAGTAATTAGCTTTTCAATGACTGCAGTAGGCAGAGAGTTTTGTATTGAAAAATTTGAGGTAGTTGCGTTTCCAAACATTTACACGTGGAAGAATTTCCCTAGCATTTCTGTTCTCCGAGGTATCCCGCGGTAAGGTTCAATTGTACTTTGCATCATTAGCATGCAGGGCGGTGTATATCAGTGGAATGTTTTTTTCCCGATGTGACAAATAGCCATAGGTTGGTGTCGCCAACCTGTAGTAGAAAAGCAACCGTTATCATCTTCACCAATGCCCTCGACTTATTGTCAGACTAAACGATGCACGTAACTACCGTGGCCCCTTGGAAAGTAGGTTCGCGCCAGTGCTGACTGTCTTGCACGTGTAGTCATGCTAAGCAAAACTAGGTTTCCACGCAATATCTCGGAGCACAGGCATGCTAGAAGAATTTTTCCAAAGTGTAATTTTGTAGAAACGCAACTGTCTTCCACTTCTAAATACAAATTTGTCCACTCACTGCAATCCCTGAAAAGTTAATTACTGAATCCAAATAATTTTGCCACTGACACCCACCATTATGTTATCAATTTGTGTCCGCCTGGATGCATAACGTATCTGCGAAAATCGATTTCATGTTCTTCCTAGTGCTGAATTTAAAGAAAAACCATTAAGCTTGAATTTGAACACTCGGCATATCACGTGTTTGTCATGCCCAAATGCATGAGCAATATGATATATACACCACGCGAATGAAACCTATAGGTCCTGACAGACTTCTTAGTGGGAACCGGGCTGGATGAGCGCTTGTGATGGTCCAGGGGTTATTATTTATGAAATGATGTGTTAGTATATTAACTGAGAGTAGAATTAGAAAAATTTGTGTCAGAACCTTTTATGACAGTGTGAACTGCTGAAACAAAACAGTTCATTCACACGTTATTTCAACTAGCTTAAATGTGCTATTATGCGTTTTTTTTTAATTTTTTCTGATTGTTCATTTTTATTATCATTCAGTATTGATTTTTTTAATTTCCTTTCGCTGCAAAACTTATCAATATGGAGGAGCTGAGGCAATATGTACGTCAAACTGTCCACAGCAAAACAGTTATAACACAACACAACAGAACAAAAACCCATATGACCGTACGTACATGACCTGGTCATGCATGACCTGCCGCTTACGTTCGTCATGCACTGATGTCCTGCCATACCGACTTTCGTACATATCCTGGTAACAAAACTCCGGAAAACGCACCAATATATTTTGACGTAGGCTATGCAATACATATTAAATGTAGCATGAATTTTATTTTAGAACTTATCACCTATGTTCGTCATACAAACGCGTCAGTTAATAACAATTTTAGAGCATATCAAGCTAGCGAACCGGTCACGAGCACACCGATAGCGTGGCATCTAAATGTTGTTGTTCATGACATGCATATGACTAATTTCATGTTACCACCAGTCAATTACACTTGGCTTGTAGTCGCGTCACAGAATACTAATTTTTGTAGATCAGTGTAAGCAACCGGCCACGAGCACACCATGCGTGGGGAGAGTAAGCCATGCAAAGCATGACATGCATGACATTATTTTCATGTTACTGCCTTTCACTTATGTTTGTTATACAATCACGCTGTATATAGAAATAAAAAGCTTAATCTCAGTATTAGAGGCATTAGTGCAAAAAATACAGAATTGTTGAAGTAAAAAAAAAGAACTGAATAGCTAAAGAAAGTCTGAATATTCTTCTGTTTTTCTCAGATTGCCCAACAACGAAACGAAGTCATAAGTGATTTTTATAGCAATTAGCAGGCAGGAGAGAATGGAGTCGTTAGGACTAACAAGAGGGAGTAGGGGTAATAATCAGTTCCAAGGCTGTGTGCTCCAAGTAACAGAAAGCTGCGAAAAGAGTGTGTGAATGCACACACAAGACTAACTGCAATCGAATATGCGGCGAAATATCTCCGCACCCTCATTTAGGTGGTGATGCCCAAGGAACGGCTTTCAGCTCTCCCATAGTAGAGTACCGAGTACTCTAAATTGTTAAGCGCCTTTTTCCAAACCCACAAGAATAGGTACTGAGCACTGTATCGTATGCTTTCGTTGGCAATGCAAGCGCAAGTTGGTTCGAGACAGCAAAATACCATCTGCGTGGAACGCTGCTGAAGAGTTTCAGTAATAATGAAACTGCAGTAAGCGAATATCTTGCTGCGCAGAGTAGAAAATATATTGTCCCAAAAATACGTATGCAGGGACTCGCAAGAGGAAAGAGAATGCCAGTGACAGCGCCGAACGACCATACCGGGAAATTACTAAAACAGCTGAGAATGCACTTACCTAGGAATTGACATCATGTAGAAAAAAAGGCTTATCCTCTTTTTTTTTCTGGATATGATGATACAAGCCGCTTGATATATTTGTTCGCGGAAGAGCCGTTTGCATTTCCACTATCTTTGAAGAAGCTACAAAGCGATTTGTGCGTGCGTGTACACAACAAATTGTGGCAGTGAAATTGCTGGTTGAACGTCGTACAGAATGGAGAAACACGACCACGTCAAAGAACGTATCGAAAATTCTAATATGTTCACAGAACACCGCGGAATAAAATTTAGCGAGTTCGTGCTCGTGAAGTTTACGTGATATCGATGTAGGAACCAAGACGGGTAATCAGTCGTTAAAAAATAAGGTGCGTTGCAGTTCTTCGTGTGACAGTAGTTCGACTGAAGACGCAGAAACATTTACAAGTGCTTGTCTGCATGTTAGATCAAGCTTCCTCTTGAGTACGTCCAACAGACGCTATTCAGATGCCTCCGAAACCCACACCTCCGGTGAACATGCAAAGTTCCCAAGTTGCTCTGAAATATAGAGGTACAGGGCAACATGGTAACTTAAAGCGATGAAAGAGTCCTTGAACAGAAGGTATCGCTGCAGCGATACTTACTGTTTAGACATCTTGCATCTCATATGTACGTGTGCTTTTAATTTGCACTGTTGAAATTAACGCGGGGTACAAGGCATCAACGCAGACACATAGGTAGGGAACTATGGTGTGAAGTTTTAGAAACATGGAAGCTCATATATAACGCAGGTAGGCCAACAAGCTTGTTCACAGGAGACAAACGCTACGTTCCCCATTTTGTTTGCTTGATCATGAGAAGCATCGTATTGCGAGAAGAGAGCAGGAAAATCTTGAGTCAGCTGTCCGTAAAAAACAGTTGCACCCCCAGACGAAAAAATAATTTAAATTGAAAAACGAAATACACAACGATATGTTTGCATAGGTATTAAAAATATTCAATTAAAATGTCAGTTTCATACGAAACGCGAATTACGCTGAGTCCAGCAATGCATCAAAGCGGCGATTAAGATTAAGGTTGGTTATTTTGTTCGTCTGTTGTGTTGAAGTAAACGTTGTCGCATTCCTAAATTTTTTCACGAATAAAGAAGCAATATTAAACTGTTACTTGGCTTTTCCGCGTGAGCCTAATATGACAACAGTTCAGTGTTTCCACTTCTTCACAAGCTTTCTCTATAATTGTGATCGTTGTGGAGTTGCCTGTAAAGGATGCTTCGTTGTATATTTAGTGTTAATGTGGCAAAGGTACTCACTGCCCGAAAAGCCCTTTTGAAGGTATATAGAAAATAAATAAAGTGCCCACCGGCGATGGCGTACACACACCGCATGAAATGAACCCACTTGCCAGAGTTATAAAGTTTTGCATTCCGCTATTTATTCTAATTATTGTTTTTATGCTCGCTATTATCCGTGCGCTTCTTAGTGAAGGCGGTGTCAAATTGTTCACAGAGTGAGGTGACTACGTCAAAAATGAAAGTGGACTGTTCGCAAACATACTTTCTATTTTCCAGCGCGGAGCTCTTCAAGCTTTTCCTTGTCCAGATAGTGCAAACAGGAATGATAACTCTGAACAGGTACACGCTTGCTCAGTATCTTTTAACTTTCGCTTCGCTCCCATAGCACGATCGCTGAGTTTTTTTTTTCTGATGTGGAATGCAAAACCTAAGACGGGCGAGTCTATTAGGTGATTGAATATTATATACCTTCACAAAATAATCTGTCACGTGACTAAAATTGCGTAACATCACGTAAAGCTCGCTCACCTAACTATAACCACGTAACAAAGTCACCTGACTGAACATCATATAATGCTCACGTTACCTCTCTTTGTCTACATTTATTGACAAACACTCGCGTCACCAAAAATCGTGCTACGCCTAGTCGCATGACTAAAAAGACGTAGCAATTAGTCGGGTGGCGGATATCAGGCTGCATCGCATCACAGCCAGTTACGTCACATGTTTCCGTCATATATAAATCTCGTAATCGCTACTCACGTGGCATGTTACCTTCATAAACCACATAACAGTAGAGTGACCTGACTAAAATCACATCAGGTAACAGATAGGAACGGGACATGTCTAGGCATGTCTGGGCATACTTATTACTACTAGCGAAAACATAGGATATCTCGCAAATGTTTGGCATTACTAGCATAAGCTTGGTAAAAAAGTAGTTTCACTGATAGTTGCAGCCTTTCGCCACTAGGTAAAGGCTGCAACGTCTTCTTGAAAGATGTATTTGCACGGTTCAATTCATATATAAAAGTTATTTTTTACATATCAGATTCAATCGTATCATTCCACCTTTTGAACACCATTCGTTATCCACTATCATAGGTACACATACGATTACTATGACGTGCGCTGTTAAAAAGTATTGCGTACCTGGGAATGTAGAGGACTCTCTCAGCTACGACGAAGCCGACGGTCACGAACAGGTTGGACGCCGGAAGGAATGGCAGCACAGTCAGGAGCAGGGGCACCAGTAGTCTTAATGAAGGGTCACGCAGTTGCTCAGTGTTGTCGTAGTAACATAGTTGTTGTCTTGATCCACTGGCAGGCTTCATGCGTCACATAAAATGATACCATTCGCTTAAAGTTCTCAAACAATCCTATCACGCTGATATCGATGACAATTGCGCGCAGTGTATGGTTACAAAAAATCACACCATATCCACGAATTGAATGATGATGAGTGGGGCGAATCGTCCGTCAGTTTGTCAGCGCTCGCGTCCATCCGTTCGTTCTTGCTTCCGTCCGTCAATGCGTCTGTCCGTGCATTCATTCGTCTATACGTGCATCTGTCTGTCCGCGCGTCCATCCGTACGTCCATTTATCCATCTGTCCATGTGGCCGTGCGTTCATCCGTGTGTTCGTCCTTGCGTCCGTCCATCCCTCCATCCGTGCATTCATCCGTGCGTGTGCTCCTCCGTGTGTCAGACAGACAGACGACGGACAGACGCAGGTGGCGGATGATTTACTGTGTGCCGATGAAACCCCCCGAAGCTTCACCCCACTCATCATCATTCCCTTCGTGGATATGCTTTGAGGTGGTTACTACATGCATACATACATACAGGTGACGAGCTAAACACGCCTTAAGGGGCTTCGCCCCTAAATGTTTCGCCTGAAGACACACAAATGCAAGAACACAAAAAACTCACGCACACGTGTACATATGGTAAAGGTAATACTTAAAGTGGCAGAAAGTCTAACTAATCAGTAAGGACTTATCATAGAAGAAGGCAACACGTGCAGACTGGGACGCATCAGAAGGGATCAGACGGCGTTTGTGTTGTCTTGTTTCCTTTATTTGTGTTTTTGTTTGCACACTCTGCCTTCATAAATACTTTTGCCTTTAAATGTTGCTTTCATCTCAGGTAGTGAAGGTGTCGTTCTTGCTTTTATGATGAGCAAGCTCACTATAAGTTTATGAGTGTGAATGTTTAATCGGTCTTATTGAAATCACTGACTGTCTTACTGCCAGAACGGCCAATATACTATTTTTGAGAAAATTCTTTGTCTTCAATTTGTTTATCGTAGAGAACATAAAATAGTGAAGAACACAAGGAAACAAAAGTTCGCCCCATTACAAATGTATGTTCATAGCCGTCCACCTCCATTCATTTATTTTCTACAAGACAGAAGAGTGAAGCAGTGCATAAATGTACTCTTGAGACTACTGGTCCAGTTATGGGGAGACTTGTTGGCCAGTTTTACAAAAAACCCAGCTAATGGACGATTTATCTCGTGACCCTCTAGAAGGACAAGTATCGAAGAACCGTCTGCGAATAAATATAGCAATGTCGAGCTTTCCTGCAACGTGACATACAGGGAATTCGCGCAAATAGGCTTAAACGTCATTACCATATCCGCTGTGAGGAGAATAAACATACTGACCAGCTGGACTGAATACATCTTGGCTACACGCTTTATACAAAACTTAATACACGCTAGCCTTGTGATGGTAATGGCGGTTGACCTCGTGATGGTTTCTCGTGGTGCTTTACATATTCATAGTGCTTTACATATTCGAAATTCAGATGCGTTCGACCTACCGAAGCAAACATAATAATTAAAAAAATTCAAATAGGAAATATAGAATGACTGTTCGATGAAAGTATGATCTTAGTAACACCATGATCAACACAAAAATTGGCATTCCAGTGCCCCCCTCTCCCAAAAAAAAAACATACATGAAATTGAAGTTAACTCATTGCTATTCCGTTTTTAGGCAAGGCCCGTAGAATAAGAATTATTAAACGGCCTGGCAACTCACGCTGCTTTTTCTTCTCAATCTCGTCAAAGTCCGCCAACCAAGAGCCAATAGCGAAGTGATTAACGCCAGTGTAGCCAGATTCCTGCAGTCGCACGGTGATGTCACGAGAGGTATACTGCCCATCTGCCAATCGTATGACAGGGTGCGTGGACACAGCAAGAGCCAGGCATTGAAGGCACACAAGTAGCTGTAAGTCAGTAGCCTGTCGCAAAGAAAAGGAAGGAATCAGGATGGGTGAAGTGCATTCGCCAGGCTTATCATAAAATGAGCATCGTCACCTAATATTGTTTGTGCAGTGCTGCCAGCACGCTGTGTACTTTTTGTGAAGTGAAAGTAGGATGTTAGCAGGTGCTCAGTTCTTTTATGTAGGTGCCAGTATTGAGTATACCGTTTTCCTGGAGTATTGTTTTTTAGAGTTGGTAGTGATGAAAATACTCTATAGTATTTTTACTACTCAAAACTCTATCTATACACTAAACATATACAATATAGAAGTAATAAAAGCTGCGGCATATACAAAATTGTTTACCGAAGAATTAAATTTTACACGGCACTGTGTATTTAATATTTAAGCGTGCATAAATGTTCTGCACTACATTTTTATCGCGTTTCTCCATACCCGACTTCGTTTGTTTGTTTTTTTTTTTTGCGTGACATTTTCTCACTGATTCTTTTGTTTTGAAACATCATGTTCGCCATCGTTGAATCAACAGTGGACGAATAAAAAAATTATACAAGATGCGCATTTTAAAATGTCTGTCTTTTCACAATGCTGTTTCTCTCTATCATTTGAAAGTGACGTCTTATACCAAGTAACGCAAGACTTGCGTTTGAAAATGTTAACTTTATCTCTGTGATGTTTCGCGAGTTTTTATATATGTTCTGAAGGTTAGAGACACAGGATACGAGACTTCATAATGACTAAGAGAGAAAACATTGTAAGAATTCAGTTTTCGACTATTGACACTAACGCAATCTTGTTTTTTGCTACACAAGGAACCGCTTGCCCCCAAATAAAGACCGCCGATCTCAAATATTTTGCTAAGCGATGGGTCTGCGATACGGTGATACAATAGACACTTTTCATAACTGTAAAGCAAGCTATCAAAATTAATGGTGGATAGGCCGTTACTGCTAAAATGTTCTTTGTGCAAAGTTTAATTGCGCTAGGACATCAAAAATATTTACTTTCCTCTCTTGACATAAACAGGCGTTACCGACAAGCTCCAGCGCGTGCAATTGGGAGTTAGTCCCGACCTGGAAGATGCCGGCACTAGTTGAGGGAATGTACAGTGCAGAAAAGTGCACTTGCTGATAATAAAGGAGTATAATATTAGTTATAAGCCAGTATTGCATTTGTAATGAAACCTAATGATTTAGGACACTTTCTTACTACCACTAGCCATATTTGAAAGGTACGTTCACCTGGTTGTACGCATCGAGGAGAAGGCTGCAGGGTTGTCCATCTCAGAAAATTCAGGAAAGCTTCCTTGCAGAATGCATATCCTGAAGCATAGGAGCAATATCGTCTGCACATAGAAATAAAAAAAAACAAGTTATTAGCGCATTAGATGTTATTGCCTAGTGCTTTCCTTGCTTTAGTTTCTGCCAGTGATTGCTCCGAAAACGTCATAAATTTTCTGGGTTCATTCAAGACAACAATTGCCATCCACCGGGGAGTTGCGCCAGTCTATGGACTAAACTAGTAGACATTTCTCACATTGAAAACGTAGGCAGTTGATAAATATATGTCATGTGAAGGAATAAATAAAGGTACAGAGCCTTGGTTTATTGGACGCTATTCGGCCGGAAGCCATGAGTTATACGGCAGAAATTGTTTGCTTGCTGGTATACTTAATTTCTTTTTGAGAGAACCTAATGATTTCTTTTAAAGAACAAAAAAAAACAGTAAGCCTTCTACGTCTATTCGCCGATACTTCAGTCACATTTTGGTTGTGACAACATTGCACTTTATGAGGCAGCACGTGTATAGGAATCACTGTGATTATCATTATTTTCATTGTTTCGTTCACCTGCATCTTTCTGAAGTTTTAATCACCAGAAAACACGGGTTTTTTTATAACTATTGACGCCGGCAACACACGCGATTTAATGCGAAACAATCTTGTTCCCGCTGTAGAGTTAATGGAAAGCGAGCAAACACGGGAAAATATTGCGAGCTAGACAGGATCGAGAATTGTGATATCGCCATGCTATTCTTACAAATTTCAGGAAGTAACTACGCATCACTAGCGCATGCTGGCCATACAAGAAAGCAAGATCCAGAGCATATAAGTACGCGTAGACGTTTACTCATCGAGGGAAGCTTGACTAAAACAATAGCGGCTGTTCCGCTTTGTTCTATCACTCCTGCACAGCGTGGCGACGCTATTGTTCTGATGCGAGGCAGACCCATTCGCGGATGGTTCCAAACTGCGCCGTTTATCGATCGCCATTCGTTGCTTTAGAGAAGCGTGTAGGCCACATACGTGATAAGAAATCGTCATACTCACTGCCAGGGGTCCTGTTCCTTTTGTACTACGCTACTGAGTAGCGTTCGTTAGCTAGTAATAATGACAAGTAAAGACATTTTGCGTGGTTGTAATAGGCATAGGCACTGCCATGGGACCTATTCATTTTGTACTACGCTAGAGAGTAGCGTTTGTTAGCTAGTATTGGTGACCAGTAAAGACATTTCTCTTGGTTGTACAGGGATTACAGAGCTTGGCTGCTGACACGAAAGATCAATTCTGGCTGAAACGTCACAGTTCAATGCAGGCGAATTGTCTGGCACCTGTATAGGCAACTGTGTGATGTCAGTTCCATGTAAATGAACACCAGATGATCGAAACTTTCAGAGCTCAACGTGACTCATTCATTTCGTAGCTCTCGCTCGTAAAATTCAACATATGACATTCATACTGAACAGAGAGTTGTGAGAATGATAAATCCATACGTGCCAGGATAAATTGTCGGTTTCATCATTTTGTATATGCATGTGGAAGAGATTACAAGTTCTCAACACGCTAAAAATACGTCCTGGCAATGATCATACATAGCGCCAACGGTGGCTTCATATAAAGCTTTTTTGCTCCCATAATGTCATCGTTATCATTGGAATAAGACGTGTAATGAAATAGGTTTACAGCCTGTGAAGCAAGACTTTAGAGCAATTTTCCTTTCAAATCAATGTGAGAGTAACACAAGGCTAGCTCTTAAAGGACTGAGTTGCCACAAATCGACACACCTTTCAATTGCCTTCTTGTCGATTTGGCAAGTGAACTGCAGATAACTGCGTTCCTGCTTGAGAAATCGGCAACACCATTCCATCAATTACAGTCTCGGGGCCCATACTATTGACTCAGAAAAGAACATTGCCTCTTCATGCTATATATATAAATATTTTTCATCTTCAAATATAATCTGTATAGTGGTAGAGCAATGGTAATTTGCGTGTCCCCCATACCACATGTAACGAAAGCTATCAATCAGCGACGAAAATAGACCAAACGCCGTTCATGGTTTCAATTTCTTCGCTAGCAGCTAGTGCACGTCTGCACGCGTTTATACTACTACATATTTTTAAAAATACTCCCACCTACCAGTCACACTAGAGCTTGTAAAATGTATGGGTCTTCTAAAAAAAAACTTGCGTGCTCTAGTTGTCTTCGTCAAGCTTGGATAATTCCACCTCAACCGAAGTCCAGAGAGACTAGACTAGAGACCATAAACTTGCACAGCTGCCAGACTTCTCGATTATCACAACACGATACGCTTGAAGGCCGCTTTAGGATATGCTGAGCAAAGATCAATACCAGTGGGCATTGTTTTTTTTCCACCATACATCGGTGATCTAGCTACTTTTGACGGTAACTCAGCTTCTTCCTGTCACCTGTCACATCGAGCAGTCTGCGCACTTGGAGCTCTGAAGTCGTTCACCAGTTGTACAGTCCTAGTTGTATTACTATTGAACTTTAATTTTCCCAGCCCCTTGCTTAAGAATGACTTGGATTGGAAGAGTATGTTCCACCAACGATCTTAGCAAGGTGTATCACGTAGTTTTCAAATCTTTACGATGCGTCACGAGCAGTAAAATATGCAATTTGAGAGGTCTTTGGCAATTCAGAATGTCTTGGAAATATATGGTTCCTGCTTCAGGTAGGAGTTCTTTATTAAAGCACAGCGTAGCGGGCGTATTTCTACTGTGCAGTGGCAACCAGAAGGCGTTGGCAGAAATCCCACTTGACAATTCATAGTACACTGCTTTGGTAGGTTCAAATGTTCCGTGAGCTTTCAGGTTCACAGTGACGTAAACGTCCAACTTTGGATTAAGAATCAGCCTTTTATCGAGGTAGGCGTTGACGAATGGGATGCCTTGAATTTGCGACGATGTGTCCACCATAACGTTGAACTTCATAGTCAGAGATTGTTCTCCTTTAGCTCTGCGATGTAGCATATAAAATATAGCGTGATCAATTAAAGCGTTCTCAGGCACCACTTCAGCATGTCTTAACTTGAAACATTGCCGAAGGGCTGTGTCGTGTTGCACCAATAATCCTTCCATGAATAACCACTCCATCTGCCATTTTTTGGGGACGTCTGAGCATGCCAACATAATTTGTTTCAAGTGGCTGTTTCGAGCCGCCCATTCGAGGTAGTTCCACAGTACACCCATTTTATTGCGATAGCGAATAAATGGACAGTCTCGGCTTAATTTTTCCGTTGCTGCCACCACCGTCATCCACACACACACATTTATATATATATATATATATATATATATATATATATATATATATATATATATATATATATATATATATATATATATATATATATATATATATGTCACCAGAAGAAGCAAACACAAGCAAAGAAGCAAAGACAAGTGTCCATCATATTATTTGTATCTATGCTTCAAGTCACCTTGCCCTACCATATTCTGTATAGCACGCTGCTGCTCCGCTATCAACAAAATGCTGCGCATGTCTGAATATCTTTTTGTTAACATGTATGTCAATATTGCTAAGAGTGATGATTCACAATTGGGGGCCCCCATGCTATGTCTTTAAGAAGTGCGTGTTAGTGTAATATGCACGTATGCCCTGACGAAGGCCGGTCCCCGGCCGTAACGTTGGCAATAAAGCATCGTTTTTCATTTGCTCGTTCACTTCTTCTGGTGACTTATAACTCGACCGGAATCCAGGAAGACTTTCAAGAAATATATATATATATATATATATATATATATATATATATATATATATATATATATATATATATATATATATATATATATATATATATATATATATATATATATATATGGGGCTTATATGCAGAGGAATAACTTCGGTGTTGCCGCAAGATTATAAGTCAGAAAGTAGATGTGCTTTCACATAACAACTGTTGGCAGAAGGGCTTTTCTTGAAGGGCGAGTTGGTACATGATACTGAGGAAAACAGCGCAAAAAAACGGGATGGAGAAAATGTGAACACACGACACAAGCGCGGTGTCGTGTGTTTAATCTTTCTCCGTTCCGTTTTTCGCACTGTTCCCCTGAGTAATAACTGTCAACAGTGCGCTGCTCTTTCTCCCACAGTAGGCTGGAGCTCCTGCTATCAACACGAAATAAGAGTACTGAGCGGTAGAAAACACGGACGGGAAAAATACAAGGACAAGCGTCTTTTTACCGTTGGTGTTTTCTACCGCGTAGTACTCTTAGATTATGTATCACCAACTGGTTCAATCGTCCACCTTGATCAACACGAAACAATGGTGCCAAAAGTTTACCAGGAGTGGCCGTTCACACATATATGCGCTCGGCACATAACATATTGCCACCAGCGGTGACACGCCACGTATGGCCCTTAGGGCCAGCATGCGCTGCCCACGGGAGGCACTTCTCACCAACGCCGTCACTACGCATGGTCCTTGTTGTGATCATCTACTGTGATCACGCCGCAAGAAACTTGGTTACTAGGCAAGCGCATGTTTACTACAAATATTATTGCTGCTGAAAATGCTAGCCTTGCTACGTAAAACATTTCAATGCGTTGCTCTTCCATCCATTGCTTTGCCCTTTTGGCTAAACTGTGACACTTTTTCTGTGCAGGTCATTTTTCGGATGCCGGCAGTGAGCTATTATCAGTGTCGTTCTCCAGGATCTCTGATGCCCACGGCAACAAGCTGCCAGAATTATCGAGAAATCAGTGATATTGATTCATTGACGCTGATCGTTTCGACTCTCAGTACACAGACTACGGGTTTAGTGTCACCGTCAAAACTGGTAGTTTTCCCACCTCGGTGGTCTAGTGCCTAAGGTACTCAGCTGCTGACCTGCAGGTAACGGGATTGAATCCTGGCTACGGCAGCTGCATTTTTAGTGGAGGCGAAAAGGCTATAGGCC
This sequence comes from Rhipicephalus microplus, assembly GCF_043290135.1. NCBI lineage: Eukaryota > Metazoa > Arthropoda > Arachnida > Ixodida > Ixodidae > Rhipicephalus > Rhipicephalus microplus. Next base: position 4,924,716 of record NW_027464598.1, on the reverse strand, counting down.
CGTGTGCTCAGATTTGGGTGCACGTTAAAAAACCCTGATTTTCAAAATTTCCGGAGCCATCCACTACGGCGTCTCTCATCATTATTTGGTGGCTTTGGGACGTTGAGCCCCACATATGAAATCAAATCACTAAGAGAGGTACTTTGATGACTGGGCCCTTGCATCAGTTCTCCAGCCAAGTGCCGTGTTTATTGTCAAAAATCCTGGAATATCCTTGCTTCTCATTTTTCTTCTGTAATAATTATCTACATGTGGTCAGCTCCAATCAACAAGCTGATGCCAGTCACAGTCTCCGCCTCAGTTGAGTTATTTTTATCAGCAATACCCTTTTCTTTGTGACGCGACTACTGTGTTAGGTAGCCATCACATGTCAGCAAAATAATGTCGTCACAGATAAACGGTAGAACAATGACCCGAATGGTGTGACTTTTAGAATGGTGTAGGCTACGCAAGGAAACTTAAAAAATATTTCGTTGCCCCGCAGAAGTTGGAGAAACGATGTCGAACGTGTTAAATAAAGATATAGTTTTTCCCAGCAGATTGAGTCGCATTTTTTTCAGCTAGAACTTCGGTGATGTATGATATCTAGCTTCCTCCAAATCTCTCGGATGTAGCGGCATGTGTTACCGTTGACGACGAAGGCGTGAAAGATCTACCGGTGCACTCCTGTGTCTGTCTTCGCGCAACCACTTGAAGAATTCTTGTCGCATATATTATCACTGAGTGTGGCGTCCCACTCGTGCATCCTGAAACCTCTGCTTGTAACGACGTTTCCGCTGTAGCCAATTTACTTACGCAGTGAGGGTCCCACATACTCGATGTGTGCCTTCCGTGACAAGCTGAGCACGTAAGTTTGACGTGGAAAGAACGTGCCTGATGGCCTCGGGACGTGCATTGATAGCAGCGGTTGTCTTTCGTCAGTATTCCTTTCTTAGAGTCGAGCGAGAAGTTCGCATCACAGGTGCGTGTGCCGTGTTTTTTTTTTTTTTGATTTGCAGAAAAAACACTAGCTCTAGCTGTTTGATGTGCTGTGCGGTACCGAAGCGGTGCTGCCACCTCGACCTTTATGATGACTAAGAGTGTAGTCAATGAGAGGTCATTCTGAAAATGGCTGGCACTGATCCGCCTTTCTATCTGTTTCAATGCGTGTGAGGGTAAGCAGCTCTTTCAATTTCGAATTAGAGGTTGCAGCTGTTAGTTCTGCGTTTAAGGCATTCGTAGAAGGCTCGTGTCTTAAAGCGTGGCCGCGCTTTGCTCATGTGCACGCCAGTACGATATCATGTGGCGAAGATGCTCGTAGAATGTCAATGAGCAATTAAGAAAAAGTGACCGTTGGTACGTTTAGCGCAATGAGATAGCATACGTTGAGCTGAGTGGTATCGTAAAGTGGCTGGAGGCCGTGTACGCCACTTTCATACTTTACGTGAGGTAGATTTCGAAACGCTGATAGCTGGTGTTGCTCGATCCGTTTTTTCTTGCCGTCCCACTGTGGTCCCCGGTTTCGGCACCACACAGTAAAGAAACCTATCGATCGGCAAAGAAACCAGACCAAACGCCGTTCATCGTTTCAACGTCTTCGTATTGTCTAGCAGTGCTCGCGTGCACACGTTTATACTACATATTTTTCTGCACCATAGCTGCAAGTACACCACTCCACGCACGAACTAGTTATAGGCACAAGTAATATGGGTATGCTTCACTTGACCTATAACCTTCAGCACTTCATTGGATATGTCAGTTGTAAATATAGAAAAAACTTTTCACGTTTTTCAAGTGTAAGGCAAGAAAAGCGTAATGGTCTTTTGTCGAACACTTTAAAATGTCTCTTAGCTAGTTTGAGAGTTACCACATAATTACAGATGTCCAGATATCTACTTTGAGAACTTTTATACCACGCAGGTAAATGTGAAGCAATGGATCACTTACCAGTGTCGTGAGAGCCACAAGCTCTGAATCGGTGATGCATCGGTAGGCAATACCTCGTATGCAGTACCTGTAGACTGGCCTGAAAGTCAGTCACACGTACTTTTTCAGGTTTCGAAAGTGTGGTCGTTAAATTTTATATGTACATGTCTTGCACTTTCTCAAAGATACGCTCGATGGCGCTGGTGTAATACAAATCAACAACACTGTTTGAGATCACCAATTATATCTACTTTGATTGGAAGTACTATGGCTTGCCTTGAAGTCGAGGGTTTGACGGAAACGCGATTTATCTCCATAAAACATGAGGCTGCAAAATCTGCCAACCAGAAGTTTAGGCCTGCCTGTTCAGTATGAAACAAAGGCAACTAATCTGTTTTTACAACTCTGAAACACAGCTACAACAACACGATGGTTGTCTTCTGTTGCCCAAGAATATAGCTACCACAGTGCAAAAATGACACTAAAAACATTATGCTAAGCTTTGTGATAAAGCTTAATCAGGCAATGCATCAGATAGGACAAAAGAGAGAACGACCTCGTCAATCGCCCCGCCAGGGTGGTCTAGTGGCTAAGGTACTCGGCTGCTGACCCGCAGGTCGCGGGATGAAATTCCGGCTCCGGCGGCTGCGTTTCCGATGGAAGCGGAAACGTTCTAGGCCCGTGTGCTCAGATTTGGGTACACGTTAAAGAACCCCAGGTGGTCGAAATTTCCGGAGCCCTCCACTACGGCGTCTCTCATAATCATGTGGTGGTTTTAGGACGTTAAACCCCACATATCAAGCAATCAATCAATCAATGACCTCGTCAATTAGTCTCACCTTGCTGTCTTTTCCAAACGTTCTCTGATGCACTGTTTGGAACTCCACTAACACTAATGCATTCTTATGAAGGTTTTTTCTGTCATCTCTCATACGTAAATATTTTTTTTCAGTCAATTCGAAGTGAACTCTTAACACTTGATTGAATGCACGAGTTAGTTAAGGAGCAGCGAATGATTTGTACAGACTTTCGTAAAGCTATGAATACCGTAATTAAGGTTTCATGCTGGAGCGTAGGAAATGACCAACTAGTAATCACAGTGCGCAATATGCGGTAATGAAAGCATCATGAAGTATTTCAGTACAAGAAACTGTAAATAGTGAAAGAACTTACCACGTCCTGCATCCAGCTTTGCGGCGTTGCATCTCTTTTCCTGGGTGCATAGATTCACGCACTAATGTGCTTATCCTGAGAGCCATGCACAGCGGCAGAACTGTGATGCCTTGCTCTTTGGAAAGCAGCGCACATAAGGATAGTAGACCACTAGCTGCGAGCCACTTTGACTGTCCATGACTCCCTTGAACATCACGAGAAAGTTGGCAGCTGTTGCGGTGAAAAAATAAAATAGAGTGCACTTCTCTAAACTGCCTCATATTCTGCCCTATCATATCTGTTTGCGAGAGCAACACGAGTATTTCAAAACATTTTGTTAACAGCACGCTGTCTACATGCAAATTGTGAGGAGAAGTTTGTGGGACAACTCAACCACGTAACCTATGAGATTTAAGATTTGGTTTATTTTCCCCACGTAGGTACATTTGTAGGAAAGCGAAAATTTACTAATTGGGGGGGGGGGGGGAGGATGACAGAATGAAAAATGCAATATATGTAGCTTCACTGGCTTCACTACCAACATGGCATAAAAAGAGCAGCATGCCGCGCGGAGAGTGTTTTAGCAGTGCGAAATGCGAAATTGAGAATCGCGTAGCAAAGTTCCGAAAGATGATAAAACGCCGAAACTACCCTATTTACACTAGAAAGGAAAACGTAAGCAAACACTATATCTGAAATTGAATTTCTGAGAGTCTCAGGTTAACGTCGCCTATTCAAATTTCAGCAATTCAGAATTTTCGCGCGTTCATGCAGTCTGCCAGGGAAGAATCTGTTTTGTTGTATTTGTCGAGAATTGAGTCCTGTAACGATAGACTGTCATTAAAAAGGTGAAAACAGCTAATGCCAATGTTGATTTTCATCAGCAACACTTATTGCCACGAAGCACCAACATCCGTACCACTGTGCTAATCATGCTAATGGCTACTTATGAAAACACATGACCCTTCCCAGTATTTTGATGTTAGCTTATTCCGAGTGCTATGATATTTTTCGTGCAGAAGTATAAAACGAAGATATTTCAAGCATCACAGCAGACCAGGTTAATATTTATCCTACACATATCCGTCTCTATATCACTATGTCTTGACAAAAAAAAAACAAATGAGTAAACGGCTATTATTTTTTCGTAAAATACTTTGAAGATATGGCCCTTTTTTTATTAGAAACCGAAAGTATCTTTTCTAAATAAAAGCGGTGATTAGGGTTCGATACTCACGCAATATACAGTTGCTAACAAGCCCTGCACTTTACCCGCCAAGTATTCCCACAAATCAGTTGTACTTAACGCAAAAAGTAAACGCTCATGCGTGAAATGGTGCGTCAGCCTCTACAGCCAACTAACAAGACTGCTGATAGAGCATGCGCCTAGGCAGCTCTCATGCAAGCCAGTAACCTTTTTTCCGAAACAAAGTATGCTCACATCGGCAACATTGTAGCTGGGCAATCGTCCTCCAAATGCTGAGTACGCTTTCAATACCACGCCTTGTGAGGACTACGCTGCGATCAAAAGCGCGTCAATGAAGCCGCAGGGGATGCAAATATTCGAAAGCATTTTTACGGAGGCATATATATGCGAACGCTATCACTTAACGTTTTCTTTCGTAGTTTCTTGTTGGCTGACAGCTGCAAAGCAAACACTAATAAGGTTAGTAACGGTAAGTCGCTCGATTACATTATGGCAGTTCGTACTTCCCAAGTTAAATGCTATCAAACGTGTGTACACTCAACTCTCATTTCATTCGCAAATGAAATGGCTTGACTCACACTTAAGGCTTAAGGTGAAATCACCAGAATGCGTTTTGGTGCAAGGTTTGCGCTCGCTATTCTTATCTGATAGGGTCATTATACATCCCGTTACAGAAGCTAAGTCAGACGTTATTATCAACATTTCGCGCGGAATTTGAATTTAAATTTCCGTTCGGTAGAGTGAGTATATTGATGAAAAATTAAGCAAATATAAGAAGAAAGAAGAAGAAAAGATAAACCAACGGAACTACCTGAATGAGGGTGACGTTGCACGCATGCGCATGCCCAGTCAGTTGCACAAAGACATTAGTAGCGACTTCTGAGACACGCATCTCAACCCTCCTCGGAAGTCTGTCTATGATGCTCGAATGCTGAAGCGAAGGTTGCGGCAGCGTTATTTTAATAGGAGGCAGAAAATGCTTGATGCCCATGAGCTGGAATTCAGCTGGATGTTAAACAACCCCGAGTGGTGGAAATATACAAAGCCCTCTAGGGCACCCCTCGTAATCGTACCGTAGTTTTAAAATGACAATTAGTAGTGGCGTGCACAATTGTTTCAGTGATAGCGTGTTGCCTCTCACGCAAAAAAGGCCAAGCTACCACTGCAGTGATGTTGACGGTGACGCTGTCGGTGATACAAGTTTTCCTTCAGTTCAACCGCTCTGGGACTTGAATTTGATTCCCAGTGTGGGAATTGAATTCAACTGAATTCGGTTGAGTTCATTTGAATTTGTGAACTCACATTTATTCTTCCCAGCGACGCGCGAAATGACGACATTTTGTTGCAGTAAAATTCGGCCTTCTCATCGGGCATCTTAGGCTGTCGCACTATTATAAAAAATTGGGCGTCTTAGGCGCACAACTTGATAACATTCATTGCCCTCTTTTTGTGTAGTAAGCCTGCCAAGCTGCAGCGCAATGGTTCAACAACATCACTAAAACTAGTGAAGTTGAGTGACTATCAATTAAAAGGGTATAAAGCAATAAACTAAGTTTTATTTAGCGGGATACCAAAAAATACTTGGAAATATACGCATGCTGATGTAGTCGCCTCTTTTATAAAGTAGGCATATTTCATGCATTTTTAAATTACCATTCGTAATGATGTATTATGGAAACATTTTGTCTGGTTATCCCACTACAATCAAATCAAATCGGGAAATTATTTATGCCTTACAACTATCCATTGAGCAATAGGTTGTGAGAATCATTATTTTCCCTACAAGTTTTGCTGTTGGCTTAAAGGAGCCATTTTTCACTCGCTCATTTCTTCGCATAAACGAAGACTTCAAGTCACAAAACGTTCCAACGTTAGAAGTAAAAAAAGTTTTGGTGAGACAAATGAGCAACTACACTTTTTTTTTTACGTTGATCTATCTCTTACTTCAGAAAACAGTTTTTAGAATGTTAACATAAGAAAAGGCTACGGCCTACACCGAAAATTTTTATCACGCAATGGGCTATCGGAAATCGATTATAGAGAATTCTCTTTTTGCCAAAATAATACCAAAAACGGTGAGCACTGCCTATTATAGTGATGTACGGCCAGATGGGTTACGCCTGTGCATTTTGACTTACAAAGAATTGCGAAAAAAAATGGGCATTATCTTTTATCAGTTGCGTAGTATATAAACAGTGCCCGCGTCAAAGACTGATCGTCTTTTCTTTCTTTCTACCATAACTGTGCAATAGAGACTCGGACAATTCGCCAAGAGTAAGTCCATGTCTCTTCTTAAGTTTGTCTCATTTGAGTTTTATTATTTCCGTGAGTAAATCTGTCACTTGAACTGCACATCTATAGAAACGGCATTTTTTTTGCGGTAATACACTGAAAAGCCATTGAGCAACACAATTTTGACCAAAAGTAATTGGAAGAGCAATTTAAAAGTGGTTTCGCGATTTTATTCTGAACCATTTTCAACCTGAAACGTTCAGGTTTCAGGTTGCAGTAAAAGATTTGCTAAGAACTTCACTTATAAAAGCTCAACCATAACGTTTCTACAGAAAGACGTCTCAAGCACGCCTTTTTTTAATCACTAATACAAGGTAAGTCGGCTGCGTAACGACTGACTCAAGAAAATATGTACCAGATCTCTGCAAATTAGAATAGAAATAAGGAATAACGAATACCGTAAAAGGCTCCGAAAAGTAGAAGATTGATGATTGATTGATATGTGGCATTTACCATACCAAAACCACCACATTATTATGAGAGACGTCGTAGTGGAGGGCTCCGGAAATTTCGACCACCTGGGGTTCTTTAGCGTGCACCCAAATCTGAGCACACGGGCCTACAACAGTTCCGCCTCCATCGGGAATGCAGCCGCCACAGCCGGAACTCGATCTCGCGACCTGCGCGTCTGCAGCCGAGTACATTAGCCACTGGACCACCACGGCGGGGCAAAAGTGCCAGATTGATTAGATTATTTTCTTCCAAGAAATTTTCGTTGGTATTTATGCTGCGTAACAAGGCCGAAACATGATGTTTCCTAAGACACTTCACTGCATGTGCTTACTTAATCGGCTACAATTCACCATCAGTGTTGTTGTTTTTTTAAATTTTGCTGCAGTTCATTGTAGACTTTCAAAGTGTTTCTTATCAACAGATTCACCACTGGAAGTTTTGAGTACAGCTTACGTCATGCGTCGACATACCGGGCAAGGAACTTTTTTTGTGTGTGCAGCATCATCAGCTGACCTCACTGATGTTTCCCGCGTGAGAAATTTAATCCTACGAACACCGGGAATCCTTATCTTGCGAAAAAGAAAAAGAGATTATTCTGTGTAACTGAGCACAAGCAAGTGTGTTGGGGAAAGCCTTTGCAATATAGATAGAGCTCCTCCTTTTTCATCTTCAACACTTTTCGATATGAGGAAAACATACATGCTTTTAAAATGTATGTGTCTTTGATTGTAGCACAGATGATATCATGGCATTTCCTAACGTTACAGTAGCAGACTAATCATGCGCATCACTATCATTCATACAAACTCACGACCGCTCGGCCTTTGTACGTCGTCTTACCGGTCGTAGCAGAGGAACGACAGCAGAAAGAAGAGGCAGCAGAGCACTTCGGCTCGGCCAACTATGCTGGACACCTGCGACAGGGTGACAGATATGAATAAGCCGATTGTACATAGCCCATCTGACTGTCCAAGAATCTCATCGTCACCATCAAACCCCACTAGTTTGTGTTGGAAATTATCGTCATTTTGACAATTGCCCTAAAAATAAGTTTCAACCTTAAGTGTGGCTCAGCGTTAAATGTAAATATTTTGTGTATCTGGAATACGAATTGTTTCAACTGCATGGCTTCGTAATACACTCAATAGGGCTGAAAGAGCGAGGCGGGATAATAGGTTAACGTTGCTTTGCCACCTGCACACACGCGGTCGTAGATTTCATTGATTCTGACTGACCTTTTAGAACGCCACAGAGATTGACTATCAGTTATCGTATTAAAAAGTAAATGTTTTTGCATAGATTCACACGAGGCTTTGCTTACTCTCAAGACATCACTGCTCTCTGCATTCATGATATTACTCTTCAGATCTGGCTTACAATTTTCGATTTTTTATATGATAATGGAAATGCGATATCAATATATGTCGGAGAAGAGCACATAAGTAATTGAGTTCATACTGAAGTAATTTTCCAGGGACTGGATATGTCGGTTTAGGTGTATAGTAGTAATATTAATGCTTTTAGAAAAATATTAAAACTACTCACTCTCACTCTTTACGCGTGGCGCTGGCTAACTCTGCCATGTTTACACACACACACACACACACACACACACACACATATATATATATATATATATATATATATATATATATATATATATATATATATATATATATATATATATATATATATATATATTGTGAAGAAGAAGATGTGCCTGCAGCGAGCAGCATCGCCAACGCCCGGCTCTCTCGGCTCGTGCTTCGGTTCGTTGCTGTGCCGATTGCTGGACGCTTCTTCACGCTGTCTCGTCGCTGTTTTTAACGGCTAATAAACCTCCTCACATTTGGTGAAAGGTGCTGTTAATCCCCGTTGCTACACCCTGGAGCTTCGAAGCCGCACGCTACCACCTGTCATGACTGCCAACGCCACTACATCGACGCCTTCGCTCCAGTTCAACTGCCCTGGCCATCCTACGCTACGGGAGCCGAAGGTCTTCAGCGGTGCGGATGGGACCGACGTCGAAGACTGGCTCGAGCACTACGAACTGGTGAGCGCCAACAATAAGTGGGATGAAGCCGACAAGATGGGCCACGTGATATTTTATCGCACTGGCGTCGCCAAATTGTGGTTTAATAACCACAAACACAACATCCCCACATGGAGCGTCTTCAAGACGTCGTGTGCTGAAGTGTTCGGTCGGCCGGCTGTCCGCAAGCAGAGGGCAGAACAGCGCTTGCGCGTCCGCTCTCAGCAGACTGGCGAGACCTTTACCAGCTATATTGAGGACGTCGTCGACCTTTGTCGACGTGTGAATGACACCATGCCCGAGTCTGACAAGGTCAAAAACATCCTGAAGGGCATCGACGACGGCGCATTTCAAATGGTCTTGGCAAGGAATCCAAGCACAGTTTCTGAAGTCGTCAGCTTGTGTCAGAGCTACGACGAGTTGAAAAAGCAACGCACTCTGACTAGGCAGCCTCAGCCTGGTGTTGAGTCGCTGTCCAGTTTCGACTCCATGCCCGACAATTCACCATTGCTTCAGCAAGTCCGATCCTTCGTCCGTGAGGAAGTCGCCCGCCAACTTTCCCTAGTGCCCTTTACTCACGAGACCACCACCCGTCTACCTGCCCCGCTTCGCACTGCTATATCGGAAGAGGTTGCACAAGCTGTTCCTCTTGCGCACTACGAGCCACCTCTATCTAGCCGTGGTCACTGCCCGGGTGTCGCACAGCCGGTAGGCGCTCCTGTCACCTATCCGCCAGCCGTTCAGCCTGTGGCTGCGCCCCTAACCTATGCAACGCAGCCTGTGGCTCCTCCTGTCGCCTTTTCGCAAGAGATGCAGCCCGTAGCCGTGCCGCTCACATATGCAGACGCTGTACGTAAACTCCCGCAAGCACCCTACACCACGCGCTCACAGCCCGCACACCCGGCTGCTTATACTGCACCTTGGGCGGCAGCACCAGTCGCTAATCCCTGGAAGACGCCCGATAACCGACCGATTTGCTACGCTTGCTTCACTCCCGGACACGTCGCTCGCTACTGCCGCCGTCGACCTCAGACGTTCGGCAACTATGCCCGGTCGTCGCATCCCGGCAGCCAACCCTTCGTCCAATACGGGCCGGTCTCGCCACCTCGCTATGCGCCTACTGACCACCTTGACTTCCAGCCGCAACGCGCACCCTCTCCTCGTCGGCGATCACCCTCCCCCATGCGTCGCCGGCCCGGACCCTCCGACCAGGACAACTAAGCAACGTAGTTCAAGAGGCAAGAACTGCGCCGTTTTCGAACTGTCTAAGCTCTCGCTCCTCTCCTGCTAACGTGGTCGCAGTAACTGTTGAAGGTTATTGTACTTTCGCCCTTGTGGACACTGGCGCCGCTGTTTCTGTTATTGCCGCTAATCTCTGCCGTTTATTACGCAAAGTAACGACGCCGCTTTCGGGACTGTCACTTCACACCGCAAGCGCACAGCAAGTGACGCCTCTCGCAGCCTGCACTGCAAGAGTCTCCATCGAAGGCATTCTTTACATCGTGGAGTTTATTGTTCTTCCTGTCTGTTCGCATGACGTCATCCTCGGGTGGGACTTCCTATCCCGCCATAATGCCGTCATAGACTGCGCACGCGCCGAAGTTGAGTTTTCACCCTTGTGTGATGTCCCATTACTGGACGCTCCTCATCAGCTGCCGAAGTTGCTCGTTCATGAAGATACCGATATTCCGCCTGGAAATTGCGCCCTTGTTCCCGTTTCATGCAACGCCTACACTGACGCTACAGTTCTTTTTATGCCTTCCGATATCTTCAAATGCCGTCGAGCTTTGCCGCTGCCTTTCGCAACAATTGACCTTGCCGCCGGAAGGAGCAACATGTTCGTAAGCAATCCGCTTTCCACACCTGTCACATTGCTTGCGGGGGAATGTCTCGGCCGCGTGCAGGATCTCGACCCTTCGTTTTTGTTTGATGTTCCGGACGACTACTGCGACCACCCAAAAGCACTGTCGGCACTCGGGGAGTCGTCCAATGATACGTTTTCCAGCGCCATCACCGACACTCTCACTCCCACCGAACATGCCGACCTGCTGGATCTTCTGCATGGGTTCAGGAGTTCGATGTGTCGCAACCTCAACTGGGCCGCACATCACAAGTCAAACATCATGTTGACACCGGACTACACCAGCCACTGCGTCAAAGACCATACCGTGTCTCCGCTGAAGAGCGCCGCGTCATCAACGATCAAGTTGAAAATATGCTTCGTAGAGACGTCATTCGACCATCTCACAGTCCCTGGGCGTCTCCCGTCGTCCTGGTGCGTAAGAAAGACGGATCTATCCGATTTTGCGTGCACTATCGTCGTTTGAATAAGATAACCCGCAAGGACGTCTATCCTTTGCCGCGCATTGATGACGCCAATGACACCCTTCACGGAGCGGAATTTTTCTCGTCGCTAGATTTGCGGTCTGGCTACTGGCAGGTCCCAATGGCAGAAGCCGATTGCCAAAAAACGGCATTTATTACACCAGACGGACTATATGAATTTAACGTCATGCCCTTTGGGCTTTGTAACGCGCCTGCCACGTTTGAACGTCTTATGGATAATACGCTACGTGGCCTCAAATGGAATATGTGCCTCTGTTACCTCGACGATGTCGTGGTTTTCTCCCATGACTTTCCTACGCACCTCCTTCGCCTCAGGCACGTTTTGAGTTGTCTGACCAACGCTGGTCTGCAGCTTAACCTGAAAAATGCCGCTTCGCTGCACGCGAGCTCGTCATTTTAGGCCACATCGTGTCCAAGCACGGCGTATTACCAGACCCAGCAAAACTTCGAGCAGTCGCAGAATTTCCCAAGCCGACGACCATGAAAGAATTTCGCAGTTTTGTAGGCCTATGCTCCTATTTCCGGCGCTTTGTTCGCAATTTCGCATCTATCATGTCACCGTTAACCCAGCTTCTTCGCGGTGACGTGAACCTCACCTCCTGGTCCCCTGCGTGTGACGTTGCCTTCACTACTCTGCGCCGTCTGCTCACTTCCCCACCTATTCTTCGCCACTTCGACCCGACGGCTCCTACCGAAGTGCACACCGACGCCAGCGGCGTCGGGCTAGGCGCGGTCCTCGCTCAACGAAAGCCCGGCTATTCAGAATACGTTGTAGCCTACGCTAGCCGCACTCTGACGAAAGCCGAAACTAATTACAGTGTGACAGAAAAAGAGTGTTTGGCTCGGGTGTGGCCGCTTGGAAAGTTCCGGCCGTACTTATACGGCCGCCCGTTCGATCTAGTAACTGATCACCACGCGCTTTGCTGGCTCTCCACGTTGAAAGACCCTTCTGGCCGCCTTGCGCGATGGGTACTTCGCATCAAGGAGTACGACATTCGCGTCGTATACCGCTGTGGACGCAAACACTCTGACGCTGATGCCCTGTCCCGCTCACCTTTACCACCAGATCAGACGTGCGGAAACACTTGCCTCCAGACCTTGTCATCGCTAAATCTCGACTCGATCGCCACCGAACAACGTCGTGACCCGTGGATCGCCTCTCTTATCGAATATTTATCTGGCACGCCCCGCTTTCCAGTATCTCGATCCCTCCGACGTCAAGCTTTCCATTTCGCCATCCGCGATCAACTTCTTTATCGACGCAACTACGCTCCCGATGGCCGCCGGTGGTTGCTGGTCATTCCACGCACTTTACGATCGCAAGTATGCGCCTCCCTTCCCGACGATCCGCATGTGGCCACGCCGGAGTGTTCAAAACATATGAACGCCTTCGCCATCGCTATTACTGGCGCGACATGTACAATTTTGTACGTAAATTCGTGCAGTGCTGTCCTGACTGCCAGCGACGTAAATCAACACTGCCACGTGCGACTGGCACATTGCAGCCACTTCCATGCCCTGCCAAGCCATTTTATCGCGTCGGCGTTGACCTCTGCGGTCCCCTTCCATTGACACCAGATGGTAATCCGTGGAATATAGTGGCGGTTGACCACCTGACACGCTACGCCGAAACAGCCGCTGTGCCGAGCGCTACAGCTCAGGATGCCGCCTCTTTCATTTTGCAACGCTTTATCCTTCGACATGGTGCACCTCGAGAGCTCCTTAGGGACAGAGGCCGCGCTTTCCTTTCAGAGGTCGTCGAAACTCTGATTTCGGAATGCCACGTCATTCATCGAAAAACGACAGCATGCCACCCGCAGACTAACGGACTAACGAAACGGTTAAACCGCACGCTAGGTGATATGCTCTCAATGTACGTGGCATCTGATCATAGCAACTGGGACCGTGTTCTCCCATATGTCACGTTCGCATATAACACCGCAATACAAACCACCACGGGATTCTCACATTTCTTCCTTCTTTACGGACGTGAGCCTTCCCACACAATTGATACCCTACTTCCTTACCGTCCTGATGCTTCCGAGTGTCCACCTATCTCCGATGCTGCTAGACAAGCCGAAGAGTGCCGCCAGCTCGCCCGCGCGTTCAACTCAGAAGAGCAACAACGCCAGAAAGAAACCCGTAGCACCTCTCTTCCGGATCCCAGCTATGCTCCAGGGTCTCTTGTGTGGCTTGCCATCCCATACCAAACACCGGGACTCTCCTCGAAACTTGTCCCTCGGTATGAGGGGCCTTACACCGTTTTGGAGAAAACCTCTCCAGTTAATTTCTTCATTGAACCAGTTTCGCGATCGGACGACATGCGCCGGCGTGCACGTGACGTCGTCCATGTTTCCCGACTGAAACCGTACCATGAGCCTTTGCCTAAAACTTCTTAAGTCGCCAGGATGGCTCCTTTTTCAGCGGGGGCGATTGTGAAGAAGAAGATGTGCCTGCAGCGAGCAGCATCGCCAACGCCCGGCTCTCTCGGCTTGTGCTTCGGTCCGTTGCTGTGCCGATCGCTGGACGCTTCTTCACGCTGTCTCGTCGCTGTCTTTAACGGCTAATAAACCTCCTCACATTATATATATATATATATATATATATATATATATATATATATATATATATATATATATAGGAGGTTTATTAGCCTATATATAATATATATATATATATATATATATATATATATATATATATATATATATATATATATATATATATATATATATATATATATATATATATATATATATATATATATATATATATATATACCAGTCGACGGCAGAATGACTGCCGCCATGGCTGAAGTGTTAATGCATATAGGGCGTGTTACCTAAAGGTTTCAACTTCGATTCGTATACCGTCGGTAAATTGAGTCTTCATGCACGCCTATTTCTTTACATCGTTTCTGCCATAATTGCCACACCGAAGATGAAGAGTACAAGTAATGTACCTTATGCGTTCTTTCGCTTCATCGTCTGCTCGTATTGCTAGGTTTTGTCCCACAAAAAACAGACCCTTTTAACTATCTTCATTATTTCGTGATTTACAATAATTCATTTCTCAGTCATCTACGATACGACAAATCTCATATTTATTTTCTTTAAATATGAAGGTAAGATGACAAACTGGTTGGCTGTTCTCGGACACAACTTTACTGGTGCAAGATTTGATGCAATTACCTAGAATGCATGCGATATTCGTAACTCAAATCAGGGCGTGCACAAACTTTCCGAGTCTTAACGCCACAGCGAACACTCACTGCCTCGGTGTGCACTGGATGTGCAGCGAACAGCATCGAGGACAGGCACGCATAGAGCGCAGTTATCCTCATCACACGGCGTGCGACGACGGCCACCAAAACTGAGCATGCACAGTGCAGGGCAACGTTGACCACGTGGTAGCCACGCACTTGTCGCCCATGGACGTAGTAGTTGGCCCTGCGAGAGAAGACATGAATATGCACATCAGGAGAAAAAAAACACCATTCCCAATAAAAGTAACCATGAGTAGGATGTGGAGCAACGCATAGGTAGACTTAATTGATTGATTTATATATGGGGTTTAACGTCCCAAAACTACCATATCATTATGAGAGACGCCGTAGTGGTGGGCTCCGCAAATTTCGACCACCTGAGGTTCTTTAACGTGCACGAAGTCTGAGCAAACAGGCCTAGGTAGACATAAAGTACCGTTTATCACGCGCTGTTTGCACGATGTTAACGCGTCTTTCAAAGTGGATCACACCATGAATTCGCTCTAGTTTCTGTTGCTATTACTCGTCCCGATTGATGATTGATATGTGGGGCTTAACGTTCCAAAACCACCATATCATTATAAGAGACGCCGTAGTAGAGGGCTCCGGAAATTTGGACCACCTGGGGTTTTTAACGTGCCACCAAATCTGAGCACACGGGCCTACAACATTTCCGCCTCCATCGCAAATGCAGCCGCTGCAGCCGGGATTCGATCCTGCGACCTGCGGGTCACCAGCCGAGTACCTTCGCCACTAAACCACCGCGGCGGGGCTGTTACTCGTCCCGAAGTCTTGTTGGAGCTCACTAGGTGGGTTCATCACCGCGTCATGCGGCAGAACATGCGTTCTACGCACGTCTGCAGAATCTCGCTTTCTGACGCCATCACATGATTGCTGAGAGAGTGTGCGGGGGAGAGGATACCGCGTCTTACCCAGCCCTTTACAAAGGCCAGAACACGCTATCGCGTGGGCGTGTTCTGGCAGTGCTTGGGATGCCGCACGCTGGGTTGAAGTCAGCCGTAAGCTGCCTCACATGTTATTGTTTCCGGTGTAACGCTTAACTGAGATATATTCTACCAACTGTGCGGCATAAATCGAGACATTCAATTGGGCGATTCTGCAGATGATTCTTCAATGAAGCTTTTGATTGTTTTATTGAGAAGTTGTTAAGAGGTGGGTCTGCGGCATTGATGAGGATAGATATTTCTGAAAATAAATTCGACAGATCCCCCATACCTTGGGAATCGGTGTTATACGAAGCATGTGGAGAGAAGGTGACCGTGTTATAAATTTTATATAGCGACACGACATTAAGTGTACAAATAATACACGCTGAGAAATCTCCTGAAGAGTTGCAGATGCTTACATAACGAGTCATTTGCACTTGCGCAACGATGCCAGCAGAAACATAACTATCAGGAACACCGGAAGTGGTAAGCTAATGTGAAGCGCTGGTGCTCGCGAGGATGGTAGACCTGGACGCTGCTACACAAATAAACTTCAGAGCACGGTACCCAACTACAATTGATGCTAACTAAACGTCCCAGCTTTATCGTAGGTGTACTTATGTAATACTTGAGTATCAAGTACTCAAAATCGTTCAACGTTTTTTCTAAACACACTTATGTAATGCATCCAAAATTGAATAGCCAGCACGGCAACAAACAGTTCACGTCCCACGAACTTCTGTTTGAAAAATTGTTCCGAGACCTCGCGTGGCTCTGTGGTAAAATGCTGGATTGCAGAGCGAAATGCGTGGGTTCAATTCCTTCTGCGGCCCTGACGTTTATTTTTTTCAAGAATACACGAGGTTGCGTAATCGCCTGCGTGCGAAGACTATTACGATACACCAACGTCAGTCATTAGAGTCGCCGCCCTTCTTTGTGAGCGAAAAATCAGCATTGTCCGTGACCAAAACCTCCATGTAGATCCATATAAAAAAGTAAAAAAAAGGTCTGTTCAAGTGCAACCAGGCTTTCGAACCCGCTATTCATTTCCCCATGGCTCCATGCGTTCAGCCGCTTTAGCGTGGACACCAACTTGCTAACGGCCCTGAATGTACACCTTTCAGTTTCGGTGATGCTCGATTTTAGTGGTTTTACACCACCCGCGAGATGGCGCAAAGAACTGGTTTCAGCAATCGTTGTGACAGTAGGTATAAGCCCAGCTATTATTATTAAGGGACAGGCACAACCTCCTGGAAACTGAAACGAATGGTCAGTGAGCAGGTAATGAAAAGTGTCCGCTACAAAAAAAAAAGACCACATCGCTTTTACGTTACAGTTCACCGTTGCTCATTTTTTATACGTATGCGAGTTGTTTTTTTTTTGTAACATTTCACGTCGCGTAACGCAAGTGATTAAGCTCGCTTTCTCCCTTTGAGGATTACTATGAATTGAAGGAAGAAGACGAAGTTTTTCCTGAGTGGAACGCTGGTTTCAGTCTCTGTTAGTTTTTCTCATTTTTTTGTGCTTGTGGAAGACGCCGCTCTTCTGCCTGCGGAAATGGACGTAGAATCACCAGGGCCTCCACCCATACGTTCCGCGTCGTCTGTGGCCACTCTAAGAAAGCGCTCCGGCCACCCGAGTGACGACGACAGTGAGGACACGCTGATATACTCTAAGGCCAGTGATGAGAGCTCCGATGAAAGTGACTTTGTGCCCGTGGGAAGACACAAGGCGAAGAGGAGGCTGCTTACGACATCTCCTTTCTAAAGTAAGGCCACCACGAATATTCAAGATCCGCCGGTTCACACTATTTTGTTTGTCCCGCTGAATGCCGCTGACAGCATGAACTGACTTAATCGCCAGGTCACGTCTATGTCACTTGTCGTGCTCGTTCCGGGACAAATAACAGACGTGAGAATCAATGGCCGCAAGAACGTTCTGGCGATAGACGTTACGCAACGTACTGCTCTCGACGTATTGACCAAGGTGAATGTGCTCGGGAACATCAACGTTCGTTCTTTCATAACAGATGGCAAGGACTCTAGGGCAGGCGTTATCTACGACGTCGACACTTCTATCAGCGATATTGATTTTCCCACTCTAATCAAACCAGTGACGGAAGCTACTATATTCTTGCAAGCCCGCCATCTCGGGAACTCAGGATGCGTGAAACTAGTTTTCAAGGGAGACAGCCTCCCAACTCAAGTAAGAGTTGGTCATTTTCGACACACAGTACGGCCGTTCGTGCCGAAACCTCTTCAGTGTCGGAAATGCTGTAAAATAGAACACGTGAGTGCTGTTTGCACAAGTTCTGCTGTGTGCTCCCGATGCTCGGAGTCGCACAACACGGAAGCCTGCCAGGCAGAACATCGCAAATGCAGCAATTGCCAAGGTCCTCACGAGGCGTCATCAAAGCAGTGCCCAAATGTGAAGAAGGAGATGCAAGTGCTGAGACAGATGGCCAGAGACGGTTCCACCCACAGGGAAGCTGCTGCCAAAGTGCGACGTCGGCGTTCGCACCATAGGAAAACTGCTAGGACATCCTCTGCCAAGGCCAGGGATACACCGCTACCCCATATCACGCACTCATTACCACAAGCATCAACAAGTGCCAACAACAAGCATCCTCAGAAAGACGCAAGAAACATTGACCCTGACGCGTGGTCTGCGCTGCCGTCAGTGACACCGCCAGTAGAGCCGCAGCATCGCCCGCTGAAAACTACTTCAGAGCGTGTAAGTCATGAAAGTCAAGATAACGAAATAATAGACGTGAGTAAGACCCTCATGAACACAATTCGAGTACTCCTGATTAGTATTGTTACCACATGTGTAACAATATCCAGACTCCGGCTGCCCACAGCGCTCTTCAAATATTGGACGCTTTGAATCCGGTGCTATCAAATCTAGAGAAACACCATGGCTATTACTCTGAAGCCCTTCCGTAAACAAGTGAAAGAGGCATCAATTTTCCAATGGAATGCCCGAGGTCTTAAACCCCGCATTTCGGATTTTCGACGATATGTTTTCAAGAATCAGTTTCCAATTATCGTAATTTGTGAACCGCGTCTTCACGATGCTATACGACTTTCTAAATACGAGGCTTTCCGATCTGCAACCCGTAACAAAACCAGTAAGGTCATTGTTTACATATATGCGAACTTACATATATACGTTAGCAAGTTATATGCGAACTTACATATATTGAGCATCCAGTAACACCGGACGACAGCAACCAATACGTGTGCCTGACAGTCAAGCGTAAGAACCTGAACTTCACGCTAGTGGCGGTATATATTTCTCCTTCAGGCCGCTTCGACCCAGCAAGATCAAGCGCCATTATATCAGCGACACCTGGGCCATGGATTATTACCGGTGATTTTAACGCTCATCACCCCTTGTGGGGAAGCCAGAAGGTGGACCATCGGGGAAGAAATGTGTCCTCCTTTGCATCTGACCACCGACTATATCGTTTAAATGATGGCACTCCCACGTTTTTACGGGGTCTGACATATAGTAGCTGTCTCGACCTAACTTTTGTGTCAAGTAGCCAAAGTACCAAGGTGGAGTGGTTTGCGGACAGTGAAACGCGTGGCAGAGACCACATCCCCACCGTAGTGAAGGGCTTCAGAAATTCTGACCACCTCGGGTTCTTTAATGTGCACCCAAATTGGAACACAGGGGCCTACAGCCTTTTCGCCTCCATCGAAAATGCAGCCGCCGCAGCCGGGATTAGATCCCGCGACTTTCGGTGCAACAGCGAGACCTTAGTCACTAGACCACCGCGGTGGGGCTGTATGAAATTTTGTGTCGTTTGGTAAACAGAGACAACAGACAGGTTCAAAGCTATCTGCGAAAGTTGATGATTTCAAGAGGGCTCCTTCAATACATGACTACAAGGTCATTACCCTCTATGATTCTTTTCCTTGCTCTTTACTAGCTTCTAAATGATTTTTCATTATTACTTTTTTGACATAATCTTTGCTTCCAAATGTCGAAGCTGAAGCGGTCTTCTCGTGTCGTGCACATACTTGAACCTTTAGTGAGATAACAGTGCCCTTGGTGCTTTTAAAGCCCATATTGCGCTCCACCGAGTGGTGGTTGAGGGGAAAACAGTTGGAGCACCTCCCTGGAGGGTGTAAATACGAGCACCGAGGGCATAGTTTAATCCCTGCGGGCACTTGTCATGAACGGCATAGGGGTTCGTGTCAAAGGCCTTAACCTCCCAGCGTTTCAGAGGGCGTCCTTTCCCCCCTTTCATCCTCTACACTTCTCTTTGGAGCTGCCGGAGGAAATCAGATTTCCCTCGTCGCTTCTTTTCATTACATTTTTCTCATTCTTTGCTGATAACGGGACACTAGGGATCCGTTTGCTGGGATTTTCTTCATTACATCCTATTTTAGGAGCATGAAGAAATAAGAGGGTCTTTTACACAGGGAGCAACCACACTGCCGCCCACCAAGCAAGCCTCCATGTGGTATAGAGAGTGGACGATAGGAATTGCACTTAAGACTTTCCGTTGTCGATTCCACAAAAAGAACGACTGTTGCGGGACAGCGAAACTCTCATTTCTCGTGGAAGTGAACCGTATAGTTATGGTGTGCCATGTGCCCCAATAAGAACCATGTGTTGCGTTAATAATTGTCAAGAATGGCCTGGTGGGCAAAAAATAAGCACTACAGGTGCAAAAAAAAACTGTATACGGGCTGAAATAGAACTTGCAAATCTCTATTATGAAATATGTGCAAGGTTCTTGAAAAAATTTCAGAAATATAAAAAATCAGGCAAATGCGACTTAAGTTGTGTACCTGCACAACTATTTTTTATCTAGCCATAGGCATCCTAAAATTATTAAATACATCTTTTCCAACAGTAATTAAGAGGTTAAGCTAATTTACGCTTATATTTAGTGGAGTTAGGCAGTCATATTATTGAAATTTCAAAAAAAACGGACTCTAGTGAAACGTGCCAAAACGCAACTTCTGTATTATTCCAAGACGTCCAAAAAGAATGATAATAATACCTGAGGTCCAACGTCCTAAAACAAAGCCACCATATGATTATGGTAAACGTCGTAGTGGCAGGGTACGGGAAATTTGGACTATATGGGGTCAATTCTGTAACGCTCACCTAAATATATGTATACGGGCCTGACACATTTCCGTCTCCATCGACAATTTAGCCGCCACGGCCAGGACCCGATCCGATGACCTTCGGGTGTGCCATAACCACTAGACCAGTGTGGAGTAGTTTTCCAAAAAGAATGATCCTCTTAGAGCAATCACGAAGCGACATTTTTTGAGCGTAGATGTGCGGACTACGCTTGCAATTTCAGCCCTTATGGCACACATTGGTTTCAAACACGCGGAAGAAACACGCATTTATAATCATTTGCTTGATCAATAACGTTATTGGGGTGATGAGCATCTTGCGCTCATTGGCACTTTGGTTTAGGTTTCACCACTTAACTTTGTTGAATTTCATTGTCCCCACAACTATTACAGGCCGCTTTTTCTATATCTCAACGCAGCGATCTGTTCTTCGCGTGAAAAACTTCAGTCTCTCCATTTCACATAACCACCTAACTACAGTATTTAAATATTTAATAAATTTAACTTTCCTGAATAGTGTTTTTAATAACATGCTAAACCATCTGAAGCTGCCTAGCTATATAAAAAATCAAGTGAGAAGACAGAGTTGAACAACTCATTTTCCTGTTTTTTTTAAGTTTTCGACAAATTTATTATTCCACCCGCTTTACTAAGTAAGCAAAGCCGACACTGGGCCTATTTCAACCGATTCGCATAAAAAGACATGTTTCAGTATACTCCCATGAAACAATACTGTATTGCAAATAGACATAAAAATACACACGCCACTTGAATCCAAACTATGCAAGGAAAAACTTCTGCGGAGTGCTAGGTCATCTTTGTAAGCAAACATATATATGGATATAAAAAGAAAGGCGAAGCATGTGCTCGGAAACAGTAATGTTCATGAACGGTACCCTTAGCGACACCATTTGCTTCTTGACCGTGCTGAGTCACGCTAGTGACGCAAGCTTGACCGAATACGTAAAGTCATCTGTGACCATAAACTGAGGAACACCACCACGCATGATCGTGCCCTGGCACGTTCCGCGTAACCTCGATTCACGGTGGTTTCTCTACAGCGGGTTGGTCTTTTTCAGTGCTTTACGCATTTATTTGTCCGCGACCCGAAGAAATATTCGAAAGTGTGTGCTTTCGCAGTACCAAGAATGCCGACTCTTTCACCACTGACGAGCAGTGATGGTAGCAGCACGGACTCGTTCGAACCGGCCATAAGGCGAACATGAGAATATGACTTCTCACCATCTGCCGCAATAGTGTATTGCTGTGCATTATCTAAAAACATTTACCCAGTGTGACCAAAGCTTGTGCGCTCTGTTTTACATACGTAGCACCTGCATATGAAACAAAAATGCAATAGGAGCGCTAACGACAACCGCAAGGCTCTGACCACGAAGCCTGCAGCATGGTGCACGCGCCTTTGTTATTATCACGTGCATCGCGCCACTTCGGAGTTTTGAGATTGGCCCTCGCGCTCACAGCGCTAATTGGCCTGTTCGTGCCGGCGCATGTGTCAGCCATCGCAGGTACGTGACAAGCGAGACAAGTGAACGGTATACAGAAGCCCAACCCGCCCTCTGGTGTGAAGACACCGATAGGACAAGGCTCAATTGTTTTGTGCTTCGCTCGTTGTGTTGCAGGTCGAAGCAAAAGCAAGAAGAGTGGTGCCCCGAAGGGGCGCTTATGTCATTTTTTTATCCAATGTTTTATTTTCTGTGTACTGTAACAGCCGCTAATCTTGTAGTAAAGGCAAGAGTGCGTAGCCATGTTTTTAATTAATTGCGTTGCTATTCACCAACGGAAAATTACTTGTAAAAGTTGATCAAAAGAAGCTCAAATATACGCTTTTGTTTCGTTCAGATAATCAACGAGAAAATATGAATATATGCTGGCAGAATAAAAGCGTTGCCATGGTACCTGTTTCTTCTTTCGCGAGTAGCTTGACTTGCTTTTAAATGTATTGTTCACGGAAGGGTCTACCTAATGATAGTTCGGGCAGAGCGCCGCTGGATGGGTCAACCACGTATTCACAGAAAAGAATAACAAAACAGAATAGAACAATGGTGTTGATCTTGTCTTGAGGTCTTATTACACACACCTCGGACGTAAGGAAGCAACATCTTGTTCAGTGGTGAGCCTTTTTGCTCGCGTAGGTAAACATTTTGAATATTAGACGCAACTCCTTGGCACTCCTTACCTCACACACACACACACACACACACACACACACACACACACACACACACACACACACACACACACACACACACACACACACACACACACACACACACACACACACACACACGCACACGCACACGCACACGCACACGCACACACACACACACACACACACACACACACACACACACACACACACACACACACACACACACACACACACACACACACACACACACACACACACACACACACACACACACTCCTATTGACGAGCACGCTCCTCGAACATCGTCTAGCGATCTGCAACTCTGAATGCGTGTATGACTGGGGGAATGCCAAGTCGCACCTGCTTTTGAAGATAGCATATCATCAGCTAGTTCGACAGCAAACTCTAGTGTATATATGGTTTCTTGAGGGTTGCAAGGATGATTGAAAAAAGAGCCTGTCAGGATGATACATGGCATCACGCCTGAAAAGGCAGTAAAGTGTACGCATCGGTTCGTCGAGAACATTGCTGAGAGGGGACCACCTTTCCTGCTCTTCTCCAGCTCGTGCCCCTCATTTTTCGTGTTCGCTGCGAAATGGCAAGAAATGACCCCCCTTTCCCCACCCGCCAGACACACAGGCAAGTTAACACAAATACAAAAAAAAGGAAAGCAACTCAAGGAGCAAGCGAGAAAGCTGGCACGATCGAGGAGCACCCTACCGGACGCTCGTGTGGGGTCCTCTGGGCGCTATACGCATCGAAGCATGTAGAATGGGGCGAGGGTGGGGGTTGTAGTGAGAATTTACAGTTAGTTGTTTGCCAGAACAGGACAACCCAAAGGGCAGCACCTCTACTACGGATACGCCACGTGCCCCTCGCCCCACCGTGTATAGATGGGCGAGTAGA
Source organism: Rhipicephalus microplus (assembly GCF_043290135.1). Classification (NCBI taxonomy): domain Eukaryota; kingdom Metazoa; phylum Arthropoda; class Arachnida; order Ixodida; family Ixodidae; genus Rhipicephalus; species Rhipicephalus microplus. The sequence goes on along the minus strand of NW_027464598.1, from coordinate 4,900,933 downwards.
CGAGCGGCACGAATCCCCCTGGCCCCCGCCCTTTTTTTTTAAGCTGAGTGGCGGTACGGAAGTTCTGTGGTCCTCTAGTTGGGTGGACCCCCCGTCCCGTCTCACTGTGAGACATGTGCCTATTGTGCGGTGGCGTCGACCGCTTTATATACGCGTGCACCCAAGTCACGAAGCCAAAGACGGCGCCGTTCTTTTCGCGCACTGTGGTTGCTCGGCAAGTAAATGAGTGGAAGGCGGAGAGCTCGAGCACCAACGAGAACTCTACCTTCTCGCTTCTTCTAGTTTCATGTAGCAGTTGTGAAGAAATCCAACGTATCATATACTTGAATTTCACTGTATTTCACGAGCTATGGTTACTGTAAAAGTAATGTGGTAGTACGTATTTCTATCAAGCAGGTAGGTCGCAGCGGTGGTGCCGTGGTTACGGTGGTCAGCTGCTCACCTGAAGGTAGCGGTTTCGATTCCAGCCACGACGGTTGCATTTCTGTGAAGGTGAAAAGGTAGATGCTCGTGTACTCTGCGATGTTAGGGCGTATTAAAGAGGACCTGGTCGGTCCTGACCGATCGGTGCTGAGTAGGTCGGTCATGACCAGTCTACTCAGAGACCAGATTTCGTGAGCCCTTTACTACGACGTCCCTCGTAATCACATCGCAGTTCTGAGTAGTAAAACCGAAATAATATTATTTTATATGTTGTGTAGTGATGATACACGACAATGATAGAGTACAACGCCATTTGAAGTGTGCAGTACTGGTACTTGTTTGATATGAAGATAGCAAATCACGTTTTTTTTTTCAAAATGATCGGGCATCAATTAGGTGCCGCCACGGCCACAACGTGTATAAATTAAAACTTCAGATCTTTCGACTCCGCTGTCTAGAGAAAGAGGGAACGCACCAAAAACGGTGAAGCCAATCAGGCTATGAGCAGTATGCTACCCTACAAGTGAAACGAGGTCAGAAAAGACAGAATAATCATCAAGTGGGGTGATAGCAGATGCCCATCTGAAGAACTCGGTCAGTGCGCTTTGCAAACTCGAAGATCACGATCGAAGTCTTATCTGTGAATACGGTAGACGATATAACGTTAACGTGAGGAACTGGTTTGGTTGCGCAATTCAGTACTTGAGATGTTTCACGTATGAACGCATACGTAAAACGTGGCGCTGTATGGCTAATGGCTTCTATACAGCTTTCTTGCGCTGTAAAATTAGGTAAAGCCTAAAGATGGCAAGGAAAATCCCTCGTAATGGGCATAAACAGGCTACACACTCAAGCGAATAACTTCTGAGTTCTCGCGACTAGCTGCGCGCACATAACACGTCTTCGAATGAAACCTGCAGCACTGAGGCAAGATCCAACGCTTTGTTTTTTTTATTTCTATTAACAGCTGCTAGAATAATCCGAACTGTTGCTTCCTAGTTTACGATCCTGCCACAGCTATGCAGACTTATGTTTGACAAGGCCGATTTTCTGTAAATGAATCATCCCAATGATATAAAATGACTCACATTCTGTAAAGCTATTTCAATACAAATAACTAAATAAGTACAATGTTCAATATAATCAATAATTCTCCATCTCTCTATAAGTTGAAAACTTTTTTTCTTTAGTGCAGAGCATTTCTTAGCCGCATGATGTCGCGCTCGGCATCGGCGACAGCGCCGTTCGCACTGCGCATGCTTGCATCTCGTGCGGGCTCAGGAAGGCGCCCTCAAAACTATCGCTTTCCTCTCCCTCTCTCGCCTCGCAAAGCACAAACTGGCAGAGTCTGTTATAGTAAAAACAAATAAAAAAAACGACGGCTCGCGCTCCACAACCGGTCACTGTAGGCACTGAATCGCGCGTTACAAATTAAGTCATGGCGCCTTTATTCGGCTTTCGCTTCGCCTTCATTGTCGTAAGCCTTCTGTCGCTTCTGGGGTGTTTCTACAGTTTTCGCTGCCTTTCCCGTTTGCAATTTTAGGGCTAAGGATTGCCTTCTTTTTTTAACTGACCAGTGGTGAGCAACAAGACGTCCCCCACGTATGTGGCACATACCAGCACATACCACATACATGATGATAACTTTCTGATAGACGGCGACTGTTTCTGCGACAAATACCCGTTTGTTGTGCTAAATGTTGGCGTATTCATCGTTAGTGGACCAGTGGTAATTCTGCATTGAGGTTTATCCAATTTATTTGGCACATAAATGATAGGCGGTTCAAGGCAGGCCACACAGGATAGACCAACGAAATTATTTATGCCTTTAACAGCTTGTTTGTCAATAGCTTACTCACGCTTCCAACCATTTATGGGACCAGGTGTAACGAAGACATAACAAGATAAAATTCGGTCCTTATTTGCTTCGTTACGAATAGGATACACATATATTGCAAGGACAACAAAATAAAGTCAATTTGCCCGCTGCGTGCTTTCTTGATTCATTCATTTTCGCGTTATTTACGGAAGCAACATAATGCAGTCTTCGAATATAGGGGCCTGAAAAGTTTGGGGCCCCAAAGCCCCTTGCGTGTAGACGCTTTGGGTCAAGCAGGAGCGAATGGGGTCTGCGGCACATTGGACACCGGCACATTGGACAACCCAAAACCCAAACTCGGTTTTGGTTTTGGGTTGGGGATGCTATTTTTTGCAAATGTGGAAAACCCACACTCGGCTTGGGTTTTGCGCATGTGCAGTGGCCTTGACGCTATTTCTTTCGAAAACTTCCTATCGTGGCGGCTGCACCGCGGCCCAAGTTATAGTTCTGAAAAAGGCATTCCTTTCGAGGGTAGCAGCTAAAACGAGGGCACATATTTCGCGCACCTCGACTCGACACGTGCGTTTCCTTTTTTCTTTCTGGTCTATTGCAACGTCCTGTCGTGAAACCAAGGGCAGACATAAGACAAAAAAAACAAAAAAAAACAAAAAGAACTCTGGGAAAGTAAGGGAGCTGCCGCGCGAGAAGGGTGCCCCACCATGAGCTCACTTGCGGCAGCGAGCTATACACGTTAATGTTGCGCCCTACATGTTCCTCGAGCCGCCGTGGCGAGGGCTCCCTGCCGGCCACTTTTTCATGCAGCTTGTAATTGTTTGTTACGCTCCACGTGGGTGGCATCTCCGAGTGCGTGCAGTTGTTTTGTTCCCTCTGTTTTCACCCCTGTTTCAGAAGCTTACATAGGGCTTACCAAAGCGAAAGCGGTCCGAACACGAAACTTCGAAGAAAGCAACCCCGCCTCGCACATTAATAATGCCTCTCTGTCACCAACTTCGCAGAAAACTAGGCAATGTGGAAGCTTGCCATTCTCAAAAATGCCGGGTGAGTCAGAAGTATACAACTACCGAGTTTGTACAAGTTGGTCACGAAGCGATGTCGGCGAATAATATTTATCAGCTTGCGAGATCTGGGGTATATCCGTTTCAATCCCGAATTTTTTATGGCCAACCAAAAAAAAATGGTGGGGATGTTTTCTGGCTTAGAAGCTGTCAGAATTCATGCAAAAAAATTATGAAGGCACCACGTACAACAGATTACTTATGAGAACCACGTCCAGTGTACTGGACACTGGGACTTATTTATTACAAAGGAAGTTGAATGTAACGAACAATGCTGATTGAAAAATATTGCTTTGGGGAATCTTGGGATCTCAGTTCGCTTTAAAATCACAAAAATAGTTGTCGCCCGGCTTCATATAAAAAATTTGTACTCGAAGCACGCAATTTGCTGCAAGGTCTTGCATCATTGTCTTTCTGCTGGTGAGAACATGCAAACTTTGGTCAATTCTGGCGTTCACTTGTGATGGAAATCACGAAAACAGTTCTTGCCTGCTTTCAGACAAAGAAACACCTTGCACTTAGAGCATTGAACTTGCGACTTGGCCTTGCAACCGGAAAGCCGGCACCTAGAAGAGTTGGTCATTACTTGCGGATCCGGCCAATGACCTTCTTGTTCAAAACGAACGTCCGGTCCGGGAATTTGGACGGCAGCCCTGTGGTGGTGTTCAGAATGACCACTAGCATCCGCAGATGGCCGTTCACGGCGTTTTCTTTCTTCGGAGCCTCTGGTAAGAGCTTCTGCTACCTGCATCCTGAAGTCTAGCAGATGCAGCACTTGGCTCTTTGTGTAGCCTGCCTCTTTGGTGTCTTCCTTGTAATTGAGCCAACTGTTCACCAAAGCGAGATCAGTAAAGTGAACAATGACCTTAACAGACCATTTTTTAGTCTTCATTCTTATGCGGTAGAGGCTGATCAGGAAGTCGTTCAGGTCTACTCCACCCTTGTGATTGTTGTGAAAACGGACGCACGCGGGCCTTTCTACTTTAACATATTTTTTGCTTCTTGTCGTATCGCTTTGTGGTGTCCACTGGTTCGGTTCCACAACACGAGGACAGCAGCGTAACTGACCTCGTGATTATCCATTTAACCACAACCATTTTGCCGTCAGCGCTCACCTTCTCGTGGCTTGATCCGCGCCCATCAGCAAGCAGCTCTGTATCAGACTTCAAGGTTGTTCTTATTCGGTTCGTCATAACAGTACCGTGACCGAACATTCTTTGCTTCAGAAGACGCTCAATTAGCGGCACCGACGTGAAAAACCTGTCAAAACACAACACGCAGTCCTCCCAAGGAGGCATCGTTTCAGCAAGCCGCATGAAAATCCCTCCGCTGATTCCGAGGTCCTTGTGCTCTGAGGGAATTGGTATCGTGGCACCCTGGTAAATTTCAAAGTCCAGTACCCTCCCTAGACGGTCGGCAAGCCCAAAGTTCTTCAGTCCAGTCGGGTTTGGCTTGCCCCTAACGTACTGACGCAGTTGTGTTCTTCCTGTAAACGGAACCATTTGTTCATCCACACAGGCTGCATGCGACCTCAAAATTTTCAGGCAGGCTTTCCTCACACGATCTAAAAGCGGCTGAACCTTCCAGCATCGGTTGTTGTCATCTTGGTCGCTATCATTGTTGCAGACGTGCAAGGCGTTTCTGAGTCGGAAGAATCGATCTCGTGGCATGGCATCAGCAATCAATGATACTCGGGTCGCTGCTGCCCAATACATACGCGCTTGAGGAAATTTCAGGCTGCCCATTACGATGTGGATGCCGAAGAGAGCTTTGGCCTCCTTAGCTGTCATACCTAGCGTATTTCCATTTGTCTGGACCCAGTACAAGTTAGTTATTGTCGCTACAAATTCCCAAAAGTCGTCCTCAAAGTACTCCTTAAAATATGTCAAAGGCGTCTGAGGCTCCTGACAGGCTAGTGAAGCTGTAGCTTTTTCGATGTCAGTTGGAGCCCAAAATGCTTGCACTTTCCAGGACTGTGCAGCTTTTTGGCGTATACGTTCCTCTAAAAGTGTTTTCTCAAACTTCTTGTTTTTGACATTTTCATCTTCACTGGATTTATCTTCGTTTTCGTCGCTTTCTTCCCTATGAAGCGCGGACTCCGGTTGAAATTTTTCCGCTTCGTCGCCCGAGTCTGAATCCACATCAAAATCTGACTCGTCTCCAAACAATAGTTCTTGGATTTCGTCATCAGTCAGCGCTTTTTCTGCAAACAAAACAACCAAAGTGTGTTCAAACTTAGTTTGCAAGAAAAAACAATAAATTTTAGAAATGTTTCGATTTTAAGTTAGAAACTATTATTTTCTGGGTCACGTATTTAAAATCAAACGTAATACTCCGTTCACGGATATATTTCCACGAAACGCAAGCATTGAATCCCAGTGTCCAGTGCACTGGACATAAAAATATTGTCGCGTTGTGCACAAACTACCCTTATTTGAGGCGATCTTTAAATAACATCATTTCGAGTTGAGTTTATTTAACAAGACAAAATTTTGCTACATCAATTAAACAAACATGACTCTTTCTAAAAAACCACTTACTTGAGCGCGTTGCACGTGGCGGCCTGCCGCTGTAAGACGCCATTACTCTGTGCTGCCCCCTCAAGCCTATGCGGCCAAGGCAGGAACTAGTTTAATTGAGATATTTCTCATGGTCTGGGGAAAGCTTGAAAATTGGTTTCGGTTTCGCTTTGGCTGATTTTTCGTTGTAGTAATCGCTTTTTTTGTATGTCCAGTTTACTGGACTCGTGGTCGGAAAGGGATACGCAAATAGACTAAAAATACTGAATAAAAGGTTGAGCAACGCACATTTTAAGGTCCCTTGCGTGTCAGGTATGAGAAAAGCTGACTGTACACATTGTTTTTCCCTCTCGTTTAGAGCTCGAACAAAGACCTGGCTTGAAGATAGCCCATATGTATATGTTGTAAGGAAGCAATATCACCACTGCTGCTCGCGCGAGCTCGGCTAGTAGAAACAAGCGGAGAACGAACAACTAAAAATGTCAACACTTTTATCTCTAAACTAGCTTTTCTGATCAGTTTTAGTTTCAGTTTACTATCCTACCACCCGGTTTTTCGAATATACCGCTTTGTAGGTGAGCGCCACCCAGGTCATTATTATCATCATCATCGTCATCATCACCATCATCACCAATATCATCATCATCACCAAGAACAGTGGTCTTGCAGCAACGGTGCTGTCTCTTGGTTGTCTTTCTTTACAATTTACCGTTTTTTTAGGTCAGCCCAAAAACGAAACTTTCGACACCCGATTTGCGAATACATTCATTATTATTTGATCAACTACTTCTGACAACATCAATACTCCTAACATTACTGAATGCACTTATTACGGCTACATATAAGACCCTCTCAGCGAATGCGTGTGTTGTGTGCGTCGTCGTAGTTATTTCATCGGGCTTTTAGTGTTGTTTGAGCCATGGTATAAATATAAACACAAAAAAATGTTTGATGCCGCGGTACATGAACACTTCAGTGGTATATATGAGTCACAGATATGACGTTGACAAAGTGAACGCCAGCAAAAGTGAAAAAATTGGCAGCATATCCACGGAGTGAATGATGGAGAGTGGGGCGAAGAATTCGTCCATCCATTTGTTCTTGCTTCCATCCGTCCATGCGTCCGTCAGTGTGACCGTCCATGCGTCCATCAGCCCGTCCGTGCGTGCGTCTGTTCGTGCGTCCGTCCCAGTGTTCGTCCATGCATCTGTCTATGTGTCCGTTCGTCCATCTATTCAACACTCCAAGTACCACCATCTCGCATCTTTTCATCATATATTCCCCATATAGAAGCGCCGCCATCCAGCGGACATTCCAAGGACTAAACGAGAGGTGGCACACACACACTTTCTTACGGCTTGCGCTTCAGGTCCACTTCCCACCTTTAACCACCTCGAGTACATGGTATATACTACTTCACTGTATTCATGGCACTGCGACCGAACGCTCGCTAAACCTTTCAAAAACCAAAGAGGTTACGCCCAGCGAGTGTGACGTAGCAAACTTTTTCAGTCAGATAGTGCTCAATGTACATGCCAATGGCTGCTAATGGAAAATGAGAGGCGGAGAATTCGGCTTTTACTTTCTTACGGCTTGCGCTTCGTATCTACTTCCCATTTTTAACCACCTCGAGTTCATTCATGGTATATACAAGTTCATTGTATTCATGGCACTGCAGCTCAACGCTCACTAAACCTTTCTAAAGCTAACGAGGTTACACCCAGCGAGTATAACGTAGCAACCCTTTCTTGTCAGAATGTGCTCAATGTATATGCCAATGGCTGTTAATGGTGATAACAACCTGCGCGTTAACTAAAATCCGAATGCTCCTGTCTCTCATTCCCCATTAGCAGCCATTGACATGTACATTGAGCACTATTTTTTATTGTTCAACAACGCACAAAAGAAGTCTCTCACCGGCACCACCTTGGAGGTCAAAATGTTATATTTGTTACATTCTATGGGGGACGAACGGGTGCCGCTATAAGGAGCTTCGCCCCTAAAATACCTATCACAGAAATTTGCGCAGCCGGAAACCGCACCTATATGATCTCGCGGATCATCATGATAAGCGCTCGGCATTCTACCAACTAAGCTACCAAACGCTCTTTTTATTGTTTTCGTTACTGTCTAAGCTATCGAGGCGCATGCATAACACTCCACAAACACGCCTTCTGTAGCTTGCATATTTGTTTAGCGAATGGGGCTCTGTATTGGCTGCAGCAAGACGGCATGGGTTTCTGCCACCGTCAATGAGCGGTAAAGTGAAGTGATGCGCCTTGACATTTATTAGCGGCTATAGGGAACGATTCGGTGGCGACGCAGTTGAAGCTTGGTCTGGCTAAGGTGTTTACGGTCATAGTTAAAGCGTCTCGATCACAGCTAGGCGCACCCGGGGCATCGCCGCCTGGGGGTTTCCTATCTCTGTTTACAATTACAGGTGCTGGATGACTTCCGGTTCTGTGTGCCGTATATGTCCCCGCAGTATTGGGGAGGAACAGAAGCCCTAACGAGGAGACAGTTCATTTTCAAAATTTTCCTCCCTGTGTCCGGTCATATATTTCAAATACTCTGTCTATCAAGCTAGATATAACATCATAAGAGCTAGTTCTTCGCAATGAGCTCCATCCTTTTACCTGAAAGCAGAGAAAGAGATTTTTTTTTACTGTATATAGTAAAAATTAAAACACAATATTCATGCTTTGGCGTTAGAGAGTAATAAGTTAGGTGAACGTAAGTTACGTGCTGCTGCTATTACTACGTTGAAACTGACCGAAAAGGCGAAACGCAGTTACGTTCTTTGCATTTCGATTCACGCTAGCGTGTGACCGTTTGTCCTAGTGTTGCAGTTTCAACGTGCGCGAACGGCGCATCTCCGCCACCGACTTCTCTCACGGGGATAGCACCGATGCATCAAATTGATGCAAGCGCTGCGCAAAGGTGATGATGTCGACGGGCCAATGTCAAGCCTTGGTAGAGCGAGGCATAGGCCAGCGCTACGCAATAATATACTGTATCCGTTCGCGGCTCAAGCTGTGAGCGTCGGCCTTCTGCGTCACTGAAGCGCAGTGTTGTGTATGCATGAGCATTGGCACCGGTTACCCCTTTACGGAAAACGCGAATCCTGTCGTTGGTCTCCGTAAATGACGACGCTTTGAAGAAGATAATATCGAGTGCCAGCATTTATTATGCGCTTGTTGTTGCCATTCTCTAGCACAGGATTCGCAATACGCTGCGCGCAGATATATGTTAGCTACTTGCGCTATACCACAACGGTTAAATCTTACTATGGGTAAATGAGCCAGCATTTATAGTTCCGCATTGTTTCACCAGTTTACCAAGTATTTTTTTTTTTGCGTGAGAAGTAAATCCTATTCTGCGAGGTTTCGACGCGACCCGTGCATCTCAGAGTATCAGCAGCCCAGACAAAGGTAAGCAGACCAGAGGGGGTAAATTCCGAACCCCTCAGAATTTTCAAGTTTGCACGTCGATATATACATAGCCGTGTTATATACAGTGGTGGTTATGGAAAAGGCATCGGCTTCACGTTATTTTTCTAGCATACCATATTAATTTATGTACCAATATATGTACCAATATATGTATATTGACGCGGTTCAACGCAAACAGATCACCGAGACGTTGAGTCCGAGAACCGATGGCGTGTGTTTTTATGCAGGAGCCAAGAGCAAGAGAGCTAAACAAAAGCACGTCGTCTTCTTCAGTGTCCCTTTTCACGAGGCTGTTGGCGCGCACATCGTCTTCGTTGCTTGTTTCGGGCGCGGCATTTGCCTCCCCTTAAAACAGCATCGCCCCGATGCTGTAGCTGAGCCAGTGATTCGCGCATAAAGTCACTTTGTAGAAGCGACGGTGCCTCGCAGAGTCACTCGCTGACGTATGGCTTAATGCGCACTACGTGCACAAGTTCAGGTCGGTGCTGGCGACGCCTTGTACAGTTTGGGCTATCCGGGACGACTTCATAGGTAACGTCACTTAGTCGTCGCAGCACTCGATAAGGTCCGAAGTACCTTCTGAGCAACTTTTCGGATAGTCCCCGTCTTCGTACAGGCGTCCACACCCATACGCTGTCCCCGGCTTCGTACGTTAAAGGTGTATGACGTAGGTTATAGCGGCCTGCGTCGTACTCTTGCTGTTGGTATATTCGCAGACGTGCGAGCTGCCTGGCTTCCTCTGCGCCTCGAGTAAACGCCTCAGCACTCGTTTCGTTGTCATCGCATTCGTGTGGCAGCATTGCGTCCAACATCGTTCTTACTTCTCGTCCGCGAACAAGGCTGAATGGGGTAATCCGTGTGGTTTCTTGTTTCGCAGTATTGTATGCGAACGTTATGTGAGAGAGAATCTCGTCCCAGTTTTTGTGTTCGATGTCCTCATACATTGAAAGCATGTCTTCCAGGGTTTTGTTGAGTCGCTCGGTAAACCCGTTGGTTTGTGGACGGTAAGCTGTCGACTTGCGATGAATAGTACCGCTGAGCACCAACACATGATCTAAAAGTGTGGCCGTGAATGCGTTTCCGTGATCTGTTATAACGATCGACAGCGCACCGTGTCTCAGCACAATGTTCTCTATGAAGAACCGAGCCACCTCCTCTGCTGTGCCTCTCTGGGTAGTCGGTTGCCACTATAGCCCAGCGGTTACCAACAATAGAGGTGGGAAGCGGGCCCAAAAGATCCATTCCGATCTGGTCAAATGGCGTTGTCGGGATCTGGAAAGGGTGTAGCAAACTGGCTCGTTTCGTTGGAGATGACTTGCGCCGCTGGCAATCGAGGCAGGTCCGAACGTGATGCTTCACGGCAGCGGTGAGTCTAGGCCAGTTATGCCTCCCTCGAACTCTGCTCAGAGTGTGCGTGTAGCCTAAATGTCCAGATGTTACCTTGTTGCGGCACGCTTGCAACACCTCAGAACGAAGAGTGGTAGGGAGGACAAGCAGGTAGGTGGACCCGTCTGACGAGAAGTTCATTTTGTAAAGGACATTGTTTCGCAGACAGAACGACAATAGTCCTCTTGTAAAGGCTTTGGGCGCATGCTGGCTTCGTCCTTCTAAATAATTAATCAAGCCAAGTAGCTCAGGATCGTCATGCTGGTGATCTGCGATGGTTGACGTGTCGAGGATTCCGAGGAACGCTGTCTCTTCATCAAAAGCAGCAGCCGACTCTATTGGTGATTGAGATAGGCAGTCGGCGTCAGTGTGTCGTTTTGCCGACTTATACACCATCGTTATATCAAACTCCTGTAGTCTAAGGCTCCAGCGTGCCAATCGCTCGGAAGGATCTTTCAGATTTCTTAACCAACACAACGAATGGTGGTCACTGATAACCTTGAATGGGCGGCCATACAAGTATTGGCGAAATTTTTTAACTGCCCACACCACGGCCAGGCATTTTTTTTCAGTAATATATATATATATATATATATATATATATATATATATATATATATATATATATATATATATATATATATATATATATATATATACTATGACAAACTCACACACAAATGACATACATTGTAGTAGAGCTCCGGTTAAGAAATTTCTGGTGATAGCCCTGTCGCGTACGTTTTCTGTGACGATAACGCGTCGCGATTTCACTAGGCGAATTTTGCAATACACTCCAGAATGTTTTACTCGCTTCACAGATTTTCCGTGGTTCTATTGGCCACACAGGTATAGCTGATACGAAAAAAAATAAGATGTGTATCTCACACTCTTTCGGGCTTTCGCAGCAGCCTTTGTCCGCAAGAAAAGAAAACGTTCCGCTACGCCACCCGGCTAGCGTGACCGACCGGCATGCCGCGGGTCATTAGGGGCGCAAATGGCCTTTCAGCACTCTTCTTCCTTGGTGTGTTTTTTTTCTGTTTGGCGTTTGCTCTCAGTCTCTGCTAAAAATGTAAGCTAGCATACTGAACAATACTGAAAGGCTAGGCCCCCCATCGAACGCCAGCCGACGCGCGCGCGGATAAACGAATGAAACAGGACCCCTATTTGCATTTAATGCATGCTGACCAAGCACCAAAGCCTACAGTGAATTACCACAACACAGTCTTGCAACGGCGAGGTTAAAATTCGGAGCGAGTCAAAGGCTATGGAAAGATAGTTTTCTTAAAAGCTAAAAAAAAGAAATCACAGAATTTCAGCAAAATTCACAAGGCAGTTTCGACAAGCGGGAATGTGAATATTTCAACTGAAGAACATAGGATTTATTGTGAAACTGTGTACGCTAAACGCAGCCTAATGGAATGATTTGTGAGAGAAAAATGTCGGCCGAACAATGGGTCTTCGGACTCTTGGTGCCGTCTGCCTGTTTCAAAGGGTGTTTATCTAATAATAATAATAATAATAATAATAATAATAATAATAATAATAATAATAATAATAATAATAATAATAATAATAATAATAATGTGTAAAACTTGTGCAACTGCGTCAAGTTGATTGGTACTAATTATTGTATAAGCCTTCAAAATGAACAGTACACCAGCAATACGATTCTATCAACTATAAGGATGAACGGCGGGCCTACTGATTACCTATGAAGTAGCTAATGTTTAACGCATCTATAGGTCACATCTCTATCCCATCCGGGATGCGATATACATCAGATACAATTCTGTCGCTACTATGCAATGGGGTAGCGATATTGGCTAAGATAATCAGCTGCTACCCCGCAGGTCGCGGGATTGAATCTCGGCTGCGGCGGCTGCATTTACGGTGGAGCTGAAAACGCTGTAGGACCATGTGCTCAGATTTAGGCACACGTTAAAGAACCCCAGGGGGTCGAAACTTCCGGAGCCCTCCAATAATAATTATATGGTAATTTTGTGCCGTTAAACTCCCTCATATCAATCAATCATCAATCGCATTTGTCTAACGCATTAGAAGTTATAAGTAAGTCCTTATGTGACAACTAGCTGTACTAATGATGCTTCTTTCGCGCTGTTTCAATAACTGCTTGCCGGAGTACATCCCGTACATGCAACATACGACCTCCAGAAGATCCAAAATATTGATGGGAGCCGACATATGGAAACAATGTAGTGGGATAATCATAAGATGAACAGGTGAAGTGCCTCATACTGGCTGGCCGACGTTTCGATAGGACGACCTATCGCGCCTTTGAAAAAGATAGGTCCTCCTATCGAAACGTCGGCCAGCCAGTCTGAGGCACTTCACCTGTTCATCTTATGAACATCCCATCACCTCCAGAAGAGAGTTTTAGGCGAAGCTTTTCCACGCAGTTCAACTGGAATTCACATCAGTGGATGAATCGCACCTTTATGTCTGACCGTTCTCAATATCCCCCATCTGGACTATCTGTGTATCCTAGATAGGAAAAGTATTAGCATCTATGGTTTGCCATTCAAAATTCACAATATATTAATTGAGGGAAGCCTGTGTGGCCGGTTCCGGAAATCATTTACGTGCATTTCTACTGCACACAGAGCATGGCCCCCTAGCATTTCCCCAATATCGGTCAGCGATTTTCGGGGCCAGCAGCCGGGAACCGCAAGCGCCTTCCATCGCGGCAAAATAGTCGGCTAGGAATAATTTAGGTTGCTGTCTGAGAATTCACTTTCGGGGGGTGTTAGCGAGTCCTGGCGAGGATGTAGAAATGCCTTACTCATTCAATTTAGGAAACAGCGTGCGCATCTAATTCTACAAACAGAAGCACGTTACATTTACCTAATTTTAAACACGCATACACCTCACCTAAAAGTGAGCACTGTGAGGGGCCGGTACGATTTGTGGCTTCGAGGATCCGCCATTGGTCGGCCCCAAAAATCATTTATCCAAAGCGACGACGACGATGACGACGAAAATGCTGCATGCCGTCTACTCTCGCCGGTGACGTCGGGGTTGCCAACGACGGCCACCATGTCGTCGTGCACGAAATCGCCATCCAGCGAGTTCACGTAACACAGCACCGCCACAACACCGGCACACAACGCGGGCATCCACGCGGCTAAGGGCCTACGTGCCGTGCCGACGCACACCGGTTCATTGGCGGCACCAACTGCCCCGTCGCGTCTCTTTTGTGGCTGTTGTTGGGTGAGGCGCGGACGCCTTTGGTAGTTTAATGATGATTGCCGCTGCTGGCGGTTGTCGTCCTCAACTGGTACCACACTCGAACTGGCCGCACGTAGTCTCGTAGAATATACAAAATAAGAACGCATCCTCGCGATTACAGAAGCACATAGGGCGCCCAGCGACCCAGTCAGCGCACGCAAAGTGTCCGCAGTGCTCGTTGTTTTACTGCGACAACGTTTGTGCCATGTGTACGGTCGGCCGCATTTCCGATTGCCGTCAGAGTGATCCGAAAACGCCGTCGCGGTGGACGCACTTGCAGATGACTCTAGGTAGGCGTGAAGCAGGGACGATTGCGCACCTCCACTCAACCAGCCCCCTACAGCCATCTTCGGGATCCACACAACCAACGCCACACAACACAATCAAAACAGGCACGCTGTCGTCGCACTACTAATACAAACAATACACTTAAACGGTGCTAACGCAGTCGACGAACTACACAGGCGCGCACACAAACAAAGCGAAAGCGTGGTGGAAAGATTCGTCCCTTCCCGAAGGACGTGGTAGCATCGGACGGCTTACTCCTGGCCGGCGAAGAGACTCGATGCGTATGTCCACTCACAATGGTCGTCTTGCGCGACACTATCAGTGACGCAGCGTGGTAATCCTCGGTAAATCCGTTCCAGAGACGCGATTGTCGGTCGGTACAGCAGATGAATGGTGGTAGACACCTTCGGTCCGTTTCCGTTTGGGGATGCGAACGCCTGACGACACATGCTTATCACAACAAGGGAACGAAGCGCACCGTGAGTAAAAGTTTAGAAGAGACTGAAAGAAAATCGAACAAAACGTAAACCTACTTAAATACTACTGGTACATCCTTTGGTACGCATGTCCCCATGGACCCTTAAACGTTAGTTGAGCCACACTGAAAGATACACGACATTTTCCGGTGCTCGCACCGGCACGCAAGCTCATCTGAAGCTACATCTTCCGTTTTCAGAAAAGTATGCACAACACCAAATCCATTCTCCTTATTCGCCGACGGGACTGCGCATTGCAAAATTTTTATGCGATGATCCCAGGCGCAGGCTTGGATTAAAATGAAAGATTCACAGTAAGCTGAGAGCACACGGCGCAACGAAACGCGAATTAGATTCACGCACGCGCGATTGCAGAGCCGCGCGAGACCACCCTCGCTCAGAGCGTCCGGCGCACAAGGCACTCAGCAGAAAGGACTCACACGAACTGGACGTCCCTGCGAAACGGGAGACCCTTGGCGTGGATCCGCGCATGCTCAATGGAGGACTGGTGCCGGCCCGTTCGATGCGTCCCGTGGGCACTGCTGCCATCTACCGGTTGGCGCAGGTGTTATGGGTTGGCGGTGCCGTAAAAACACCGCTTTTCGGAGCAGGGATTTGAGCCGCTGTTGTAAAGACCTCGTTCGAAGTAACGCTGTGCCAATATTCGAGACTTCGAGAGTTGAACAGTTCATGGTAAATCCGATTTGGAAAGCACATTTATTATGTGATATACTCTAGACTTCATGGCAAATAATGAAATCTGTACAGTGTGCTTCATACGTGTGATAAATTGTGCCATCTTTGGTGTCCTGATACGCAAATTACTTTTCCTTGCCCCCCCCCCCCACCACTCGCTCTCTCTCCATCCCATGCAATTACGCTTCTGCAATTGCAGAACTTCCAACTGGCGGGGCCACAGCATCGCGTCCAGCATGTCATCTAGCAATACAGTGTCTAGTTATACTAAAGTAAATAATCGAAATGTAGAGTCATTTGAAAACTTGATAGAAATGTCTGAAAATAACAAAACCCAGCGTTATTGCAGGTTATTATGTGTTAAAGCACCTGCAGTGAATAATGTGCTGCTCAGTTGTCATTGTTTCTCTCATTTGAGAGAACATGCATAGAAGGTCAAATCGTGATTATGGATAAGTACATCAGCCAGAAGTAGTGCGGATAGCTGATTTCATTGGCTGTAAGAACGGCACACTATTTCTAGAAAATTGCCAGGCAGCTATTCATCTTTCATTAAATAAGTAAATCAACAGCATATGTGGTAGAAGTAATGTACTGCAATCAATAGATGGATGAATAAAACTTTATAGAATACCCGGCAAGGCTTAACGCCACGTGGAGTTTGGTCTCCTTGCCTCCTTCGGGCAAACGCGAATGCCTTGCCTCAACTCCCCGTCGCGGGCTTGCTGGAGTGCTAACGTATACACGGACGTGAGCTATCCAGAATGGCTGCCCAATTCGACAACAGGGTCCTGTAAATATTTTACTGTACAAAAAACATGGATGTGAGCTGTCCAGCATGGCTGACCAACTTGACGACAGGTTCCTGTAAATTAATTACTGTAGAAAAAACTTACTCATTGATGTCTGGTTGACAAAAAATAAATATTTTAGCGAAATTCAGTTGTTCTATTTGTTGCTGACTTTGTAGCAATTACATTTCCAAGATTACACTAATTGAGGTATTAGCTTGATACAATGCCTTTATTAGAGTTAGTAATTTGAGACTTTCTCAGTTACTTCTTATTACAATGTAGCATGCCCGCTATTTCTTTTTTAGGGATAAGCAAATTGGTGAAAAAAGGAAACAAAATAAAAGACGAGTTATGGGATGGCACAGAATCAGGTTTGGAAAGCTGAACAAAGATTTCGGGAATTTCCCAGCATAAGCACTGTTAATAAATAATAGATGAATACAAGAACAGGTGATCAACTGAGCGCACCACACTTTAGATAAATTGTCATGATTCTTTAGGGTAATCTTAATGTAACACCATTTCTTTAGCTGAAATACATCTCTAACATAACCTAATTACTCCTAAGGAGTAATACTGCCATCTCTCTACTGTACTAGGGGAAGGCGCAGAACCTGAACAGCCAGGGGTGCCGCAAAAGCTCGCTGAATATGCATGAATTACGGCACGCTCGCTAGGCCGGCTCTGTAGCGGTGTTTGCGTTCGAGAAATATCTGCGAGGTCTCCAGCAAATGCCAGCCTCCTGTAGCTAGGGCACCGTTAAATCTGTATTTCGCTCGCTGTATTCGCACAAATCGACACGCTGGACGTTCATAACAGATGCAGGGTTGTCGTTGGATGGAATTGAAAAGACGCCAGAACTCGAGCTGAATGTATAGGCAAAGTAGCGATGTCAGTTAATATCATCGTCAAATTTGTACCCAGAACGAACAGCAGCGCTATTGTGAACACAGTCCTTACTACTGAAGGGTAAATTAACCTATTTCGAATTAAAAAGAAAAGAGATTTAAAAGCAGTTAGGAATTAGTCATGGTGCCAACAGAAGATTTTCTGTGCCAAACGGGTCAAAACGTAGCCAATTTCGCGCAAAGTAGACACCAATGGCAGCTCTGATCAGGTGTAACCTGTATTGCGGAATGAAAACAAGAAACGTCTATACAGAGTAAATATTTTGAAAATACCAAACAAGTGAGAATGACAGCAAAAAAGGACAATATAAATAAGGGCATTCATAGTTACTGATAGATAGATTGATTGATTGATTGATTGATTGATTGATTGATTGATATGTGGGGTTTAACGTCCCAAAACCTCCATATGATTATGAGAGACGCCGTAGTGGAGAGCTCCGGAAATTTCAACCACCTGGGATTCTTTAACGTGCACCCATATCTGAGAACACGGGCCTACAATATTTCCGCCTCCAGGGCATTCATAGTTAGAGCAATATATACCGAATATATTGCTGTTCGAGATTACGAAACAGATGCTGCTTATGTTTCTGCTTCACATAATTCCTAAATTCGAAACAGCACTTATATAGACCCTTTTTCATAATTTACAAGTACACTTATCTTCATTGCATGTTTAAACAAGTAATGGCGGCACCTGCTGTGCCTTAAGCGGAGACGCAGTCCTAGTTTACTATGCTGGACATGTTGAACATGTTTATTATGAGTGTTTGTATCAAGAGAGGCAACTCACCATTGTCTACGTCATTGCGTAAGCAAACCGCACTTGATCAGGATATTTTCACTAAATGACAAACCGCCTTTAGTTGCTGAAACATCATAGCAGAAAAGCTAACTTTACACTTTTGAAGAGGGTCAATTGGTGTATTTAAAACAGCGAATTGCTTCGTGGGTTCATATCCACCCTTCGAAATTGTGTTACCTTTTTTTTCTGTTACGCCTGATTGTTTTCTGTTGTTCTACTAGAACACGAGTTTCACTGTACCATTACAGCTAAGTCTAATGAACCTAATTTCGATTGGTTACTTTTGAGGGAAGGTTCCCCAAAAATTTAAAGCTGTAAAAACTTCCTGTATGTTTACTTTATATAGTGGTTTGTACTAACTCACGAAATGCACTCTATTTGATTTTAATAGCACAAGCTTCTGAAAGTAAACAAAAAAGCAAAGTGAAACACGGAAACTCTATCACTGCTTTTAATAGTCTCAAACAAGCAGTAGGAGGAGATTGATATCCATTGAAGGTAGCGAACGTGAAGACATGTTCGTTTCATTCGCATTATGCAAAGTTTCCTAATGCCTGAGATTATAGGGGCGACAGGCATCACCTCCGAGAAGTTGGCTATTGAGCTTGAAGCTGTACGAGCGGCTTAAAAAGTGAAATGACGGCAACGTAGAAATGCAAAACAATGAACGTGCTGGAACGTTTTTTTCGAAGATACGAAGATTCGTGACCCCTACTGAGCAAACTAAGTTGAAAGCGAGCCTAAAGGTTTTGTGCTTGTCCTGGCTAAATGAGAACTTTTGGGCTCACCGATGTAGGACTTCAGCTATGTGGGTATGTTATTGTGTTTTTTAAAATTTTTTGTAACAATGAATTGGAAAGGGTTTCCAATACTTTGTGACAAATCCTTAAATTTTATTTCGATAAAAAAGAGGAAAAATGATCAGTGCACACTAAGGAAAGCAAATCAAATAAGCGAGAAATATACGAATAGTGAAGAGAAGAAACGAAAAATAATCCCAACAGGAAAGATGAAGCTTGCTATGCAAAGAGCGAACACAAAAGAAAATTGAAAGTTAGAGTAGGACAATAATGTTCCAATTTAGAGGGACAACAAACCCAAAATGGAGAAAAATAACAGTCAATCAACCTTATATGTATGAGATGCTATCAATATTTTATCTAGTTTCGTTTACATTTTTCAGTGAAGTGCAGACAAATGAAGTAAGTGGAATTTCTCAATTCTCTTTATTCAATACGCAACTCAGTGATTTAGGAACAAACCATAATAACGCCAATTGTAATGAAGGAAGAAGTGTGAGTTAGAAAAAGTTCAGAGAACTTCAGACGCATAATGAGACCGAAAGAGCACCGAAAGAATAAAGAGATGTGAAAATTTTTATTGTAGGTCTGACGCATGGGCAAATAGGACTAACGCAGCGAATTTTCATGAAATTTCTTGACCTATAAAAATATACGCAGTGACCAGAATTCTGAAACAAGACTTCGCGATAACAAATTTTCTAAATTGCTTGAAGAGATTATCAAAAAGTGTGCTAAACAGTAGCTGTTTATCACGAGGAAAGGAACTGTCATTGAGCACGTAAAATGTCGGCATCTTCCAATGAAAACGTAGACTCAGTTTTCCCAAAGTAAAACGAAAATCTGTCTATGGGGCACAATCTTGTAGAGAAGACAGCATAATGTAAATCTAAATCATTCTATTATAGACGCAATTTCCCTAATAGAAGACATCGCATTGCTTTCACACGAAAATTAAAACAAATATTACGTAAAAACGAGGCTTCACTGATAATTCCACCAACGAAGGTATATGAATCAGCTGCTGCGACACTCCGCTGAGAAACAATTCTGATGGTGGCAAATGTTCCGTATGTTTATTCGCACACACCAAGGTCACCCAACAATTTTTATATTGAAATTTATCCGGGGTTCATTACAGTAATCTTTAGGTCAATGGTAAACAAGCACAGAGAATGAGCATTGTTCAGGAAAAACCTAAAGAGAAGTTTCTTCCTAACATATTGCAGTGTACGAATACAAAACTTTATGTAGGGTAATTAAAAATGTATGTAGTTAATATAGCGAGCGATGAATAAACAAAATTTAACGTAGCACTAACTCAGATAAAGAGAACTTAAACAGGAATGTGATCCTCAGAGCAAATAACAATCAGTCACTATAGCAGGAACAGTACTAAATATCATAACAGTGCTTCTCTAATGGGGCTTTTCTAGAGCTTTCAATATCTGCCTTAGGCTTTTCAGTAGCTTAACTAGTCGATAGCTTGAGGCCGAGCTCAATGAAATTTTAAGTAAGCTTAAAAAAAGAAGGATATATCTGTGGTCTCGCTTTCTTTGTTAAAAAAATAAGAATTTACAGACAAGTTTACTAGGTAGTGCAAGCTCACGTATTCGGAGATGAATAATAGTTGTTCTTGCTAAAATTTTTGTAATGTTTTTTAGAACACGCCGAAATTTCAGCGCATGCGCATATTCGTACTACACTAACACCTGTCATAGTCTAAAGCCACCAGAGTAGGCAGCCTCTGAGTGAAAGAAAAAAACGCATGACACAAACGAAATCACGTGTTCCGTTTTGTTTGTTTTGTTCAAGTTAAGAAAGACCGAGCAATCCACTTTTCTTTCACAAAGAAACGTTCGACTGTCTGTCCACTCTAATGAAACTTTCTTCGTATACGCAAGAAAAATAAAGACGTACACCACTAAGGCACGCGTTATTACATCACGTCTGCTTGTAATATATCGCGCAAGTTATTCGTCTCTCCTTAATGTCTCCTAAAGCTTTCATTTTTTAAAATTTTTCACGGGAAAGAGCAGGAACGTGCACGTAAAAGCACTGACTCGATTCAAATCGAGAAACGAGATCAAATTACGGGGAATGAAAATAAAAGAATGAAAAGTAGTAATCAGGATGATATCTCTATTCCTGCTCCGTTCATGGAGGACCGAAAAGGAAGCAATTTGCCTGGGGCTTGAAGTGAGTGAACACGTCCGCTTTTTCGTTTCTTTCGATTCACATCACGAAAAAAAAATCAAAAAGCGGCATCGTACACTTTTACCGTAACCTTGTATTAGCGCTTATTTTGGCTTTTCTTTCGGAAAGTGTTAATCAGAGGGGCAACTCGAGTAAATGCTTAACACAGGGCGAGTATCGCGTGAATGCTGCATAATTGGTTATGCTTTGGGAAGGCTGCATTGTTGTTTCGTCCTTATTATTCCTATTTAATCGCACAGCATAAAAAGCCACATGTGAGGGAGATCAAATAACCGCTTTCTGCAGCACAAACTTTAGAAGGCCCTGTTCTAAGTAGAACCCTTCGGAAGGAAGGGGAAGGGGGTAGTATTCACCCTACTCTTCCGCAGGGAAGCTTTTCATTTTCACATGTTCTCTTTTGTATGTAGAAACAGGCACACATACAGACGCAGTCACAACCACACATAAAGTATGGTCGCAACCACCAACCCCTCAAGCCCCCGCTTTCCCTAAATATTTTCTGGTTACGCTACTGGCACATGAAATTACTTTGTACCGATTTGCAAGTCTGCTGATTGATGAAAGAGAAATGTGTCTACCGCTTGTAATCTACCTTTAGGCCGGCACACACCCGTGTTTATAATTTCCTCCTGACACGTGTCATCGTCGAATATAGTTTATAGGGTCGCCCACGCTTTGGTATCGGTGTTTCTGTCGTAAGGGCGATGAATTTAGGCAGCCGAGTGGGACTTGGGTGTGTTGAGCCTGCTTCCCTTTCACTCTTTTTTATTGCGCAACTTTTGGTGGTAGTTCGTAAACACGAAAGAACACAGTCACGCCGCAGCAACTGAACGGTGAAGAAATGCACATTGAATAATACACGCCGGGCAACCAACCGTTCGGAGGACGCGCGGCAACCTCGTAGTATTTCGGTCGATTACGGAGACAAACTACCCAACTAGTTTGTCGCTTGGTACGACCATCTCGCTCGCTGGATTCGTGCTGACCGATTGTGCCTTCGCGATCTCCGACGGCAGTGCAGCTCTGGCCGACTGGGTTGGTCCTACGCCACCTCCTGACGCCGGTCTCTGACGACGGTGACAGCGTAGCTCTGGCAGACTGGATTAGTCCTACGCTATCTCCTGTCACCGACAAGGGCTAACCGTGTCCATCTTTCCTGTCTTCTCCTTACCTCCGTCGTTCACTGTCCCTGCGCCTCGCTCTTTCCTTCCTCTCTTTCTATCTTTTTACCTTTTAATCCTATCCTTTTAATCCTTTCTCTACTCCCATACCTCCTGAGCTACTGTTGAGGTGTCCTCCCTCTGAGAAACAGTTACGGGGCTCACTTTTCTCTTCCTTGCATTGAAACTCACTTCCCCCTCTCCCCGTCCCCTGGTACGACCGCTTAAAGCAGATGACATAATGCAACTGCAAAGCACACATAACCAAGCGCTTCTCTTTCAGATGTAAAAATGCTTATGGTCCGAGCTTATCTCTTGTCCGTCATGGTTTCCACGCTAGGAGAGGGAGCACCCACTAGATTGCTCTTCGGAAAAGCAATCATTCTAATCCGGCGCATGTTCTGGTATGAGTGAAGCCCGCTAGCAGCGTTGCACTTCTCTGTATGTTATACGAGAACACACTCCTTTCTCTCTCACACACGCGGAGCATAGCAGCATGAAGACATGAGCATGAGTGCGGAAATGGCGAGGGCTCACAAAGCGGCTGTGTGTGCAACTATGAACGTCTACGGCGACCAGTAAAGAGCACCTCTTTATGGAACGTTTGGTCGAACCATGGCTACTTAACATACTACTCATCGTTCTCTTTATGGGTAAATGTGTCCGATTACTATAATTGTTTTTGGTTTGATGCAGTGACCAGACTTAGCCATTAGGCTAAACATTCAAGCCTGGAGGAATAATTCATACCTAGTAAACCGTCTTTTTAATGATCAGTGACGCCACACTTGATGAATGATAGAGATGACATGGAACAACTCAACTTTATTTCACATATGGCGCCCCAAACAAAAACATGCCTATAAAATGTATTTCTTATTAAATTTTTTTCGTTTCATGCCTGGCTTATGAAGTAATTGATTACTAAAAAATAACAGACATAAATTGTATATAAAATGTACCATGATAGCTCTGAATTACAGATAAAGAATTGTCCGTTTCTATCGAACTGGTATGCAGGAGTATCAGCACAATTCACTGCTCTCCTGTAGACTCCCCGACAAAAAAAAAAAAAAAGGTTATCTCCATAGAATCGTAAAGAAGGATCTGAGGGGTGACTATCTAAGAGTTCAAAAGTTGAAAGTTTAAGCCTGGATAGTTTTGATGATTCGTTGGTAATGCGAGACTATGTATAGCAATAAATTAAGAAATCGACGTAATAATAACTTATTCATTTTTTGTCTGAGTAGAAAAGAATACTGTTATGTTGAACAGTTTATCTATATTTGCAGTGCATGATTACACAAGAGAAGCTCGCTTTGTTGGTCACATTACTTTCATTGCCATTAGGCCAGACAATAATACGCATCGTGTGCAACAGGAGATCGTAAGCTTTTGAAATCTCCATAACCAACCTTAGGCATAGTGTGCAGAAAGAACACTGCATCAGAAAACAATTCCTGAAATCTGCAACTCTTGCTTCTCCTGTGGGATCGCGTTGAATCTGTGTACAGAGAGATATATGTCCAACGTATATAAATGAACACAATGGTCATATACAGCGCACCAGCATCAGAATTTGAGTATATTCGAGTAACAAATGACAGCTGGCCAGCAGATATATATGCACCCATCTCTGATAATATTGATACAGGTGTCTATCCAGTGAAAAAGTATTGCTCACCGAACCGCGTAACTGCAGCAATCTATTCGGCATTAAAATCCTACTTCTCATCACTTTGGGGTCAGCAGTCACGCTAGGCTAAGGTCGAAGTTTAGATTAATTGCAAAACTCCGGTCACGCTTGCTACATGGCTGCCGCTCATAAAAAAATGCACAAATGGTACTTTTACACTGGGTTCGTTCTTGGTCAGTACGGTTCAACGGTTTCAGGAGCACTCTGAAATAATGAGGACATTTTGCGGTTGTTATGGCAAAGTTCTCCGTTGAATTTCTGGCGGTGGCCTTTTGATGGTTGGTCGCTGACGGTGATGAGGTAGCATAAGAAAACAAAAACTTTTAAGAAATATTTTTTTGTCCCATGGACATGCAGCGCGCTGTTATGAACTACGATGGTCTACCCTACTAGTTTGCGTTAGGAATGTTTGTGATCTGTAAATATAAAGCAGATGAAAGTTCAGGACACTGGAAGTAAGCTTGTAAAGGCAGCGCGCAGTGTTGCATTCGTCAGTGCCGTGAGTTTCACTTATCTTTCATCGCCTTTATTCAAACGTCCGCTGCGTAGTGTAGCTGTTACGGTGCTCCCCTGCTTGACTGAAATTCACGGGTTTGATTCCAGCCGTGGCAGTCGCATTCAAATAGAGGCGAAGTGCTAAAGGCGCATGTATTATGTGATGTCAATGCACGTTAAAGAAAAACAGGTATTCACAATTTCCGGAGCCTTCAACTACGGCGTCTTTCATAGTCATATCGTGATTATGGCACGTAAATGACGATCCATTACTAATAGTATAAGTGGTATATAATAGTTATTATTAATGCTAATGTTATTATGAAATAAAGTCACCTTTCGGCGCTAATGCAATGTCGGAACGAAACAACTGCCAGTGAAGGTGTTCGTGGCCGGCAGTGTCGGCTTGATTTATCTGATGGATAATTTGGCCCTGATGGAGGTATTGTTGCACTACGGTTTTATAACATATAGCTTCTGTACAGTGTGTCCCACGTAACTTTAGCCAGAGTTTTTAAAAAAATGCTGGAACACGTAATTACGACGCGACCAAACGCATCTAGCTCACCGTTGCCTGGAGTTAGTAAGACGATTTTTTTGTGTTCTCAAATATTCTTTAATTAAATATGTTTAATTCACTAACTTTTTAATAAACACAGATAAATAAAAATTTGAATGACAAATTGTAGATCGGTTTACAAAACGTCTAATTAGACCGTTTTGAGCTTTATATCTGTTAGGTATTAGTATTTTTCTGCTAATTACAAGTGTCCGTGAAAACAAAAAAAATACCACGTGACAAACCCTTCGTGCCAGGCATGTTAACCAAGAAAGACAGCTCCGAGGCTAGCGTAAACACTGAGCACATGGCTAACATGCCCAACATGGCTGGCGACGCTTTTGAGAATGTCGCTGTGAAGGAGAATACTCAATTTTTTTTCTAATGGATTAGTTGAATTCTATGCAAATAAATTAAACAATACTTCAAAATAAAACAATATTATTACATGTTATGATTTATTAACCTTTTCATATATAATCTGTTCACGGTCTTCTTCCGGCGAGAATACATCTTCGCGACGAAAACTCATTGGAATCAGTTCGGCTATCTCATTCGTTTTCTGAAGTCATTTTCTCCTAATGACATTAGACGGGTTCTTGTGACAGCCAATTAAAGTCATAAATGTATATATCATCGGGTGCAAATGACATTAAGCCTTCCCGTGTGACAGGGGTACTAGAGCGCTCGGTACTCTACTAAGGGAGAGCAGAAAGCCATCCCGAGACTTCGGCTTTTTGAATTGTGGCGCAACAGACAGGCAGTGTTCGTCAACAGGTTAAAGTTTATGGCACCACACCTACCTCAATCACTCTGGGAGATCTGTTGTTTGATCTGGTTATGCCTCAGAACTTGTTCGCCAGTCCTAACAAGTTTGCTGGTAACCTGCGCATTAAAGAATGCTGCATAAATAGATTAGGTTTTAATTTATTATTTAACCAAGTGGGTACAAGGCACAGAAATTTTCTTGAATTGGGGGGGAGGAGGAAGAGGAGGAGGAGGAGGAAGCTACAAAAGGAAGAAGGCAAGTAGGTTAACTAGAAAGACATCCGGTTGGCTACCCTACACGGGAAATTATGGAAGGGGACAAGAAAGACGAGAAAGAGGGAAGAGAGGGAGAAGAAAAATAAGGGTGGGGAAGAGACTGACAGTAATTTCACTGCTGCGTGTATAACTCTACTGCATGTCAGTGGCGTTCACACAAGCCTGTCTTTCTCAGGAAACACAGCAGGGCTTTCACTGCTTTGTGGGCTGTCGAGGCATGTGGACGTTGCTGTAATAGCACCTGCACAGAAAGAGGCCGATTGTCCAGTCGCCGCATTGCGTTGGCAAGTACTTGTCCATCTGAAGCAAATCGAGAACAAAATGACACAGTAGGTGTTCGATATTTTCGTCGGTGCCGCAAGCATCGCACGCCACACTGTCAGTAATTCCTATTAACGTGGTATAAGCTTTCGTGAAAGCAACTGCCAGCCTAAGGCGATAGAGAAGCGAAGCTGCACGTCGATGTAGGCCGTATGGAGGAAGGAGTTGTAGTGAAGGGTCGAGCTCGTGCAGTCTTGTACTTCGTAGGCTTGGTGTGTTCCGCTCAGTCAGTGTGAGACGGCGGGCCAGTTGACGAATCTACCTCGCCGCATCTGCTCTTGAAAGCGGAATCGGAACGCTGGTCGCTTCTTTATGTGACGCGCGAGCAGCATGATCTGCAGAATCACTGCCGGCTATGCCACATTGCCCAGGTAACCACTAGAGACAATGTCGTGGCCTTTTTGATTTAAAAGGTGGTGAAGTTTCACGCTTTGATAGGTCAACTAACAACTCATAATCTGTGTATATTGTCCAAAACTGAAATGATAAATCGGATGTGCTGATTGTGTTGTAAATGAATGTTGGGTGATTTCTCTAATGGTTATTCAGTTTTTATTCTTTCATGCATTGCTTTGTTATGAATATTTTTGTGTGTATTTTAGAGTTGTGATTCTATTATTTGCTCTCATGGGCCACATGCGTGTTTCTTTTTGTATTGTCGCTTTCCGCTGCCTGTAACTTTTGTAACGTTTTGTAAATTTGTAGTTAAAATGTTTTTTCTTCTTTCTTTCTGGGTGAAGGGGCCAGTCAAGCTGTGAATTGCAGCTTTTTTTCCTTCACACCAAACTGCATAAACAGTGTATTTTCGTGTACTTGTCACGTGGTTAAATAAACTCAAACTCAAACTCAAACTGGTCGTGGCCTCCGCGTCGGAGAACTGATATCAGGCATTGAAACGCTGGTTTTGAGTCAGAAAACACAGCCCATTTACCTGGTTTTTCTTCTGAATTGATGAGTTCCAGTGCATTGCGCAGAGCCTCGAGTTCTGCCGTCGTTGACATTGTCACAAGTGAAGTCTTAAAACACCGAGTTACCCCTTGTGATGGTGTAACCACTGCTCCACCTGAACTAGACAGCGTAGTAGAACCATCCGTGTAGTTGTGCACGTGGTTAGTGTAGTTTTGTTCCAGTACGAATAGACTCAGTTGTTTCAGGGCATGTGTTGGTAAGTCCGATTTTCTCCTTATTCCTGGAATCATTAAGTGAACTCGCGGCCGGCTCAAGCTCCAAGGAGGAAGCAGTGGCTTTGATACAGGTGCGTACGTCTCAGTAAACAGTGAACGATACTTGTAGACAGTAGTGCCGTATGTCGTGCGGGGCCTTTCAGCAGCTAGGCTCGCCAAGTGATGAGAAGGGGTCCTCGCATAATGCCTGAGGTGCATGCGCATTGTCTCGGTAATAATATGCGTCTTGATCGAGTGATCTTGAGCGATGGCAATGATTTCAGCCGTTGAAGCACTGCGGGGTAATCCAAGGCATATCTTAAGTGCTCGGGTTTGAATGCTCTGAATTGCGTGCAGGTTGGTCTTGCCGGTGTTAGATATTGCAGGTAAGCTGTACCGTGAGAATCCGATAAACAGCACTCTGTATAGTTGTAGCATGAATGGTATGGACACTCCCCAATTCTTTCCTGCAAGGAATTTGAACGTGTGGCATGTTGCCATCAGCCGCTTCTTCACATAGTTCACGTGTGGAGTCCACAACAGATTTGTGTCTATTATGACACCCAAGAACCTGTGGCTTCTGCTGAACGATATGTATTCTTCATTAATCGATATGCTGTAAGCAGACATTGGTTTTCGCGTGAATGCTACCACTGCACATTTTCCGCAGGACACCTCGAGGCCTTGTTTACGAAGGTAGCATGATGTCGTTGTAGCAGCCTTCTGAAGGCGGGCGCGAAGCTGAGGCCTTGTCACACCTGATGTCCAAATGCAGATATCATCAGCGTAGACAGAAAGTTCTACAGTGCTGGGTAGCTGCTCGAATAAACCAATGAGAGGTAGGTTGAAAAGTGTGGGGCTTAGCACTCCTCCCTGAGGAATTCCTCGGCTGCTGTAATAATCACGTGTTGAGCCATTAGCTGTCATCACGTAAAATGATCTCAGCTGTAAGTAGCTGTACACCCACATATATATCTTGCCACAGAGACCTACTGTTTCCAAAGCACTAAGGATGGCTTCATGGGTGACATTGTCGTAAGCCCTCTTAACGTCTAGACACAGGGCGGCGCACAGTCTCTTACAGGCTTTCTGCTGTTGAACATATGTCACCAGATCAACAACGTTGTCGATTGACGAATGGCCGTGCCTTAATCCAGTCATGGATACTGGATAGATTTCGTAGTGCTCTAAATACCACTCCATTCGTGTTAGAATCAATTGTTCAATCATTGTTCCCACACAACTGGCAAGTGCGATAGGACGGTATGAGGCAATACCCAAAGGAGATTTACCAGTCTTTAGAAGTGGGATGAGGCGACTTGACTTCCATGCCTTGGGAACCGTGCCAGTCTGCCAGGAGTCGTTGTATAGGCGCAAGAGTGCCTTCCGATCTTCGTCTCCAAGATTACAAAGGGCACGATAGGTAATGCCGTCAGGTCCGGGTGCTGAAGAACGTCTGCACAGTGCCCGTGCTGTCTCTAGCTCATCCATAAAGAAGTGGCATTCCATACGGGGATCACGTGAGGGCGGTGGGTTGTCAAATGTTCCCGTTCTTGATATGTGAACTTGGAATCACTGGTGATTCTTCTACAGAAAAATTCTGCGACGTCAGTCTCTCTGCATCGATGGTGATGTGCCAGAGATGTAAACAGGTTTCGCTGACCCAAGGTTATGCTAAGACCCCAGACAGTTCACCATAATATTGATAGGGGCTTTCGTGGATCCAACGACTCACAAAAGGATGTCCAACGTCGCCAAGCTAGTTTATCCATGTGCCGCTGCATTTTCTTTTGAATGCGTCTAGCCAGCCTCAAATTATCTATGCACTTTGTCCGTCGGTACTGTTATGCCTGCGATTCCACAGCGAACGTCCATGCTTCTGAAAAAGGCAATTTGTGTCAAGGCCAGCCCGCGAGTCCGCCTGACGCGAACAACTCAACGGCGTCATCACGCGGCGGTACGTTTCTGCCGCGCACGTGCAGTGAGTCACCTCAGCCAGCCAGCCGGCGCCTTCCTGTCTGGCGAGTCTGACGCAATGCGTGGCGACGTCACTCGTCCTTGGGTGCAGCCACGTGCAGCGCAGCGGCTCTAGATTCGATGAGAAGACGTGGCCTAGCGGTGACCCCATTGGAGAAGTATGAACTCACGGCCAGCGGCTCTTCTGGTTGGACATTTTGTTACTCAAAGAATCCACCCGGTGCGTATAAAAGAAGCCCTGCGGCGCGTCGCGAGCAGTCGAGCTATGTGTTAGCAGTAGACCTATGTGTTAGAGGAGAGCTTGACTCTTCGGGTCTCTAAGCTGTCGGCCCCAGTACAGAAGAAGCTTCTGTATATATGCTGTACATAAACCTTGTTTAAGTCACCGTCGTCTCGTCCGCTCGTCTATCAGCTCTGCGCAGAAGCAGTCGCGAGCTGAGAAACATACGTTACCAAACGGCTGTTGACCATGTCGGTGGAGATCGGAGCAGTGGCGCCTTCGGGACCGTGTTGGCGTCGCCGTCTTTCGTACACAGTGGTTGCCGCGGTGAGATTCGGGGCGCCCTTCGTAACGTCGTCGGAGGCGCGCTTCGCAACAGTGGTGGCAGCGGTGGGATTCGTGGCGCCCTTCGTAACCTCGTCGGAGGCGCGCTTCGCAACAGTGGTTGGCAGCTGCGGGATCGGCCGGCGTCAGCGACATCGATGCGGTGAGTGCCTGATGTTTTCCCCTCGGTTCACCAGACTGCTCTAGCTCAGGTTATAGTAGTGTAGAGAAGGGCTGTGTAAAGCATTAGAGTGAGCTTTGGTCGTTTCAAGATAAGTCGAAGTGCTTTGAAACCAAGGTTAATGCGCAGGGGTAAACATGGGAGTGTTAAAAATTGCTTGCGGGTCTTGCTAGTTGACTTATAGTGGATACGGAAAGTAAATCCTTAACAGGGGCAAACAGCAAGAGGCTAGTGTGAACGATGGAGAACCTTAAAGTGAAGGAACTCATCGAAATTTGTTAAGAACTCGGCATTACTTTGGGCCGTGCGAAACGGATGCAAGCGATTCTTGAGATCATGACGGATGAAGGTGTGCCGGCTGAGGAAGTCGATGAGGCCTGGGATGACATCAAAGCATGCCGCGAGGAGGCTGAAAGGCGAGAAGTAGAAGCTCGCGAACGTGAAGAAGCTGAAAGGCGAGAAGTTCGCGAACGTGAAGAAGCTGAAAGGCGAGAACGCCGTGAGGAGGCCGAGAGGCAGGAGCGCCTTGAGTTGAAACGAATAGAATTGGCAATCCTACAGTGTTTGCAGGCGCCTAGCGTAGCTTTTCCGACTATTCAGGTCAGCGGTTATAGAATTCGGGACCAATTGCCACCGTTCGTAGTAGGCGAGGACATGGCGAAGTATCTCGTCAAGTTTGAACGCGCCTGTGAGTGAAATGCTTTGGAGCGGTCTCTTTAGGCGCAGAACCTGTTAGCTATTCTTCCCGGCGAAGTGTCCGACGCTTTAACTTGCTTGTTGAGGGAAGCGTTTGAGATCTATGACGAGGTTATGGAAGTGCTCTTGAGATGTTATAAGTTCTCGCCCGAGGCTTTCAGGCACAGGTGCCGGTATGCGAAAAACGGGAATGATTCACACGTTGACTTCGCGTTTCGTTTTAAAGACGATTTAATTGAATGGCTCAAAGGAGGAGGTGTTTATGACGAGCGCGATAAAGCGGTGGAATGCGTTGCATTGTAGCAATTCTACTGCTGCATCGAGGAGGATGTCAAGCTTTGGCTGCAGGACAAACTTGGTGAAGTACAGCTAAACAAGGCAGCAGAGTTAGCTGAGGAGTATTATACTCGCCGAAAGTTGCATAGCAGGGCAGTGCGCGTTGAAAAGGATGAAATGAAAGAGGGCTTTTCAAAGAAACCTGAACAATGCAAGCCGCAACTTTGCTACAACTACAAAAAGGAAGGGCACGTCGCGATAAACTGGGAGCAACAGTTTGCAACTATCCTAGATCCGGAAAACAAACGGAAGCCGCAAATCTGCTACAACTGCAAAAAGGAAGGACACATCACGATAAACTGTAAGCAAAAGTTTGCTTTCGCAACAATCCGAGAATCGGAAAAAAACATGCGGTTGTTAGAGCCGTATATCCAAGAAATTAGTGTGAATGGGAAAACGTGTCGAGCATTTAGAGACTCAGCGGCAACCATGGACGTTGTCCATCCTTCATTGGTGTCTCCGGATGACTTTACAGGAGAATGCACGTGGATCAGGCAAGTCGCCGAGGAGCAGAGTGCTTGCTTACCAATCGCTACGGTTGTTATTGAAGGCCCGTTCAGTAAGCTTCACACCGAAGCAGCTGTGTCTGCCGCGCTTCCCGATCGTTTTCCTTATCTTTTCTCTAACAACTCAGAGCAGCTTCTCAAAGAGCAGGGTAATTCGTTCTTCCCCAACTTAGCGTACATGGCCCTCACGCGATCGCAAGCGCGGAAGCTTTCGCAGGAGCTTGATCTTGTTCTATGTGGTGAAACAAGTTCAATAGCAGCAGATCTGTGTGACCTTGGCGGCGAGTCGACGGAACCTCGGACACAAGATTATCTGTGTGAGTCATTTGAGCCGTCACTCAAGCGGCCCGTCGCCGAAATGACTGGCGCGGTTTCCGTAGCAGGGGGAGACGACATGGCGCCATTGAGTCAGACCGAAAGGGGTGCAACGCTCTCGCCTGTAGCGGAAAGTTGGAGCGAGCTGTCGAGGGTTGATCGAGATACGCTCATTCAAGATCAACGTGATGACCTCTCGATTAAAGCACTAGTGGAGAGCCACATGAAAGCTTCACAAATGTTGTCGAAGGAGTACTACTAAAAATTGGCGAAGAAGCACGATTTTAAAGTAGGAATCAGGTATTGCTGCTGCGGCCGTCCAAAAGGAACAAGCTTGAGGTTCATTGGGAAGGGCCCGCTAAAGTAATATCGAAGGTTTCTGATACCAATTATGAAGTGAAATTAGGTAGGCAGCCGAACAAAATTTACCACAGTAACTTGATGAAACCATACGTTCAACGTCAAGCGGTCGTAAATCTGCTGTTGAATGCTTCAGAGGAAGAGGGAGCAGAAATGTTGATTTCTAGTGATGTAATCGAAAGGTGATCGGAGGTAAACTTGGACCAGTTGAACCTAGAGCATAGGCTAAGTGAAGTTCAGAAGGAGGACCTGAGAAGCAATGTTTATTTTTATGAGAAATCTGGACTCCCATATTGTAGTTACACAGATGTGCAACGTCGCAAGTACGGGCAGCCCTTAGTACCCCATAGGTATCGTCGCCTAAAAGTGGCTGGTTACTGAGATGGAGCATGATGCTTTAACAACACAACTTTGACGTTCGCTGAAAAAAGGGAAAGCTAAACGCTAATGCAGGCGCATTAAGCCGTGCGTTCTAGCTAGTACCTTCTCCACCTTTTGGTTTCTCGCTGGCAATTCGGGGCAAAATTTTGCCCTCATTAGACCTTAGCTGAGCGCTCTCGTCCAGAATGAGCTCAAAGAGCCAACTTTATGTTCTATTCTATTTCGTTACGTTATTGTACGTGTAAAATTGGAGTTGTCATTTTAAGTGTTGTGTCCCACATGTGCCTCTCGATGTAGAGGGAATGAAATCCCGATAGACACGTAGCTAGGTATATGTTGTACTACACTTTGTCTGGTGTTCTGTCGGGTTACCGAGGGCACTTTCTTGTGTCGTGGGTTGTCTGTTATCGAACCTTCTTCACAAGTTGCAGAACCATCGACAAGTGCTCAAACGAAAGATCGTGAGACGAGCGAAGCTGGTAGACAAGTTGTGACGACAAGCTAGTAAAGCTGGGATCCGTCCTGAAGAATGGGATGTGTTCCCAGAACAGAGTCTGGAGCTGCATTCTCCCCATGGCCATGGAGGTGAACCTGGAGGGACCTGGCGAACGAGCGCGCTTGACATCCGAGTCACTTGGAAGCAGCTCGTCTTTCCGGCGCATAGTCTGGCAGCGGGGGTGCTGTTATGCCTGCGAGTCCACAGCAAACGTCCATGCCTCTGAAAAAGGCAATCTGTGTCAAGGCCAGCCTGCGAGCTGGCCTGACGCGAAACTCTCAACGGCGTCATCACGCGGCGGTGCATTTCTGCCGCGCACGTGCAGTGAGTCACCTCAGCCAGTCAGCCGGCGCCTTCCTGTCTGGCCAGACTGACGCAATGCGTGGCAACCTCACTCGTCTTCGGGTGCAGCCACGTGCAGCGCAGCGGCTCCAGCTTCGATGAGAAGACGCGGCCCAGCGGTGACGCCATCGGAGGAGTCTGACCTCACGACCAGCGGTGCTTCTGGTTGGACATTTGGTTACTCAAATAATCCACCCGGTGTATATAAAAGAAGCCCTGCGGCGCGTCGCGAGCAGTTGAGCTATGTGTTAGCAGAAGACCTATGTGTTAGAGGAGAGCTCGGCTCTTCGGGTCTCTAAGCTGTCGGCCTCAGTCCAGAAGAAGCTTCTGTATATATGCTGTACATAAACCTTGTTTAACTCACCGTCGTCTCGTCCGCTCGTCTATCAGCTCTGCGCAGAAGCAGTCGCGAGCTGAGAAACATACGCTACTAAACGGCTGGTGACCGTGTCAGCGGAGATCGGAGCAGTGGCGCCTTCGGGACCGTGTTAGCGTCGCCGTCTTTCGTACACAGTGATGGCAGTGGTGAGATTCGGGGTGCCCATCGTAACGTCGTCGGAGGCGCGCTTCGCAACAGTACCTTCGTTCTGCACGGCGGCGTATTGCGCGAAGTTTCTCTAGCTCAATGTCGAAATCGGTGTACTTGTGACTAGTCAACAGTGAATCCGTAGTATTCTACAGAACATCCTTTATCGAGTCCTTTAGGTTATATGATGAGCCGTCAGTACAGCAGTCTTCTATTAACAATTTGAATTTTGGCCAATTGGTGTATTTGAGGCCTCTTGAGGACTTGGAGCTGGTGAAATCTTCTTTACACAGGTAAGTTGGTATATGGTCGCTGGCCCACGTTTCCAGATCCGAAAACCAGTGCACTTTCCTGGAGAGTGAGCGAGAAACCAATGAAATGTCCAGGCAGCTGCTATAGGCTGATCCGCGTAAATATGTAGGGCTTCCATCGTTGCAAACGCAGAGTTCATACTCCGAGGCTAAGGACACCAATTTCCTTCCTCTAGAGTTCACCCTGGAGCTTCCCCATAGGAAATGGTGGGCATTGAAGTCACCAGTGATCACCCATGGCCTTGGAGTCGATGTCAGAATACCGCTCACGTTCACCACAGAGTCTCGCCTGATGAAGGGAACCAGTATGTGTGCCTTACTGTAAAGAAGGATAAGTTTGCTTTCAAAATTGTTGGAGCTGACCTATCTCCATCAACCCGCCTTGACAGCGAGCGCTTGAATTGGGGAAGTATGAATGTTTCCTATGAAACCGAGTTCAAGCTATAAACATGGGACGGAGAGTACTGTAGTGTTCGCTGCCCCATGTTCAACCGAGTGTAAAAGAAGCGCATGAGTTGCACCGCCTGCAGACAAATACATATCTGCACCTGGGTTCAAAACATGCGCTGCACCCAACCGCATACGCCGGTTCTTGCCGGTAATGTGGACGACAGCC
Source organism: Rhipicephalus microplus (assembly GCF_043290135.1). Lineage (NCBI taxonomy): Eukaryota > Metazoa > Arthropoda > Arachnida > Ixodida > Ixodidae > Rhipicephalus > Rhipicephalus microplus. The sequence continues at coordinate 4,865,997 of NW_027464598.1, read as the reverse complement.
AACACTTGCTTACGTTACATAAAAATGTGAGTTAAGGGCACCCAAAATAAAAAAAAAGCCACCCGCATCTTCCCACGGCGGGAATTCGAGTACATGCTTCACAGAGGGCGAGTATCACGTGAATGCTGCATAATTGGTTATGCTTTGGGAATGCTTGATTGTTGTTTCAACTTTAATATTTTTATTTATTGAACGAAGGGGAAGCGTTGACTTCAACGAGTGGTGAAGACCTGACGTTCTGTTGTGACCAACCACAGGTTGTAGGTACTGTTCCGTTCATCGCAACTGCTCGTGTGAAGCAAAGCGTCAAGTCGAGCCAAAACCAAGTAAAGACACCCTTGACTGCATTACGAACGCGCGCTCCACCACTTATATATACACATCGCCCGGGTTCGAGGGCGCCCCGCCACGGTGGTCTAGTGGCTATGGCACTTGGCTGCTGACCCGCAGGATGCGGGATCGAATCCGGGCTGCGGTGGCTGAATTTTCAATGGAGGTGGAAATGTTGTAGGCCTGTGTGCTGAGATTTAGGTGCACGTTAAAGAACCCCAGGTGGTCGAAATTTCTGGAGCCCTCCACTGCGGCGTCTCTCATAACCATATAGTGGTTTTGGGACGTTAAATCCCACATATCAATCAATCACGTTCGAGGAAGAAGAGAACAGTGGGAGAGGTCTGTACAACTATTGCGCATGCCCGGCTTGTTCAACGCCCGGTGGTGTCTTATCCTTTAATGGCTTCTGGCGGCTGTCTTCCTGGGCCGGCACAAGACTTGAACATGCGCAGTTGGGGTGTGGACGGCGCTGCTGACGCCGGATCCCTGACATGAATTTACTGAAAAATGCGCCGCATTTAAAATTAACACTTTCATTGTGAGGTTATAATGGCGTATTTCCGTGAATAACGGCGTCCAAATATGATGTGGGTCTGTGACCCCCGCATAGGTTGCTGAAGGTTGGCTAGAATGACAGCCAATGAAGTGATTGGACATGCATTTCTTGGCGGGCGTAGCTCCATTGCAAAGGCTTCATCGGACCTGATTATGCAGCGTTATGTCTGTGTCTTCGCGAAAAGAAGTGTTCTAAAGTTCCCAGGCCACTATGTTATGTTTCTCTATGGCATCATGGCATTGAAGCTTTTGAACACAGCCTGTACATTCCTGGCTACATAATTTGTGAGAACGCAATTTTACATTCAAGGTTCAAGTTTCTGTTGACAGAAAGGTTTGCTTTTGTTGGAATAAATGTTTTATTTGCATCATATCAGTAAACACGACCTATGTTACTTTTTTCATACTTAGGAACGTGATTGTATCCTGTTTTCTCTCAAAAGACATAGCCTCGCATGTCTTCAAACGCGTTAACTAAACCTTATGTCCTAAATATTAATAACGTAAAAAATTCAAGAATAGAATAAGTAACAAAGATAAGAATGGGTGTATTTTGTATATACGGCTAACTTATCACACATGCGTATAACATCAAGGCCCGAAAGTGCTAGAGAAATCGCACGTGAAGTTTTTCTGTACACTGATACGTGTCAAGAACAGGTACTGCTGCTTAAAGAATTTTAATAATAGTTCCTAATCGCACAGCATAAAAAGCCACATATGAGGGAAATAAAATAACCGCTTTCTGCAGCACAAACTTTTGAAGGCCCTGTTCTACGTAGAACCCTTCGGAAGGAAGGGGAAGGGGGTAGTATTCACCCTACTCTTCCGCAAGGAAGCTTTTCATTTTCGCATGTTCTCTTTTTCTTTGTGAAACAGACACACATACAGACGCACTCACAACCACACATAAAGTATGGTCGCAATCTCGAACCCCTCAAGCCCCCGCTTTCCCTAAATATTTTCTGGTTACGCTACTGGCACGTAAAATTACTTTGTAACGATTTGCATGTCTGCTGATTGATGAAAGAGAAATGCGTCTACCGCTTGTAATCTAGCTTTATGCCGGCACACACCCATGTTTATATTTTCCTCCTGACACGTGTCATCGTCGAATATAGTTTATAGGGTCGCCCACGCTTTGGTATCGGTGTTTCTGTCGTAAGGAGGATAAATTTAGGCAGCAGAGTAGGACGTGGGTGTGTAGAGCCTGTTTCCGTTCCACTGTTTTTTATTGCGCAACTTTTGGTGGTAGTTCATAAACACGAAAGAACACAGCCGCGCCGCAGCAACTGAACGGTGAAGAAATGCACATTCAATACACGCCGGGCAACCAACCGTTCGGAGGACGCGCGACAAACACGTAGTACTTTGGTCGATTACGGAGAGAAATTACCCAACTAGTTTGTCGCTTGGTACGACCGATCGCTCGCTGGATTCGTGCTGACCGGTTGTGTCCTCGCGATCTCTGACGGCAGTGCAGCTCTGGCCGACTGGGTTGGTACTACGCCACCACCTGACGCCGGTCTTCGACGACGGGGACAGCGTAGCTCTAGCAGACTGGATTAGACCTACGCCATATCCTGTCACCGACAAGAGCTCTCGCCAGTGATGCCCCGTTCTCGCACTCCTGCAACCTTGTCCATCCTTCCTGTCTTCTCCTTACCTCCGTCGTTCACTGTCCCTGCGCATCACTCTTTCCTTCCTCTCTTTCTATCTTTTTACCTTTTAATCCTATCCTTTAATTCCCTTCTCTATCCTATACCTCCTGAGCTACTGTTGAGGTGTCCTCCCTCTGAGAAAGAGTTACGGGGCTCACTTTTCTCTTCTTGCATTGAAAATCACGTCCCCCTCGCCCCCTCTCCTGGTACGACCGCTTAAAGCAGTTGACATAGTGCAATTGCAAAATACACATAACCAAGCGCTTTCTTTCAGATGTAAAAATGCTTATGGTCCGAGCTTATCCCTTGTCCGTCATGGTAGCCATGCTAGTTGTGGAACCACCCACTAGATGGCTCTTCGGAAAAGCAATTGTTCTAATCCGGCGCATGTTCCGGTATTAGTGAAGCCCGCTAGCGGCGTTGCAATTCTCTGTATATATAATATACGTATACTTACTCCTTTCCCTCTCACACATGCAAAGCATAGTAGCATGAATGAAGACATGACCATGAGTGCGGAAACGGTGAGGGCTCGCAACGCGGCTGTGTGTGCAACTATGAACGTCTACGGCGATCAATAAAAAGCACCTCTTCATGGAACTTTTGGTCTAACTATGGCTGCTTAACATACGACTCATCGTTCTCTTTATGGGTAAATGTATGCGTATATTATAATTGTTGTTGGTTTGATGCGGTGACCAGACTTAGCCATTAGACTAAACATTCAAGCCTGGAGAAATAATTCATACCTAGTAAACCGTCTTTTTAATGATCAGTGGCGCCACACTTGATTAATGATAGAGATGACATGGAACAACTCAACTTTATTTCACATGTGGCGCCCCAAACAAAAACAGGCCTGTAAATTGTATTACCTATTGAATTTTTTTTCGTTTCATGTCTGGCTTTTGAAGTAAATGATTACTAAGAAATAACAGACATAAATTGTATATAAAACGTATCATGCTAGCTCGGAATTAAAGATAAAGAATCGTCCGTTTCTATCGAACTCGTAAGCAGGAGTATAGGCAGAATTCACTGCTCTCCTGTAGACTACCCGACAAAAAAAAAAGTTATCTCCATAGAATCGTAGAGAAGGATCTGAGGGGTGATTATATAAGAGATCAAAAGTTGAAAGTTTAAGCTTGGATAGTTTTGATGATTTGTTGGTAATGCGAGACTATGTATAGCAATAAATAATAAATTGACGTAATAACTTATTCATTTTTTGTCAGAGTAGAAAAGAATTCTGTTATGTTAAACAGTTTATCTATATTTGCAGTGCATGATTACACAAGAGAAGCTCTCTTTTTTGATCACATTACTTTCATTGCCATTAGGCCAGACAATAATACGCATCGTGTGCAACAGGAGATAGTAAGCTTTTGAAATCTCCATAACGAAGCTTAGGCATAGTGTGCAGAAAGAACACTGCATCAGCAAACAATTCCTGAAATCTGCAACTGTTGCTTCTCCTGTGGGATCGCGTTGAATCTGTGTACAGAGAGATATATGTCCAGCGTATATAAATGAACACAATGGTCATATACAGCGCACCAGCATCAGAATTTGAGTGTAATTGAGTAACAAATGACAGCTGGCCAGCAGATATATATGCACCCATCTCTGAGAATATTGGTGCAGGTGTCCATACAGTGAAAAAGTATTGCTCCCTGAACCGCGTAACTGCAGCAATCTATTCGGCATTAAAATCCTACTTCTCATCACTTTGGGGTCAGCAGTCACGCTAGGCTAAGGTCGAAGTTTAGATTAATTGCAAAACTCCGGTCACGCTTGCTACATGGCTGCCGCTCATAAAAAAATGCACAAATGGTACTTTTACACTGGGTTCGTTCCTGGTCAGTATGGTTCAACGGTTTCAGGAGCACTCTGAAATAATGAGGACATTTTGCGGTTGTTATGGCAAAGTTCTCCGTTGAATTTCTGGCGGTGGCCTTTTGATGGTTGGTCGCTGACGGTGATGAGGTAGCATAAGTAAACAAAAACTTTTAAGAAATTTTTTTTGTCCCATGGACATGCTGCGTGCTGTTATGAACTAGGATGGTCTACCCTACTAGTTTGGGTTAGGAATGTTTGTGTTCTGTAAGTATAAAACAAATGAAAGTTCAGGACACTGGCAGTAAGCTTGTAAAGACAGCGCGCAGTGTTGCATTCGTCAGTGCCGTGAGTTTCACTTATCTTTCATCGCCTTTATTCAAACGTCCGCTGCGTAGTGTAGCTGTTACGGTGCTCCCCTGCTTGACTGAAATTTACGTGTTTGATTTCAGCCATGGCAGTCGCATTCAGATAGAGGCGAAGTGCTAAAGGCGCATGTATTATGCGATGTCAATGCACGTTAAAGAAAAACAGCTATTCACAATTTCCTGAGCCTTCAACTACGGCTTCTTTCATAGTCATATCGTGATTATGGCACGTAAATGACGATCTATTACCAATATTTTAATTGGTATATATTTATTATTATTAATGCTAATATTATTAATAAATAAATCACCTTTCGGCGCTAATGCAATGTCGGAACGAAACACACTGCCAGTGAAGGTGTTCGTGACTGGCAGTGTCCGCTTGATTTATCTGATGGATAATTTGGCCCTGATGGAGCTATTGTTGCAATACGGTTTTATAACATATGGCTTCTCTACAGTGTGTCCCACGTAGCTTTAGCCTGAGTTTTTTTAAAAAATGCTGGAACACGTAATTACGACGCGACCAAATGCATCTTGCTCACCGTTGCCTGGAGTTAGTCAGACGATTTTTCGTGTTCTCAAATATTCTTTATCTAGATGAGTTTAATTCACTAACTTTTCAATAATCAAAGATAAATAAAAAATTTCAACAATAAAATTGTAGATCGGTTTGCAAAACGTCTAATTAGACAGTTTTGGGCTTTATATCTGTTAGGTATTAGTGTTTTTCTGCTAATTACATGTGCCCGTGAAATACAAAAAAATACCACGTGACAAACCCTTCGTGCCAGGCATGTTAACCAAGAAAGACAGCTCCGAGGCTAGCGTAAACACTGAGCACATGGCTAACATGCCCAACATGGCCGGCTACCCTTTTGAGAATGTCGCTGTGAACGAGAATACTCAATTTTTTTTCTAACGGGTTAATTGATTTGTATGCAAATAAATTAAACAATACTTCAAAATAAAACTATATTAATACATGTTATGATTTATTAACCTTTTCATATATAATCTGTTCACGGTCTCCTTCCGGCGAGAATACATCTTCGCGACGAAAACTCATTCGAATGAGTTCGGCTATCTCATTCGTTTTCTGAAGTCATTTTCTCCTAATGACATTAGACGTGTCCTTGTGACAGCCAATTAAGGTCATTAAATGTATATGTCATCGGGTGCAAATGACAATAAACCTTCCCGTGTGACAGGGGTATTAGAGTGCTCGGTACTCTACTATGGGAGAGCTGAAAGCCATCCCGAGACTTCGGCTTTTTGAAATGTGGCGCAACAGACAGGCAATGTTCGTCAATAGGGTAAAGTTTATGACACCACACCTACCTCAATCACTCTGGGAGACCTGTTGTTTGATCTGGTTATGCCTCAGAACTTGTTCGCCAGTCCTAACAGGTTTGCTGGTAACCTGCGCATTAAAGAACGCTGTATAAATAGATTGGGTTTTAATTTATTATTTAACCAAGTGGGTACAAGGCACAGAAAGTTTCTTGAATTGGGGAGGAGGAGGAGAAAGCTACAAAAGGGAGAAGGCACGTAAGTTAACCAGAAGCCATCCGATTGGCTCCCTACGCGGGGGATTAGGGAAGGGGACGAGAAATACGAGAAAGAGGGAAGAGAGGGAGAACAAAAATAAGGGTGGGGAAGAGACTGACAGTAATTTCACTGCTGCGTGTAGAACTCTACCGCACGTCAGAGGCGTTCACACAAGCCTGTCTTTCTCAGGAAACACAGCAGGGCTTTCACTGCCTTGTGGGCTGTCAAGACATGTAGACGTTGCTGTAATAGCACCTGCACAGGAAGAGGCCGACCGTCCAGTCCCAGCATTGCGTTGGCAAACACTTGTCTATCTGAGGCAAATCGAGGACAATGGCACAGCAGGTGTTCGATATTTTCCTCGGTGCCGCAAACATCGCATGCCGCATTGTCAGTAATTCCGATGAACGTGGTTTAAGCTTACGTGAAAGCAACTCCCAGCCAAAGGCGATAGAGAAGTGAAGCTGCACGTCGATGTAGGTCGGGTGGAGGCCGGAGTTGTGCTGAAGGGTCGAGTTCGTGCCGTCTTGTACTTCGTAGGCTTGGTGAGTTCCGCTCAGTCAGTGTGAGACGGCGGGCCAGTTGACGAATCTACCTCGCCGCATCTGCTCTTGAAAGCGGAATCGGAACGCTGGTCGCTTCTTTATGTGACGTGCGAGCAGCATGATCTGCAGAATCATTGCCGGCTATGCTACAATGCCCAGGTAACCACTAAAGACGATGTCGTGGCCTTTTTGTATTAAAAGATGGTGAAGTTTCACGGTTTGATAGGTCAACTGGTCGTGGCATCCGCGTCGGAGAACTGATATCAGGCATTGTAACGCTGGTTTTGAGTCAGAAAACACAGCCCATTTACCTGGTTTTTTTCTGAATTGATGAGTTCCAGTGCATTGCGCAGAGCCTCGAGTTCTGCCGTCGTTGACGTTGTCACATGGGAAGTTTTAAAACAGCGAGTTACCCCTTGTGATGGTATAACCACTGCTCCACCTGAACTAGACAGCGTAGTAGAGCCATCCGTGTAAATGTGCACGGAGTTAGTGAAGTGTTGTTCCAGTACGAATAGACTCAGTTGTTTCAAGGCATGTGTCGGTAAGTCCGATTTTCTCCTCATTCCTGGAATTATTAAGTGAACTCGCGGCCGGCTCAATCTCCAAGGAGGAACCAGTGGCTTTGATGCAGGTGCGTACATCTCAGTAAACGATGAACGATACTTGTAGACAGTAGTGCCGTATGTCGTGCGGGGTCTTTCAGCAGCTAGGCTCGCCAGGTGGTGAGAAGGGGTCCTGGCATAATGCCTGATGTGCGTGCGCATTGTCTCGGTAATAATATGCGTCTTTATTGAGTGATCTTAAGTGATGGCAATAGTTTCAGCCGTTGAAGCACTGCGGGGTAATTCAAGGCATATATTAAGTGCTCGGGTTTGAATGCTCTGAATTGCGCGCAGGTTGGTCTTGCCGGTGTTAGATATTGCAGGTAAGCTGTACCGTAAGAATCCGATAAACAGCACTCTGTATAGTTGTAGCATGAATGGTATGGACACTCCCCAATTCTTTCCTGCAAGGAATTTGAACATGTGGCATGTTGCCATCAGCTGCTTCTTCACATAGTTCACGTGTGGAGTCCACTACAGATTTGTGTCTATTATGACTCCCAAGAACCTGTGGCTTCTGCTGAACGATATGTATTCTTTATTAATCGATATGCTGTAAGCAGACATTGGTTTCCGCGTGAACGCTACCACTGCACATTTTGCGCAGGACACGTCGTGGCCTTGTTTAAGAAGGTAGCATGACGTCGTTGTAGCAGCCTTCTGAAGGTGGGCGCGAAGCTTAGGCCTTGTCACACATGATGTCCAAATGCAGATGTCATCAGCGTAGACAGAAAGTTCTACAGTGCTGGGTAGCTGCTCGAATACACCAATGAGAGTTAGGTTGAAAAGTGTAGGGCTTAGCGTTCCTCCCTGAGGAACTCCTCGGCTGCTGTAATAATCACGTGTTGGGCCATTCGCTGTCATCACGTAAAATGATCTCAGCTGTAAGTAGCTGTACACCCATATATATCTTGCCACCAAGACCTACTGTTTTCAAAGCACTAAGGATGGCTTCATGGGTGACATTGTTGTAAGCCACCTTAACGTCTAGAAACAGGGCGGCGCACAGCCTCTTACAGGCTTTCTGTTGTTGAACATATGTCACCAGATCAACAACGTTGTCGTTTGACGAATAGCCGTGCCTGAATCCAGTCATGGATACTGGATAGATTTCGTAGTGCTCTAAATACCACTCCATTTGTGTTAGAATCATTTGTTCCATCCTTTTTCCCACTTAACTGGCAAGTGCGATAGGGCAGTATGAGGCAATACCCAAAGGAGATTTACCAGTCTTTAGAAGTGGGATGAGGCGACTTGACTTCCATGCCTGGGGAACCGTACAAGTCTGCCAGGAGTCGTTGTATAGGCGTAAGAGTGCCTTCCGAGCTTCGTCTCGAAGATTACAAAGGGCACGATAGGTAATGCCGTCAGGTCCGGGTGCTGAAGAACGTCTGCACAGTGCCAGTGCCGCCTCTAGCTCATCCATAGAAAACTGGCATTCCATACGGGGATCAGGTGAAGGCGGTGGGTTGTCAAATTTTCCCGTTCTTGATACTGTGAACTTGGAATCACCGGCAATTCTTCTACAGAAAAATTCTGCGACGTCAATCTCTCTGCATCGATGGTGAAGTGCCAGAGATGTAAACAGGTGTCGCTGACCCAAGGTTGTGCTAAGACCCCAGACAGTTCGCCATATCAGTGATAGGGGCTTTGGTGGATCCAACGACTCACAAAAGGATGTCCAACGTCGCCTAGCTAGTTTATCCTTGTGCCGCTGCATTTTCTTTTGAATGCGTCTAGCCAGCCTTAAATCATCCATGCACTTTGTCAGTACTGTTATGCCTGCGAGTCCACTGCGAACGTCCATGCCTCTGAAAAAGGCAATCTGTGTCAAGGCCAGCCCGCGAGCCCGCCTGACGCGAAAACTCAACGGCGTCATCACGCGGCGGTGCGTTTCTGCCGCGCACGTGCAGTGAGTCACCTCAGCCAGCCAGCCGGCACCTTCCTGTCTGGCGAGTCTGACGCAATGCGTGGCGACGTCACTCGTCTTTGGGCGCAGCCACGTGCAGCGCAGCGGCTCCAGATTCGATGAGAAGACGTGGCCCAGCGGCAACCCCATCGGAGGAGTCTGACGTCACGACCAGCAGTGCTTCTGATTGGACATTTGGTTACTCAAGGAATCCACCCGGTGCATATAAAAGAAGCCCTGTGGCGCGTCGCGAGCAGTTGAGCTATGTGTTAGCAGTAGGCCTATGTGTTAGAGGAGAGCTCGGCTCTTCGGGTCTCTAAGCTGTCGGCCCCAGTCCAGAAGAAGCTTCTGTATATATGCTGTACATAAACCTTGTTTAACTCACCGTCGTCTAGTCCGCTCATCTATCAGCTCTGCGCAGGAGCAGTCGCGAGTTGAGAAACATACGCTACCAAACTGCTGGTGACCGTGTCGGCGGAGATCGGAGCAGTGGCGCCTTCGGGACCGTGTTGGCGTCGCCGTCTTTCGTACACAGTGGTTGCAGCGGTGAGATTCGGGGCGCCTTTCGTAACATCGTCGGAGGCGCGCTTCGCAACAGTACCTTCGTTCTGCAGGATGGCGTATTGCGCGAAGTTCCTCTAGCTCGATGTCGAAATCAGTGCACTTGTGACTAGTCAACAGTGAATCCGTGGTATTCTGCAGGACATCTTTTATCGAGTCCTCTAGGTTATATGATGAGCCGTCGGTACAGCAGTCTTCCATTAACATTTTGTATTGCGGCCAATCGGTGTATTTAAGGCCTCTTGGGGACTTGAAGCTGGTGAAACCTTCTTTTCACATGTATGTTGGTATATGGTCGCTGGCCCCCGTTTCCAGATCGGAAAACCAGTGCACTTTGCTAGTAAGTGAGTGAGAAACCAATTTAATGTCCAGGCAGCTGCTATAGGCTGATCCGCGTAAATATTTAGGGCTTCCATTCTTACAAACGCAGAGTTCGTACTCCGAGGCCAAGGACACCAATTTTCTTCCTCTAGAGTTGACCGTGGAGCTTCCCCATGGAAATGGTGGGAATTGAAATCACCAGTGATCACCCATGGCCTTGGAGTCGATGTCAGAATACCGCTTACGTTCACCACAGAGCCTCGTCTGATGAAGGGAATCAGTATGTGTGCCTTACTGTGAAAAAGGATAAGTTTGCGTTCACGATTATTGGAGTTGACTTATCTCCATCAAGCCGCCTTGAGTGCGAGCGCTTGAATTGGCGAAGTTTGAATGTTTCCCATGAATCCAAATTCAAGCAAGAAACATGGGGCGGAAAGTACGGCGGTGTTCTCCGCCCCATGTTCGACCGAGTGTAAAAGAAGCGCGTGAGTGACACCACCTACAAACAAATACATATCCGCACCTGGGTTTAAAACATGTGCTGCACGCAACCGCATACGCCGGTTCTTGCCCGTAATGTGGACGACAGCCAAGACTTGCTCACATTACATAAATATGTGAGTTAAGGCCACCCAATATAAAAAGAAACATGCCACCCGCATCTTCCCACGGGGGGAACTCGAGTAAATGCTTCACAGATGGCGAGTATCGCGTGAATGCTGCAAAATTGGTTATGCTTTGGGAACGCTTGATTGTTGTTTTTTCTTTATTATTATTATTTATTGAACGAAGGGGAAGCGTTGGCTTCAACGAGTGGTGGAGCCTTATGTTCGGTTGTGACCCACCCCAAGTTGAACGTACTATTCAGTTCATCGCATCTACTCGAGTCAAGCAAAGCGTCAATTCGAGTGAAAACCAAGTAAAGGCACCCTTGACTGCCTTACGAACGTGCGCTCCACCACTTATATGTACACATCGCCCTCGTTCGCGGGCGCCCCAACGGCCAAGGTACTCCGCGGCTGACCCACACGTCGCAGGATCAAATCCCGGCTGCGGTGGCTGCATTTCCGATGGAGGTGGAAATGTTGTAGGCCTGTGTACTCAGATTAGGGTGCACGTTAAAAAACCCCAGGTGGTCGAAATTTCTGGAGCTCTCCTCTACGGCGTCTCTCATAACCATATAGTGGTTTTGGGACGTTAAACCCCACATATCAATCAATCACGTTCGAGGAAGAAGGGTACGGTGGGAGAGGTCAGTACACCTACTGCGCATGCCCGGCTTGTTCAACGCCTGGTGGTGTTTTATCCTTTAATGGCTTCTGGCGGCTGTCTTCCTGGGCCGGCACAAGACTTGAACATGCGCAGTGGGGGTGTGGACGGCGCTGCTGACGCCAGATTCCCGACATGAATTTACTGAAAAATTCGCCTTATTTAAAATTATTATTTTCAATGTGAGGTTATGATGTCGTGTTTCCGCGAATGGAAGCGTCCAAATATGATCTGGGTCTGTGGCTCCCACATAGGTTGCTGAAGATTGGCCAGAATGACAGCCAATGAAGTAATTGGACATGCATTTTTTGGCGGGTGTAGCCCTATTACGAAGGCTTCATCAGACCTGATTTGGCAGCGTTATGTCTTTGTCTTCGCGAAAAGAAGTGTTCTGAAGTTCCCAGGCCACTATGTTATGTTTTTATACGGCATCATGGCGTTTAAGCTTTTGAACACAACCTGTACATTCCTGGCTACATATTCTGTGTGCACGCAATTTTATATTCAACGTTCGAGTTTCTGTTGAGTGAACGTTTTGGTGTTGTTAGAATAAATGTTTTATTTACACAATAGCACTAAACACCACCTATGTTACTTTTTCTATACTTAGGAACGTAATTGTATCTTGTTTTCTCGTAAAATAAATTGCCTCGCATATTGTCAAATGCGTTATTTAAAGACGCCATGTCGTACATAATTATAACATAAAAAATTCGAGAATAGACTGCGTACAAAACTAACGAATGTGTGTACTCTTCTACATATACGGCTAACTTATCACTCATGCGTATAACATCAAGGCGCGAAAGTGCTAGATAAATCGCACGTGAAGTTTTTCTGCACACTGATACATGTCAAAAACAAGTACTGCTACTTTAAGAATTCTAATAATAGTTCTTAATCGCACAGCATAAAAAGCCACATGTGTGGGAAATAAAATAACCGTTTTCTTCAGCACAAACTTCCGTAGGCCCTGTTCTACGTAGAGCTGATGTAGCCTTCGGAAAGAAGGGGAAAGAGGTAGTATTCACTTCACTCTTCCGCAAGGAAGCTTTTCATTTTCGCATTATATATTTTGCATGTTCAAACAGGCACAGATACAGACGCACTCACAACCGAACATAAAGTATGGTCGCAATCACGAACACCTCCAGCCCCCGCTTTCCCTAAATATTTTCTGGTTACGCTAATGGCACGTGAAGTTACTTTATAACGGTTTGCATACCTGCTGATTGATGAAAGAGGAGTGCGTGTACCACTTATAATCTCCTATCTTTATGCCGGCACATACCCATTTTTATTATTTTCCTACTGTCACGTGTCATCGTCGAATATATTAGAGGCGAAACTCCTTACAGCAGCACCCATTTATCCCTCTTCGTAGTCGTAGTGCGTAAGCAGTCTTACGTTTTGACCTTCAAGGTGGTGCCGGTGGGAGATTTCTCCTGTGCGTTGTTGAACAATAAATATTCGCAGCGTGCGCGTTAACTAAAAGCCGAATTCTCCTATCTCTCATTTCCCATTAGCAGCCATTGGCATGTACAATGAGCACTATCTGACAAGAAAGGGTTGCTACGTTATACTCGCTGGGCGTAACCTCATTGGTTTTAGAAAGGTTTAGCGAGCGTTGGGCCGCAGTGCCATCAATACAATGAACTAGTATATATTATGAAGTCGGGGTGGTTAAAGGTGTGAAGTAGACACGAAGCACAAGCCGTAAGAAAGTGTGCGTGTGCCACCTCCCCCTTAGTCTTTGGAATGTCCTCTGGATGGCGGTGCTTCTATATGCGGAATGTATGATGAAAACATGCGAGGTGGTGGTACTTGGAGTGTTGACTAGACGGACGAACGGACACATAGACAGATGCACGAACGGACGCATGGATGGCTGCATGCACGGATGGACGCATGGACGGACGCAGGACCGGATGCAAGGACGAACGCAGGGACGGACGCATGGATGGACGTGCGGACGCACGAATAGACGCACGCACGGACGGGCGGATGGGCGCATGGACGGTCACACAGACGGACGCATGGACGGAGGGAAACAAGAACGAATTGGCGGACGGATGCTTCACCCCACTCTCCATCATTCACCCTGTGGATATGCTGCCATTTTTTTTTAAGTTGCCCACTGTCTGTGTTTCTGCCGTAATTCGGGATGAATTTAGGCAGCCAAGTGAGACGCGGGTAAGTAGAGCCAGCTCTTTTTCACTCTTTTTTATTGCGCTACTTTTGGTAGGGATCGGTAAACACGACAAAAACAGTCACACTGCAGCTACTGAATGGTGAAGAAATGCAAATTTACGAAGACACGTCGGGCGAACACCCGGTCTGAAGACGCGCAATGAACGCGTAATACTTCGGTGGATTACGGAGACAAATTACCGAACAAGTTTGTGGCTTGGTACGACCGCCCTATAGCGGCCGACATAATGCAACTGCAAAGCACACATAACTAAGCGCTTCTCTTTTAGATGTGAAAATGGTTATGGTCGGAGCTTATCCCTTGTCCGTCATGGTTGCCATGCTAGGAGTTGGAGCCCCAACTAGATATCTCTTCGGAAGAGCAATCATTCTATTCCGATGCATGTTTTTGTATTAGTGGAGTCCGCTAGTGGCGTAGCACTTCTCTGTATATATAATATACGTATACTTACTCCTTTCCCTCTCACACACGCAAAGCATAGTAGCATGAACGATAAAGAGTACTCGGTATTCTACTGTGGGAGAGCTGAAAAGCCATCCCACGGGCCTTACACCGCACGATCTTGTTTAGAGATGGGTCGCTCAGAAGTGAGCCGGATCTTTTGAGCGGCTCTTAAAGAACGAATGATCCGCGGCTCAGTAAATGTGAGCCGCAGTTCTTCAGCTCACCGCGAAGCCAACTGACTGACCCGCCGCCGCTACCCGCTCGCGGCTCTCCGACTGATCCGGCTCGGCAACTGACTCGCCGCTGCTACTCGCTCGAAGCTCGCGGCTTACCTACTGAGCCAACGATTCAACGGTTCAGCGAGAGCCAATGAACGAACTGAAGGACGGTTCTCTCTCGCTCACTCAGAGTGGAGAATCCCTAGGCTTTCGCACTTTCACTGACCCGTCCGATACGTACTTTCCGCATAGAATAACTCTATACCTTCAGTGAGCTGGCCGGGTCTGAGTGAGAGCAAGTGCGGCGGCCTTGCCATCTATTGGCGTTGAAAAAAAAAAGAACTGCTGAAAAGCACGCCCTCCAAGATGGTAAATAGACGTTTCTCTCAACACGTCGTGTGCTTGCCATCTCGGAAGTCCCGTGAAAAGCTCTTGTGTTGCGCGCTTCCCGCCGCGAGGCTGGCTTCGAAATCCGTAAAAAAAGTTTCGCGTCTGGCGGTCGCAGAAACTGCGCTGGCGATCTCCGCTCGCCTGTTTCATGGTGCTCCCTTGCCGTGTGCTTGCGCGCCGCGATGCTTTTCGACATGTGCTGTTCATGCATTGTGTCTTGTTGCTAAGATACTGCTAGAACAAGTTCCGGAAAATGGTGCCGACGCCCAAAATATTGACGGGTGAGCATGCCCTTTGAGCCGTAGTTTTCATTGTCAGTTTAATTTGCGTCCACATCGACTAGCGGTAATTCCACGTTTTCTCCAGTGTGGACACAGTTAATATTTTCATAAGTGCGTGACAAGGAAAGCCTACAATTGCAGCGTTTACATCATTGTACAAACAAGCAGTGGGCAAGCACGGTCAATGTGCACCATATACAAACTTACAACGGCCACGGAGCCGCATGTTTGAGTCCGTTCTTTGCATTTTTGTCGAGCTAATCACTCGTCATCGCTTATAATCGTGTCTCTGAGGTTTTAGGTAGTTATTTGAAAAGTCGTATTGCTCTGTTACGAAGAAACACGTTCGTTTTAGCACGATTCGCCAGTGCTCTTCATCATCTCATTGAATTATGTCACTTTTCTTCAGGATGGAAGCATTCGTATTAGGCTTTTCCAGAAGGCCGCACCTCATCGCTGTGCACAGACTACAGCTGAACAACTGCAGAATCGGTTCTTCTCAAGGGCAATTATCCTTCGATGTTACGTGTTCGTTTGGTCCGTGTTTTTCATATCACTAGTTATATGAAAAAAAAAACTATGAAGTGTGGCCAATATTAGTTGAGTTTGACTAGAGTTTATTTTGACACATTTAAATGTTTACATTATCATTCCATTTAACTACTTCACCTACTTTTATTGTTCTTACTATGCCGTGGATGCTTACGTTTGTTTGTTGTCATAATAAAGACATAAAAGCCGAATTCTGTGCCGTATCGTATGCATATGTCAGGAGATCTTGTGCACTTTTCTCAGTATAAAGATGTTTTTTTTAACATGTGCTCAAATGCTCTAATTTACACCACTGTTATGCAAGCCCCTAACTTTGCTGGAAACTTCCGTTTTCAGTGAGATTTAACACGTGTGTGTTGTTTAGAAGAGTAGAGATTTGTGCCAGTTGGTGATGCATGCAGTTTAAGAAATGGAGCGCAATTAACGGGACCACAAAAGAAAAGGCACACTGACAAAGTGATTCGTCCCGTGTGCTTCTTCTTTTTTGTCTAGTTCACTGCACTTCATTTCTTCAAGTATCTCTACATTATTCTCCTGTTAATTGGTTAATCGCTGAAGTGGTGTCGCACCACGTTTGAAGAAAATGTTGATTTTCGGAAACGATGACAATGAAACAAGACCAAGGACATATTGTACTGAGTGAAATTCATTCTGTTGTTTTCTGTTAAATGCACGTGTGGCTGCAGCGATTACTGAATGCATCCTTGCAAAATGCGTGAATTGAACTGCGCGGGAAACGGTGTATCACGAGCAAGCGGGCGCATTGAAAAGAATCGTCGCGCATATCGGAGCACGCGTGAGTGGGCTAGTAAAAAAAAAGAATGCGCCTGCGCATGCGACAAGAAACGTTAAAAAACGGTGGGCGAGAGAGAGATTGCGCATTAGACGTACTGGTTCTAGTTCTGCCTTGACGACGCACAGCGTATGCGCGTCTTTTGATGCACTTTAAAACTCTGACCCCCGTCTTCACAAACGCTCCTTGACTCGACTGTCACCCTTCACATGACAGAGCCGCACACTGCGCCGCTGCTCGGCTGAAAATGACGCTGCGCTACTCAAGAATAGCAAAAAACTATCATAGATACGTAGTGACTTTTTCCGCCTATAGATGGCGCTTCTATCGGCTTTCTCAAGTGAAAGTGGAGCTTTGAGTGAAGGGGCGTTTCAGAATACCGAGGTGAATTCCCCTCGACAAGGTCGTAAATGAAGAGTTATACAGCGCTGACGTCATCAATTAGGCTGTCTTCTGGGAAGCACGCGGAGTAACCGACCCCTGGTGAACCGGTGGGTCGTTGAACTGAGCCGTTCGGAGCTGCTCACTGAAGTGGGCCGCTTTGTGTGTGTTTAGAAGAAGTGGTTAACGATTTATGGAACATGGTACTCTACTATGAGATGATAGCATATAGCCGTCCTGTGGGCCTCGTACTTGATTAGGCCCTGTCGACAGGTGAAGCTGCACATACTGGAGCCGATTTGTCTGTTTAGAAAAGGTTGTCAACGACTTAGAGTACGAGTACTGGGAGAGCTTGAGCGGTCCCATGAGCCTCACACTTGATAAGGCACGTAAAACTTGCTAAGACAATGTGTGTCTATAAAATGTTGTTAACGATTTAGAGTACTCGCAGGCCACGGAAACTCTCAAGTTCAAGTGCTCACCTGTAAAGGGCGAAAAAATCAACCGCGGCGCGTTTATGCTTCAAACACCCAGAGTGGATCTACTAACCTCTTTCGCCACTCGCGCTATTGCACTTTCTTGTAGAGGCGCCTTCGTCGGGGCCAAGTTTTATTTTAAAATGATCAAATACTACATGTTTGCCTACCGCTACACATGAAAAACATTTTGTTCTTCTAGCAAGTAGTTTTTCTTAAACATGTGCTGCGTCATCAACTTTTTGTAATAGTTTTTGCTCCAGCTGACTCGATCTCAGTAGCAGCCTATCGACATCATTATCCTCATTTCAAAGTTTGCGGCGGCCAACGGTTGCGACGGCAGGTAACGGCTCGCGGTACGTTCGGAGGTGTCTCGGACTGTTTCGTTTCGTTGTAAATATTTCAAGCCTCTGCCGACCGACACCTTCTTTCACATTCTGTTTATTTTGACTCGTTCAAATGCTTTCGCGAAGGAAATTCAAGTGACTTTCGGGGAACGAAGCGACTGTTGAAGCTTTCATCGGATTAACACCCGTTGGAAGCCCGGGCCGGTGAGTAACCACTTCAGTTTTTTAAGGATGGTTGCTTGCGGGACTAGTTGGTTCATTTCAACATATGTAGTTTTTTTTGGCCAATGACTGCGTAGGTGTCACACGGTGGCAGCGCATTGCAGTATTAAATTTTAAAATTGTTGAACGTCTTAATCTGTAACCGGGAAAACGTGCGTCACATGCGGCATGCATGGCTTCACGTAGGAATGAGTCGCTGACTCAATAGTTAATTCTGAAATTCTATCACCAGGTAACACCAACCAGGCCATTGCGATAAAAGAAGGCAAATAAATCCCTGTCGCCTCGCATGTGTCTTCTTAGATAGCCCATATATATATTGTGCAAAAAACCTACTAGTTAATAGCTTACTGCAGTCGCGTTTGAGAAACATCACATAATTATGGGTCTGGTTTTGCTATAGTGTGACAAACGAAGCGTCAGATAAATGAGAAATACTTCTTTTTCTGCCACAGCCTCCTGGCCCACCTGACAGGGAAGCAAATGTGTAAAATGGGCAAGGAACATGCTACATGACATGCCTCGTGAAGAAGCAGTCCTGAGTGACATACGTGTTAAGAGGTACCACTAAATATATATATAAAATACTCTGTTTACTAATTAACTGAGTTTATTTGTTTACTTTGGAAAATTTCATGCATTAATTATGCATTGATTTCATGCACTGATATCTGGTGATGTTACTTGTTTTTTCAGACTGTCATGCAATGACAGGATGACTACCCCCGAATGTGCACTCTGCAAGCACGTTGAAACATCTGAATGTCCACTGCAACAGGTCATCTCTAACCTCACACATGTAATGCTGTATTTGTGAATGTTTTGCCGCACATATAGTGAAGAGGTGCTTTAGATTGGCTACAAGCATTGCCTGCCTACCGTGGCATGGAATCTACACTTCAATAATGTTGAAACTGTAACACTATTAGTTGGATTGTGTGGCGCTGCTGAGCTCCACAACACACTGTTTGATCCCAGCCACTGTAGCTATATTTTGATAGCGTGAAAGGCTAAGACACTTGTGTGCTTAAGGGTTTGTTCGATTCGCCTGCACCACATGATCCATTTTACAAAGTGCTGCACCTCGCCATTTGTTTCAGTCGCGCAGCAATGGCATTTTCTAAATCTTGCCATTAATTTCAAAAAGCGCAGGAGAGGTACAGCACGAAAACTATTTCATCACTTTCCTGTACCTTCTGCTCTGACGGCGCTGGTTTGGTGCAGCCGCTCGCACAGCTTAACAAGCAACATAGCATTAGACGTAGGGGCTGTACCCACCCCTATAAATGCGGCGTGTTTTGCCAAGATGTTTGCACCTCATTAAACTAAGCGAACAAAAATAAGGATTCCACCTTGTCGGCACCTCGTCATTCACTTGTGATGCCGCACCGCTGAGCTCCTGCCGCACAAGTTCTGAACTTCTCGTGCACAGCTGTGAACCAGTTCGGATTGGTGCAGGTGAACTAAACTGACCCTTAAAACATGGAAGCTTGAAAATATGAAAAATATGTTAACATAAGAGGTCAAAGCAAATGTTTCGACAAGCAGTCTTGTCTCCTGTGAGGCTACAATGTCATTTGTTTGAACCCCTGGAAGCCAGAATCAATCTAAATTTGCCCACTACTGTACGACTCACGATTACTTCATAGTTGGCATGTGAATCGTTGGAAATTATTAATTGCACTACATAATGAACACACCCACAGTGATGGGCATTAACAGGCTTTCCAACATTCAGTTGTGCCTTGTGACAGTTTACCAACAACACCCAGAAATGTTTTGTCTTAATTAATTGTGTTTGGCTCCAAAGCTTATAAGACTGCACTCAATTGATTTAGCTTTGCCCATATGTTCAATGGGCTCCTAAAATAATAAATCATAAAGGTGATGAGCAGTTGCAGCACAGCTCCCTCAAAGACGTGAATGCTGTCATGAAGAGCAAGATTGTGCTCATTGCATGTGGTACTGTTTTTTTTTTTGGTAGAAAAACGTTCCAGATTTCTTCGTGCACATCTGCTTCTGTTTAAATTAAGTTGACATAACTATAGTGTCTACGAATACGAAGTGAAATTCTGTGCACTACGGTCATGGAAAAAAATCTAGGAAAGTGCACAAGTAGTCAAAACATACATGATCTTCACTTATATACAGCCACACTGCAAAATAGTACGAATTTCAAGTCCTAATCTCTAGAAGTAGCAGGGAGAAAACAACTTAATTTTCAAGCACAAGTATACTGAAAAAGTGAACAAAATAACAAGTGTGTAATAAATGTTACCTTTATTGATCCAGTATTCGGACAGATTCACATCATGTACCACCAATTGATTTCAGGAGTGCTTGCT
Source organism: Rhipicephalus microplus (assembly GCF_043290135.1). Classification (NCBI taxonomy): domain Eukaryota; kingdom Metazoa; phylum Arthropoda; class Arachnida; order Ixodida; family Ixodidae; genus Rhipicephalus; species Rhipicephalus microplus. The sequence goes on along the minus strand of NW_027464598.1, from coordinate 4,845,822 downwards.
TGCAAGAGAGTACTCAAGTTCTGTGGATATGTCTATGCGAAAAAAGAGATTGTGCTCAGGGCTGAGCAGATAGAATAATGTAAGAGTACCAAAAAAGATGTACGACAACAAAATTGTACAATGCATACCTGAAGCTTATTTTCTTAGAATTGGGCCTTTTCGATCTGTGAGCACACACCTCATAAATGTCCCTTTAGCATACAAGTTCGCTGCATACTCAGCAGACTGGTCATTACCTGCGACGAGAAATTCTAGCTGTGGTAACTGTGTAACTTACCTCAAACAATAAATGTAGCAAGCCTGAAATATTTTTAGGCCCATCCTCTAAATACATAATACCTATGATATGGGCTCACGGCTGAGTATCAAAACTAGTGCCTACTCTCTCGACACGACGCGACATTGCAGAATTGTGAAGTACTCAATGTAGCATTGCAGAGCGAGAAATATTCAGAAATGCACGCATCCGCAATTGATTATTCAACAAATTTAGCAAAACTACATTGCTCTAACTGCGCGAGCTATCTATCGGCAATGTGCAAGTTGCCTTCCCGATTCCATATCATGCTTTCGCTTCAAGATCAACACTACGGGGCAAGCGCCGCATCTGACGGCAGAATCGAACCCTTGTCGTGAAGCCACGGTACTAAACTCGAGCGCCACAACACAATGAGAGCGGCGTTCATTCAGTCATTTCGGTGTTCAGTTATATGCATATGCTTGTCAGCTTTCAAAAGTCTTTACGCATGCGTTGAAAGCTTTCGATATGTATGCGTGACTTGTTTTGTTCGGACCCGACCATATACATTGATTGTACCGGCTTGGATACTCGCAACAAACGATGCAAACCTTACTTAATTGACGTTGTTTTTGCCAGTCGAGGCCAGCTAGGTCCCCTGGCGATAATTACAGACGCGAAGCGCGATTGGGCAACGAAAAAAAAGAAAACCAGAGAAAGCGAGCAGCATGAACCAGCCGCGGGACCCCCCTCCCCCAACCTGCAGCAAAAAAAAATGTGTCTGTTTATTGATGATGATAGTACTACTAGTGTCATCTCGCCTCGCGGTATAGCAGTTCAGTACGCCGCCGCTACGTATTTGCGTATTATTTTGATACGACCGCCCAAAGGTACTGTTTTCGTTCTTTTAACCGGTAGGTGTTCTGTGGTACACGGTACTCTACTATGGGAGAGCTGAATACCAGCCCGAAATTTACACGCAGTGCTATCTGTTTAGAAAAAAAATTATTTACAGCATGAACAGAACACAAAGGCTTCACACCATTCAGTAACAGGGCACATACACTTTGGCACATCAATATTCCACGACTAACATCACTACGTTACAGCGAAGACATTTGCTCTAATATACATGTCAATGTTCGCATATAAGTACACAAGAACTCAATGCGATATGATGATACAATGGTATAACGATACAATAGATGCAATGAAACACAATATGTAACAAATGAAATCATATAAAACAACTCAACGGGCACTGCTTAGCACCAAGTCGGTCGAAAAATGAGTTGCATCTTTTCGTGTTCCACCTTGACGAAAGGGCACGACCAATGCCGCAGAAACTCTTGCTCCCCGCGGAAGAAAAGCTCCTCGAAGAGGAACGCGAGGATCTCTCGTCTCATTCTCCCCAGTATCGGCCTCAAAGAACGCCGGCGGCAATTGGCAGCTACGGCCTCATGTCGGTTTCTCCAAAGGCTGAACAGCCCCACAACTATTAACAGAGCGGAGAAGCGGCTACGCGGAAATCGGCCGTTGGACACGAAAGTTCGCACACCCTGTCCCCGAAAACCAGCATTAACCGCACGCCAAAAAAGGCGAAAAACCACACATTCAAACGCCTCATGTCGATTGGTCTCTACCATGACGCAGTTGGGGCAAGTGGAAGTGCGAACCACCTGCCATCGCTGCACCCGATCTCGCGTGGGGAGCAAGCCCCAGCCCAACCTCCAGACAAAGTCTCTGAGATTCCCTGGCAACACTGCGGCAGTTATTGGTTTCCAAGCGCGGTTCAATACAGATTGACTATGCTGGGGCACTAAGGGCCGTAGAAGGGCGGCCATTGTGTCCACCACTTTAGAATCGGCTACCTCTATCTCTGGGCACGTAGCTTCCAAACGTCGGTGAAATGCCAGAAGGAATCGATACAAAGATGGTAATTCAGTTGATTGGGGACCTTTGTTTATTTGGCTATCCGGCAAGAAGACACGTAGTGATGGCCCCAGATGGGAGCGAGCCAGTGTCTGAGCGGGCATGTCATCATTGCTTAGTATTCGTAATAGAGTGCGGAGTCCGTGACGGAAACGTTGGGGAATGCAAAACCGCCTTGAATTCGCGGTTGAGCTAACGCTGGACGCGATAAAAATTCTGTGCCAGCAGACCAAAAAAATGAACTGATGCAGCTTTGCACTTTTCTGCAGACGTGGAGCGGTAGTTTAACAGAATGGCAAAGGTACCAAAATTTTCCTAGGTACACCGTTTGAGTTAGGTATCGGCGTTCCAAGAGGGGGAATTCGAAGTACCTGCATGCTTTGATATCACTTAGAAGAGTTTGGACAAAGGATGACCAGATGCTATCTTGTATACCAAATGCAGTGAAAGTAACTCCTAGTATTGAAATCTCAGGAGACCACTGTAAAGGCGACGTGATGTTGATACGACCGCTGGTGTTGCCAACGCAAAAATACTGGAGTTTAGAAAAGTTTAACCTTGCACCGGAGATAATACCGAAATCATGGAATGTATCAAGAGCATGCTGCAGCGACTGTTCATTATGTACATATAGAGTAATATCATCTGCATATGCAGTGACCTTTACTTGAGTGTTAACGGGTAAAGGTAAGCCACGAATCTGCGGGTGATGTTTAACGGCCCTTAAGAAGGGTTCTAATGCATGGATAAATAACACTGGGGAGAGGGGACACCCTTGACGGACCCCACGCGTGACTCTAAATGCGTGACTCTCACGGGAATCTATGTAAAGGGTACTTTCTGAATTAGTGTACATCGCGTGGATAAGGTCAAATAAATTATCCGGGAATTCGTGCGCATGTAAAACATTTAGTATGTAGCCATGTTCTATGAAATCAAAAGCTTTCTCTTGATCTAATGAAACCAACAGTCCTTGCACACATATGCTGTGGTGTATTGAATGATGTCACGCGTTAACCACGTATGAGAGTGTATTTCTTGGCCCGGAACAGAACAGACCTGGTGTGGAGTGAATAATGTTGCAAGAAATGAACTGATTCGGTGCACCAAAATATTGACCAAGAGCTTGTAATCTACATTGAGCAGGGTAATAGGGCGCCAATCTTCTGGTCGCGTGGACCTTGGGTCTTTCTTGGAAACTAATGTTATACGGCCATTGTTGAAAGAGGTTGGAAGTGTATCATCTTGGAAACACTTGCGAATGACGCGTGTGTTTGTTGGACCATTCATAGGCCAGAACTGTACATAAAACTCTGCAGGGAGTCCGTCAGGCTCTGGGGCTGATCCCTTTTTCATTGCGTCTAATGCGCCCTTGATTTCGTCATTGGATGGCGGTGATAGCAGGATGTCATTTGACATGTTGGAATCATGAGGTAAATCTTTTAGCAGAGGATGCGAAGAAACGAATCCTGGGTAACAGACATTAGCACCAGATTGAGCTATTGACTTCAAGTGTTGAGTGAATTCCTGAAAGTCGCGCGTACCCGCAGCAGCTGGGGCGGGAGAGTTCAGCGGGTGGGCAGGCGAGCTTGGTGGACAAAGCAGAACTCTGCGTGCATACCTTAGCACCTCAGGGTGCGCACACGGTGCAGGTCTAAGCGCAAAGCTGCAGCCGAGAGTGAAGAAGCGCACATAATACGTTGGTGTTGTTCAACGAGTTCCTCTTGTTATGCCCGAATTACAGTGGAAGGACTGGAATCTCGATTGGCAATGCGTATCTTCTGGATTAACAATGACGCATCTTTCGACATACGGGTGCAAAGTCCTCTGCCCGACACACTGCAATGATGGCGCCACTGTTCTTTCAGGCGATCCCAATCAGCTACATCGGCCCCAATGAGCGATGCACGTAACGCTCTGGATAATTTCTCCGTAGCCTGAGAGTCCTGGAGGACGCGGCAATCGAGACGCCATGGTCTGTGAACCGTTGGCGTCCCCGCTGGCAGGCGGAGAGATAACATAAACGGCTGATGGTCGCTAATGTACACTGGTGTCGGTGGCAATGACATTACCCCGGTGTCGTGAACGTAGGTAATGAGACTGGGGGATGCGTACACGCGATCAATTCGGCTGCTCGACGTGCTCGACGCCAATTATAGGCATAATTACTGCCATGCACACTTTGATGAATGTCACTCAATGCCAATTGCTGCACTAGACGTTCGAGTTCTCTGGCATTCCAGTTTGACCGGCTGCGACCAGGACCTCGAACGTCTGCGTGTGAGTATAAGACACAATTGAAATCCCCTAATAATACCACATGTTGGGAATTTAAAAGAAACGCATCACGAGATTGGAAGAACGCGTTTGAGTTCACGCGTGCCGCTGAGGCATACACGGCAACGAATCTTATTCTTCACGAAAAAACTCCCAAGCATTTCTCCGAGGGTGAACATGGTTAAGTGCGAATACACGGAGTGATGCTATGAGGGGTATTTATTGATTCGCACTATTATATTTATTAATCACACTATGGTGCCTTTATGGTGTAATGGCTCCTGGGAATCGCAATTTCATCACACGGGGGAGTTTACGTTAACTCACTGGCGAATGCCAACGGATTTTAACTTTACTCCCCCTCAAGACCCGCTCTCGACGGGAGACTGAGAGAGAAGGCGGGCACGCGAGAGAGAGCGGTGCGCGCGCAGCTGCGGCGAGCGAGGAGAGCGGAGGAGCGAGCGAAGGGGGAGGGGGTATAAGGCGCATTACTGACACCGATATCAGCGTCGCGTCCGTGGCTTATTCGGTAGAGCGTCGCGCTGCGGCCCGCCAAGTCCTCTTTCTTTTAAAGATAGAGAGAAGACTGCGGACGCCGCCGACGGCGGTGGATGGTTTGGCGTCGCTTACAAAGTGTATTCACACTTAAAAAAAGGTGCAGTCGAACGCCAGCACGCGTCCGAAGGCATCGAAGGAAACGTGATGATCACGTAAAAGACCTCGGTTAAAAATAATGACTCTGACGCCAGTCGAATGCGCGCTGGCGTACAAAAAAAAACAATCAAAACTGAATGCGCGCTTGAAAGGAGTACATCATAAAGCTTGAAAAAATTTGTTTCTTGCACGAACAGCAAATCACACTGCACTGAACGCGCAAAAGCCAATACCTCAGCCTGTTTTTGTGGATTGCGAAAACCTTGAACGACAAAAAAATAACTTTTACAGTAAGAGTCATAGGGAAAATGCAAATATAGTAATGGATCACGCAAATGCAGGGGTACCTTTATCAGGTGCGGGAGCCGGTGCCCCCAAGTGGCTGAGTCATTTTTAAGTGTGCACTTTATAAGCGACCCCAAACCATCCACCGCCGTCGGCGGCGTCCGCAGTCTTCTCTCTATCTTTAAAAGAAAGAGAACTTGGCGGGCCACAGCGCGACGCTCTACCGAATAAACCACGGACGCGACGCTGATATCGGTGTCAGTAACGCGCCTTATACCCCCTCCCCCTTCGCTCGCTCCTCCACTCTCCTCGCTCGCTGCAGCTGCGCGCGCACCTCTCGCTCTCGCGCGCCCGCCTTCTCTCTCAGTCTCCGGTCGAGAGCGGGTCGTGAGGGGGAGTAAAGTTAAAATCCGTTGGCATTCGCCAGTGAGTTAACGTAAGCTCCCCCGTGTGATCAAATTGCGATTCCCAGGAACCATTACACCATAAAGGCACCATAGTGTGATTAATAAATATAATAGTGCGAATTAATAAATACCCCTCTTAGCATCACCCCGTGTATTCGCACTTAACCATGTTCACCCTCGGGGAATTGCTTGGGAGTTTTTTCCGGCCCGGCAATCCACCGGAGGCTCGGGGCTTCCGGGGTCGCGTCGAATTCCGCAGGGGACTTCTGTCTCTGGTGGGGGCTGCTAAGTCACGAGTAGTTATCCGGTGGCGTTTGGATTCCGGGTTCTTGAGCGAGGAAGGTACAAAGGCGTCTCCACTGTCCTGGCTTATGTCACTGGGGCTGGTGTCTTCGTCAATTTGTTGGGGCGCCTCACTCGCGGTGCTGTTGGAGTCCTCGTAGATGCAGGTGTCGTCGTCTTGAGATGTAGACTCCTCGATGACACCTGAACTTGTTGTCGACGGAGCAGCAACGGGAGGAGCGTCAGATGCAATATTTCCATCCGAGACGCCATCCTCACGAGGCGCTTCGTCTGACGAGGGCTTGGCCTGCGATTCCTCAGAAATGGCCACAGGACGCGGGGAACTTAAGTTTTCAGTACCTGGAGGGATTACCAGGCCCGGAATCGTTGGAAACGCAGTGGGCGTCTGGTGTAGCGTCGCGATTGGCGCACCTTGGTCGTGGTCGGTTACCGCGGCTCGCGTTGACGAATCGTCGCACTTGTTCTTAGATGGCGTTCGTGGTTGAAGTGGAGAGAAAACCTTGGATGCCGCCTCGGAATACGATGGCCTGATGGTGCAGGCCACGGTGGCATGTGGGTCCCCACAACGGCGACACGGCAGCGAGCAGCCTTTCCCGTCGAGGCCATAAACGCCGCACCTTCCACAAAACGGAGCTGTGCAGTTCATGCGGAAGTGCCCACTGTCTCCACGTCGACGGCACACTCGCTGGATGCCTTTATAGTCACAGGTTACTCGATGGCCCGCGACCTTGAGGTAGTTGGGCACCGGTGACGAAGCCTTCATTTCCATGAGGACGTATCGCGTCCCAGTGGTCCTATGAGTCCTCTGGTGATGTGCAGCACCTTCCCGTAGAGAGAGAGAGTGCTTGTGTGAGGACTTCGCTGCGTACGCGGCACGGCAGGAACAGGACGGTAACTTGGGGTCCCAGGCGTACGATGGCGACGCGCTCTCCTCGGATGATAAGGTGCGACGCGTCTACAATTTGGGCCAGTGCGGCCTCATTGTTGACGGTAACTTGGTAGTTCCGGCCTCCAAAGTGCTGTACGCAGTACACTTCTTCGATTACTACTATTGAAGACGTCACGTCAACGACGTCTTCGGGACTAGTCCCCTCAGGGACGACTACGTCGAAGGCTAGCGCCTTCTTCGGGGGCTGGCTTGCCATTACGGGTGTCCGCCAGCCCAGGGACGCCCTGAGACGCTAACGACAACAAAGATTCTTGTAAGCTGAAACCGTACTACATAACAAACGCAGCATTAATGTGTTTAGAAGAAGTGGTTAACGATTTAAAGTACTGTGTTTGGAAAAAGTGTATAACGATTTAGAGTACATAGTACTCTACTATAGGAGAGCATAATGCCGTCCCGAGAGCAACTCAATGGAAAGTGTTGACTACGGGAGAACTGAAATCCTTGCATATTGTATTGGATTCGAAGAGACGGACCGTTGTGAAGACACTATTCATTAGCTATCGTAAAAAAGTCTCCATATTTTCTCTGGCTAGACGGCACAATGTTTTCTATAGCGTATAGCTTGGACTAAAAAAGACAACAATGTTTGTGGCAGAAGATGATCTTCTTTTGCCATCCCACATAGTTTTTAACCAAAAGTTCCTATCCAATCTTGGCATAAAGCTGTGCTTACTATAAACTTCTCTAATAGTTGCTATGATGATATATCATATATATATTGTTCGTTGCTCAGCGTAGTATGAAGGGGAACCGCGATGCTCGATGCTGGTAGTTGCTGGTGAAATAAAACATGCACTTTGGTGCCAGTTGCATAAATGTATTGTTATTCGCGACTCCAGCAATTCATGCAGCACCTAGTGGAAATATAGGGAAGCTGTGTACTGAGGTCCAGACAGTCCAAGGGTCAGTCGTATGCGGTAGGAGCACGGTAGGATGGTGCCGCCCGGGAAGAAAAACATGGCAGCATATTCACGGAGTGAGCGATGAATAGTGGGGCGAAGCATCCGTCCGTCCATTCGTTCTTGCTTCCGTCCATCCACGCGTGCGGCTGTGCGGCCGCCCGTGTGTCCGTCTGTTGGTGTGTCCGCACGTTCGTCTGTGCGTCCGTCCCTGCTTCCAGCTATACATCCGGTCCTGCGTCCGTCGATGCATCTATCTGTGTGTCCGTTCGTCCACCTATTCAACACTCCAAGTACCACCATCTCACATCATTTCATCATATAATCCTCATATAGATGCACCGCCATCCAGCGGATATTCCAAGGACTGAACGAGAGGAGGCACACGCACACTTTCTTGCGGCTTGCGCTTCGTGTCTACTTCCCACCTTCAACCACCTCGAGTTCATGGTATATACTAGTTCACTGTATTCATGGCACTGCAACCTAACTCTCACTAAACCTGTCTAAAACCTAGGAGGTTACGCCCAGCGACTATAACGTAGCAACCCTTTCTTGTCTTCTGTGCTTTGTTGAACAATAAAAAACTCGCAGCTTGTGCGTTAACTAAAAGCCAAATTCTCCCGTCTCTCATTCCCCCTTAGCAGCCATTGGCATGTACATTGAGCATTACGTTTTATTGTTCAACAACGCACAGAAGAAATCTCTGACCGGCACCACCTTGGAGGTCAAAAGGTTATACTTTTTACACACTACTACAACGGCTACGAGGGACTTACGGGTGCCAATATCAGAAGCTTCGCCCCTAAAAAAATTGCCCGCAGCTTCCCTCGGGGGAACACTGAGGAGGATGCGGAGCATATAATTGGTTAACGGGGTGTTAAAGTGCGACTTACTTGGGTCGATGGCTCAATTGGTTAACGTGGTTGTGAAATGGGGTGTTAAATTGCAACTTACTTGGGTCGATGGCTAAATTAGTTAACGTGGTTGTAGGAGGGGGTGTTAAATGAGTGAACACGTACACACGTATGCGAAAGGGCGGCGCTGGTCGAAGGGACGTCGATCATTGTTTTTGTGGATTCGTTGGAATTCATTTCACCGCGACCTTGGACGTCGACGCGCCGTACAAACCAACCGACGAGCGGCAACTGAGCGAGCGAGCGCCGACCTTGAGTATATATACAGCGCGACGGCGCATGCACTGTCAGCTGTCGAATGTTCGAGAAGGGGGAGAAGCGCAACGGCTCATGCGCGCGCGTCAGCTGCCGATGTTCTCGAAGCGCGATGGCGCATGCGTGCTACATTATACAGCTAGCGAATGTTCGTGAAGAGGAGAAGCGCACGCGGTGTGTAGAGGAGGAAGGGTGCACAGATGGTGGAGGAGTGAAGCGCGTGCGGTGTGTAGAGGAGGAAGGGATGCACAGATGGTGGAAGAAGGAGGAGGAAGCTTGCGGACGGCGCCGCACTACAAGCCTCGAGTATTAGATGCTCCGCATCTAAAATTGACAGATCCCACGTACAGTGAGTTTCAAAGATATACGAAGCACGAATGAGAGATGTTGATATGTCATTTTAAAATCAACACAAAGTTGCGAGGTGGAGGTAAATGATGCCATACATGACATCCGTGTCATGATTATCATGTGTGGATGTGTCGTTTACCTTCGTCATCTATTCACGTCACATGATACAAAATTTAGTATATGTGGAGCTTGTAAAACGGCCGCGAGCAAGCAATGAGCGTGGTATGTTTTCATGTTCTTACGTAACACGCGTGTCAGGATTATCATGTTTGCACTATTAATTTATTTCGTCATCTATTGATGTCACGTAGCACCGAAAGTCTCCCTCTTTTCGTGATGGAGGGACGCCGGACGAGCTGAGACGCGCATTTGTCTAAGCAATGCAGCGCAGAGGAGCAGGAGGAAAGTTTAAGTGGAAGGACAGGGAGGTTAGTTAGTTCTTAGACCCGCTGGTACCCTGTGCATAGGGAAAGGGTGAGGGAAATAAAAGATGCTAAGAAGAATTGTTGCGAAGAGAGAGAGAGAAAGTAATCACAAAAAATAAAAGTAAATAAAAAGCGTGGCAGGGTAGTCATGTTGTTACATGACACGCATGTCATAGTTTGCATGTTAGGGTTTGTCGCTTGTGTTTGCCATGCAATCATGCCATGCAATACCAGTTTTGCAACATGTCACGTGAACAAAACCACCGCAAGAGCTGCAGGACCATGAAATGTAAATCATGACATTCATGCCATATATGTCATGATTTTCATGTTACGACTAGTCAAAATTATCGAAATGGCCGGAAGAGCTAAAAGTCGTAGGCGGATAGATAAACAGACAGACAGATGGATAGATAGATAGATAGATAGATAGATAGATAGATAGATAGATACGCGCAAAGTCGCTCAAGTTCACTAAGAAATGTTTCGCATTTAAAACTCAATATTTGTGTTGGCGACAGCGGACGTGGTGACCTCCATGAATCCGCCACGCTGCAACTCCGCAGCGCCCTCTCATGTTCGTTTAAGTTGCAAATAGAAAAGCATGGCTGCAGCCCTTCCACGAATGTTGTTTGTTAAGTCGTCATGGTGTCTTTCGAATTTTTAGGGGCGAAGCTCCTTGAAGGGCCACTCACCAGGTTTGACAATTTTGAGCTGACAAGCGCAATGCGTAGACGAGGCGTTCGTGATCACGTGTGCAAAATTTGCAACGCTACGCGCCACAAAAATCGGTCGAAGTCAAGTTGAACGCTGCTCCCGCTTTCTTTTGCGGGCGCGCGCCTAGAGAATGAGGGCATGACGTGCGCGTGTGAATGGCCCTACGTTCAGGGCAATGCAGTGACGTTGGTCATCTACGTAGACGACTGTGCTCTGATGTTATCAACGGTATACCACGTGACATGGCCGAAATTATTTAACAGGACATGCGTAGTTGATGTAATCTGTCGCTTGAATAGGTGGATAACACTTGAGATAAATAATGAGACGCAATAAAAAAATATGTGCATCTTTCTTTCACTTTTTTTCGTGAATTGTAATGAGGTGTGGGGCTAATGTGCCTGCGTTTCGCATGCGTTCGTGTCCCCGCGTGATGACAGCCGTGGAATGCCCCTACGCGTTCGCGCACTCATTGTGCTCATCTACTCAACCACGTCTAAGCCAGCGTTTCCAAACCGTCCCGCAGAAACACGAAGTGCACCTCAAAACAACGCTGGTCGAAATAAATAATAAGTAAATAAATAAATAAACCCAGCTCGCGTGCACGGGGGCTGGGCTTGTTCGGTAACGTCATGCAAACGTGATCTCTTGGTCGGATGCCGGAGAGGGTAGGGAAGAAATTTGGCTTGCGAAGGCTACGTGGAGGAGCGGCAAGGGTTTTGAGCTCGCGTCCTCTCATCCTCGTTTCGCGCTGCTTCAAAAAAAAACTGTTTTCGGAGCTCGTAATAAACCAATAAAATAATTCTTGTGCCAAAATGTTCCTCATCGTACACCCAACAAGTTCCATGCTCTAACTAAAATTTGGTATTGGGCCTGGTAAGTGGCCCCTTTAAGGCTTGGGTCGTGCATCTCCTGTATGTAGTAGTCACCTCTCGTTTTAGTCCTTGGAATGGGCACTAGATGGCGGTACTTGCATATGATGAATATATGACGAAAAGATGCGAGACAGCGGTACTTGGAAAGTTCACTAGATGGATGGATGAACGGATGGACAGGCATACAGACAGACCGGCCTATAGACAAATGGATGAACGGAAAGGCATACATACATACATACATACATGCATACATACATACATACACACATACATGCATGCATGCATGCATGCATACATACATACATGCATACATACATACATACATGCATACATACAGACTGACAGACAGACAGACAAATGGACGGACGGATGCTGGACGCGGCCAGCGGATTACTCATGGTTTGCCAATAAAACCCTTGAGAGATCCTCTCTACTCATCATCATTCACTCCGTGGATATGCGGTGATTTTTTCAATTATGTGAGCACGCTCGGCAGAATTTTTCCGCTGGTTTCAGCGTCGGCGTTCACGTGATATATATATAATTGCAAGAAAGGAAAAATCCAGAAACGCGGGACCTCCGCGTCGTGAATGCGAGACGCTAGCCACTGAGCCACTGGGAAGTACCTCTTTCAACGTTCAAACGGCAAGCTGTTCACATTTATTTTACCACAGTTGGCGGGCATCTCGAGGGGCTGAAGTATCAAGTTTTCAGCATTATCAGCAAGATGGCGCAATCAGTGCGCGGCGGCTCTCATCTCTCACGCGTACTTTGGCACACGGAGAAGAGGCGAGTGGACGATCTCTCGAGCCCCCTAATCACCAGGTGGAGAGGATCATACATCTTGGCTGACATTGGGCTTGACTGGAATGATTTCGTTGTAATTAAGGGGCGCACAAAGGTCACTGCAATCATAATAATAAGGGTTGCGGCGCGAGCACGAATGTGCTAGAAGAAACAGACGAAAGTCGAGGTACGGAAGGCAAAGAGGACAACACGAGTGCAAAGAGGACAACACGAGTCTTCTTTGCCTTCCGTACTTCGACTTTCATCTGTTTCTTCTAGCACATTCGTGCTCGCGCTGCAACCCTTATTATCATGAATTCAAACCAACTAGCGCAAACCACCTTCTTCTTCAATGTCACTGCAATCGTTGCACAGCCTCTGTTTGCGAAAAGGGCGTGCTTTTCAGACACAGCGAAGTAACAACCGAGCCGCTTATTCGCGTTCTTCTGTGTACTTGTGAGTACGTTTCGTGGGTCATTTGCACGCGAGAAACGCGGGGCACGTTTCGCTCTGCTCGCCATTCTGCGCGTGACCTTCGAATTCGTTGCTATCGCATTCATTGCTTCACTTTTGTGGCAAAGCTTTAACTTTTATAGGCTGTTGGCTTATTTACCTCTTTTGGCCGCCAAATATTATATTTATAGTTTACGTTGACGAAACAATAAACAGATGGAAACGCTCAAGGCGTAATTTAAAGAGCATGCTTATGCGTGAAAAAAAAAAAGTTAGCGAGAGACAGTGCTCTGTATTCACTTTTAAGCTATATGTACAGTGAATCAGCCCTGTACTATTTGCCCATATACGATGTTCTGGAAAGTTCAAGCACTTTGACTTTCGGGCATGTGTACAAAAAAATATTCATTGATTATCTTGATAATTCTGGGTTTCCTTCTTAATTTTTGATCTCGCTATATTCAGCAGTTATTTAAGAAGGTAGCCCGGGTGCACGTTAAAGAACCCCAGGTGGTCGAAATTCCCGGAGCCCTCCACTACGGCGTCTCTCATAATCATATGGTGGTTTTGGGACGTTAAACCCCACAAATCAATCAATCAAATCAATCAACTAAGAAGTTAGTCCACCTGCCCCGCCGCGGTGGTCTAGTGGCTAAGGTACTCGGCTGCTGACCCGCAGGTCGCGGGTTCAAACCCCGGCTGCGGTGGCTGCATTTCCGATGGAGGCGGAAATGTTGTAGACCCGTGTGCTCAGATTTGGGTGCACGTTAAAGAACCCCAGGGGGTCGAAATTTCCGGAGCCCCCCACTATGGCGTCTCTCATAATCATATAGTGGTTTTGGGACGTTAAACCCCACATATCAATCACTATCTCTGGCCTTTTGTTGCCGCTTGTATTCGAAAATTTCCTGAGCATTAAAGTAACACAATAAAGAAAGAATTATTTGGCTGGGATTGATAAAATACACTCTGAGAAATCTTATGCCACAAGTCTTGCTGTCATAAATTACATAATAGCAGAAAAGATAAAGGCCGAATTTGCTTTTTTTAAGTTGATTTTATAATATTCGCGCATGGCGCTGCCAATTTCGAAATGTATTTCTAGTATTTTCTCAAAATTGACCAAATGAAACTTTTCGAAACTTCATAATTTATGTCAATGGTAGAAGAGAATCTATTTCATTTTTATAATGTAGACGCTATGTACCATTAGAGCCTTCAAAATTTACTACGTCACAGTGTTTGGTTCGCTAATCTCGATGGCATCCCCCCCCCCATATTTCATTTTCGTGCGTGTGGTCGCATATTGTTTTTTTCATTTGAACATACAGCAGGCTGTTCACGACCCATGCAGGAGTGGAGATACGAAAATACATAGTAAACATCAAAAAAAAAAATGTCTAACAAAATAACAAGAAATAAGATACAAGATCGACAGCTCATAATTCCGATTGGACACACTGTGATAAATTTTTAATTGAGTGAATGGCATTCCAGCATACAATATTTTATTTGTAGTCTATTAGAGTAGTGGATACGTGACGAAAAAAGGAAATGTTTGTGAGGGTTAACGCGACTGAAAGGTTGGTGGATTGTTTTAGAATGGTTCAGTCGTAATGAGTGCTTAGGTGGCTCTAGCAGGTAAGGAGATCGTGATATGCGGAATTGACCAGGATATAATTGTTAAGGAACTTTCAATCGCGAGATAGTTCTGCGTGGCGAATGAGGTTTTAAGTTTGCCCTTGCGAACGAGCCTTCAGAACTGGATTGCTTCAAGAAGTGTGAATATACAGAACTGCAAAATTTCGTATTATTTCTCTTTTAATAACGAGGTGTTTTTGATGTGATCTCCAGATGAGATCGGCATACTCCAAAAATGATATAATTAGTATTTTGTATGCATAAAGTTTAAGCTGTGGTGGTGCAGTGCGCATTTTTTTCCTCAGAAAGGATAGTTTCTTCTCCGCCTTACGACATACGGCCAAAACATGTAGTTACCAGTTGAGGTTTGATGAGAGCGTAACGGCTAAGTATTTTACTTGGTCACCTTGGTCGATAGTTTCGTTTCCTATCGTATATGTAAAGTTAAGGGGGCTAATCTTACTTGTGAATGAAATGAAATGAGCTTTAGTTGTGTTTAATTTCATGCTCCAAGTATTGCACCAGGAATAAATCATTTGCAACGCATTGCACAGTTTAACTTGATCGTCGGGGATAATTATGCATCATGTCAAGGGTGGAGGGTCATATGAAGTGGTCTTCACCAAATTGTAAATTTGTACATTACAAATATGCGAAAAATGATTTTCCGCTTTAGCAAAATAATACACGGACAATCGCACCACTCACCTATTCACCGTCGCCACACCTATGTTCTCAACGTTGATTGGTGGGTAACCACTGCACTTTTTTCTAACACACACAGCACTAAAAAAAATTGAGTATTTGGGTTGTACTTTTGCTACACAAAAATTATCTTCATCAAGTTCGAGTACTTTCCCCGCGTTATCACCATGGTTCCGGCATTTCGCCTGCGCCAACGGCGAGCGCGCTATTACTACGTAGCATTCTCGATAGGAAAGTGACCAGAGCCAGGTTTTCAACAGAGAAAGTGCGAGGATATCAGATTATTGTTGTGTATCAGAAACACCTCCAAATAGTCGATTTTTTCGTTAGAGTGAAGTTGACCAAGCCATACACCTCAACGGTATTTTTCCACGGTCTAGTACTTTTTATATGAATTTACTAATCAGGTTAATTGTCACACGCAATCTGAAAAAAAAAAACTCAGCGGATCCCACGTATCTTGGGAATCAACGTCATGCGAAGCGTGCGGAAGGAAGCTGACCGTATTGCAATTTTTGTTATTGAGGAACACGTTACAAATGACAGACATATGTTGATGAGTCACACATGCTTTACATAACCAGTTTACATCTACGCAACGATGCTAACACCATCACGAGTATTAGCAACGCAAGAAGCGGGGAGCTAATTTTAAACACCTGTGCTTGCAACGGTGGTAGCCTTGGACACTCCTGCGTAATCTAACTTCAGCGAATGGTGCTTGACTACAGCTGACATTAACTGGACAGAATGTTCCCGCCGTGGTGGTCTAGTGGCTAAGGCTGCTGACCCGCAGGTCGCGGGTTTGAATCCCGGCTGCGGCGGCTGCATTTTCGATGGAGGCGGAAATGTTGTAGGCCCAAGTGCTCAGATTTGGGTGCACGTTAAAGAACCCCGGGTGGTCGAAATTTCCGGAGCCCTCCACTACGGCGTCTCTCATAATCATATGGTGGTTTTGGGGCGTTAAACCCCACATATAAATCAATCAAGCCCAACAGAATGGCAATATCATACGACCACATAAGGAATGTAAAATTACATTGCCAGCCTTGCAACCACGAGAGGCTTATCACCAACATTGCCCTTGAACAGCGCATGTTTCGAAAGCGGTACTGAGACGTGGCGTGGCTCTGTGGTAGAATACCTGATTGCCACGCAAAATTCTTTAGTTCGTTTTGTACTGAGACGCTAATGTTTTTCGTGTCAACGCTGCCGATGTCAGTTAGTGTTCACGCTGTCACATTTAAATTACTGATATCTGTTGTTTGCGCTCCCAGGTATATATGGACTGCCAATCACCTGGGACGAATACACGCCCACGGGTATGTATCACTGTCTGGCGGAAGGTGTTAGACAATGTACGCGATGGGGATTGTGAGATTATTCATGTCACGACCAGCGGGTCATACTCGTCAAACCACCTTACCCTTTCACACTAGTTTTGGTTCACCCCAAATCAAGGATGTGATCATGAGAGCACCCAAACGTTGGCGGCAAGATAGATAGATAGATAGATAGATAGATAGATAGAAAAATAGATAATAGAGTGATGGAAATTAGAACTAGAATAGAAATAGAAAATCGTAATAGACAGGAAATAAATATATAGAAAATGAGCGAGCTATTAGCTAATTTTTTCTTGCCAACCGATGGTATGAAGGCACATCGGAGGACGAAACCGGACGTCAGTAAGCATCTGTGTTTGTAAACAGTGAAAGCGTCCGATACCGACGTGTCTAACTCAGGGGCAACACCGAGCACTACCAAGACGTGCCTAGACCATTACCACACATGAACTGCACAGAAATTTTAACGGCGATTACGATACTGTCTAACGCGTATTCGGAGCGCAGCCTCGTGTTCGGTGAAGGCCAACTGTGTTTCTGGTTTCAGTTTGCCACGCGGTATCGACTACAACACAAAACACGAGTTTGTGATGTACAAACGGTGTGCCGTTACGCGTCTTTTGCGTATCATTGAGGTACCCGCTACGAATATCTAAGGTATTATGTTCACTTTGTTGATACTGCACGTGGTTCATGGCGATGAAAAATTATAGCTGGGCCCTCTGCACTGAATAAAAAGTCTTTATTCCACAGTGGTAGGGCAATTACATTTTGTTATGACTATTAATTCACCCTTCTTTCACTCTATAACACACAGCCTAATCCGCTGTGGTTGTCTAGGCGTTATGGCTCTGGACTGCTTCCAGCCGGGGAGGCTGCGATTTCGGGAGAAGTACAGTTTCAGGGGAACCATTAAGTACGCTGGCTTGAGGCCAGCGTACTTATTTTTTTATGTGTGTTAAAGAAACACAGGGGCTCGAGTGTTTCGTAGATCCCACTATAGCGTCTGTAAAATTTATTTTGTGTTCTTGTAAAGATGAGCCCTGACTATGCATATGTGTTACCTAGGTTAAAACTATTTCTCGCCCGGCATGGCGCCTGTATACAGGTGCTCTTTGTAGAGAAGCTTCAAGCTCCATCGTGGTTCTATGGTAGAGTTCTCTTGTTCCATGCAGATGGTCATATTGAATCCCTATACTTTCATGGGTATTAAAGCTCGTTTCGCGAAAATTCCGGCATCGGTGTCATGGTAGTGAGAAAAAAAATCATCATCTTTGCGTGAACGAGAAATTGGCCATTACGCGTGACCCGAAAAATCGAGAAAGATGCAAATAAAGTGAATAGTGAAGAATTCCGGGTCTGACTGGGAATCGAATCCGGGCCGTTTGCGTGGCATGCGGATGTTCTAGCACACAGCCATGCCTCCTATTTGCTTTATTGCCTGTTCGCATGACACTATGTGCATAAACAATGACGAATAGGTCACAACGAGAAGTAGTGCCAGTCCTGCTGAATAGACACCAATTGTAAAATTCTTTGAGATCGGTCAAAGGTTTCATTCTCGAAAACCACTCAGTAAAACAGCTGCAGAAAATAAGCTTGCTGAGCAGACTTTTGCACAAAGGTCTTTGTTAGCCAGCGTGTCCTCTACAATTCATATGCAGAATAATTCGAGGCTATAAAGGCAAGCAGACGTCGGTACGTCTGAAGAAGATAAGGTGGGGCATTTATTGTAAGTTATTGCGGACGATGCCTACGACTTTACAATAAGCAAAGAAAGCCTAGCTCTAGTGGCAGATATCATTCGCAACTGCTCGACATTTCAGACATTGAATCACTTTGGGATAACACTAAGTGTAGTCGTCTAGCAAATGTCCTTATCGTGGCCGCTGTGGAATCTAAACCAACTGGTGACCTTGCTACAACTATCTGTCAGGTCGGTCGGAAAAAAAAAATTTCGCTAATGTGAAGCTTGACACGGGGAGTGGCCGCCACCCCTCGATGCTGTTTTCTGCAACACGTGGCTACCCCGCAACTTGAGTTTTCGTGGATTCGTTCATCAACGCTGCGGAGATTTTGGAATCTCAGCTTGTTATTCGCTCAAGCCGGACGAGTCATCACTGTATCCTCAGCGTTTCCGTACCGAACGCCCGTGCCGCCTTGAACTGCCGTGTGCGTACGGTACAGTCTTGCCGTCCTAGCCTTCTCTAAATAAACCCCAAACCCACACTGAGAATATTACACCTAACCCAAAGTTGGTATTTGAACAGGAAACTGGAGACCTTCCGTATAACGTTTCCCATGAACAACACTATAACGATATTCTGCGAAACTGAAAACGCTTCCACATTATAGCAAAATTTTTTCTCACCAAACCATTCTGTTTTTGCTAGAAGAAATGAACAGAAATTTTTTCAAGTGCATTTGGAATGGACGCCCAAGTGACTAATACGGTTGGCGCGGAATGACCTAGTGTGCAATCTTTTAAGGCACATCAGAATCATACTTTATCGCTCATTCAAAAACTGTGTAGTGAGCAAGGACATCACATCGCGTTCGACAAAAGCTCGGGCTTTATGCTGATAGCCGCAGAAGAGCGCCAATTACTGACAGGAAAAAGCGGTGTACAGGGAACCGCGACCGACCAACCACTGAGTAGCCACTATTTTTCTCCCACCATCCACTTGTTCGCCGCCTCAACCGAAGCGTGGTACTCGACATTAGGGAAGACTTGTAACATGACTAAAAAGGTGGCGATAGTACAATGCGGGAAGATGTGTAGGACACAACATTCTGTATTGTCGTCCCCACTTGTTCATAATCTTTTACTATTGCTCCTGACAGCCGGAAAGGAGAGAAATGAGTCAACGCATTAGGGGAGAACGTCGCGTGTCTCAATGCGCGCCAAACTAAGGAAAGTTCTGAACGCTTTCAAATTTGTGTGCTTTTTTTTCTTCTTTATGTGCGCATATTGGCTGCGTAAGCGCGTCAGTAAGAATAAATTTCATGAAGGATACTTTGCGCTCTGCACAAATCAATCTATCTGAAGTTTCGATGCAGGCGAGGATATAGAAATATTGTTTTCTCTCACACCAGTAATAAGTATGACGATGCTTCCGCTGTTGACATGCTTGTTCGCTATCGTAGTTAAAAAAACAAACTGTGCAAGAATCCATGACGTAAAAGTCGCCTTTACGACATTAGTGCCTCGACTAGTACGTTTTCTCACTCATCACGTCTCTCGCATTTGTTGCTGAACATGACTAATCTGCATATGTAATCACTGCACTTCTTCGCAGATCCTATAAACAACTTTTATGAGAGGTACAAGAAATTCGGAAACATCTGACTGAAAAAAATGGCAGATTCCACGTACAGAGGGAATCGATGATACATGAAGTGCGAATGAGAAACGTATATGTCACTTTAAAATCATCTTAGCGTTACGAGGTGGAAGTAAAGGACGCCGTACAAGCTTTCCATTTCATAATTATCATATTTGTATGTTTCGTTTACCTTCGTCATCTATTCATGTCACGTGATACCAAATTTAGTGTATTTGAAGCTAGCAAAACGGTTGCAAGCACGCACTGAGCGTGGTACACTCTAAGGTAAAAGGGTGTTAAAAGGGTGTGTGGTTCGTCCTTTTGGAGACTTATGGGGCTGCCACAATCATTATTCTCTTTAAGGACTAAGGGCACCGGGTCTTTCAGTTAGTCCCCACAGACGAGCTCAAGCGACTAACATTTAGTCCTCACATTTACACCATAGTGAGCAATCCTTAGTCCCACAATTCACCTCAAAGGACTAACATTTAGTCCTCACATTTGCACCCTATAGAGCAACTGTTGATCCCCACATTTACACGTTACCGGGCAACCATTAGTACTCACAGTTGCACCTTGCCGGACGAACGGTTGATCCACTCAATTACTCCAATCGAATTAACTTTTTTTCCCCAGTTCAAACATCGTTTTTTGTTTATTTCCCGCGATGCCTAATACTTTTCGCCTGCTTTTCTGCGCAGTGAGCAACAAATTCCGCAGAAACGAACACGCGAAAAAGTAGTTAGCCGCCTATGTGTAACTGCTTTCACAGTCACGGCAACAACGAAAAACAAAAGTAAGACATCGAAATCTTTTATTTTTCTACATACACATGAAGTCTATCCATTCTTTTAAGTGAATTCATGGTGAAGTGTACAAGTCCAGTCTCGTTCTCGAATCTTGTTCACTCTTTGGGGAGCTTCTCCGATTGAAGCGACAGATGACAGGCATTGCAGACGCCAGCACACGCAGCCTTTTGCCTGTTGAGTTCCCACGGCTTCACGTACAATAGTATAGTAAAAATAGTTAGACACACGTGACAGAAGATGGTGATACACGCATATGACAAGTACGTGCAGGTTAATATAAAAACAAGCGCTAATATATGGCACACGAATAACTTTACCTTCATATCTCGCACAGTCCTTCTGAAGCTGCTCTGACAAAATAGATGGATGACAGGCATCGCAGACGCCAGCGCACACAGTCTTCAGCACGGTGTGTGCCTACGGCTGCACAATAAGTAAGTAAAATAGTGAGTCACACGTGACAGAGGATGAATACAAATGCATATAAGAAATACGCGCAAGGTGAGATAAAAACATATGTGAGATATGACATGCTAAAAATTATACCATGATGTCACCCATCGCCTAAGACTCATTTCGATTGCCGAAGCACAACAACTTAGGAGGGCCGGCGGCCGCAACCACAACTACGCAAACCACCGTGCCGCTAACAAGTCGGTGAGTCCTAAGCGAGTGACGTCGTTCAGCTAGAGCAAGCGAACGCGAGACCAAACACGACGCTGCACGCGGAGTGTCTGCTGCCAGCGAACTTCGAACAGCAGAGCGAGCGTACGCTTGGCCGCCGCCACGAACAGCGCCGAGCTGGTTTGGAGGTAGCGCCGAAGAAATCGACGGCAATGCGGCCCTTTTCCACAAACTCGAGCGAGTGCAGCGCGCAAACGCGAGTCCACCGCCGTGGCCAACGGACGGCACCGAGCTGCTTGCGACAGACTGATGGGAAAGCCAACTGTAATGGCGACCAATTTTCAGTGAGTTCCGACGCTAGCGAAAGCCCTACCAGCCCGTGCTGGTGCACCTACAGCGCGCGACTTACTACAACCAAGCTCAAGCTCTTTACGAAAACCCGCAACGTGTTTTCGACGACTCCCAATAAAGCGACGAGGTCTCAGCCCAAGATCGTAAGCCCGGAGCTCATCGCGGCGGCGAAGACAGGCGAGCACTCGATGAGTGAGCGTACGGGAGGCCGACGGCAATGGCGGCCAATTTCCAGGTGGTCACAAAGCACAGCCGAACTGCAGACACTGAAGCTGATCTTCGCGATGCATTTCGTGCGTGCGATATACTGCACGACCGAGCCCGTTGCCGGCAAGCGCGATCCGTATCGCGCACGCGACAAGTAGAATAAAGAAGGATAACCTACTTGCCTTAGAATCAAGCGCTGTTTTCTGCCATGAGTCGGACTGAAGTATATATCCGATAGGCCTTTTGTCTTCTCGGCTGCCATACTGGCGTTCCCAATTGTTGCTGTCGTGTGTTGGTCATGACTATCTTGAAGCCAGAGATATACAGCGAGGCCTAGCGACGTGTCGAGACTTGCTCCAGACTTCATGGTTGCTGTGAAACGCAAAAGCAGCAGCCCACGCTCATGCAAGCGTGCACACAAGCACCACGTCGTAATTCTTAGACCGTCGAATCTAGGCGGCCGTGGTCGAGCACTCCGAGCGCGACGCAACGCGAACCGTCGCCGGCAAAACACGGGGAAAGACTGAGCCAGCAGAGGAGGAGAAAGAGGGCTGGTCACCTTAGCAACGCTTTTTGCGCTGCCTGCAATCCCCGCGCGGTTCATCTCTTTGGAGCGTGTTTGGAGAGTAATAGTTTCGCGCGGCACGCTTCCCTCTGTGGTTGCTCCTCAACGGTCTATCCGTTCATCGCACGCGCTAATTGGGCTCCGTTACTCCTTTTTCGCGTAATTTTGCCTTAGAGTGTATGTTGTCTTGTGCTTACATGACACGCGTGTCAGGATTATCATTCATTGCACGAGTCACATATTTCGTCATCCATTGACGTCACGCAACACCAAATTAGGTATATGTGGAGTTAGCAAAACGGCCGCGAGCGCACCATGAAGCGCTCAATATACCCCAATGTAGCGTTGACACGCGCGCACACTGGGCCCAGCGACGCTACTTTAGCAAATTGCATGCACTTTATAGTCTGAAGCCAGGCGCGACCAGCATTCGTCGGCGCGGCCTGACGGCAACAGGCGCGAAACGTGACATGCTGCACTTCGGGCCAATGCGTTAAACAGACAACACTGCGCCTCCCTCTTATCGTGACGGAGGGACGCCGGACGCGCTGCAACACGTATGCGTCAAAGCAACGCAGCGCGGCGCGCGCCTGCGAGTGTATGGCAGGACCAGCGCCTGGCGTGGGAACGCCGGCATGACGCGATGAAATGAACGCAGGCGAGCACGCGCACCGCGTCACGTCGAATTGTATTGGTGCCTTGACTGTGGCATGTAGTTATGTTCTTACTTTACACGCATCTCATGATTATCATGTTTGCGCCAGTCTCATACCTTCGCTATTCATGTCGTCAGGTAATGCCAAATTTGGCACATGTGAAGCTAGCGAAACGGCCGCGAGCGCATCATCAGTGTGGCTTGTAGTTTGGATGTGTCATTTACATATGTCGTCCGTGGACGTCGCGTAATACCAAGTTAGGTACATGTCAAGTTAGCGAAACATCTGCCAGCGCATCAGGAGCGTGGCATGTAGTCATATTGTTACATGACACGCATCTCATGAGTATCATGTTTGCACCTGTCACATACCTTCTTCATCCATTCACGTACTGCCATACCAAATTTGACATATGTGACGCTAGCGAAATAGCCACTAGCGCATCATGAGCGTGGCATGCAGTCATGTTGTTACATGACACGCATTTCATGAATTTCATGTTAGGGTCTCTCGCTTCTGTTCGCCATGCAAGCATGCGTTACCATACCAGTTTTGTAACATGCCATGTGAACGAAACCGATGCAAGAGCTGCAGGACCGTGAAATGTAAATCATGACATTCATGACATACTTATAATAATTTTCATTTTTAACTAGTGAAATATGTTCTTCATACAGCCAATCTATGCCATACCAAGTTTGGTATTGATACTACTAACGAAACGGCCAGGAGAGCTAAATGTTATAGGAGGATAGATAGATAGATAGATAGATAGATAGATAGATAGATAGATAGATAGATAGATGCGCTCAAGGTTGCCGAAGTTTACTAAGAAATACTTCGCATTTAAAAGGACACGACGCTGGGTTTCAGAGGTTCCCGTGTCATTGCGGCAACTCCGGGAACGACCTCGCCGGTGAAAGTGCCAGAAAAGCACAAGCATGAAAAAGCCCTGTTTCTGTAGACGGTGTCTGGGTTTCAAGCGCTGTACCCAAAAAAACTGCCACTCACCGCACTGGCGAGCTCCTGACGTCGAAACGGAAAGGATGTCTTCAAGATAAGGAAAAACGAAAGTCTTTCTTTCAGTTTGCAAATAAAAAGAGCGTGCGTCAAGTACAAAGGAATGTTTTGTAAGTTTTATGTAGCCCAAAAGAAGACAATTGTTTGAATATATTTGTCCAAATATAAAAAGAAAACTGTAGAATATCAATGGGTTATTTTCTAAAGCTCTTGTTTGTCAACGATGCTGTTTCGGCACATCGAGGGAACTCTCGGTGTCTGCGATCCTTGGAGGATTTTCTATATATACCTTAAGGGTACAGACACATTGGATTCAGGGACGGCACACTGCTCTCCCATAGTAGAGCACCTAGTGCTCTAAATCGTTAACTGCTTCTTTTTAACCGGATTTTTTCGGTGGTCGTGCGTAGATTAGTCTTCCACCTGGCCTGGTTTCTGTAGCCAGGTCACCCGTCATTGTCTGATTAGTTCATGTATTCAGTATGCGTTTACTATTTCTATGTGTTTGTGTATATTCCATAAGGGTATGAGCTCTTTTACATATGCACTTCATTCTGACGCCGTAAGTTATGTAACGTTTATGAATATTAATACTTGTCGTACATACTTTCTAATGTCTTTACCAAGTCTTGTAAATTCTGTACATATATCATCATGTACCTTGTCCATATTGTGATTAACGTATAAATTTAGTGTGTGTAAATATTATTATCATGGTCTATGGACCCCTACGCCCTTAGACACGTTTGTTTAAATGTGTAATATGTGTTGTTCTTTGTCATGTGTTTGTTATTGTGCTTGTTGTACAGACGCTCATTTCTTAGGTTTGTTGCGTCCCATGATAGAATAAACTTTTTCCAAACACACAGATTTTTCCTGGCCTTCATACGGGACGGCTTTTGGCTTTCCCATGGTCGATTACTAAATACTTGAAATTGTTAACGACTTTTTCTAAACACATATGCTCTGCTCTGGGGTGTGTTGGGACTTCTTGTCCTGCCGGTCTCGTTTTCGGTAGCTGGCCCCGTCGCAGGATCCATCGTCCGACAATTCAGCGAGAAGAAGCGCCCGAACGGACTACAGAGATTGATTTACATGTTGAGAAGTGATCAACTGATCCAAAAAGAGAAGAGAGAGAGACATACAAAACGTCTTCGGCATTTTATAGCGCCGCGATGCCAACACTGGGTGCATTGTCCGCATCGTCAGTTAATACGGTGGCCCCGGCACCTCGGTCACGAGGGCACAACACATGCAGGGGCACAACCTAACACGATGCGCAAATATGGTCACGACGCCCTAAAGATGCCAAAACATGGTCATGAACGCACAGCTGATTCCGGAATTCTCCCGGCGAGGGGGAAGAGCCTGAATGGGGAGGTGGGGGTCGACGACACAGTCGGTCAGGAACCAGTTCTCCCCGCAACTCCTCTCGCTTGGTTCCCTAGCGCAAAACCAGTGCGTTGACCTTTGTTCTCGCTTGGCTGCAAGGCCATCTCAGGTGCAGGCTATCCCGGGAATGCGTCGACAATCTCCCAGAGAGGTTCGCAAACCTTCGGATAATCCCAATGCTGGGGCCGGTAGTAACAGTCTCTCGCGCGGGGGGTGTAAATATCTCGATGGGCTGAGGTTTGCAGCCACAGTCCGGAGAGATCAGCGCCGGCAGTCGGTTTGGTGACGACCGTCTTTGATGAAGTAGAGTGCACCACCTGCTTCATTTTGGGCTCAACAGACATCACATACGCACATGAGAACAGAACTACTCAGCCGGTGAGCACCGGACAATTCCGCCAAACTCCCCCAAGCAGTTTTGCCCCTTAACTGATATAAAAGGAAATACGCAACTTGTTCAAAATGTAAGTCATACGTTAAGGTGACACGAAACAACAACACTGGAAGCACACTGAACCTGAAACCCTGGATAGCCGTCTCTTTAACGTTTTCAAGCAAGTACACCTAAAAGAGTAAAAAAAACAATCACTAGCCCTTGTCTAGGTCAGGAAAAAAAAATATGCCAGAGTTCTCGAGACATCCTCTCGCGTCAGGGGCATCGACTCAAGCCATCAGCGTTGCCATGAAGTACACTCTTTTTGTAGCGTATGTGAAACGTATATTGTTGCAAAACGAGGGTCCAACACAGCAGGCGGCCGTTCTTAGAGGACATGGTCTGTAGCCAGGTGAGAGGACAACGGTCAACTTCCACAACGAACTTGCTTCCGGCAATATAACAAGCCAGTTTTTGGACTGCCCAAACCAAGCACGCACATTCCTTTTCGCTAGCGCTGTAAACCGGCTCGCGAAGGGTGAGTTTCCGGATAACATAGAGGACGGGATGCTCTTCATCCCCCTCATCCTTTTGACTAGGAACTGCCCCCATGCCTCTATCACTAACGTCGCATTGGACTATGAAAGGCCTCGAGTAGTCCGGTGAAATAAGCAAAGGTTGGCTCGACAAGGCCGCTTTCAAAACGCAGAAAGCCTTTTCTTTCTCCTCATCCCAGTCGACCATTTGGGGCTCGGTCTTGCGCAATGCGTCAGTAAGAGTGCTGGCAATGTCGGAATATCTAGGGATGTACCTACGATAGTAACCAGCTATTCCAAGAAAAGCCCGAATATCGGTTTTCGTTCGGGGCTGGGGGAAGTCTCGGATGGCTGCCACCTTCAATTCTGAAGGACAGCGTTGACCTCCACCGATTACATGCCCGAGGTAGAGTACCTCTGCCTCTACCAGCTGGCATTCAGGTGCTTTTACTGTTAATCTCGCTTCACGTAAGCGTGTCTGTACTGCTCTTAAATGCTCCAAGTGCTCAGGTCATGACGAGGAGAATACGGCGACGTCGTTCAAGTAAGGCAATGCGAAGTCTTCTTGACCCCGCAGAACCTTATCCATTAAGTTTGAAAAACAGTAAGGCACGTTCTTTAGGCCGAAACTCAACACTTCAGGGCGGAATGTCCCCAATGGTGAAATAAATGCAGCATACTGGCTCGCCCTCTCGGTGAGCGGCACCTGCCAGTAACCTCTCACTAGGTCTAGCGTTGAAATAAATTTCGCGCTACTAACCTTCTCGACGCACTCCTCAATGTGTGGTATAGGGTACGTCAGGTCTTTGGGGATGTGGTTCAACTTACGAAAGTCTATGCAAGGACAAGGATATTTGCCGGCCACCTCCACGAGAATCAAAGGAGAAGTGTACTCACTTTCCCATGGCTCAATCACGCCTAATTCCAGCATCTTCCTAACTTCTGCTTTAAGTATCTCAAGCTGCCGGGGTGACACTCGACACGCCTTAGATTTTACCGGTTCTGACGATGTAAGCTCTATGTCAAGAGTCAGAACGGATGTCCGGCCTGGTTTACTCACAAACCTGTCCTGAAACTCTGTCAAAAGACCACGCAATTCCTGCTTCTGCTTCATTGTCAGCTGTGACTTTGATACTAAATCCTCAACTCTTTTCTCGATCGGGACTTCGTCCTATTCGGGAGCTAATTCAAGAGTTTCGGCCGGAACCTCTTCCGGAACATTTAAAGTGATGTTCACGATGGCTTCCCTCTCTTTATAGGGCTTGAGTAAGTTGCTATGATACACCTGGTGTACCTTACGACTTCCTGGTAGTTTTATTACAAAGTTGGTTTCTGACAGCCTTTGAGTGACTTCAGCCGGGCCTACCCATTGAGCCTCCAGTTTATTCTTTTGAGAAGGCATTAATACCATGACTTTGCCTTTGTCACTTACCTTAAAGTGTCGCGCTTTAGCAGTTCGGTCGTAATAAAGCTTAGCCCTCGGCTGTGCCAGAGTCATCGCACTTTCCGTTAGTTCTTGGGCTCTGGTTAGGCGATACAGTAATGCGAAAACATATTCCACCACCATGGGATCGTCACTGTGACCTTCCCAAGACTCTCTGAGTATGCGAAGAGGAGATCGCAGTCTGCGGCCGTAAACGAGCTCCGCTGGCGTAAACCCTGTAGTCTCATGCGGTGCCCTTCTTAATGCAAATATCGTTGCAGGTAAGCACATCTCTCAGTCCGTTTTGCGTTCAAAACATAAGGCTCTTAACAATTGCTTTTTCGTCATGACCGTAAGAACGCACGTGGTGGGGGAGTACTCATTGCCACTAGCCAAGAGCTATCTTGCTTCCTTATCAACATTCCTTCAAAACTTGAAATAATATGGGTATTGTGCCGTGCCCCACCCGAAACAGTATTACTTGGCGTATGCTACAGGCCCCTCGCTCTGATCCAAATTTCGCCCGCGAATTGAATTAAGTGCTGTCTAAGCTTACTAATAAACACCCATCCGCACATATCCTCCTCTATGGCGACTTTCATTTCCCGAATATTGACTGTATAAACGAAACACAACTAATTACAAGAAATGCCGAAGCAAGAGAATTTGTCGATGATTGTCTGAACTTTAACCTTATGCAACTGGTGTTGGAAACAACTCGTGTAACTAGTGAATCTTCGAACAATTTAGATCTTATACTAACAAACAGCCCCGAAAGTTTTGAATCTATCTCCTACTTACGTGAAATCAGTGATCATAAAGTCATTTATAATACATTTAACTTCATCCCTAAAACACGCCACATTTCCAGCAAAACATTTCATATGTACAACAAAGGTGATTATGAAGCAATAAATAATGAACTGCGAGATTTCCTGCCTGAGTTTGAATCCAGTTTCGATTCCAGATCTCTTAACAGCAACTGGTTAGTCTTTAGGGACAAAATATTAGAGTTAACTAATACATATATCCCAAAGATGAACTTACCTGCTAATCAAAATAAACCATGGTTTTCGAAACATTTAATAAGGCAGGAAAATAAAAAGAAACGTCTCTTTCGTACTGCAAAACCTACTGGTACTGCGTGCGCATGGGAGAAGTACTATGCTGCAGAAGACGCATATTATGCTGCAATTCGAAGTGCAAAACAGACGTTTTATCGCATTGACTTAACTAAAATTCTAACAAATAACCCTAGAAAGTTCTGGGAAGTTTTAAACCCGCAACCGCCGCGCGAAATAACGCTTACTAACCAATATGGCGAGGAAGTTAGCGGCGGTGATTGTGCCGACGTTTTTAACATCGCGTTCTGCTCTGTGTTCACAAAAAAAGCCGATTCGCCACTTCCCTCGCCACCTACTACGAAGTTACCGATAATGCCTCCAGTCGAATTTTCTGTTGCTGGAATTTCGTCCCTTATCGACAGACTTAAACTTTCATCATCGGCTGGCGTTGACAACATTAACTCTAAACTGTTATAAAACACTAAACAAATTATTGCGGTGTATTTGTCGATGCTGTTTTCATTGTCGCTTAAAACAGGAATGCTGC
This sequence comes from Rhipicephalus microplus, assembly GCF_043290135.1. NCBI lineage: Eukaryota > Metazoa > Arthropoda > Arachnida > Ixodida > Ixodidae > Rhipicephalus > Rhipicephalus microplus. Next base: position 4,816,508 of record NW_027464598.1, on the reverse strand, counting down.
CAGAAGACTGGAAAGTGGGAAAGGACATTCCGGTCCACAAATCAGGTAACAAACAGTCACCCCTAAATTACCGCCCCATTTCACTAACCAGCGTCTCATGCAAAATCATGGAACACGTCTTATACACTCACATAATAAACTTTCTGGACGCTAACAATTTCTTTCATTCTTCCCAGCATGGATTTCGTAAATCTTTATCTTGTGAAACACAACTAGCTATATTTACTCATGATTTGCACGCTAATCTTGACCGTAACTTCCAGACTGATGCAATCTTTCTAGACTTCGCTAAAGCTTTTGATAAGGTACCACACAAACGCCTGTTACTAAAACTTGCCCAGTTGAATCTGCACCCCAAAATTCTTGCATGAATTTCAGAAGTTCTTGCTAACCGTTCCCAGTTTGTCGATATAAGAAATAAACATTCTAGCGCCCTCTCGGTAACATCGGGAGTCCCTCAAGGTTCCGCCCTCGGACCCCTTCTGTTTCTAATATTAACGATTTACCCATGCATGTATCTTCTCATATCCACATGTTTGCCGACGATTGTGTTCTATACCGCAAAATTACTAACCCCTCTGATCAAACTGCGCATCAAAATGACCTTCATCGTGTACAGCATTGGTGCGACCTGTGGTTGATGGAGCTTAACCCCTTTAAATGCAAACTCGTTTCTTTTCAACGCCAGCATAATCTCTTGCATTTTTCTTATGTAATAGCTAACTCTACTCTTGAACAAATTAAATCCTATAAATACCTAGGCGTCACCTTATCCAGGAATCTTTCATGGCGCACGCATATCACGAACGTCATATCATCAGCGAACCGAACTCTGGGTTTTTTGAAGCGTCATTTGCGTCATGCCCAACCTGACATCAAACTTCTCGCCTATAAATCTTTAATCCGAACTAAACTAGAATATGCAGCTCCCATATGGAGGCCACACCACGTATAATTGATAAATGAATAAGAGTCTGTGCAAAACCGCACCACTAAGTTCATACATTCTTCATATTAATATAACATAAGCATGTCATCCCTTAAACGTGAAACTGGTCTTTCGAATCTTTCAGCGCGCCGCCGCATTTCCAGCCTTTGTTTGCTACACAAGTTCTTTCACAGCCCTCTTAATCAAGCACCCTACATCGTCCCACCGACGCGCATATCTCACCGCACTGCCCACGCGTTTCAAATTGCCCGTCCACATGCTCGCACTACTACTTTTTCTGCCTCTTTTTTCCCCCGTGTAGCAGTGGACTGGAATGGCCTTCCCTGTGACGTTCCAGCCATTACGTGTCCATCAACATTTAAAGAGAAGGTCACCACGCACATTTCCATTTGAAAACCTGTGTACATTTACCTGTAACCCACCCCTTATGTAATACCCCCTACATGGGGGTCTTTAAGGTATTAAAGTGATGTGATGTGATGTGATGCTTCATCCCGGAGCGAAGCGTCTCTATTGAGTTCGACTGCGGAAGGTAGACTGAACTATGCAATAATTTCACGCCACACCACTCTAGAAAGGTTGTCGTTAGGGCACTCGTGAAAATGGTGCCCTGGTCTGATTGTATCTCGGCAGGAAAGCCTACCCGGGCAAACACGGACAGAAGTGCGTTCACTACCTCCACAGAACTTAGCTCTTTTAGCGGGACCACCTCTGTAAATTTAGTAGCTGGGCAGATTAAGGTCAGGATGTGACGGTAGCCTGAAGTTGTCTTGGGCAAAGGACCTACTGTGTCAATTACCAACCGACAAAAGGGCTCCGTCATTACGGGTACCAGCTTCATTAGAAATTTCGCCTTATCTCCCGGCTTACCTACTCGCTGACACACATCGCAAGATTTTATAAACCTCTCTACATTTTTAAATCACCAAGGCCAGTAGTATTCCTGTGAAAGACAACTTTTCGTCTTCTTTACGCCTAAGTGGCCGGACCATGATCCTCCATGCACCAAACTGAGCAAATCCTGACGATACGCCTGAGTACAACTACCTGGTCGAACTCTACTCCTCGCCTATCTACATATTTTCAATAGAGTATGCCGCTCCTCTCTTGGAATCTCACATTTCGTTAGGAGATTCCCTCTTTCGAACTGTCCTGGAATTGCTTAAGCGTCGGGGCACCCTTTTGTTCGGTTTTAATTGAAGCGGCGATCACCTGCAGCAGCTGACTTAAATTATCCGAAGTTGGCATGACACAACACTAGTTCCTAGTACCTGGAATGTGTCACCCTCTGTGCTATCCTTTGTACTACCAGGAATCAGCTTGGGAGCAACGGCATTTTCTATTTGCTCGGTCAACGAGCCGTAATTGACCTCTTCCAATTCGGGAGGAGGTTCATCGTCGCCTTTAGGAATGGTTGCCTCCGCTACTACGGCTTCTGCAGCCTGTTCTCGCACGAGCCGATTTGTTACCGTGGTGTCCAACTCGCAACCAGGCCCGTTGTTTGCCTCAGTGAATGTTGCTCTCGCAGCCAGTGCACGTGCCTCCGATCTAGTCAGTGCCTACACTATGCCTTCTCCCAACGTTAGACCTTTCTCCTTCAGCATTTGATCTGACTTATTTGAAAATAAGTAAGGAGCTGAGGGGGTAGATATGGCTATACCACGGCTTCCGTTTCCAACGTACCAAATGCGCCTTTGGGGAGAACTTTAGCTACGGGAAGGTACTGACTGTTTGCTACTACGGCTTGTCTAATCCAGGCACAGTCTCCTGAATACTGTCCGGACCTAACAAAGGACAGATGAACTATGTCCATAGTGGCTGCGGAGTCTCTAAGAACCCGATACTGCTTGCCGTTCTCGGTAAGGTCGTACATATAGGGCTCTAAAAACTTCATGTTCTCTTCGACTTCATTTATAGTTAAAAGGCCACCTTTTCTTTCGGGCAATGTATCGCGAAGTGCCCTGTTTCGTGGCAATTGAAACAAGCCGCCGGTTTTTTCGCCTCAAATTTCCTTTCGCTTGCCTCTGCCGACGCCCCATGGTTAGATGCCTTGTTTTCCTCACCCTCTTGTACAAGACTTATCGGTTGTTTTCTAAACGGCGTCTTATTCGGTCGTAGGAACTTTTTTTCCTTTTAGGCTCTCTGCTTGCCCCGAGGGCGCGGCGCCTAACGAATTCTTCAGAGAGCTCTGTGGCTTTCGTTAAGGTGTTCACGTCTGGTCTATCCTGCACCCAGAACCTCACCTTTTCTGGTAACCTTTGATAGAATTGTTCCAGATCGATACACTCGAGTACCTTGTCATGATTCCCATACGCCTTTGCCTCTTTGAGCCACTCTCCTATGTTGGCCATTAACTTGTAAGCAATTTCCGGGTATGAATTATTGCTCTCTTTTACGGCGTTGCGAAATTTTTGTCTGAAACCTTCCGCTGACCACCTGTATCTCTTGAGAAGGCTCGACTTTACCTCACTGTACTCGTCAGCCTCCTCTTTCGTCAAGCGCGCGATTACTTCAGATGCCTCCTCCGGAAGTAGGGACAACAAGCGTTGGGGCCATGTCTCCTGGTCAAAACTTTGTCTTTCGCAAGTTCTCTCAAAGTTGACGTGGAACAGCCCAATGTCCTCCCCTAACTTTTACGATCTCATTAGGTCCGTCATTTTGAACCTGACCCGCTCTGCGGTACCGGATGCCTCGCTGCCTCCTGCTCTACTATAATGGCTATTCACTAGCTCGAGGCGCTTCATTTCAAGCTCGTGCTTTCGTATCTTATCTGCCTTGGCTTCTGCCGCTTTCCTTTCGGCCTCCGCTGCCTTTCTTTCGGCCTCTGCCGCTTGCCTCTCGTGAATCTCCTCGACACAATTTGACAGCTCGTAATCCTCCGCCCCCAATGCGAGAATCGCCTCAATCAACTCTGGCTTTCTTTGAGAGTCCGACGCCTCCAGATTCAACTCCCTTGCAAGTAGCAACAACATGAACTTTCGCAGGGATTTCAGATTCATGGCTGCCTCCAGTACCGCTGTCTCTGTTCCACAAAGATTCCTGTCCTAACTAATTAACCTTGACGGCAACGACAGCTCTAGATTCCTGCCTTGCCTCAAGTTTTCCGTTAACTTAGTCTACAAATAAAGCTTCAAAAAGTTCTTACACGGAATCCTGCCCTGTCACTCTTAACCTTGACGCCACTGACAGAAAGAGCTTAACCAAGCTATCACACAATTTCTGCCTGACGCAAGTTACCTGTTAACCCAGTGACCAAGACAGCCACTCTCTACCAGCTTTTACTTAACACATAGAGTAAATGCCTGGTAAAATTTCACAGAGAAAGCCGCCACTCACCCAGTTCGCAGTCATGTCTCCACCGTCGTGCCTCTCAGAAGTGCCGTTCGGTTCCCTCTGGAAGTCGATGAGCTCGTGTCATCCTTCTCCTGTCGTCCCGTTGTTGGACTTCAACTCTGTCCAGTGGTCGCTTTCGGAGTTATCGGCATCCCACCGCTGCCACCAGTTGTTGGGACTCCGGGTCCTGCCGGTCTCGTTTTCGGTAGCTGGCCCCATCGCAGGATCCATCGTCCGACAATTCAGCGAGAAGAAGCGCCCGAACGAACGACAGAGAATTATTTACATGTTGAGAAGTGATCAACTGATCCAAAAAGAGAAGAGAGAGAGACATACAAAACGTTTTCGGCATTTTATAGCGCCAGTTGCCAACACTGGGCGCATTGTCCGCATCGTCAGCCAATACGGTGGCCCCGGCACCTCGGCCACGAGGGAGGGGAAATACACGTCACAACACATGGAGGGGCACAACCTAACACGATGCCCAAATATGGTCATGACGCCCTAAAGATGCCCAAACATGGTCATGAATGCACATAAGATTCCGGAATTCTCCCGGCGAGGGGGAAGAGCCTGAATGGGGAGGTGCGGGTCGACGACACAGTCGGTCAAGAACCAGTTCTCCCCGCAACTCCTCTTGCTTGGTTCCCTAGCGCAAAACCAGTGCGTTGACCTTTGTTCTCGCTTGGCTGCAAGGCCGTCTCAGGTGCAGGCTATCCCGGGAATGCGTCGACGATCTCCCAGAGGGGTTCGCAAACCTTCGGAGAATCCCAATGCTAGGGCCGGTCGTAACAGTCACTTTGTTCTCGCTTGGCTGCAAGGCTGTCTCAGGTGCAGGCTATCCCGGGAATGCGTCGACAATCTCCCAGAGGGGTTCGCAAACCTTCGGAGAATCCCAATGCTGGGGCCGGCCGTAACAGGTTACAAAAGCTGAAGTTTGGCAAGCCCTGAGAAAATGAACACAACACGGCTCCAGGGCGAGACGGAATACTGACGTGGTTTTATATAACTTTCTTCGACGTCCAAAGCGACGCACTTACTGACATGGTCAACGGATTCAATGTATACGGGCAAAAGCCGAGGTCTTTCTGTGAGGGCCGTGTAGCTTGCGGCCATGGATCCTGACGATGCACGGTCGTGGAGGCCAATTACCCTCCTTAACACTGACTATAAACTTGTGGCTACGATCCCTGGTTTGAGGCTAAAACTTTTCTTGCCCAATATAGTGTCACCCACGCAAACCTGTGCAGTGCTGAGTAGGTCGATTTGTCAAACACTTACACTGATAAGAGACTTGTTCTACTATGCCAACGCCAAAAAAGTTACCGGTGCTATCGTGTCCTTGGTTCAAGCTAAGGTCTTCGACAGGGTCGAACATGACTACCTATACTGCGTACGTAGAATGTTTGGTTTGCCTGATCAGTACGTCCTCTGCATAGAGTTTCTATACACTAACCTAACCAGCTGACTCCTCATCAATGGCGTGGAGACAACAAGCTTTACAATAACAAAATGGTTCGCAACTGATGCCCAATCACACTGGTACTCGTTGTTCTTTCCACAGATCCTCTTATTTGGAAACAGGGCAAAGTGCCATAGTATTGTCGTGGTTACCCTACTGAAACGTTCCGTAAGATGCGGAGACCTCACATACGGAATTATTGGAATATGGAAGACGTATGATGCGGACTCCGCATAAGACGTATGATGCGGACTCCGCATCTTATGGAAAGACGTATCATGCGGAAATTACTGAAATGTGTGCATGTTACGTCTGAATCTAGTGCAAAGCAATATAATGTGTAAATTGAATAGACGTCCACATCTTGAGTACATGCAATACTGTGTACAAATCACAATATTTCTTAAATGTGCATGATGAGGGATTGAATCATCGGCATCTTACTAATTGTCGTGATGCGGAAGCAAAATCACCTTTTAAATAAAATACATTACAAAACTACTAAACATGCTAGCGATCATAAATGGTGGTTACATTGCAACACATTAATGCAGTGTTCTATGCAAGACTTAAAGAACTTATAAAGTTATTATTATCAATAGAGAAGCATTAATATACACATCAGCCCTGCTACAATCAATATGTTTTTTATTTGTCTGTATGCTCCAGCTGTGAATAGTGACATTGCAGTGTTGATCGTACACAAATGAAGTAACTGCACCGCAATTTCACGAGCTCCACCTAAGTCACAGGATGGTGGCACAATGTAACAGCAATTTTAGAACGAAATGTTTAAACATAAATAATAATCATAGCACTGTGAAAGTGTGGCGCTGTGTTTATCTCATGAATGCCTTGTGGAGATCGGCGAAATGCTGCTTGAGGCTCCGGCACCACTGTAAATTTCGAAGTTCACTGCGATAGAACTTATGTGTCCTTCATAGGCACCTGGAAATGAAAATAATTGGCACAAATAATGTCAGAGACACAGGTTAGCACAATAGTTTACATGCACAAGAAATATAACACACAGAATGAAACTGAAAATTTAAGGCACACAATCCTTCATGTTATGCATATGTGAATAATTGAAGGATCGAATGAGTGTATAAATTAGTTCTGCCACATCAAAAAAAACAGCATGCTTATCACAGTGAAAATAACTAGGTTGTCATGATTTTCAATGGTAGAGATATTCGATTAATATGTCCTTATGAAATTATGATTTAAACGCTTCTTGCACAGTAAAACTTTAGGAACTGCAAGTGAAAGCTCTCAATGTTCATTTGATAGTGTGTGCATGTACATCTGCTGCCTTTATACTATACGGTTTGTGCACAAAATTGGCATCTTGAACAATGTTGAGAGTTAAACCTATGCAACTTATGAAGGTTAAAATCACCATGAAAGCAAGCAGGACCAGGCAGGTGCCATTAAAAATCTGTGCAAGCCAGATAACTATAACCGAACTGCACACATATAGGGGAGCAAGAGTAACAGAAATTCGGCTGCTGACCCGCATGTCGCGGTATCAAACCCCGGCTCGATTTCCGATGGAGGCAGAAATGCTGTATGCACGTGTGCTCAGATTTGGTGTACGTTAAAGAACCCCAAGTGGTCGAAGTTTCCAGTGCCCTCCACTACAGCGTCTCTCATAATCATATAGTGGTTTTCGGACGTGAAACCCCACATATAAATCAAGAATAACAGAAATAAACTGCCAACAGAAAAGTTGGGTGCATGTGCTATCTGTAAGTGCTTACACCTTACTACATACAGCATGCTCATTCCATTTTAAATACCGATATTGAAAATAACTGCTCTATTAGGAATGTAAAAGGTAAGGTAGAACTGAACGACTCTACAAAAAGTAACCCTATTATGACATCACGTTTTCTTATAACAAAATTGACTAAGACTCTCAAATATCATTATGCAAGGAAAAAATTTTCAAAAGAACAATCAAGTTTGAAGTCATAATTATTTATATGGCTACTATGACTATAACCAAGAAATCGACCTCAACATGGCTAATGTTAGTTTTTAAGGCTTATGTTCACTAGACAATGAACTATACCACAAAAAGCACAGCGTTGAGGCAAAGCACCACACAAAAAAAGAAAGCAGTCCTTTTTGTTATTACCTACAATGCCTTTAAAATTGTATTTTTACCTCTACTTTCCGCTTTTTATCTAAGTAACTGGTGTGAAACAAGTTAGCTGAAAATGCACTGTGCCTCCAAAACCTGTTGGTTGAATCTGAATATTTAAAAAATGGTGAAGCTTGCACTAAACTAGGCTCCACAAGCCTTGGAACAGTGAGACTACATGACTCTTAGGACTACTTTAGTTACTTGTGTTTTGTTTCTGGGCCTAAGCATAAAGACAAGGGCTTAACTGAATTGCTGCTAACAAACAAATGCTTTCGAAATTGCCCGAGCGTCAAAGGATGCTCAGCCATTTGTTGTTTTTTGCACTGGGCTATTCTACACCAAACATACAAACCATACTGCCTGGCGACCATCACAGATGTATAGTTTAAAAAATGATGGTAATTTACTCTTCTGAAAATAGTTATTTGCAGAAATGTTTTGAAGAGAAAAGAGTCGTGGTAATTGTGGGTACCTTCAGAATTTCGCAGAATGTCGTGCGGGTGTTATTTGTGAGAAAAATTTCAAAGTACCACTTTTTCTTGCCTTATCAATTTGATCTACATATTAAGTAAAGATGCTTCTTAAAGTATTTGAAGTCAAGTAACATTAGTGCAATTTTTCTGCTACATAGGCTTTGAAGAATTCAGCCAAACTGTTAATCGTTTGCATTTCTTGTATGGCAATACTGCATTTTGTATGAATATTTGAGCCACAAATACTTACTGCACAGAAGCTATACTTTACGAAAAAAAGTAATGTTAGATCCAGATTACAAATATCACTATATAATCGTTTTTGTCCACATTGAGATGCAATTTGAGCTGTGTGTTTGTCTAATTGAAAATTACTTTTATATGTAAGTTGAAAGCAAATAAACAGTTCTTGTTACATGGCAAGTGTTATCATTACAATTTTTGTTTAAATGAGGAAAATGATTTTTGAAGTCTCCTATTGAGGGCCATGGGGAACTTCGGAGCGAAAGCTGTCGTACATCAAATGCAGAAAACAGCCATCATAAGAAAACTTGAAAAATTCATTTCTACTTTAAGACAAAGTGTAATCATATAACTTGCCATATAAAGAGAACTGCTTCCTTGCTTTTGATGTGGCGAAAAAATTGCACTAATATTACTGAGCTTCATGCACTACACACAATCACCTTTACTTAATACCAAGACCGAATTTGGTGTAGAAGAGGCAGTATTTTTGAAACACTTTACTTTTTACAAACAACACCCAGACGACATCCTGGGAAGTCCAGACGGCACCAACGTGGCGTAATATTTTGTTCTCTGCGATATACTTTAGCATTTTGCTGTTTTCAGAAAAATACAGTAAACGAGCACAATATTTTTTTTTCAAAACACACTTAGGATGGTTGGCAAAATGGCTGGGATGTTTGATGCATAATTGCCTCACTGCCAGCATTTATTCTTCCGAAGCTCAAGCTATCACCTCTCTGTTACTGCCTCCCTCACATACAATGCCTGCATAGGAAAGAAAAAGAAAGGCAGGTCCGACAAAGTTCACAAGGCAAGATATTTTCATGTTGTTTAAATTCATTACCATAAACAGCAGCAAAATAACATTCATTTTGAGTAGTCCAAGACACAAGCTATATACCAGCCTACTAAGAGCCAAGCACAAACTTTTCAATTGAACATGTGTGGTGACAGGCAGGAAGCACTTATTGCAAGACTGATCAGTCTGTAATTAACTAAATGAAGCACAATGCACTGTTCAATCCAACACCACATAGACATCTTTGCTATAGCAAAGCCATGTGTCATTGATTCATGCACTAGATGGGACAATGCAAATGTAACAAAAAAGGTGAAAAAAGAAAACAAGGGAAAAAAAAGAAGAAAAAGGGGGATGCAAAGTAGGAGCAGTGTAGCACTACTTTTACTTTGCATTCCCCTTTTCATTCTTCTTTTTTCTTTTTTTCTATCATTTATCTTTTTCTTGCTTCCCTTACCCCCAACCTCCGACAGGAGAACACTTTGTATCAGCGCAAACTAACTTGAAAAGAAGCAAGGACTGCACTCTTCTGCGTTATAGGTTTTTTTTTTCAGACAAACATTTCCAACAGGTACACACGCCTTTACCAAAAGATGATGTCATTACTGACCCCATTTAAACTAACACGCCAAGGATGACAAGGCGACTTCTAAAAAATAGGTCCTCCGATCGCAACATCGGCCGGCCTGTCTGAAGCACTTCTACTGTTCACCCTGATTACCCCACTAGATGTTTCCATCTGTCGACTCACATCTTCATTTTGGATAACACTAAGACGAGCTTACATTGATGAATACGCACGAAAGTTTAGTGATGTATCATGTATCAGATTAAGCAACTCTGTTAAAAAATTATGATAGCTTGCTTCCAGGCTTCTTATACTGTAGCCTGAAACTTCGTAATGTCTTCTATGCACATGAACCAGATTGACAACGTAATGCACAACATGCTTAAGAATACTGCGAGGAACAAGATAACGACAAAACGACCAGCCACCCAAAATTTTCGCTGTACGTGTTTATAAAATGTTCATGTACCCCAAACGAGGTGCTTATGATACAAGCCGAAAAAACCTACAAGTACGGCCTTGGAGTCTTCTGGAAGTAGACGGGTTGCATTTTTTCTGTAGAGGGCTTTAGACCCATAAGTGAGGAACAAAACTCCTGTGTAATGAAGAATGTTGGCAGCTATCAGTTATAGAAAAACAAATGCAGCTAATCTTCCCCGACACATCTGTACATTTAGAGAGGTGACGTAGCTTCTGTGATTGTGGCAGTAACTCCAACAGGACCAGTGCGAAAATTGGCACTACTTGGCTAGACAAATGTCCAAACATGCCTGCCCGACTCCCTCTAGCCATCCTGGCTGAATCTGACACATGATTTCTTAACTGCTGGCTGGACAAAAACAAAACCACTGAAGCACTCACAATACACAGCGTGAAGTTCCTCTGGAGTGGTCAACTTCGTCTTCTGCGATGAAAGAGCAGCACAGTGTACTGATAAGGCACTCCTTGCAATGGTTTTCAATGCCACACAGTGACCTTGCTGTTCCTGTCGAAGAGAGCTTCGGGAGCTTGGAGGGTGCTTGCTCTTTTCTGGGGGCTGCTGCCCCTCTTCCTTTTCTGCTCAAGGTCAACCTGCACAAACTTGTAGACGAGGCTTTAAGAGTTGTATATAATGATATACAAATTTTCGCTGAACACACATTTCCTCGTGGCACACTGAGGAATTTCTTATAAAACTTAAGGCCTCTCATATGCAAACATTTACAATCGATCCGAAGATGCACTCGACTCTAAAGAAGCAAGTTTGTTATGTAGTGTATATAAAGAAAGGTCATTCAGCACAACCACAACTACAGTTGCACACGAAAACGACATTTTACACGATCCTGTTTATTTACATGGTCCATTTTATTTTATTTACACGGTCCATTTTACACGGTCCTGTTTTACAGGATCTCGTCGGCATGTACTCTTGAACCGGGCACCATATAGGTTGAAAGACACACACAGACTTTGGGACAAACCTAGTTTCCCGTGGAGCATCCTCTTGCACTATAACAACACATCTCAATCTAGTTAGTTGGTCAGAACGAGGTGAAAACAGCTCGCACTTGAAAAGCACGGGCAGAAGGAAACGCCTGCACCCTGTGCTTTCTGTACATTCTCGTTGAGGGTGCAGTTTTCACCTTATCCTTATGCAATTTCGCATTTATAACATTGTTCGCTGCATAATCTTTGTGGCGTTAAAGTGTGTGATACCGTCATGTGTATCCCATGTAATTTATAAAAATAGAATACAAGATAGCTTGATTCAAAAATAACAAAGTGCATCCAGCGCCATGTCCTGTAGCCATTCTTTAGGCAAGTGGCAGAATGATTTATTCTTCAAAACATATCTTACTTGTAACCACTACAAGAGCTAACTCGTACACTGGCACATTCTGTTTGCCTCTTCAGATTATAAGGTACCTTTTTTACACCAGAATATCTTCAAGAAGAATAGAAGTGTTGTAATTGTGAAGAAAGAAAAGTAGAAAGCAAAAAGATATTGATTGATTTGTGGGGTTTAACGTCCCAAAACCACCATATGATTATGAGAGACACCGTAGTGGAGGGCTCCGGAAATTTTGACCACCTGGGGTTCTTTAACGTGCACCCAAATCTGAGTACACGGGCCTACAACATTTCCGCCTCCATCGGAAATGCAGCCGCCACAGCCGGGATTCGAATCCGCGACCTGCGGGTCAGCAGCCGAGTACCTTAGCCACTAGACCACCGTGGCGGGGCAGGAAAAAACAAAAGATAACCTGCCCTGTACAGGGACCGAGCCTGCGAACTTCGAATAACATGTCCGATGCTCTATCAACTGAGCTACCATGGCGGCTATCCCTCTTCCATTTTGTACGGTATATATGTGCATTTATACATGGAAGAGTCAGTCAGCGCTGCCTGTTACCATTATGGCGAGTGTGGGACACCTTTTTTTTGTCTACTGGCAATTACATTACGATTGCAATTACGTTACGATTACTTCCAATATCCCTATACTTCTTTGGCAGCATTATGCATCTGTCCGTTCTCAGAAAATCTGCTAGTCACAGGAGGAGGCAATAGTTCGCCCTCCCACCTAAATGCATGTACTTGAACACATGCACAACTGATCAAAAAAAAACAAAACAAGTCACACATCGCTAAGATTACTGAGATTCACTGTTTCAGATTCGTGAGTAAAGGAAAGAACTATAAATTTAAGGGTTTGTTGTCTTTGTTGAACACATTATAATGAGAACTAGCAGAAAATGATGCCAAACAAACTATAGGGGATGTTATCAAAAGTAACTTTAACAAAATTATGAAAAGAAAAGTGAACAAAAACGTAACTTGGCAACGTTCTTTGACAATTGAATTGACATTACTTTTTATAACATCCCTTTATTTTACTGGGTAATGTTGTCGTGTAATTCTCATTATTAGAGTGGTGAGTAGGCTGACAAAGAAAGTATATGGCATTGATACTTCTTTTGAACACCTAAAAGTTTGAGGAACTTAAAAGAGAGGAAGCTACTTTGAGTAGACCAGAATATTTAGTTGGAGCGGAAAAAAAAACGTACACACATTTTTACCAGGCTTTTTAACCTATTTTGAGAAATAAAAGTGTATGCTGCCAGTAATGTTAAGTACCATTACTTTTGTCACACTATACACTGTAGCAGGTGTAGTTAGAGTGGTGATAGTGAAGGATTAATCAAGCACACCACTAACTGCGTTCACATCAATGGTCGCGTATTTTAAAAATAAACCTGCTGTATAGTAAAAAAAATTTCAGAGCATTTATGATTTTATCCAAATCAAGTTAAACCGACTGGGTAAGCAAACCATTTGCATAAAATCAAAAGGCATAAAGTGATTCATGTATTATAACTATGTGAACAATTTCAGCAATGCAGGGCAAAGTGACAACAGTTCTATTAAAAACCCCTCTCATTATAACATGCATGAAAAGCACCACACCAGAATATTTTATAGTGCATGTAATATCGAGACTACTAGACTGTCTATTGACCTTTTAGAAGAAGGGTATCTCCTTCACATTCAAGGGGCAACCACTTAGCCTTTTCTTGAGCTTTTCTGTGAATATTTCCTGAATTTCAGATATCATTAGGATTGATTTAGAGTAAACAGATTTCGCTTACGCATTGAAACCTAGTTCTGTATGTAACTGCAATTATGGGTGCCAAACCATCTCCAATTATTTTTTAACATTTAACTTATATTTTAACTGCAGCAGCACAACTAGCTATGGGTGCCCAAAAAGTAGCTAGAAACAATACCTTTACATCTTTGAGCCTTTTGGAAGTGTTCAGCTTCTCAGTGCTCACCTTACATTTTTTTTAAATATGTGTTTGTATGCCCACTGCTCTTGCTCCTTGCACAGTGAGGAGGAGCACATGGCAAGAAGAGACAAGAAGCATAGCGAAAAAAAGCGAAATAAGCGAGGACCTCTTTTGCATCGTACAATGTGTGTAACATTTTTATTGCGACAACATATAGACAAATTATCACGGCTATGTATCCATTGTAGAGTCATACACAGCTGCAACACCACGACTAAATTTCAACCTTGTGTTGGTTTAGGATTCCTTTATAGTGGCAAGCTAATGATATCTGCATTTGTTTGGCACATACTAAGATGCAGTGAAATGTGATATGATAACCTCATTTAGAATGCACGTCATGTGGCTTCATTGTATATGTGGCCACAAGTAACTCTGGTTGCAAAGAAATATGGCAGAGCCTAAACAGACGTCACCGACCACTCCAATCTGAACTTACCTTTGCTACTTCCCCATTATCATCACAGCAAAAAATGAATAATTGAATCTGCTACAGATAAGTGCAAGCTTATGCTAAGAACCAAGTATGAAGGGCGTTTTGTCATTATTGAGATCAGTTATTTGTTCAAGAACACTTGCTGTCAAACACAAATACATTGCTGTCAAAGCATCAAGACTCAAATATAAAGCAAAAAGAAGTGTCTCTTTAAAAATTACAGGTCACAAGGCAAGATAAATATTTGATATACTTGGGATGTAAGGCACGCACAAGAGGTGGTCCCATATTATACTTTTCCTTGTGTTGAAACCTGCTTGCTTTACTCACCCAACACATCTCTAAAGATGCCGTGAAAACACCAAGGAGCTGATGCAGCAAGGTTGAACACATGTCCAGGGATTCCACCATTCCTAAGCAGCCCTACAGCCTCCACAGTCCTGCAACCATTTGTAAGATAAATATAGTTCTACCCAAAGTTCTTGGTTTACAGACACACATGCAAGACACATAACCACTCTATAGGAAGTTTGCATGATAATGCGCTGGGTAGCAAAACGGATGCCAATATCAAGTATCCCGGCCTGCCGCTTCTTTCTTTCCGTTCTTAATTAATCAATCCATGGTTATTAAATGTTCCCCCAATGTGAAGTGTACTGGCAGTCCGGTGAAGAATTGCAAAGTATTTAGAACACAGTCCAATTCATGGCAAGTAAGCATGCAATAGCGTTTTGTCAGCTCTTCGAGAAAAGAGCATGAAGTTTAGCTAAAACCCATGTTTTTTATAAACACCATTCAATTTGATATAAAAGTGGTGAACATTATGTAAAGGAACACGGATTCATGTTTAATCAATGATTTCTTATAATGTACTGATATGAATGCTACTAACTGAATATGAAACGATAAATTTTGCTCGAGAATTTAGAGTTATGAACACTATCGCACTTGCCTGCTGCATCTTGTCCAAAACAGCGGCAAGATAGGCTAGTTTGTGTAGGTGAGTAGTAATGAGCAGTGCAAAGTAACAACAAGAAACACCAGTAACAACAGTATGGCGCAAGCACAGGCTGCCAACTGTATAATTGATTACACAAAAGTTCGCCTGAATATCAGTCAGACAACTTGTGCAAATGAAAGTCCAGTTGGGCATGAACAAGTTACGAAATCAACAATGCCTGCTTTCACTAACAGGACCCTCATTCACATAAAGTATGCAGCGATAGGCCCCTACCGAGGTAAGTCACAGCATGATGTCACTGGCACATGTAAAAGGTGTGGCTGGAAAAACACTCCCGCTGGTGGCTCAGCCCGGTACAGTCGTGCAGTGTTTGGGGCAAGTTTTAATTTTTCAAAGCTTACACTTCACGTTACAATGTCGACATTAGCTGTAGTATGTGTCAGCAAACATCCAGCTGTGTGGTAAACTGTGTGGTAAAATATTTGCCACGCTGTGTGTTTATCTTGAAGAAGTGAACACACGTGGTGCCCTGTGCGAGCAACAGCGGCATAGTCTTCAAAAATGTGCACTGCTGATTGCGGCACGTAGTGTGCATTGAAAGGTATTGAGAATATCGGTTCAACTGAGAATATAGAGTGTGGTGTGTGCAGTGTCAATAACAATATGTCTTGTTCGCGAAGACTAGCACTCATGGCAGGGACCGGTCGATGAAAAAACTTGATTCGACATTTTAGTCAAGGTAAATATGCACTTGACGTGACCATCTGCGAGTGGGTACATCTCGGTGTTTGCGCTGAGTGCAGAAAAAAATTGCAAGGTCACCGGGTAGGAAGATACCATTTGCTGAAGCTGCATGTATGAATCGCCCCGACGAGTACGCAAGCTCAATAAAGGTATAACTCGTTTTATCAAAGGCCTCATATTTCTTCATGTAATAAGCAGAGATTCTTGTTCCACATATACTCAGTACCTTTACCGCTCGATATTCATGAAGTGACAATGCAAACAACAAGTTTGTGTGTTAGGTCCTAAGGGAGCAATGTAAATATGCAAATAAGTTGTAGGTGTCAGATGCAGCGATGTAACTGCACAAAAGATTACGTATATATTAGGCTACAGGTTTAGAATCGCATACATCTCAGTGGTCTATCAGGAACGTCACAAACAACTTCCTTGCCAACCAGCCCTTGCACAGAGGGAGGGAATGGCTGGCGCGGTGCTCGAAGTGACGTCACACTATTTGCAAACATAGAGAGGTTTCTTACTTAGGCAACATTTTGCACAATATATTTTTTAGATGCAAGACTGTACTCATCCACATTGATCATACTGATGTCTTTTGTTGTTACTTTGTGCTGTGAGTTACTAGGCATTTAGTCACCATGATCTTTAAAAGCTAATTTCAGTGTTCTCTCTCATATTGCTGATAACTGTGTTGTTGCATAAATTGGGCAAAAAAGCAACACAGAAAGGCTGTCACAATAAATACACCAACATGGGTATTCTCCTGCAAACAAAAGTCGGCACTGGTCCTGTCATTACCCGTCTTCCTTCTCTCTTTGCCTTGTTTGTGCTGAAACAGCCAAACACCTGATGAGTTAGATGAGAAATATTAACGCATCAAAACTTTAAGTGCTTGCATCAGCAACTACACAACAGCGTGATAACCGCACCCCTGCCACACAGCAGCGAAACATATTTTGAACATGCTGGCAGTGTATTATTTTATAAAAAGCAACTCTGGCAGATTACAAAATCTCGCATTGTGCATGCAAGTTTTCTTCAAAGTCAGGCGTACAATGTAGGTGCTGGCCGGTACATTATTAGTTACAAGCAAAGGCGTCTTGCAGGTACACATGCAGATTGCACGAACACCTCTCGCTCTCTCTACACTAGGCACACACATTATATCTTTCAACAAGCACACGCCACTGTTTAGGGGCATAATAACGCTCTACCGTGAACGTATGCTAATCAACCCACTTAGGCGGTTGGCTAGGTGAATCGAGCCAAGTTACAAATTGTATCACCCGCGAACGTAAACAAAATGCTGCTTTGCATCAAATGGCACTGCAGGCTTCGTTTAATCAACAACGTAGCAAGCGCCGTGTGCGTCTTCCTCACTACATTGCACATATGAAAAAATCGATCACCATACACATGCATGTTGCCGCAGTTGTCTCGAATTAGCTCCAGTAAGGCCACGCCGATGCGCCATGGCTCTGCTGGCGTTAGCGTTGTCAAAGCGAATCGGCAACCGCACTCGCAAAGGCGCGTAAGGTTGCCGTTTCACGACGCCTCGTTCGAGTGCAGCAACACACACTTGCACTGAGTGGCATACTTGGTCTACATAAAAAAGTGTCCCCCTTACCTTTAGTTTCTTTCACACTGTCCTGAGGGAAGCGACCACAGGCGTCAGCCGTCACCTCGAAGTCCTTCGAGCGCCCGCCCAACCCGCCGATTCCTTGGACGACTCGCACTTGATCCGCACTCGGACAACCGCGGGAATAGGGCGCAATCTTAGCACATCACACGAACGAGGAACGGCGCTTCCTTGCGTAAATTTAACATTTCGTGCTCCCGTGTGTAGCAGCGCGAACACATGAGAGAGCATGCCCACGGAGACAAAGACAAACAACATGTGGCTTTAGCTGTGAATGGATTTGACTTGGATATCTGTGTGAGAAAAATAAAAAAAAACATCTGTCGCTGCTATAAACTGAAAAAAAGTATGTTATCTGGCAAAATAACTTTAAAAGTGATAAACGGTTATTCAAAAAACAAGTTACAACTTATAAATATTTTCGCAGGTCTTTGTTTTGTTTTTGTTCTAGCAGACGACAGCCTCCTACTGCTTCTACGACAGACGTAGTGCGGTTTCACGTTCGGTGCGTGTCGCCGACGCAAAGCTCTACAGTAGTAATATCAGAGTTATCAATTCTCAATTAATCATAGGATAGCTACAAAGCAGTAACATTTTGACATAGTGCAGTACGCAATCTTTCAAGGTATGACATTTCTTTGCTCTGAAGCAAATCGAAGCAAGCCGGCCGGCGCAATCAGCTGATGTAGCCGCTACGCGAGGCATGGTCGTGCGCAATAGCGTCGCGCCCCACGCTCGATTTTTCATCAAGCGATAGAGCTACTAAGTGGAATACAGCTAGATGCAGGGATTAATGGCGTATCACTCTAATTCCCTGTGGTGGCCGACTCAATCGCAAGAGAGCCCCGGGAAACAATCTTCAACTGCTCAAGCTTGTGTTTGGGTGTAAAAATACTTGCTTTCATTCGCGGCGGGGCAGCAATCTATAGTTGAAAGACATGCGAAAAGCATGTGACGTATATACAATCCCAAAACATATGCACACAACAATAGATACGATCGCATATCGTACATAAATATGCCAACACATAACGTGTAAAAAGCAAATTTATATTCATAACTTAAACTCAATTACTACCTTTAGCGCGAATAGCTTAGCAAGCTAACGCACTCAGTTCACGTGCGCGAGCACAACAAAATGGCGCAGGTTCGAGTCCCGCCATGTTCAATTTTTTTTCAACGTTTTTATTGTACTGCTATCTTTTCTAATGCCTTAGGTTCTAAAACAAAATAAAAGCAATATTGCGTTCAAGTACGTATGTGGGACTGTGTTTTTTGCGCAACAGTTATTAGTATTTTTATTTTCATTATAATTTTTTTATTTATTTCATAATATAACAAAATTAAGTACTAAGGGGAACAGTGGATCTGCTTGATTGTGAAGGGACTCGAGAACTGAGAAAACTCAAACCAAAAAATTTATTTGAGAAAAACTGAGCATTTCACAGCCGGACCACTTTCTTCAAGGGTAGGCCCTAGGTATGCGCGAGACTTGCTATATGACTCATCTCAAGCTGTGGCAGTTGAGGGAAGGCATTATCACCGAGAAGAAGTTCCAAAATATATTTTGGTTGATGTTTTTTCATTCCTCCAAAATAAGGGCTGCACAATTGTGATCGAGCCAAACCAAGAATTCCGGGCACGAAGTCATCAGGCAGAAAATGAATAATGTTGATTGTTTGAAAGATTGCCCTTAATAAAAGGAAGAGTTATGGTGTGCTACGTAGCTTAACTCGCAGTAGGAATTTTATATGTACATATAGATAGTTTAAAATAGACAATGTTGCACACACAGACATTGGTTAAATTTCTTTGCAGCACAGTTGAAGCATCTATGTAGAACTGAAGCATCAAGAGAAGCTCATGCGTCCTCCCTTTATTGCGCTTTACATAGCTTGTGTGCGTCCATGCAGCCATGATACGATATATTTTAAAGCATTTGTTTAACCTATAATCTTCTTATTCATTAAAGCTGGCCCATAAGTTGTGTTTTATGTAGCACTACAATTGAAGCGTAATCTGCATGGTGGTCTGAAACAATGCTTTTGAAAATCTCAAAACGACCCAGCACTATACACGACCATCCGTGCATCAGTGATAAGCACCATTATGTGTTTGTACATATCAGCTGTGCTCTCATACTTAATTATTTTTCTGACCACTCCCTCTGCCCCTACCTCGTTTCTGTCGTGAAGCTGTGGCAAGTTGTGTATAGCTGTATTTATATTGTAGGAGCACATACTATCAATAAAAAATTATTTTTAGGCTACATGCAATTAGTTTTCATAGATTTTCATTTCTTTTGTCGGTGCTCAGGAGAGCTAAGCTCATGGTCGATATTTTAAAATGACATTTCTCTTTGCCAATGTTAATGAGAACAGTTTCATTAATATTGACAAGTTCATTCACGTTGAATTTAGTTCTAATTATTATTGTTTCTACCGAAAAACGAGCCCTTGAAGTTATGCTTTTTTTGCTTCATTTTTTTTCGTGTGACAGCATGCAAGTAAAATGACAGTTATTGTCATTCCTTGTGAATGACACATTTTCCGTGTGACAGACTTTAGCACCTGGTCATCTGCAGAAGTTGTATTCATTCTGGAAAAGGGCGAACAGCGGTGACTGACAACACAGACTAGCCTGCGTTATTCTTTTGTACTATATATGTCACTGTGCATTCATTTATAACATTATAGAGCTTGGATTTCCTGCTTAAAATGTGACAACAACTGTAGAGTTTCCACATTTTTGCAACAATCCACATGCCTTTCATACACTATTGCACATTTTCGTAAGCACCTTACAAAATCTGTATATTTCCGTAAGACCTTACATTCTGCATTTTTCTTATGAAAGCTTCTGTACACTCCGTACACTTTCGTTATCCTTCCATATCTTCCATCATGAACTCTCCGTATGCTCCATAAGTTTCCTTACCTTTCCTTATCCTTCCATATACTCCATAAAAAGCTTTCCATATATGCCATATATTTTCCTTATCTTTCCGTATACTCCATAAAAAGCTTTCCGTATACGCCATACAATTTCCTTATCCTTTTTTATACTCCATAGGAAGCTTTCCGTAAATGCCATACAACTTCCGTATATTTCCATAAAACTCCATATTTTTTCCGTATGTAGCATAAGGAAATGTTACGGAGTCCATATATTTTCCGTAAGATTTCATACGGAACGTTTCAGTAGGGTAGGTTCGTCACATAGCAAGGCGTGTGACGCGAGGAAGATGGAGACAGTGAGGAAAACAAACGGGAGTTATATTAGATGAACAAAAAAAAAAACTGGTGATGCCTGGTAGACCTGGTATACCTGGTGGTATACCACATGGTAGACCTGGTAGATCTGGTGACTGGTAGCCCTGTTGATGCCCTCTTCCGTGGTATGCTGTCCTGTCGCGAACGCCAGATATGTCGTGGTTAGGTTCGTCACACAGCAAGGCGTGTGACGTGAGGACGATGGAGACAGTGAGGGAATTAAAAGGAAGTTATATTGGACAAAAAAAAACTATTGCACATACAGTACTATACGTCGTACACACACGCGGTTCACACACAAAAGAAACGAGTAAACAGTCTCACAGTCTGTGCCGTAGCCCGGTGCCTTGAAGTGGGACCCGTTGCGTGCTCGGATGCAGTCGTCGCTTGGTTGCACAGGTCAGCATACCACGGAAGAGGGCATCACCAGGTCTAGGCGTAGCCGCACACTGTCAGCGACGTCGGCTCGGTGGACGTGGTCAGCAGCTCCGGTCTTTTCAGGGCGCTCGCCGTACCAGAGATGTCCGCAGGACCACTCACCCAGCACTCGAACGTGGCCACGCCGACACGCCGTGCCCCGAGGACGTCAATGGCTCGAGGACAGCAACACGGCCTTTCGAACCTCGCGCGTAGTTGCAGGTTCGCCCTAGGCTTCCTTGCGTCGTCTTGCCGGCGTCCGAACAGCTTCGTTCTCCGCGAGCGTCTCCTCTTCTTTTTTCAATGGGCGCGCTGCAATGCCCCTTCATTCTTGTCATCTTCCAGGTAATGTGGCGCTGTCATCTGCTATGCTCACATTTTTCAAGCTACTACATCACAAATATTCAGGGCTTTCCAATGACAGGTCTGGAGTCAGTTAGCATCACCGCTTATGCGGATGACATCTCTGTGTTCGTACAAAGTCAAGCCAGTTACCGCGCTTTCTTAGAGCTGTTCGAAGAGTATGCCAGTGTATCGGGTGCTTTCCTTAAAGCCGAGAAAAGCAAATCCCTTCGTTTCGGTGGCTTTCACGGTTCTTTGCCGGGCGGTATTCAATACGTGGATGCGGTAAAAGTTCTCGGGGTATACTTTCAAAACGGGGAAGTCTCCAGAAGAAATTGGGAGGATGCCGTAAACAGAGCCACGCAGGCCTTCGCGTATGCCACTGACTTCAATTTGTCACTTGGCGCCGAATTGACGGCAGTGAAAACCAAAGTGTGCTCATGTGCTTTTTATATCGGGCATCATATGGAATGGGAAGACACAGAAAGTTCAGAAAAAGTTCCTGAAGCTCTCAAAAAGTTGTGGAGGACTTAGTCTACCAGATTTTGATACATTCACAAAGGCACTTACAGCTAAAACTGTTTACAAATTGTTTCAGGACAATGACTATCCTGGTCGTAGCTTATTGCTATAATTTTCCGGAAGTCTTGGAGCCGCATTTGCGTCGGAGAAGTACCGGGGCCCTCAAGCAGAACACCCGCATGCTTTTCATAAAGCAGCAGAGGGTCTCAAACGTTCGGTAGACGGCGATACCGCCGAGGAATCCTTTGCAAAGCTTGCAACCCCACGCATTAATGAAATGTTAATCAGTCGCTTGATCACTGACGCGGAAAAACAGAGATGGAGGCCAAGCAAGTGGAAGAAATGGCGGAACAACCACGTACCAGAAATAGATAATTTGATTGCCTACGCTGGTGCGAGGCGTCGCCCACTCGTCAGAGACTGTCAAAGTGGGGCGTCGTTCCCAATGACCACTGCCCCAACTGCGGCAAAAGAGAAACAATCCGCCACACGATGTTTGAATGCGTAACGGCCAAAGGCGTGTGGCACGTCGCGCATCGTCAATTCGGAGTGTCAATTCCTTCGGGCCGACAGCGCAGAAGGGGCTTATTTGAACAAATCGTACTGTACCTCACGATGTTAGCTTGTGGCGTCGCCACTGTATGGCGAAAGCACGCAGACGACCCGAACAAGCTGCATGCCCAGCGTTACAGAAGATTAGAATGATCATGGTTCGGTACCTTACCGAACAGATTGAAACTCAGGGTGAAGAAGCCTTTATCAAAAGTGGCATGCACGTTTTTTTTTGCAGTTAGGAATAGGAATATTGCATTTCCTTTACTGCCGTTTTAGCTCACGGGCATGAACAAAAAAAAGGAAAAAAATCTTGCTTCTCGCCGCACTTAATATGTTAATATGTAAATCTGTTTCAACTTAGTGCTTGTTGCTTTTCCTTTTTTCTTTGTTTTCTTGAGTGAATCGTCATCTGTGAGAATATTGAAGTGCTGTTTGTTGCGTCGTTTCTATGTTATCTTGTTTGTACGTGCCACTGGAGGGATTATGTAACACCAGACAGTTGTACTAACCTAAAATGTTGTTACCTGTTTACAATAATTTTTCCTGCCTTCTTCTCTGAGCAAATATTTCTGTGTATGTGTGATGCAAATTGAACTTGATATGTTGTTGCTTTTTTTCACTCCCTACTTTATTGTACTGCCCTGTACACTTGGCTATCCCTGTCACTTTGTACGGGGTCGTGGTCCTCGTAAAGCCCGTGAAGAGGCTTTTTGACCCCGGTCCTTAGCATCCCTAAAATTAGAATGTTTGATTAAATAAATGTTTGAAAAGTTTCAAAGTTTCAATGATGGAGAAAACCGCTAGTCTTCAAGGGTCTGTGTTTGCAAACCTTGAAAGGGTAGCAAGAATTGACACGGCTCCATACTTGAATAAGCTGGAGAAAAACATGACAGTGCGAAAGCGGCAAATACCACCATTCATGCATTATGAACTCTAATATGTTGTCCCAGGCATTCGACTGCGGCAACTGTCTGATCTTTTCAGGGAGGAACATATTGTTGTGCTTCTGAGTGCAGCATTCATCAGCGCATAAAAACCTAATATTAGGATGACGGACAACGCCGAGTGCAGTGTCTGTATCGTCGATGAAACTACTGAGCACCTTATTTGTCTGACTTATAGCTTCACCTTCGTGATGCTCTAAATAATCTTGAAGGAAGCATTTTCACTTTCAAGAATATACGGAGACCATCGGGATGCCGTACGGTCATTACAGTTCTGAAAGTAACGAAAGCACTGTCGAGTTTTCTCAAAATTACAAGACTGATTCCTCGTTTGTCATGGGAAAGACCAAAGTCCTAAGTAGTTTTAAAGGGTATATTCTCTCCTCATCTACAGCTTGCCTTTCCCTTCCTCTTTCCTCGGTGCAAGGTAGCCTACTGGGATCAGCCCTGGCTCACCTTTTATTTTTATTCTATTTGTCTGTGCTAGCATAGAAACACCCAGTCACGTGCTCCCGCACACACACGCACACAGCGAAACACATGCACGCACGCACACACACACACGCACTAACGCAAGTAATTCAAGTAATTCTCATCTTTTTGTTGAGTTATAAGGTTTTTGAAACATCAACAGAGTTTTCAGATTCAGATATGTTCAGCGACTCTGGAAACTTTGACTGTACACTCTAAAAAAAGAGCGAGTGTCCCACAACAATAATTGTCATTTATATTGCCTTCCATCCTTGTGCAATCACCCCGCGGCCGGTAAATTCCGGTCACGATCGACATGCCCATTATCAGGGTTACATGGAATTCTCGATAGGAAAGTGGCCAGCGCCGAGTTTTCAAGAAAGGAAGCGCACGCAAGCCGGATGACAATTATAGTCGTGGGACAAAAAGACACCCTTTTTACTCGATATTTTTTAGAGTGTAGTGGTTGCGAACATTCCTGCAGCCTGAACTTACAAAGTGACATGTCGCATATATGCAGTGTGAAACGTCCATATTCGTTGAAAAAGGAACCACCGTATTAGCTAGTCAATCGGTGATCGATTTCGCTGTAGCGCATCTATGAGTTCTCTCAGGAAGGCAGCAGGGTCATTTCTCGGAAACCAGGATCATTTGCAGGTAGACTAGACAAAAAAAAAACAGAAAACAAAAAGAGAGGCGCGCCGGGGGAGGGAGTGTGTAAAGATACCACTCTCAATGTTTTGTGTGCGCGGTCAGTAGTGATCTTCATGCTAATTTGCAATATCATGCGATTTCAAGGAGCTTCTAGCATCTCTATCTCTAAAACTTTGCCACCAAAAGACAACACTCAGCACTTCATCCGAGAGCTTCAGGTATGCAAGACGAAATTATACGTACTGCTATGAACGCGAAAAAATTTCATGAGGGCCATGATATAGGCCCCCAGACGTGATTCCTAAATGGAAATTACGCAGCTGCCCACATCGGTAAGGAAGATTGATGAAAGGTAATTGATATGGGTGCTTAGTGGAGTAATTACCTCGGACATAATCACTTTGCCCTCGAATCTTAGATATTGAATACCATGAAGGTGTAAATACACCTGATATCTGCACTTCGTCTTTCACTCCTCGAACTGCGTTTCGCTATTGGAATTTGATTTTTATTTTGTGCATTTTATTTCGTAAGTATAGCTTGCGTAATCACATATCAGTTGCAGTACATGGCTTGTGCTTCGCTGAATGAGATGTTTAGTTTTCGAACTGCTGTTTTCGTGTCAGGGGGGCGTGGAAACTCGGGAACAAAAAAAAGAAATAATTGTTTTCCCGCATTCAGTTGAGTAGCCACGTGGTAGCAATCACATCGATCGCGTGCGACTTAAGAATGGCACGAGGATGAGTTGTTTGTCAAGACCTAACCACCCTGCAATTTGTAGCTGCTAATGGGTCGCTAATTTCCGCGTTAGAAGCAAAATGACTGCATTCATGAGTAGAAGCAGTGACTATAGCGCATTCGGCAGCTCGGTAATGGCACAACATATCTGTAGGGACGATGCTTTCCGAAGGTTCATTTACACTGGAGATACAATTTTTTCAGAACCGTTATGTTCCGTATCAAGTCCAAATCGACAACATCGCCCTCGTGCATCGTTGTATGCGTTAGCGAAAGCTTGCAGGGGCAGCCTACGGGCGTGGTTCGAAAAGAGGTAAAACGTGGTAACAAGCGTCATCGGGTGTAGAAGCACGGAGTAGCAACAAAGGCGGATGGGGGTGGAGGGGATCGATTGTGTAGTTCGGGCAGCGACTGCGAACTTTCACGAAAACGTTGGGCTATCAGAATCGAGACGAGAATATGGCTCATACCCTTATACTTGTTGTTCTTTCACCGCCTACCTCGCGCCGAAGCCGCAGAGAGAACGCAAGCCACTTCGCTGTCAGGAGAAGCCGTATTCTTTTATTGCAGCGTTTTATAGATCTATGTCATATACATCTACAATTGAATAACAATAACAATGTTAATAATTTTATTAGTATTAGATTCTGAGATATATTATTATTATTATTATTATTATTATTATTATTATTATTATTATTATTATTATTATTGTTGTTGCTTGGTGTTTTACGTCCCGAAACCAGGATATAGTATGGAAGACATCGTAGTGGAGGACTCCACAAATTTCGACCATCTGCCTGGTGTTCTTCGACGTGCGCTCACATCGCACAGTACGCGGATTTCTACCCTATTTCGCCTCCGCTGAACTGTGACCATCAACGTAGCAATCGAACCCTCGACTTTTGGGTGAGCAGCCGAGCACCTTAGCCACTAATCCAGTGTGGTGGACGATGTATGTGTACATCTATTGCCATCTTCGATTGTTCGTTTCGGAGCACTGTAGAGCGCTCCATAGAGCCAACTCCTGAGAGATATGCGAAGGTTGCGTCTCTTCCTTTCCTCAACCTCTTTCTCTCTCCGGAGAGCTCAAGAGCACTCCGTAATGATCAGTCAAAGATGGCATATAATTTGGTCAGCTTCTAGCCTTACATTGTATAACATTCCATTTGGTTGTCATTGCACATTGTGGTTCACCAGTATGGTGGAATTGTGACGTTGTACACAATTCAAGTGCGTCCTTACATTCCCGCATGTTGTAATCAGTGAAATGTCCCTTTCTGCCGAGGCTGCTGAGAGCGTGGAGTCTGCTGATGGCAGGTTGTGTTTTCGTCCGCATTTTTTTCTTCCTCTGTATATGACGATTATACCAACATGGTTAGAAACAGTACAATAACCACCACTGTATACATTGACATGGACCTTAATATACGTTGGTTTTTATTAAAGCCATTGGGCGTAGAACATGCCCTAATCAAAGCGAAAATTACGCTCCCAGTTAAAAGCACCAAGATTTGTGCATAGAAGTTCAGGTATCGAGTAGCGTCACATGGAAGGACAAGACTATATGCTTCCCACTAAATACCAAAATCAATGCGACATGATTACCGTCAATCTGAATAAATATCTCACAATTTTTATTTTGTGCAACTTTTGCCACGGAGGAAGTGGTTACTTCAGCGAAAATCTCTCGGATATACATAGACACTTTTCCCACTTAACGATTTGTCTGAAACAACAAACGTACGTATTGGATGGACAGCGGAACTCTATTTGTAATTCTGAGAGACGCGACACGCGCCCGGTGAACGTATTGTTCTCTTATATTTCCATGAAACATGCTGGTTCCACAAAAAATAAACATACGCTGGCCTCGGTCATCATGACGTTTTTTTACATATAGATATCTTTGCCAATAGACAAGGTGGTCAGGCTTTTGGACGGGCAAACCTGCTTAAAGGGTATTGCATTTTAAGCAGTGCCCTGATGGGAAGTCACGTTTGCTTCCGCAGGCTTTCAGGAAATCGGCAGACCAAACGCATCGGTATACCCTGGAGAGCGTGCGCGCTTTCGTCCCTGATTGAGTGCCTGTCAATGTACCAGATATGTTGGCCCTGAGAGCGGCTTTCACTTATTCAAAGAACCCCGTACGTGATGGTAAACTTAAATAGATTATTTAGATGCCTGGCACAGTTTTCAAGCGTAGTGCTTGCATAAAAAAGCACATAAAGAGAATT
This sequence comes from Rhipicephalus microplus, assembly GCF_043290135.1. NCBI lineage: Eukaryota > Metazoa > Arthropoda > Arachnida > Ixodida > Ixodidae > Rhipicephalus > Rhipicephalus microplus. The sequence continues at coordinate 4,788,758 of NW_027464598.1, read as the reverse complement.
TTCCTCTCTCTTTCGTAGTTTTGTCTATAGTTTAGTTATGAGAATGCAGCGGGGGCCACCGGCATTGGGTATCTTGTTGCTGCGGCCCTGTCTGAGTGGTTGTTCGTGGTGAGCAGACAAGAGTAAGGTATGCTTGCCTTATTGCTTGCTTGCTTGCTTGATCTTTTCTTTTGTGGCTCTCACCCACTAAAGGGGATTGGTCAAGAAGGCGGTGGTGAATGCAAGTCAATACCTTTAGGTTTTCTAGACAAGGTGAATAGGATTACTTCGTTTTGACTGTGAAATTAATTTCGCACAATGTAAAAAAAGGGGGGGGGGAAGGCAGAGAAGTAAGAGATTTTGTTCAATATCTGAGGTGTAATCGTTATATGAAATTCTTATGAAGGTTAAATCATTACAGTGTAACAGCTAAATAATAAAAAGATTGACTAGCAAAAATTGGGAGCTGATGAATGGCTCAGCAAGGTAATCTTCTTGTGTTACATAGGAATTCACAGAGAGCCCCGCAGATGTTTCTGTCGCTGTGTGCTAATGAAGCAGCCCCAAAAGACAAAATATTAAGACTATAGTAAGTGATATTCCTAGTTTCTTCAAATTGACCTTCCAGAGTATCGTGCGCCGGCCCCGCTTTTTGTCGTTGTTGCGGAATCTATTAAGGGAAGGAAGTCTTGGTTTTCAAAAAGGAATCCGTTGGACTATTGTGCTGTTATGCAGTGGTTCTGTGCGTGAGCCCTACTTTACATCAGCAATTTTTCTACTGTTCGGCGTACCTCTCACTGCTTGTTGGCGCCGATAAATTAAAATGAAGTCTGTGTTACAAATTGTGTAGAAGACGAGGGGCGACTTTATCATCATCATCAAAGATTAGACCGGCATTCGGAATAAAGAAGAAGTCAACGGGTGGGCTTCGCCATGGGCTCGGCGGCTCGTCCTATTTCTACATTTTGGTTCCATGAAACCCGGGAGGAAGGACCTTTGGAGGTGAGACGGAGCGGACTTCACGAATTTCGACCGCCGTCGTAGCCTCGAGGATTTTTGTGAAGCCGCCATGGGTAAAGCTGATGTGCGAGGCCTAACCAGCGCTGAAACTTGGGAGCACGAATCTGGTTTCAACTAAGACTACTAAGAGCGTTCATGGACTGACGTGTGTGCAGGCATCGTCTGGAAGTTCGCGAGACGGGATTCCTCACGTCTACTTCGGCTCCGTCCTGACTCGCCCTTCACGACGATGGCCCGATATTCACAAGTCAAGGTAGTCGATAGATCAGCGACGTGCATCTTGACAGTGACGCCCCATGAGTGCAGACATCGTCTGGAGGCTAGTGAGACGAGAGCCCTCACGTCTTTTTCGGCTCAGTCCTGACTCGCCCTTCACGACGATGTTCCAATATACACAAGATCATGAAGAACGACAGCCCAACCGAACCTTCTGCGATGGATGCCGTGTTGACTCCGACTTTGCCTCATAACACGGCCTGCCAGTGATCTCTCCCCTTTCCGACACTGGACCGGATCATGTAGGCCCTCTACAATAGGCGGAGTCAGACACTCAAGGCCGTCATGCAGGTCATCGCAGACGTCGAACGTCTTCGGCAATTGGATCGCCCACCAATCTGTGAGTTACGACGTGTTCACCGAGTTTTGATTGAGCAGTCAAGGCAACTTCATAGAGCGAGAAGAAATGAAAAAGGAAAAGAAAAGTCCATGGAGACAAAAAAACAAGCTCCTCGTAGAGCACCAAGCTTCTGCTAAATGAGAAAGGTGCACAAATCAAGATTGAAGAGAAAACATACGGCACTGCTGATTACCGCGAAGCGGCAAAATGCCGAGACAGTCACACAGCGTCAAGGGAAAGGATGAGACGAGGACGGAGGCAACGTAAAAGCAAGGTGAATGGAGCCAGGAAAAGAAAGCGAAGAAAATTTGCCTGAGAAAGAGCTGCACAATATTTTTCTAGAAGCGCCTTCAATGGGAGTTTAGGTACGAAAGAAACCTGCTCAGCGACAACATAGCTGTATAGATGTCAGCGCACTCAATAGCATGATCATGGCAGAAGCGACGGAAACACCACTGGAAGATCAAGTGCAGGAGAAGACCCGCATGACACTACTACGACTGACGTGGAGCTCTTACTAATAATGACGAACATTTTGTACACCGATTCATGTGAGCGTTCAGTTTTCTTTGTCGTCAGGCGCCACTGGAGGCGCACGGAGGATGTTACAAATTGTGTAGGAGATGAGGAGCGACGTTACAATCATTGGAGATTAGACCGGAATTCGTAATAAAGAAGAGGTCAACGGGTGGGTTTCGCCATGGATATGGTAGCTCGTCCTTTTCTCTGCAGTCTGTGCGTTTCATTTCTTCGTAAACTGTGATCTGCGACGTTTTTCGGACACCTGTGCTGTATGCGTGTGGCTTCATTTTACTGTCAGGGTGCAGCACCCTGTATATAAGCATCGAGCATGAAATTACATTCATGATACTGCTGTTATAGTCTGGCTGAAGTACTAATGGATGAGCAGAGGACTAAGCTGGCTGCGCTTTATCGTCGCCTGACCTTCCTGTGAGTATTACCATCAATAGGCTCTCGACAACACAATGCTATTGTTGTTTGGCTCACATTTTATATTACTGTCTACGTAATTCTTGTTTATGCATACCAGAATTTTTGTTGCATTGGGGACACCAACACAAGTTGTACGGCAAACTGTCGCACAGTTGAATATACTGCATTAAAAACTCAAAGCGTATTTTGTAAACAAATGCGCAACACTCAGTGGCTTTAAGTAATAAAATGAGGTTTAAAAAGGTTCTTTCGTAATGGTTAACTTCAGTGTCACGACGAATTAGCTGTGATACATGTTAGTACGTCATTACATTGATTACATCACTAATCTTTGAGAACTAGAACTCATTGCAGAGTTTAAGTGACTCATATGTCGTACGGCGTAGTTTTATTCCCCCCGATCCTTGTGTGTCGTAATTTTTCTGCGCTAGCACTTGTCTCAAATGACAAACACATGCTACCATAGATATCTGCATGCCATCTTATTTTTAAGTCTCAACACAAAATGAACTCTGTGTTCGTCTGCCCGTTGAGCTCATATGACGGAAAGCGATAGTATCAACTTCTGAGTTGAGCCCACGCTCAAAGCCACGCTCAAAGTACCCACGCTCAAAGCCAGCATGTGAGGATAGATTGCACGTTTCCACCTTTAGTGGCGGCCTTATAAAAAACGCATGATTCTGACATGTTAAAAAGGCAAACGTGTGCGAGTAACTCCTTTACTAATTATACATATTCAAATGACTGGAACAAAAAATTAGGCAAAAAAAAGCATAGGGGACATTTAATGTTGTCTTTAGGTGCATTGTAGGAATTACTATACGATTCAAAATGAAATAAAAGCTAATACACATCACTTTTCTCGTCGGTGGCATTTGAACCTATAGTTGTCGAATTATGCGTCCCACGAGCGATTCGCAATGTAACTCGTTGCGCAGACCCCTATCTAAATAGTCGATTGTCGCCTGCTTAATTACAAATAAAATTCTGTCATAATGATTACAAAACACTTAAGGACAACGGTCAATGTCTCCATGTCTAACTTTGTGTTGCATTGAATTGGTTATAACCAGATTTATTGCATGCCGAATGTCAGACGCATCACGATGGTCTACGCAACAATATTTTGGTGGGAGGATGACAGGTACCTTATTTAAATATACAAACACAATTATTGCGTTACCAATCACAGGTAGCAGATGACTGAGTATGCAGACGGCTCAGTTTTCGTAGCTTCAACAAGGCGGCATACTGGACAATTTCGCAGCACGCCCTGGTGCGCAGTGTAGAGACTCACACATATAAAAAAAAAACCAAACGTTGTTACTGAGTTAAGTAGCTCAATGTTGTTACTATGTGTTTTTGGTGGGAACAACGACACCATGAAAATTCGTAGTGCTGTTACTAACATCAAATAATGCGATGGTGAGAGCTAGGCCTACCTAAGAATATCCGTGAGGGAATTTCACTGTCTTTCTAGCTTGTCGTTCTCCTTTTTAACACCTCCACCTCTTCCTTATAAATCTATCTTCACCTGTTTAGGTTCCTTATACCTATTGGGATGTGATAGTTTTTTTTGTCAAGAGTGGTTAGTTGTGAGATCTCTCCAAGGTTTTATTGCCTTCCCTTCTAAGGCGTCGTGTTAAATATGATTTATGGCGGCACGATACATAGTGCTGCATTGATTCATCATAGACTTAAGGTATTACGATGAATGTGAAGTGCGACTTTGTGTGTGCCTTTCCTCTCTCTCTCTTTCAACCTCCTCCGACCATTTTTTCTATGCAGGGTAGCATACCAGTTCTCCTAGATTGGTTAATGGGTTCGCGTTTTTTTCCCGTCCTGTTCTTTCCTCCCTTGCAGGCTCAAGAAGTAGTGCAGTCTAATGTGGCTGCTGCTCCGTGTTGTACTAAGTGTACCGATAGTTCGACTTTCATGCCGTTAAATATAACAACAGCTTCTGAATACTTACAGCTGCTCGCTAAGCTAAGGTACCTTCGGAGATAAGTGCAAAATAAAGAAATGATAAGTACTACTTATTGCCGAATACTTCCACCACTTTCCCAGATCGGAGAATTCTCGGTTAGGTCATCGGTGTTTTTCGGCTTCTTACACTTCTTATATGGCCGTTGTCGTCTTCAAATCGCCGAAACGGCCCTACAAGTGAGCTACTGAACGTTTTTACGATACTCTATGAGAAGATCCCGTGCTTTTTGCGTTTTACGCGGAGAAAACGCTGAGAGTTACTATTTCGCGGATGAATTAAGCTTGTTTGCTCATACCACAACAAGGCTGCAACGATGTCCCACACCCGACGTTCAAGTGTGAAGCGGAATGTAGGACTTCGAGCTTTTCGAAATGTTCTTTTGGAGTTGATTATTAATTGAGCTCTTTGGTTTATTGTTCGTGTCATTTTTACTTTGCGTCTTTCGGCGTTTTATTTGTTGTATGTATTGTTCTTCTTCGTAAGAGTTAGAATGGCGTGTTATGGTTTCTTTCATTGTCAGCTCAATGAGGTATTCTGAAGCGTTGTGAATGATTGAAGAGCAGTACTGTAGAATTTCGCAAGACGTTCTACTTTTCTTTCTTTATTGTGTTACTGTTATATTGTGTTATATTGTGTTCTTTATTGGTATATTGTGTTATTTCTTTATTGTGTTATTGTTATATTGTGTTATTTACCCCTCCCCTCCGAAGGAAAACGCTACGTACCAGGGAATGAACTATATTTGCTGAGAACAATCCTACAAGATCCTTCTATATGCCACAACCATTATCGACATCCTCACCCAAGTCCACGCCTCGTTATGACGCAGAATGAAATGACAACAACTATTCAAGGAACTGGAGCTTCAAGGATATTTTTCCCGAGTAAAGTGGTCGTTCTTGCGCGTGGTTTTTTTTTTGGCAATTTAACTTCGGGAATAATCTATACCATTTTCAAGGACTGATGCTGCAATGACCATCCAAAAAATCGCTAATGCAGAATTAAAATCCCTGTGGAACGCCGAGTGCTTACGGCACACGCGACTGCATAGACTGGACGCCTCTCGTCGACTCCGGCCTCCGTCTGGACTCTCTCGACTCGAGACAACGGTGCTTTGCCGACTATGGCTTGGTGTCGCCTTCACCAAGGCTTTCGCCTTCCGAATCGGCATGAAAGACAGTACTGCTTGCGGTCATTGCGGCAGCGATGAAACTATAGCGCACGTTCTCTGTCACTGCCCTCGTTACAGCGTGCAAAGACGGCAACTAGCTGCTGCGTTAGCTCGCCTTGACGACAGACCTTTGTCTGAACAATCAGTGCTGGAAAGACGACATGATTTGTGTGCTCACAGAAAATCAGTGAAGGCCTTACTAAACTTTTTGCGTGGCAGCGGCCTATTGTATAGACTGTAGCACCCCAGCTCCCCCCCCCCCTTTTTGCGCGCGTCTATTTCTCTCTTCGCTTTCTTTCCAATCTTTCTTCCCCATTCCCCATTCCCCTAGTGCAGGGTAGCAAACCGGATGCTCCATTTTCTGGTTAACCTCCCTGCCTTTCCCTCATTTTATTCTCTCTCTAACTTCAGGAACGCTTCGCTGCCAACAGACGGCCGCCCGGTGCACCCACAGACTGAACACTAATGCGCCACAACGCCAAGCGTTAATGGGAGCCGTCAGTGGTCAGAATTCCGTCCAAATGCGGCTCAGCCGCCACCGTAAGAGTTTCGAATGCACTACGACTTGACCTCTGTTCGTTTAGCGCTGTTTCTCGGCAAGGAAAGCAGCACGCGCTTTAAGTTCCTCATATACATTTTCAGACGAGCGTAATGAGTGGTGCTATCATTACCTTTGTGAAACACTGTCAATTGAGAAACCGAGCCCACAAATAGGTCAGGCTGAACGGGTAACTAATGGTGTCGTTAGCCTTTAGATTTTTGCATTATGGTAAGGCAGCGCTAGTTACTTTTTAGAGATACTAAATGAATATGAGCTATGTTTGGGCAGTCCGGAGGTAAACGAAGGGCTGCTCACAGGACTTACATTAAACCAGGGGGTTTGTTCGAAGCCTTGATGGGTGGAAAGTTTTTATCTAGCAACATATTACTACAAATATAATGAGCTAATTTTTTCACAATATATGTTACCAGCCGCTGTATGGTAGCAGCGACATATTCAATTCACTACCACGCAATTTAGGTATATCAAAAACAGGTTGCTAATAAATTGATTGATATGAGGGGTTTAACGTCTTAAAACCACCCTATGATTAGGAGAGACGCCGTAGTGCAGGGCTCCGGTGACTTTGCCTGCGTGGGGTTCTTTAACGTGCACGCAAATTTGAGCACACAGGCCTAACACATTACTGCCTTCATTGAAAATGCAGCCGTCGCAGCCGGCATTTTATCCCACGACCTGCGGGCCAACAGCCGAGTGTCTTAGCCACTAGACCACCACAGCTTGCTAATAAATAGAAGTAGATTTATAGCACTTGCATCACTAAACACCACCAAATAAAAACAAAAACAAACGAAAACAACGTAGCAGATACGTTAGCTCTCAACAATTTTTCGCATCTACCGAATAAACTTATTTACTTATTGTATTAGATTGTTTGTCTAATAATGCGGATAGTCAAAGCAGAGAGACCAAAAAAATTGTACACACAGTGAGCGCGTTTAGGACAAAAAAGAAAAAAAAACGAAAGGAGAACGCAAAACAATATTACAGAAAGAGGGTCATTTTTTGGACCTAAAGTACAAAGCAGTGCAACAGTAATGATTAGTATGATGTCGATTCGATTATGAAATGCCATTCGGTCATCGTTTTTCCATCGTACTATACTACGATGGTAAAATTAATTCTCAGAATGCGGTCTAGCTAAGTAACGTGTTAATGCATGTTGTCTACGAAGATGTGTGGTTCGGCTTAATAAGAGCGATTGATTGAGATATGAGTGGAGGAAAGAATTCTTTGCATAATACAGTATGAGAAATTCCGGCATTTTCTTCTGTCTTCTTACCTCGAGCGTTTCAATGTGGTTAGCCTTCATGAGTTCCGTGAGGGCATGCGAACTCGACAATTTGTTGAATATAGATGTAACTGTTCTTCGCTGCACTCTCTAAAAACGGTAGTTTTCTAACGCACAAAATGAAACATGGGCCCAAAATGCAACGTCACTTTCTCAAGGGCATCGATGCTACTTTTAGTATACGAGACTCAAACATTTCATACATATTGAAGTCTGCTTCACTGTTTGACATATTTTACAGTGTTATAGCATAAAACGTATCGGTATAAGGGGCTTTGCTAAATTATTGCCCTAAGAGGCATAATTTCCTGAAATATATTGTGCAGGTGTAATCAATTTGGTCATTTCATGTTAACGTAATGTTCAAAGTGACTCCCCGATACCTAAAGTCTGTTACGCCATGCAGAGGAGTTAAACCTTATTTATGCCCATGAAGTAAGAGTGATTTTATGTATAATTCGCATTAGTGCACTTTTGTCTGTACTAAGTGTCATTTCCCGGCACATACTTCGTTGTAAAATATTATTGAAATTCTGCACAAATTAACTTCATTGCAGACAGAACTTTTCTGTCAAAAGCATGCAATGATGGGCAATCACAGCTGCACACGAAATTCGGCAGTGTTAGCAATGTCACTTGTATAGAAAATAAAACTATAAAAACTGCGGGACCCTTAAGCTTCGCCCTAAAAAGTTGAACGTGATAGCGAAATCCGGCCCCTAGTGATCCCTTCAACCACCAAGTGGATACTTATTAATATGTTTTGTTACACACACACACACACACACACACACACACAAACACACACACACACACACACGTGCACGCGCGCGAATGCTACATACGGGTTTTTGCTCTAAATCAAGAGTCGCGAGGCCTCCAAGGTACAGGCCACGTGCTCGCCATCTAGGATTCCATAAAGAGTCTCACAATGCCTCACAGATGGCAGCACATTATCTAGCGGTGGCTGTTTGCTTCATCAACCCCTCTGTAAAGGCATGGTATGTTTTCCGCTAGGTAGACATAGTTGTCCATTTTAGGCGCTATTTCAAAGTTCCTGTGTGTTTTTAGTGGCGATGGCTGCACTATCCCGGCCAGTTTTGACGTAGTTTGATGGCCTCCTAAATGCGCCTAAAAAGCGCCGAATGAGCTCGATTTCCTCGTGACACCTGTCGAACAAAATGCGTTAAGGAGATTCCATCCACTGCATGGCATTTGTGTAGTGTTTTTTTCCCACTCAAGCTGCAATTAACACCGTGGCTTTGTGGTAGGACACCTGCTGGCCACGCGAACAACTCGAGACCAAAAATTTTATCTCTAATTTGTTTGCTTCTTCGATTTTTTGCTCACGGATGATTCTTCGCTTACAATCATTGGTGCCGACGCCAATGGCGGAATATCTGCGACACGAGCTCTCTAGCGCAATCGCGTTAAAATGTCCTTACAACTGGTGCCCTTAGCAACCACATTTTTTTACAGTGGTTGCTTGGAGTGATTCTGTGATTGACTTCTAAACTACATAGCACACTGTGCTCGAATAATTCATGTTCAAATGAGAAAGTGTGTAACTCCATTAAATGGTCGATCTATGAAATGTGTTGTACAATCCCTGCCTAAATACAAGAATGCGGTCTGATAGGAATTTCAGTGTCGTCATTGATGTACATGTTGGTGATCCCTTCTGCACGGGGACATTGATCTCTGAGGCTTTGAAAATATAACGTTCGATCGATATCATTCGTCTATTGATGTAGGAAGCATTGTGCACATCATGCTTTGGACTGAAAAGATGCCTAGAGCGCTGTATTTAGTTGGCTACTCAGTGCTATTGAACTACGAGTTACGCATTTTCCATCACTGCTCCATTTATAAGCCTTTTTTTATTCTAATGGTTCTCAGAGACTTTCTTTGCCTGGTGAAGTTTAACGAATGGCTTCCAATAAAAAAAGTTTGTTACTTATTGTTGCGTTTTGTTCATCAAGTGCTCATTAATTTTTTCACTATTGAAGAGTAGAAAAACGAAGATAAAAGACAGCGACGTTGCCAGAACGCCTTTTATGCCCTACTCAATCGAAGTCAAGCATGCTTACCAACTTGGACAGCTTGCTGTACGTTTAGTTTAACATGCCAATAAATCAATCAATCAATCAATGAATCAATCAATCAATCGACTAGTGTTTATTTCTCACCAAAGATATGTACAGTGGACAAAAACGAGGTACAGACGGCCCTAGTGACAAATGCTCTCAAGGAAGGAGGGAGACATAAGGCATTCAAATGATTCTAATGTCACATACTTTGTTAGGTTGTATGTGTTTGTGTGCATTTATAAACACTTGTGTGTTTTAAAAACGACGGGTGCGGAGAACGTTCAAATTATACCAAGTCATCATTTCCTTGCCACACCCCTGGAGATACGTTTGACATGAACGGAACTTTGTTACGATCCATATGGATGTACTAAATGGCACTTCAATTTACTTTACGGGTGGTTTTGTTTCGAAAGCACCACTGAATAACAACAAGAAGCTTACAGAATAGATAAAAATTATTCGTGTGTTTTCTCTTGAAGTCTTGAAAGCACATTTCTGTCGTCGTGCTTTTTAGTTGTCACTATACGTTCAAGTGAACTTTGCGCGATGTGGTATAGTGAGACAGACTCCCACACTAGTACCTACTAGAGAGAAGACTATGGCACGATGGAGGCTTTAGGACACCAGAAATCATTCAACAGGGATACTCGCCAAAGCACATGCTTCAAACAGAAGACTTTTCTTCGCGAAGGCAACAATTGCCTTACTTAGCACTATGTATGTCTACCATTATTCCCTACTTTTTTATAACTTCTCTTCTTATCTCTCTCTCCCTTTCTCCACGTTCTTCCCTCTTTACCCTAAAGAAAATTGTATCTGAGAAAAACTCATGGGTAGTGAGAGAGTGAGAAGTAAAATTAAGGACGGGAGCATCCTCGCGTGTAAAATGGGGTGCGTAACGAAGCAAATAAAAAAAAATAAATATGAAAAGTGGGACGGGTGGGAAGTCATAGATATGCTTTCATACGGTTTTCATCGCGCGGCAGGGTGGAAACCTCTGGGAGACTAGGCTTTAGATACGCTAATGGCACCACAAGTGATAGCTCTATATATACGAGGTGAAAACCTACATTGATATATAACCAACCTTGAAACACTGGGTAATCATATTTTTTTTCGAAGCTTAGTGTATAAGATGCCTATAATTGGATATGACGATTTCGCGCGTATTTATTAAACTTTATTCAGTATATTGAAGACAGTATTGCAATATAAAGAAAACAAAAAATGCGTATATACAGAAGGAGGTTCCAAAGTAAAAACTATCATAGGGAGCTTTTCTTAGAACGAGTATAAACAACGTAAAGCAAAGATTGACAACTAAGAACTTATTTCAATATAACAAACTGGCACATACGTAATATACTTATCAATGGATGTTCATACATAGTGAGCATACATACACACATATTTGCAAATATATTAAAACCACTATGCATATAAAGACATTAATAAAATCACTCGATGCGTGTGGTTAGCAGAAATGTTTTCGATGACGTAGGAAATAAAATAATGAAGGGTTTCATTATTTATTGATGAAAGTGACTTCTAGAATGAAATGGTAGTAAACAACGTGGTCATCTTGTCGTAGTTAGCGTTTACTTTTGTAAGGAGAGTGTTCCAACTTTTAGAAAACTGTGTGTTATTGCTATTGTGTTAATATTATTGTGGTGATAATAAGGAAGCACAAAAACTAGCGCGAATTAAATACTTCCTTATAATCTTTATGGGGAACGCTATTTCGTGAACTTGTTTTTCTTAATATTATACGCGCCAGTGGGTAGTGTCAGTACCTCAGTTGTGTTGACAAATGACAAGGACCGTAAAGTTGAATTTTCTTGAACCTATACTGGACTAAATGAAGCTATACTCCAACCAGGATTTCTCTTAAGTACCTGCACCTTTCTCAGAACTTTTCGAAACTTCCATTTCATTGCTGAGTAAACTTTAAGAGATCGAGGATCGTGTGGTAACACGCAACCTGTATTTATCTCTGTGGTTGCTGAAAGGTCGCTCAAAGTCAGCGAAACCAGTTTTCGTACAGGTCCCTTCTTCATTGGGATGTAAGGAAAAGACCGCTGCCACCGTTTGTCTGAAAGAAAGAGAATGACAACGTACGCGACGTGTTTTTCACGTTATGCATGTAGTGACCAGATCGTCACATTCCTCAAACTTCCTTGCCCCATACCTATTTCTGTCTTCACAAACCTAAAGAGGCGATGACGAGGGCACCAAGCGTAGGTGGCTAGATAAGTAGACAGATAGATAGATGGATAGATAGATAGATAGATAGATAGATAGATAGATAGATAGATAGATAGAGCTTCTGTTAATTAGCCGCACAAGTGTATCTTTAGCTGTGGCAAAGTATTTCTCCCTCAGCATCGAGTTCTTCGGCTAAAATTATAGACGATTTACTGTCATAGAACTTTTGTAAAACAAACTTCACTTTCTTAAAAAAAACTGCACATCACGGATGTGCAGCGCTCGGATATTTTGTGATAGAGTGTTCCTCTTCATCCATCGAAGAAGAACACAGGAATCCTTTGTTCTTGTAATCAGTGAAGTAGAAGTGACGGTGAGGAATGAGTTTCACAAACAGCCTGGCAGAGCAAAAGTACCCTGCCGTTCTTCAAAATGTCAGCTAAAGCTCCCGCAGGAGGTATGTAGCCATGCGTGTCTCCGCTAATGCCAGCTACATAAAACTAACTAAAATACCTTTCAATGTTTCCGCTTTTTTCCGAAACGCACTTTTTACATTCTATTGTACAAATTGGCTAGAAAGCCAGTGTATGGAAATGCAGTTTACCGTAACGTGATTGATTAGCTGTTTGCGTTCAGAGTGCGATAGATAGAACATGGACCAGAATCAGGTCAGCGCGCTGCCAGAGGTGCTTGTTTCTGAGAAAGCGAGCTTGTAGACGGATACATTACCTTTTGAGTTGACATTAATGTTCTTTATAATTTTGAAGTAATTCGCAAGATTAGGACGCAGGGCAGATGTTTGCTCCCCAAATGATCGATAGGAGGTTTATAAGAAGTGTTTGATTATTTCGAGCACTCTCAACTACGGGAGAGCAGTGAGCTGGCACCTCAAGTTTTGTTTAAGTGTATTTAGAAAAAGTGTGTAACAATTTAGAGCACTAGGCACTCTATTATGGGAGAGCATGAAGCCAACCAGTGGGACCTACACTTGATGAGGCCTTGTCATCTCGGCGTAGGCCTGGTCCTTCCTCGGTTAACCGCACCTATCTTTCGCAGAATCTGCATGTTACGTAGGCCTGACAACCCCCCGTTATGAACCACTAATATCACGAATCATAACGTAGATCTACGAAATAAATGTTGATGACGGCACGAAGCCTTGTATTTTGTTCTGGTTGGCCACCTTTAATTTTGTTCTTCTTAAGCTTTAACTTTTTCATACACTTTGAGTGATGCACAGTATTGTGTCCCTGTTTTTACGCTGATGTGACTTATTATTTAGTTAAAACATATACACACTATGTACGCTCTGCAGGCAGTATTACGCTCGGATGTCTCGCACCTGCCCTACGACTACAGGCAATGGTAAGGGGAGCCTCGACAGCGTCGATGTGCATGTATGTGAGTAGTAAGATTTAATGTGAATTCCAGGACGCTGCTCATGCCCCAAAAAGCGTTAATGTACATGGCGGAGTTGGCTCAATGAGAGGTAAAAGTAATCAGTAGTTTTCACTTGCTCGCGTTTCTTCCGTCGCGACTTCATGTGAATCGTTTGTAGCTTGCCCAGGAGTTCTGTTTAGAAAATATTTAACAGATATTTTGTTACAAAATGCTGATTTTTCTTTATTATGCCTCTGAAGCTTATAAAAACGCTTTGGTCTTCGTTTGGAACACATTGTGATAACTTTGGGCTGGCTTTGGCCAGAGGCTCCCAATTTAAATTGCATGCTGTGGATATCCACGCGTTTGTTTCATCGGAAGTTTTCTGCCATAAAAACACACAAGAATGGGCAGGAACCCGAGCATTAGTTGAATTAGGAGTCGGTTTTAACTAGCCGAGTTCGAAACAACGAGCCGTTTCTGCATCGTATTTTCAAAAAGCAGCCACCTCACACACAATACTGGTGTATACGTACATGTTGCAGCACCATGTTGCAGTGTCGGCTTGCCCAACTTATTACGTTAAAGGGACACTAAAGTCAAGCAACAATTTAAGTGAGTGAAAACTCAATGTATGACAGCATCTAAAACGCCAATATGATAAACAACAGTGCCCTACTTACCGAGAAAAAATAAAGTAAATGAACAGGAACACAAGCCCCACAGTAGGACATTTTTCAAAACGATCCCGATGACATCAAATGGACCGCCTACAATTAATCCCTAGTAATCGATATAACTGCACTAAATAAAGAATGTTCCATGTAATAAGAGACGCAATAAAATGCTGCTCCCTCGTTTCTGTTTGAACCAAGGAAATGAGAATCGCCAGACGTTACTGCGGGGAATTGCGCGAGTGGTTTAAAAATTCAATTTTTGCGTGGTTACACGGGACAGGTAGTGTCATCTAGTGAGGCGTAGTTGAAACAAAAGCGTCTGTGATCCTGAAGCCAATGGCGAGAAACTGATTAATGGTCGTTGTTGCTGTTGTGGCTCCGGCTGCTTTCAGTCTGCTGCCACTAGCGCAGTGAAGCCGGGCAACGTTGTGCATGGCAACAGTGACGTGAAACGGACCAGTCAGTTTGCTTCTTGAGGCGGGTAATTTGAAGTGCGCTAACGTGATGCGGAGCACGAAAACGTAATTTTATTTCAAAATAGGTTTTTCCTTCGCACAAAAGCAACACTACGAGGCTTCTAGACCACCATTTCAACAATCAATGTCGACATAATAATTGACTTTAGTGTCCCTTTATTATTTTCGTGGACGCTGAGTCCGGTTCGCGGATCTATTACTTCTTCCTGTACATGATACTTACTAATATTAACTAACATTCACTACCTCCTAAAGAAATCAGAGAACACCAATACCGTTGATTAGACAAACGCAAAGAACATGGTGGCCTTAATCACAGACCGAAAAGGGAACATCACAAGTTTTGCCTCCATAGCTAAAGCCTCCATTACGACAGCGGAGGATATAGCGATCGCACTGGCGATCAAAGATGGCATAGGTGAAAAGCCCCATTGACAATAATCACGAATTCGAGGGCTGCTTCTAGGAACTACGAAAAGGGTAGAATATGTACGAAAGCATTCCGAATTCTAACCAAATTCATAAGGACTTTTCAATTGAGTACACTCAAACCATTAAGTGGGCGCCAAAGCACGAGGACGTCACTGGCAACCAGTTTGCAGATGAGGCGGCTCCAGGCTTCACAAATTGGCGAGCTTCCTTGTACACTGCTATAGAGGACCCAATGCCCCTAGGCCGTAATTTTGCAGTACATCTTCAGTATTACAGGAATAATAGAAAACTGTATCCAGCACCGCATAAGAGCCTCACAGCAATAGACTCTGCGGCGTTACGCAAACTCCAGACAAACACACACATGAACTTACACAGGCTACATGTATTCTACTCCATAGCATACAGAGATATGTGTCTGTGACGTGGGGCCACACCAACTGTGTTTATCATCACTTGGGGGTGTACACTTCACAATGAACACCACAGCATGAACAGTCTTCTTCAGCACGTGGTATGGCAACACGCGCCGTTCAGCGTCGCAGTGCGCGCTTTCTAAGACACCCTCCGGGTGTTCGAACCAGCGACGTCTCGCTCCTCAGCGTGCTGTAATAACCGTCTAGGCTACTCTTTTCATATTTTTCATCTCACTAACACCGATCTATGTACACACACCATTCTGTGGAGAAAATACCTTTCGTTGCCAGAGGTGGCAGCAGCAAGCATGAGTACAACCAAGAAGCATGAGTGGCGTCCACACATACATGTGAACACAATTCATGCTTGTAGTTCATGAATGAGACAGTTGGTTGATTTACCGGGTGTCTCTTGTACCAGCGTGAATATATACCGCCTTTATAAAAGAATTTACAAATGAGAGCAGCATCAATAGCTATATTTCGTTTGATGGAGCGAAACCGTTTAATAATAGTAGTCTTTGAAACA
The DNA here is from genome assembly GCF_043290135.1 of Rhipicephalus microplus. Lineage (NCBI taxonomy): Eukaryota > Metazoa > Arthropoda > Arachnida > Ixodida > Ixodidae > Rhipicephalus > Rhipicephalus microplus. Next base: position 4,772,970 of record NW_027464598.1, on the reverse strand, counting down.
CGGAAACTGTCAAAGGAGAATATGGTTTTACATACGCACCAATTACAAAACAGACAATAAGAAACAGATCAAAAACAGGAAGAGTAAGAAAGAGAAAGAAATATATGAAAGGAGATAAACAAAAAGAAATAGTACACAAAAAGCAAAAACACAATAATAAAGAGTAGAAAGAGGAAGAAGGAATAAAAATCTAAGAGAAAAAAAAGAACGCTGCACAGATGCACTTTGGTCGGTGAGTCACGCAACACTCGGTGCCGCTTGCTTTAGTCAACTAAGTGACTGCTAGAGGGCAGCGCTTGCATACAGCACTGGCGTTTGGCGTGCTTCCTTTCTCTTTGCTTGGACTCACTCAGTGAACACTCTTCATTGCCGCTCCGCATTATGAACACCCCAGAAGCCAAAGCAGCGGCGCAGTGGGCTCGCAACACAGCAGACAAATGCGAATAAGACTGACTCGTCGTTAAGAAAACCCGGAGTCATAGGCCAGCGAAGCAGAAGTGAGGCGCGTATGCTGTCAAACAAACCGATAACGTCTTTATATTATGGTGGAGGAATCGGTGTTCTCCCGGCAAGCCTCTCTAAATTATTCACTTTGTGATTATGGTTGTTTTCGCTCACACAGAGAGAGAGAGAGAGAGAATAAAATTTTATTGGCGAATGTATACACACACCTTTCATTGGTTGAGGCCCTCAGTACAGGGGCTCCATGGCCCTGCGCGATCCTGCAAGCCCGCTGGACCAGCTACTGCTGTTGCTGCCGGTGTAAGCTGAACAGTGCAGACCAAGGAGGAATAAAAGAAAATTGCTGGAGTGGAAATGATTGCGCAGAAGTAAATTTCCTCTGGCAAGATTGCGGCTCTGGCGGCCGTCTTACTAGGGGCATGATAAAGTATTACCGTTCAGGGATGAAAAACGAAGTATTTTCCTCGCAAGCCCAACGAGTTCAATGTGGGAACTTTTTTGGGTAACATAGTGCTCCAAGTGCGTCTTACTGTTACTATTTTTCCGTAGTGAGCCTCTACGGAGGCAAAGTTCTTTGAAGATTCAGTCATTCATACCTGTTTCTGCGTGTTATTTTGTCTGGAACAACTATATTTTAATATAGAACTACCGTAGCATATACATAACGTATCAAAGCCACTTGATCTTTAAGTGTGCACTATCAGAAAAGAGCACGTTTCCGCCATCTTGTCAGTGGCAAAGGGTGGCATCACTTCTGCTGGCAAGGCATTGCGGGAGCTTCCACTCCAGCAATTTCTTTAAACTCCTCGGTGCAGACTCTCAAGAAAAAGGGGTGTGGTTGGTAATGAGAGGAAGATCCTGTGGAGCAGAAAATTCGCAGGTAGAGTGGGCGACACTGATTTGTAGCTCACAACCAGGAACGATGACACCGCCGCCACCTTCACCGAAACTTCTGCGGAATTAGCTTTTTAACGGTGCCGTTAAAGAGCACGGTTATATTTTTACAAATTTTTGACAGAGGCGATGAGTTAAAGAAATAAACCAATGAATTCTTCTGGTACATAATACCATCACCGCATTTCGCAATATTGTTGAAGACTTTCGTTGTTTTTGATGAGTTCGGGCAAAATACCAGAGCACGTATTATGGTTGTGCATGTCAGAGTGAGGAGTGCATGTTGCGTCGATGTGTTAGGCTCCATTAGCACTTAAGCTGCATCGCTGCATGTGGCCCCCAGGGATATTTTACGGATTGCGGGATGGCTTTATGCTCTCCCATAGTAGAGTACCTATAGTACTCTAAATCGTTACCCACTTTTTCTAAACGCACGTATTTTCTGGTACGTACTAATTGTGTATTAGACACGCGAGCTGACGTGCAAGGTCCAGGATGGGGTCACTCTGATTGGAACGCGCGAGAGCTGCGTCACCTGGTGCATCATTTCTCTTTGATAGATACGTACAGACTAGTGCATGGACCACAGTAAGCCTGGACTTGGCGGCGTAGCACATGGTCTAGTCGGTTGGATCGTTTCTATGTGCCGAGCACGCTAGCTTGTTACGTATCGTACTCCCATGTAGTAACATTACCATCATCCCCTGTTTATATACCAGACCACCGACCAGTGATGCTCGAGGCTTACTTTCAGTTTTCATCATCAGTGAGACCTTGGTGTCTTGACATCCGCATTCTGCACGACGTGCATTCACGCTCCAGTTTATCTAGAATCTTGCGCGCCTCTCTTTTGGGATGCGGTCTGGAGCTGTGGGACACGCTCAATACACAGTAGTGTTTACACTGCTCAGCAGGAGGGTGGGCCCTTAGACGCCGTACGTCCAAAGGACTAGCGGACATTGCCACAAAGCTGCGTATTGCTCTTCGGGTTGATCGGCTAACTTCCTTGATGCGCACAAGCAGCGAGAGTTAAGGAGTCGTTTTCAACGCCGTATAGCAGCTTCGTCGTTGACGGCGGCTGCTTGGCATATCAGACGTAATCCATGTGCTCACTCTGAGGTACTACGCTTTTCGAAAAGCTCGCTTCTCATCCCATCGAGTCGACTAGGAACTCCAGCTTCCAGATCCTTACACACTGCGTTGCAGCCGACGCGTGATCAATCAGTTTTCCTAGATCACTTTGCCAACATAGCTCGTACGACAATGTCATCACATCGCGGTACCACCGAGACAACTACAATGTTAAGTAGGCTCCCTCAAATTTCATCTGAAGTAGCTGAACAACTTTGCCCAAGTCCGTCAGCTGACGAAGTGAAAGAGGCACTGTCTTCCATGAAGCGTGGCTTGGTCCCAGGGCCGTACGGGTGTCCTGTTGAGTTTTATTTAACGTTTTCGGACGACATTGGTGCTCTTTTCACCTCTGTTATTTGCCGCTGTTTTGAGAACTTTGATTTGCCTGATCGCTTTTGCCATGATCGAATTGTTTTAATACCTAAACATGACCCATCGTCGGTTCGCCCAGAGAAGTGCAGACCAGTACCGCTCCTCAACGTTGATTACAAAACTTTCGCGACAGTTATCACTCGGCGTTTGAGAAGCCTGATGCCCTCCTTAATATGTCATCATAAGGCGTGCTCTATTCCTGGAAGAGAAATATACAGTCTCTCCTTTGTTACGCGCGATATAGTTGCGTACACGTTAATAAAATCAGCTCGGGGACTCTTGGTTTCACTTGACCAGGAAAAGGCATTCGATCGCCTCGAGCATATAACTTTATATTTAACGTTTTGGCAGCATTTGCCTTCTCGCAAAACTTCATTGAGCTTCTCAGAAACGCATACCAAAATATACGCAGCATGTTTTTTCTTGATGGTTTAGAGGGTGCGCCATTTCCTGTTACCCGTAGTGTTCGCCAGGGGTGTCCTTTATCTCCTGCACTTTTTGTACTCAGCCTCGAACCATTCCTTCATTCGCTAATCCCTGATCCTTACTTTAGAAGCCTTCCTCTTCCCGGTAGTGGTACCATGACGGTGGCAGCTTTTGCTGATGACATCACGTTGTATTTGAAGAATGAGGACAGTTTATCCCGTAGCTTAAGACTTTTTGCTACGTATGGCACGATTTCAGGTGCTGCGTTATATTTTTCAAAATGTTGATATTTATCCATTGGTTCTCCAGACGACTGCCTAAGTCCATTTTTTGGTCTTTAAAAAAGTGACTTCATTCGTTTTTTGTGGCTTGATTATACTTGCTACGGCATATCAGCCTCCTTGTGGAATTCAGTAGTCGAAGATGTAAAAAGACACGTCCGGTAAGTACAAGAGTATGATTTACCGATGCTCGACAGAAGGAATTTAGCACAGACGGTGTTTTGCGGCCGTGCATGATACATATCTCATGTCTTACAGCCCCCATTACGAATCACTAGGTCGTTGCAGTCCCTAATTGGCCCCATTTTTCTGTTCGTGTAAAACAGAGCTGGTTTGCCGAGCAGCTCTTGCGCAACCGAGAAACTGTGGTGGATTCGCATTCCCCACCCTCTCTGTTCGTTGCCGGCTGCTTGCCCTACGATTCTTACTTCGGTTGTTGGATGGTGATCAGTGCCCCGTGCGTGATCTTGCCTGCTATTTCTTAGGCACCAAGTTACGCTATTTACTGCCAGATGCACGGCTTCATTCTGCACAGCAAACACTTAACGTGCCTGAATTTTACTCAACGACAGTAGCATTTTATCGACACGCGCAGCAGGTTTGTCCCGATGTGAACATTCTCGAAAGCCACATTGTAGATAAAACGGTGGCTCTTCTGCTTCCTCTGGTTCCTCCAGCCCGTCTAGCACGATCGAGACATGTCTCGTGGAGCACGATAACGGCATCGTTTTTGGCTGGTCACCTCCGTGACTTTATGTGGCGTCTTGGATAGAGAGTACTCCCAACACGGGACAGACTGGAGAAGTGGGGCATGGTCCCATCTTCCACTTGTCCTAACTGCCCGTTACTGGTGTTTAACCAGCATATGTTGCAGCAATGTGTCATTGCAAAGGTGTTTTGGAAGTCAGTTAACACTAGTTTTCGTGGCCTAGGTGTTAATCGCTTTGTAACATCTGGTCACTGCTCGCGTTGTTGCTTTGCACGCCTTCTAATAGCCGCGGGAGCTTTTTGTTTGTGGCGTAATAGGTGCGAAGCTGTTGCGGCAGGGCATCGTCTTCGTGCTCTCTTTCCGATTGTGGAACGCCTCTATTCTGAACTCTTATCGTTTCTGTCGGAGGAATTGTTCTTCCTTGGGGAGGACGAATTTCTGCGACAATGGTCGTGCCGCTTTCTGTCCGTAGATGCCAGACGCGTTCAATTCGTCTTCCACCTAGCCTGGTTCCTATAGTCAGGTCACCTGTCAATGTCTGATTAGTGCATGTAATCAGCATGTGTTTACTATTTCTATGTGTTTGTGTATGTCTCATATGGGTGTGAGCTCTGCTATACATGCACTTCATTCTAACGCTGTAAGTTATGTAACTTTTATGAATATTGATACCAGTTCTACATATTTTCAAACATCTTCACCAAGTCTTGTATATTCTGTACATATTGTCACGGGCTAAGTAGATGCCTGAGGATGACGACGACGAAGTGCTGAACGTGAACGTGCTCGGACTGCTGCAGCGTTGTACGCATTAGCTCGCCAGTATATCCGCCACTACGCATTTGCTCGCCAGTGTATACTTTATTCCCCGTAACATCATTAGTGGAAGGTGCGGGGTACGACTCGCTATACAGCACAACGAGCTGGATCTTCGCAGTGGACGGCGCATTGCAGCTACCACGATGACTGACCAGGCTACTCCATGTCAATAAGATCCGTCAGCCCCGCAGCCGATCGTTGTGGTGCAACTTCGTGACCCAGGCCCATTCAACGGCACAAGTGGCATAGACGTCGATGACTGGCTGGTTCTATATCAGCGCGTCAGCAGCAGCAACCTTTAGGATACGACGCTTATGTTGGCGAACATCATCTTCTACTTGCAAGGCACGGCAAAACTCTGGTACGAGACACATCAAGAAGAGTTGACTCGCTGGGACGTCTGTAAGCAGAAATTGCACTATCTATTTGGGTAACCAATCGGACGTCAAGTGACCGCAAAGAAAGAGCTTGCGACTCGTGCCCAGACATCCACAGAGCCGTACATCGCGTACATCCAGGACGTGTTGCCTTTGTGCCGCAAGGTCGACAAGGACATGCTCGACGAGGACAAAGTCGGACACATCCTGAAAGGAATTGCCGATGACGCCTTCAGTTTTCTCCTGTGCAAGGACTGCTCGACGGTGGAGTCGGTCATCGAAGCATATCTTCGATGACCGGAGTGGCAGCCACAATGACTGGAGCCAGCTTGGCTCCAGTCATTGTGGCTGCCACTCCGAACCGCACGTTCGCGCCACGACGAAACCCAGCTGAATGGCGCACTCATGATGATCGGCCCATATGTTTCACGTGCCATCGAATCGGACACATCGCTAGCGATTGCCGCAGCCGTTGGACCTCATCACCTCGAGCGAGCTTCTATGATTGGCGGCCTCGCTCTGAACGTGCACCTTATGGCCCGTCCTACCATGCTGAGGCAGGTGCAGAGCATAATCCAGAACGCCGGACAAGCCGCTCGCCATCGCCCGTGCGTCATCAGTCTCGCTCGCCCCAACCCCGCCGTTCTCGGTCTCCCTACGACCGCCGCTCGGAAAACGAGCCGGTGCAGCCCCTGGAAGTGACGCTGCATACACGACTCGGACTGCAAATCCTCTGATAACTCCCTACCAGCGGTGCAACCTTCTTACGATTCTCGTTGATGGTTTACCTGTAACTGCTCTTATTGATACCGGTGCACAAATATCTGTGATGAGCTCAGACCTCCACCGCCGCCTCCAAAAATTTCTGACGCCTGCGATTGCCCCTACCGTTCGTACAGCGGATGGGAGTACTCCTGCTGTGCTTGAAAAGTGCATTGCGCCGTTAACAATTTCCGATCATCAAACTTCAGTTCTGTTCGCTGTACTGGAAAATTGCCCTCATGACCTCGTCCTTTGACTCGACTTTCTGACTTCACACGCTGCGCTCATCGACTGTTCCAAAGGTCTTCTTCGGCTCGAACTACCATCTTTCTCAGAGACCGTCTCTACCAGCCCACCTCGTCTACGCTCTGTCCATTTCCTGAGACTTCCACCGCAAGCCACAGTCCAAGTCCAACTCTCACCATATCCTCCAGTACCCGACGGTGATTATGCTGCTGCCCCAATTTCTGACGTGGCCATGACACGCAATGTTGCACTCCCCAACACGGTGGTTACCGTTAAGGACAACCGAACTTCATTTCCCGTCCTTAATTTCGGCTTCTCAGCGAAAGTTATTCCTCGCGGCAGGTCACTTGCGCATCTGACACCACTGGTCGACCACACAGTTTCCGCCCTAACAACCGATTCGCCACCCGATTTTTCATCAACGTCGCTCTCGTCACGTTCCTGTTCCGACCTTATCAAGCCAATGCCATCTGACAAGGTCATCTCTGAACAAGTCTCTGCTTTTGCCGTGTGCTTGCTTCTTATCAGGACATCTTTGACTTCGGCGACCGTAATGTGGGCCAGACATCCGTGGTAACCCATCGCATCGACACCGGTGACGATCGACCCATTCCCCGACGATCCTACCGTGTGTCAGCCCTGGAGCGTGCTATTATACAGCGAGAAGTTGATAAAATGCATGATAAGGGCATAATCGAACCCTCATCTAGTCCCTGGTCCTCACCCGTTGTACGTGTTAAAAAGAAGGACAATAGCTGGAGATTCTGTGTTGATTACCGTAATCTCAACCATTATACCAAGAAAGATGTCTATCCCCTACCGCGCATAGTTGATGCACTCGATTGCGTGCACGGCGCCAAATATTTCTCTTCAATAGGCCTACGCTCAGGCTACTGTCAGATCACTGTGGACGACAAAGACAGAGAGAAGACGGCCTTCATGACTCCTGATGGACTTCCTCAGTTCAAGATGTTGCCTTTTGGTTTATGCAATGCCCCCGCGACATTTGAGCGCATGATGGACTCTCTCCTTCGAGGCATGAAGTGGACCATTTGCCTCTGTTATCTTGACGACGTTATTGTTTTTTCGACTACTTTCGGCGACCGTCTTAGCCGTCTGTCCACAGTGCTTGATGTTTTTTGACGTGCCAACTTGCAACTTAACTCGTCCAAATGCCGCTTTGGGCAACGTCAAATCTGCGTACCCGGCCATCTCGTTAACGCTGCGGGCGTTCAACCAGACCCTGCGAAAGTCCGAGCAGTTCGCGACTTCCCCACACCCCGCTCAGCAGAGGACGTCCGAAGTTTTCTGGGACTGTGCTCCTATTTCCGTCGTTTCGTCGAGAAGTTTGCTGAAGTAGCCCGTCCTCTAACCTGCGTCCTCAAAACCGATGTCGCATTCACCTGGGGCCAACAGCAAGCAAACGCCTTCTCGTCGCTCGTTGACATTCTCACCAATCCACGAGTCCTAGCACACTTCGACCCATCTGCCGCCACGGAGCTTCGTACTGACGCCAGTGGCGACGGCATAGGCGCAGTGCTGGCGCAGCGGCAACAAGGCATGCACCGCGTCGTCGCGTATGCAAGCCGACTGTTGTCGCGCTCGGAACAAAATTATTCCATCACAGAGCGCGAGTGCTAGGCTCTCGTCTGGGCCAATGCGAAATTCCGACCGTACCTGTATGGCCGACAATTCTCAGTTATTACGGACCACCATGCGCTTTGCTGGCTCTCCTCACTCAAAGACCCTACGGGACGCCTTGGTCGCTGGGCGCTGCGCTTACAAGAGTACACTTTTTCCGTATCCTATAAATCCGAACAACTTCAAAGGATGCCGACTGCTTGTCCCGTTACGCAGTCGATCCCCCTGACACGAGGGAAGATGAACAAGAGGCTCTCGTTCTTTCGATTACCGACTTCACCGAGATAGCTGCTGAACAACGCCGCGACCCCTCTTTGCGTGCTATTATCAATGGTCTGCACTCTCTCCCCCTGACCACTCCTTACAACTGTTCGTTCTTCACAACGACATCTTGCACCGCTACAACGCCCGCCCTGATGGTTCTGAGCTTTTACTCGTTGTTTCTGTGCATCTTCGCTCAGACGTTTTGGCTCAGCTGCATGATGCCCCCACCGCTGGACACCTAGGGATGTCACGCACGTATGACCGCATTCACCGCCGATTCTTTTGGCCTGGCCTCTACCATTCTGTGCGACAGTACGTTGCGGCAGGCGACCTCTGCCAGCACCGAAAGACACCTGCTCTGAGACCTGCTGGTACCCTCCAGCCCATTGAAATACCAGATGAGCCATTTTTCCGAGTCGGCCTCAATCTTCTAGGACCTTTTCCCGTGTCGGCCACCGGTAATAAGTGGGTTGCTATTGCTACCAACTACGCAACGCGGTATGTTGTTACACGCGCCCTCCCCACCAGCTGCGCTACTGATGTAGCCGTTTTCCTTCTTCTAGACATCATTCTGCGTCATGGTGCTCCTCGTCAGTTGATCACTGACCGCGGTAGCTGTTTTCTATCTAAAGTAGTCGACGAGCTCCTGCAATCCTGCTCTAGCCACCATAAGTTCACTACAGCGTACCATCCGCAAACCAACGGCCTCACGGAACGGCTCAACCGTACCCTGACGAATATGTTAGCGATGTACGCCTCCAAGGATCACAAAGATTGGGACATCAACTTACCTTTTGTTACCTTCGCATACAACAGTTCACGTCATGATACAGCTGAATTTTCACCTTTTTACCTACTGTTCGGTTACGACCCGCATTTGCCCATGGACACCATGCTCCAGTCTGACGCCCTCTCATCGACTGCTTATGCTCGTGATGCCCTGGCCTGAGCTGACATCGCCCGCCATGTCGCCCGGGATCATTTATGTGCCTCGCAGCTTAGCCAGAAGAGTGCTTACGATCACCGGCACCGCGACGTACAGTACTCTCCTGGGTCACTCGTCTTGCTGTTGATACCATCACGTCGTGTTGGTCTCTGCGAAAAACTGATGTCCCGTTACGTTGGCCCCTACTGCAACATACGCAAGGTCACCAGCGTGACCTATGAAATAGCTCCACTCCATACCACGTCAGTACCAGCTTCAGTCCCGACCGATATAGTGCACGTCTCACGGCTTAAACTATACTACTCACGCCTCGAGAATTGATCGCACCGGGACGGTGCTTCTGCCGCCGGCGGGTAATGTCACGGGCTATGTAGATGCCTGAGGATGACGACGACGAAGTGCTGAACGTGAACGTGCTCGGACTGCAGCAGCGCTGTACGCATTAGCTCGCCAGTATATTCGCAAGTACGCATTTGCTCGCCAGTGTATACTTTATTCCCCGTAACGTCCCCATGACGATATATCACCATGTACACTGTTCATATTGTGATTCGTGTATATGTGTAGGGTATGTAGTTATTAGTACCATGGACTATGGACATCCTATGGAGTTGGACACTTTTCTTTAAATGTGTATTGTATGTTGTGTTGAGAAAAAATTATTTACAGCGTGTACAGAACACAAAGGCCTCATATCATTCCATTATTAGGGCATATACACTTCGGCACATGTATTTTGTGCTTTGTTTTTTGTTTGTTATTGTGCCTGTCGTAGGGATGCTCATTACTTAGGTTTGTTGCGTCCCATGATAGAATAAACTTTTTAAACACACACTTTCTGGCGTTTGGTGATCAGCATGTTTCAAGTAAGCAAGCAATGGCAGTCGCGGCACAGGGAGATTTTTGTTGAGTTTATAATGTGCATTGGTGCTTTTGTCATGCGGAGGGGACTGGCATGCCTGTGGGGACGCCCTCAGAGGGCCATGTTTCCTCTGCGATATCGCTTAAGAACCATGATGCTAACACATCTGAACGAACAGTTATTCATTCTGGGGGAGGAAGCTTCCCTCATGCGGTGGTAGACACGATTTATTATTCTAAGAAAGAACAAAGTGTCCATCCCTTACCTTCATAATGGAGAAGGTAGGCAAGTGTTTGTGTATTTACTGAACCTTCATTTAGTATTACACACTATTTATTTATTCTTATACGCATTTCGTAAATGTTGTATTTCGTTCTTTTTCATGAATTGTACGTATCCCTGCAAATAGTTTTATTTATGCACGTTAGTATTTCTGTTTACAGGTACCAACAATTTCTGTTGTGCATTTGAATATCTATTAAGATGTATTAAAGAATGCCGTGTGAACGAACAATGTAATAATCATATAGTGGTTTTGGGACGTTAAACCCCGCATATCAATCAATCAAATCAACAATGTAACATGTAAATGTCTTTTGTGTATGTATGATTTTTTCAGAAATAAAATTCTCCTAAACATGGGTGTCCATTGTCTTGAGCCATTTATATGTGCTCTAAAACGGGATTCGCGTGTCCGAGGTCTTGCGCTTTTGGGCAGCAGTTTCGTAAAAGTTATGGATTTAGGGGCGAAGCTCCTTATAGCGGCCCCCGTTCGTCCCTCGTAGTCGTAGTCGTAGTGTGCAACAAGTGTTACATTTTGACCTCCAAGGTGGTGCCGGTGGGGGATTTCGCCTGTGCGTTGTTGAATGAAAAAAATTCGCTGCGTGCGCGTTAACTAAAACCTGAATGCTCCGGTCTCTCAATCCCCATTAGCAGCCATTGCAATGTACATTGAGCACTATCTGACAAGAAAGGGTTGCTGCGTTATACTAGCTGGGTATAACCTCAGTTTTAGAAAGGTTTAGCGAGCGTTGAGCTGCAGTGCCATGAATACAACGAACTAGTATATACCATGAACTCGAGGTGGTTAAAGGTGGGAAGTATATACGAAGCGCAAGCCGTAAGAAAGTAAAAGCCGAATTCTCCTGTCTCTCATTTCCCATCAGCAGCCATCGGCATGTACATTGGGCACTATCTGACAGGAAAAGGTTGCTACGTTATACTCGCTGGGCGTAACCTCCTTGGCTTTGAAAAGATTTAACGAGCGTTGGACCTCAGTGCCATGAATACAGTGAACTAGTATATACCATGAACTTGAGGTGGTTAAAGGTTGGAAGTAGACCCGAAGCGCAAGCCGTAAGAAAGTGTGCGTGTGCTACCTCTTGTTTAGTTCATGGAATGTCCGCTGGATGGCGGTGCTTCTATACGGGGACTATATGATAAAAAGATGTGAGATGGTGGTACTTGGAGTGTTGAATAGATGGACGAACGGACACACGGACAGATACATGGATGGACGCATGAACGGACGCACGGGCGGATGCATAGCGAAAGCAGGGACGGACGCACGAACAGACGCATGCCACCAACGGGTGGATGGACGCATTGACGGTCACACAGACGGACGCATGGACGGACGGAAGCAAGTACGAATGGACGGACTAATGCTTCGCCCCACTCTCCATCATTCATTCCGTGGATATGCTGCCATTTATCGCTCACAACATAACTCTGTTCTTTCTTAGCCGAAGATAATCTTTCACATAGCCTGCGTTTATTCCTTCAGTATGGTGCTATTTCAGGTGTAGCGCTGAAATTCTCGTAATCCCGGTGCTTGTTTATTGGCTCTCCAAACTCCTGACCATGGCCGGACTAGAGGAACGGCACGCGCGCACTCTCTTGAGGCCTGCGCTTCGTGTCTCGTTCCCACCTTTCACTGCCGCTAGTTTGTGGCACTGCGGCCCAACCCTCGCTAAACCTTGCTAAAACCAAGGAGGTTACGCCCCGCGAGTTCAACCTGGCAACTTCTCTGGTCTAATAGTGCTCAAAGTGCGTCTTTATGTTACTAGTCTCCTTTAATAGGCCTCAAATTCTAGGCAAACTTTATTGGAGATTGAGTCACCAATATTTGTCTCTGTAAGTTATTTCATCAGAAACAACTATCTCAATTTAATGCATAGCTAACGTGCGCGGGTTTCTTCCTATTTTCTAATTCAAACACGTGCGGCTGGTTAGAAGCGAGGCGTCGACTGAGGGCTACGCTTCGTGTCTAGTTACCACCTTTACCGCCGCTACTTGATGGCGCTGTGCCCCCCCCCCCTCACCTGCAACGTGATGTGAAGAATGTGCCTTTTTTTCTCTCTCTTTAGGTGCACAGGCCGTAAGAAAGTGCGCGCATGCCGCTCTTCTAGCCCGGCTGTGTCCAGACCTATCTCCGCTTCCCCTCTTCATTCAGCTGCGTCTCACCCCAATTTCGGGTATTATAACAACCACTGTGGCATCTGTAACTCTGTTTGGGTAAACGATCTCGACGAAGTAAAACAAAAAGTTGAGGACGCGCGGAATTTTGAATTTTAGTTTCTTGAGCGGAAAAGTACCTTCTGCAGGCGCATTTGGTACCTTTCTGACGTGGTGCAACCACCTTTACGTATTGTAAGATCACTGGAGTCTAATGTGTGTTCCTTCTTTTGGTCGGGTGGCACTGAGTTGGTTTCTTATGCGGCGTTAGGAAAACTGCGTTCCCAGGAAGGCTTTGCTTTCCCTTTTGTGTCAATACGCTGCTGAATACTGGCACTGCGCTTCTTGTTGCGCCTCGTACAAGGAGAGGAATCCCCCGCGTGAACTCTGGCATATTTTCTAGGCCCTCACCTTCGGTATTTGATGCCTAATGTGCACCTTAATTGAGGCCCACAATACACTCCCTTCGTTTTATGCAACAGCTCTAGCATTTTGTCGTCATATGCAGTCGACTTGTCCTGATGTAGATGTGTTGGAAAATCCTATCGTTGACACAACAGCCGCTTTGTTGCTCCCGTTAACTCCTCCGGCAGGCCGCACCCGCTCTAGTCGTGTGTCTTGGAGTGCACTGACGGCATCATTTCTGCCTGGCCACCTCCGGAACTTCATGCTAAGGCCTGTGGTGGGCTGTTCTTCTTATCCTTGATCGCTTCGAAAGGTGGAGAATGGTCCGGTCAGCAACATGCCCGAACTGCTCTCTACGGGAAACAAATAAGCATGTTTTAAGACAATGCGTCTTTTCTCGTGTGGTTTCTGAAGGGCTGTAAATGCTGGATATTGCGGCCTTGGAGTAAATCGCTTTGTTTTTTCTGCGTGTTGTTCTCGAGGCCGCTTCTTCTGACTTCTCATTGTTGCTGGTGCCTACTGTCTTTGGCGCAACCACTGTGAGGCGGTTGCCCCAGGTCATCGCCGTCGCACAATATTCCTGATTTTGAAGTGACTGGACTGTATCTGTTTTGTTGGAGGAACCCTTCTTTCTCGCTGAAAAGAAATTCCTTCGACACTGGTCCTGCCCATTTGTGTTTGTCTGCGATAGACGTGTAAAGCTTGTTTTCAGTCCTGCCTGGCTTTAGTAGGTTAATGTTTGTTGAGCACTCATTGCACAAATACCTGGTAACTACTATGTAAATACCTAACATAGATATTTACGTTTCATTTGTGTGTCCTTCATTTGCCATGTAATGTGTATATATAGAGATATTTTTCGTAACAATGTTTGGTGGCTCTTTGCATGTTGTGTTCCATCACGATGTTCTGTTGCATTGCAATATATGTTCATGGCTCGTGAGAATAAATTTCTCTGAACACGAATGTGAGGCCCCCGGGATGGCTTTATGCTCTCCAATAGTAGAGTACCTAGTACTCTAACTCGTTAACTACTTTTGAAAAAAAAACAGACACACATGCCACTGAAGTGTTTTTGTTACACCAGTTAGCTGTACTCACCTGAAGTGTTGTTACTAGTATGCAATAAAGATTCCCTGTTTCCAGCGATTATAAAAATGCTTGGTAACCATGACTTCACTGTTGGAAGATGATTGTCACTAGAACCTACAAACGAGAAAAAGAGTGTCTACTCATTGTATTTACTCTGCTTTATCAACTCTATTACCAACAGAATCGTGTCTATAGGCTGCTTGGTGCCCCAAGTAGTAAAGACAGTGTGCGAAAACTCTTAAGTTCGTTTAATCACCACGGAGGGCAAGAAATCGAGTTCCACCTTGATGCACATTTATCTACTCAAAAAATTTGAGGGTATACAGCAAGAGCACAGTAACTGAGTGACTCTACTGAGACTTCTTTAACTGTGTGGGGGAGTAGAGCAGAGATGCCGTGGAACTTACTTTTTTCTTGAAGGCAGAGTAAGAGAGAGTGTGAACTCTCTGCTACAAAGGTGGAGTTCCTAATTTATGCAACTCTCGTGCCAAAGAGACATGAATGGGGTCTGGCATTCTGTGCTTGCTGACCGAACAATCTAGCGTGTGCATGTTACCACCGACTCCGCAAAGTAATATAACTGTCTCGTAATCCTACGCCTCTCAGCGAGGACACTCTAGATATAAGTTTAATGCGCCAAGTTATTAAGATAACATTCAGAGATAACAAAAGCATGGTTGTGCAATCATGACCGTTTCGTTCCTGAAGAGCAAACAGCCACAACTTCGAAGCAAGAAACAGCGGCAACATCTAATGTGCCGCCAAATGCTGGTTAACGGTTGAAACAAATTCCTACTAGCATAGGGTAGAGGCTCGACACATATAGTGAAAAAAAAAAGAATTGGTTGACAAAAAAACCTAATAGGGAGGTTTAAACGCATGATCTCGAGGGTACAAATTGAAAGCATGTCGTCTAACACAGAAGCGCGATGCCTCAGCTTGCTAGATACTATGACTAATTAGCCTATAACTAAAATTAACAGCTGATACTCTAGAGGGCATAGCACATAGACATAGTAAAAAAATTGGGTCTGCACCGTGGCTAAGAGAACCACAATCTCAAAAATATTTCTTATCGCTCAAGGCAAACTACGACAATTAAGCGGATATTTGTCATGGCAAGGCATATTGGAGATGGTCATGAGTCGACAGCTGATTAAGCTTATGAGTGTTTCTCACGCTGCAGCGAATCACGGGGTTCTCCAAGGTCATACCACGAATGGGCGAAAGTAAATATCATCACACCAAATATTCTCTGAATGACAGTTTTATAGTTGAAAGTAACAATGGTTTTGTGTGTGTGCGTGAGTGTTAAATTTTTGTTAGCCATTCAGCATTGCTACTATGCGAGAAATTTCTGGTAGTGGCGCTGCTCAAACTATACCATTTCTTACGCTTGTCATTCCCATTTGCCTGCTGCCGAGTGCTCAAAACTATCGTAAACTGTGGAAGTTCAAAAAACAAAATAAAAACTGTGTAATATGCCCTCCCCTCTCCCCCTGCCTACAACATAAACTTATGATGGGATGGGAGAACATAATGTCACGTTTCTTTCCTCAAGTTTTGTTATCGGCCCGTTATACTACGTTCAGCGCCAAACGCGTCTATACGATGTTTGAGAAGCTTCTATGCTGTAGTAGATCGTTTAGTTAAGATTACGCCCACTTCGTGAACATTTCAGGTTATTCTGAAACCTACGCCGCTGCAAGCGATAACACTATACTATCTGATGGCAAGAGTATAAATGCCGACACGCTTCGCCGCTCGTCAGTTGATCGACGGCCGACGCTCTTCCCGCCGCTCTCAGTGCCTCGCTGTAATCTTACTTTTCATTTGTCGGCCACAAGTTCCGCCCGAATAAACAGTTTCATCTTCAATCTGTAGTCGACTCTCTTCGGTGACGTAACGACTCCGTGACAATTTTATAATTGATTAATTGATTGATTGATATGTGGGGTTTAACGTCCCAAAACCACCATATGAATATTAGAGACGCCGCAGTGGACGGCTCTGAAAACTTCGACCACCTGGGGTTCTTTCACGTGCGCCCAAACGTCAGCACACGATCTAACAGCATTTCCACCTCCATTAGAAATGCAGCCACCGCAGCCGGAATTCGATCCCACGACCTGCGGGTCAGCGGCCGAGTACCTTAGCCACTACACCAGCGCGGCGGTGACAATTATATAATAGAGATACTGAGCTCTTGAAGTGAAACTTGCAATCTAGGCTGTTACACGGAGATGATGATTTGATATGTGAGTTTTAACGTCCTAAAACCACCATATGATTATGAGAGACGCCGTAGTGGAGGGCTCCTGAAATTTCGACCACCTGGGGTTCTTTAACGTGCACTGCTACGCGGAGAAATTGGTAACGCAGACTTCAGCGACTAAATAATACCAAGAATGAGTGTCTCTGGGGGAAACTTGGCATGTGTAAAAAGAAGATAGCAGAAAAAAATATTTATTAGTCCAGATGCATATTACAATTTATATTAACTCGAATACGTGTCTAAATTTGCGGTTAATGTGTTGATGTGTTTGTGGGTCCACTTGCTGTATATTATATATTGTACAAAAATTCTCATATGAAAGATTACCACAAAAGTATGTAGTTTTTTAACTATTCGCTGAAACTAAGGAATCAGGTAAAAAACGTGGGCAGATGTTAAGTATATACAATGACGAAGTAGTGATACTGTCAGCAAGATTTCAGGCTGTTACATTAGGTGATGCTGGCAGTAGAGCTCACTTATAATGACACAAGTACTCAGAAGCAGTCTGTGCAAACTGTTAAATGAATGTATCTGCAAACAACAACTTGAGATTGTGTGGTGTGAAAAAAATGCTGCGAGAGTTACTGTTTATCTTTGCAATTAGGTATTATGCTTTTTCTTTATCTAGCTTAAGTGACAGGTTGGTGATACCCTCTACTCCACACTCATATAAAGAAACAAAAATGCTGTTCCTTTTTACACGCAAGACACGTTGTGGTGCAAGTAGGCGATGCACAGTCTTTATCACGCGTCAAGTATCGCATGTGTCTCTAAATAAATTTCAGGCACCCGTTTTCTCAAGTGTTTTGGTGTGTGCAAAGATGATCCCTGGAAATCGTTCATGAACAAAACTGCGTGGCTTTCCTCATTTGTTTAAGAATAAATTTTTAGTCGAACGCTCGATCTTTTTTCGCACTGCATTTATTGCACATTTTCGCAACTGTGACTGAAAAACTTTTGTTGATTATTATGCACAATAACTTACGCCTTTAAACTCCCCTTCGACAGAAATAAACAAAAAACACTGAATAATTTACAGAAATTTGTATTTCTGTTCACCGTCGATCAGAGATATCATGTGTATTCAGGTGTTGCGGTAATGATTTACTTTCTAGGTGAGGATATTTGCGTCACAATCGGTAGAAAGCAGGCTAGCGTAAAAAGGGGTTTTGTTGTTACACGAGTAAGGACTATATGTATTCCGGAAACAACTAAAAAAGACCATACAAACGCACCGTGTGGTGACGGAGAGAGAGAACGCACACATGCATAGAGAACACGCGCTTATCAGCCCGAGCACAGCGAGAGCAGAAGAAACATGCTTATAACACAAATACGGGCGAGTACATGAAGGAAACGGGGCCTGGGCCTGCTTTCATGAGATGGAGATATCGCATAGAGAAGGACGCAGGGGGCTCTATGAGACAATGCCTGCATGCGCGCTGCGAGCACGTATTAACATTCTATAATTAGTGTTGCACGAGTAACTAGGGCTTTTTCTGCATTCATTGGATGCTAAAAGGGACGCACAATGAGAGGGTGTTAATCCTTATTGATTGATTGATCGATTGATTTGTGGGGTTTAACGTCCTAAAACCTCCATATGATTATGAGAGACACCGTTGTGGAGGGCTCCGGAAATTTCGACCACCTGGGGTTCTTTAACGTGCACCCAAATCTGAGTACACGGGCCTACAACATTTCCGCCTCCATCGGAAATGCAGCCGCCACAGCCGGGAGTTGATTCCGCGACCTACGGGTCTGCAGCCGAGTACCTTAGCCACTAGACCACCGTGGCGGGGTGGTTTTAATCCTCAGTACACGCTTATAACACATTCACATATATGTGTAGTGTGGGGTTGTTCCTGCATATGTTACTATTTAATTATGAATCTTTTATTTTGATGCTCTGTGTGATTGGAGCTACATTTTTCGTACCGCCTAGGCCCGCACATTCTAAATTTTATGTGAAAGGTAAACGCCCCTGTTCTGTTCTGTTCTCTTCTAACTGCCTTGCTGTGGAGAAGTTGAGGTCCATGGTGCCTCGGCTATATACTCTATATCAATTAGTTCTGCAGTGCAAAAAACGTAAAAGAATACTACTGAACTTTCCTGTTTCGAGATCACTTTACCCAAAGTACTTATGTCGCTCCCGTAAGCGTACTACTCCTATGATGCTCTATGCAAAAACTCAATTCTGGCTTTTTTCATGAAGTCGAATTCACGCTCACATCACAGCGCGCCGTAAGTATGAAGTGGTCGCAACGTATGGGCACCTAGAGTGTTCTAGAAACCTGCAAAAGACAAGAAGTCTCGCGATAACTGAATGAAATCGGTGTTAGGATAGTAGTATATAGATTCATGATCTTTAATACTAGTTTGCCCCGATTCAACATGGAGAGGAGAGGACATTGAAGACATCACAAGTGCTTGTCCAGTGCATCATTGTTATTTGTCTCTCCTTCTTTCAATCCACGCTGTTTTCTGGCAATACCGAGCTCCAATATTGTATTTTAATTCAGCCCGTGAACTTGAACCTGTTCATTGAGTCTAACGAGTTGCCATAAAGTCAGATAAGTCCTTTTTTTGAAATTTAGAATATCGGATGGCATGAAATATTTTTAAAAAGGAGCATGCGGAAGGTACGATACTCGGACGCGTGTGATGTTCCACTTTAGCGTAATGAGCTTTCGAGGGCAGGCAAGGGTCACACTGCGAAATTGAACCCCTTTCCGTGGCATTAATGGCAGAGGTATGTCGGTAACAGCCCCTAGGCATACGTAGAGACCTACATTAGACGTAGCAGCCGTGGTTAGATATATCGATTATTTGATACGCCGACAGTGCCTCGAGCTCTTGAATACCTATTGTGAAACGGCTCATTCTCATTGTTGAAAAGAATGCACCCTGTATATAATATAATGACCATCGTCACTCCCGGCTCATGTCAGACTTAGCCGCTTAAGCGGACATTTCTGGTGGCGCCTTTCTCTCGGTATTGTTTGAGGCCATTTGCTGCACAGTCTTACTACGTATTCAAGGTGTTAATGGGTAAAAGTTTTATTCCAAACGATCAAACGAAAAAAGAGACGCGGTTTTCGAGCGCCAGAAAGACATTCACAGTTGATGAAATTCGGGCACATTTCTGACAGGTCTTTGTTACGAAGGTTAGGGTGTCCACAGCTTGTCATTGTATAATATATAGGTGAATGTTACCTTTCTACCTAACAGTACAAGTTCATGAGCAACCTCAATAATACATTGACTGATTTCTGAATAGTTCTAATGCCTAATAATACTGTTTTATTCCTATGAATGTCAAGCTGACTGTAATTAAAGCACGGCTGATTAGCTGTGAACTGTTAAAACATACAGCAGCAGTGTCTTTCTAAAGCTACCTATTTACGTCTAAGAAAGGCAACACTTGCGGGCTGGCTTGTAGTATATGGAGATAGGGAGAAGTGGAGTGAGGGCTCAAAGACACTATAGATGTCTATACCTGTAGTGTCCGCTTCATTTCTTCTTCAAACGCGTGTACAAACAAGCCTGCAACGATGGGCGTGCAGCTACACTGCCGTCACCAGCCAGACGGCCGGTGACCCCGTCTTCGGAGGAAAATGTCATTTAAAAGAGTGGAACTATAATTCTTCAGTCGCTGATGTGATCGGTTGTCGTGCTTCGGTCGTGAACTTCTTCACTTATAGCCTGCTATAGAACAAATGACCTTGTTCCGGACGCATGGGCACCGGATGTACCTTAAGAGGGGTGGATTCATGTATAGAGGAAAATGCGCTGTTTGTTCATTTCCTTGCAGTCTAGCTGCGTAAATCTCTCGAAAGTGCGTTCATGATTAGGTGGCATGATGCATCGGATTATGAGACAGTTGGGGCACTTTATAGTTGCGATCTAGCTCTAGTGACTTCTCTATCGCGTACTTCTGCGATTAACAGCACTAAAGCAAAGACAATTTGCAAAAAAAAAAACCTTGCGAAGTTGTATTTTATTTTTCGAGTTCTACGTCGCCGTTCACGTCACTCCGAATCTTGCGGGAGTATACTTGGTGCACGAATCACACAAATGACGACGTTCCCGTACAAACGGCATCACCGATTCTTTCTGTTTTCACGCTGCATGTATGCATGTAAGGCACATAATACATCTGAAAAGTGAATTCATGATTGCCATAAAGCTTCAGCAGGTGATTGCAACCAATTAAAAAAAAAAACAACAGCATCTCAATGGAGTGCATGGTGATGAGTGGGATGAAGCAACCGTCAGTCCGTGTGCGCTGCCGTCCATCCGTTCGTTCTTGCTGCCGTCTGTCCGTGCGTCCATCTGTGCGACCATCCGTCCATCCGTTCGTGCCTCCATCCAACCGTCTATGCGTCCGTCTGTGCGATTGCCCTGCGTTCGTCCATTCACGCGTCCATCCGTCCATCCGTGCATCAGTCTGTCTCTCCATCTGTGCATATGTCCATCCGTCCGTCCATCTAAAGAACACTAAAAGGGCCGCCACCTCCCATTTTTTCCAAAATATTGTCATCATATAGAAGTACCGCCATCCAGAGGAAATTTCAAGGACTAAACAAAAAGTGGCGCGGTCAGACTGGAGCAGCGGCACGCGCGCACTCTCTTACGGCCTGCGCTTCGTGTCTAGTTCCCACCTTTCACCACCGCTAGTTCATGGCACTGCGGCCCAACCCTCGATAAACCTTGCTAAAACCAAGGAGGTTACGCCCAGCGAGCTCAACCTGGCAACCTTTCTGATCTGATAGTGCTCTAAGTGCGTCCTTCTGATACTAGTTTTTTTTATTTAGTGAGCATCCAATTGAAGGCAAATTTTATTTCAGATTAAGTAACCAATACTTGTCTCTGTAGGGTATTTATTCAGAAACAGCTATCTTTTTATATTTATGATCAACGTGCATGGGTTTCTTTCTCAATTAAAATGAGTGCGCGCGTGCCGCTCCTCCAGTCCAGCTGTGGAGGTGGCTATGTACTACTGTGGCGCACAACTACTACTACTACTACTACTACTACTACTACTACTACTACTACTACCACTACTACTACTAAGTAAAACGCGGACGCCATTGAACCGCGGCTTAAGGAGCTCCACCCCTAAAAATCACAGAATATCCATGGAGTGCATGATGATGACTGTGGCGAAGCATCCATCAGTCCATCCGCGCTTCCTTCCATCATTGCGCCTGTCTGTGCGACCATCCGTCCATCTATGCGTGCCTCCGTTCATCCATGCGTATGTGCTTCTGTCCACGCGTTTGTCTCTGCGTCTGTCCGCCTGTCTGTGCATCGATGCGTCCGTCCATGCGTCCCTCTGGGCGTACCTCCAGGCGTCCATCCATCTGTGCGTCCTTCCTTGTATCCATCCATGCGTCTGTCTCTGCGTCCGTCGGTCCGTGCTACCGTGCATCCCTTCATGCGTCTGCCTCTCTGTCTGTCCGTCTGTCCGTCCGGGCCTCAACCCATCTGTCCGTCCATCTAGTCAATACTGTAACTAACGCCATCTAGCAACTTTTCATCATATATTCATCGTATAGAAGTACCATCATCAAGCGACCATTCCAAGAACTAAACGAAAGGTGGCTACTATGATGACACGGGACGTGTGACCTACGCCGTAAGAAGCTCCTCCCCTAAAAAGGCCGATCACGAATCCAAGTGGTCGTTGGATGCCCTGCAGTCTGGCCGGGCGGCTATCTCGGTGGCGACTGACGTGGCAGCCAGAAACGTGTACTCGACCAACGTGCGCTTAGTCACCAGCTACGACTACACGAGCAATCCTGGTGCATACTCAAGCCGTTTGAAACATGCGAGTTGGTCCGACGTGATGGCTAGGAATACACCTTCCTCAAACCGGATGAATACGTCTATGCCAGGGAGATCAGGTTCTTCCAGCTGGCCAACCGGGCCACAACACCGCAGCGGCGTAAGGTTGCGAATACGACTTTACGAAAGTAGGTAATTGACTTTAGTCTTCAGCTTTCGCTATGGTGCGAAAAGCATGGAGTAGCATTCCGAATTGTGTACAGTATTATCGCACCGGAATTGCCGATAACGGTGTAATAACGCCGGTACCATCACAGCGGAAGTGAAACACTTCTCGGCTCTTTGAAAGCCAACTTGCGATCTCGACTCTTGAAGTAGCTAATTGTATCTCCAGACAATAAAGCTAAATTATGCAGGAAGGCCTTCCTATAATAAGTTATTATTCGGACGAAGCATGTCCACTTTGGGGCTTTTATTGCGTAGCGTGTCGTGCGCGTATAAATCACGCACTTTTGAAAATAACTGTTAGCTTACACACGTTTTAATAACGTTTGTCCATCATCATTTTTTAACGCGCTCAAACTTACCGCGTTTGAAACTCGAGGGGCACATGTACCAGATAAATCGGTCAAGCTCTACTGCTTACCACTGGTCTAGTTTAATTGGAGGAAAAACACTGGCGGGAGACGGCAGTTAATTTACCCTACCAATTATCGAGAAACTCTGCAACCAACCGTGAGACCTTGCGCAGCGGTAGACACCGGAATCGAACTTTTTATGTTTTATGGTTAACCTACTGTACGCAGTGTTTCTGCGGTTCTCCTAGCTATAGTATTCTCCCTTCTGGGGAATTTTCAAGCTCACACTCATGCTACAATACAACTCATTAGTGACGGATATCCATCAGCATATCTGGAACTCCACCTGTGTTTTTAGCTTGGAGCACATCGATGGGATAGCACAGCAGCGAGCGTTCGATAGTGGAAGGAAGGCGGAATCCGAATGGAACCAGCGGAACTCATCCGCGCGTGTACTTCAGCACGGTCAGCCGCACAATTTACGTCCTGGTGCAAGAAGAAGTGCTTGTGTCCTTTTCTTTCTCTAGGTTGCCCCAAGCTCTCAGTTTAGAGCCTGATGCTCTTGTTTCTCCGCAGTTATCTTTTTCGAAGTACTTTGTGGCTCGATGGCGCCGTTTATTGTCGAACGGCACTGAGTAATCGTTCCGTGCAGCTGCTTCACCCTGCCGGAAACGATAGAGGCTGTAGTTGCTCACTAACACGGAAGCGTGAGACGTACACAGATATTAAGAGGCGTATCGAGAGCGGGTATACCTTCCAGTCCAAAAGAGGTTTCCTCCCGCGTCTTGGTGAATGCAATGGTAGCGCTATCCCGGAAACGACGAAATTGACCGCAATAGACACATGAAGCCTGGTCGCATTCGAGCGTATTCCTGAGCATTTGCACTGCCTTTTTTCGTCTCGTTTCTTTTCGTGAATTCCTGGGTAAGCAGATCGAAATAGACTGCTCACAAATGTTCGCTATATTGACGGAATACCTGAACTAAACGCCTTAGCCTTAGAAATTAAGAAACCATACTTGTTGCCTCCTCGCATTGTTATAAAAGTAATTGAATGAAGAAAGAGGTGTTCAGGAGAGAACATGGTGAATTGTGTTTGTAAGATTAGCATAATTTTGAGGTGATAGAATTGGAGAGGCCAGGCAATCGTACGCCTTCTGCAAACAACAGACTTGTTATTTGCTCGTGTCTTCATTTCCAGTTGGCCACGTGCACGTAAAGTATTCTACGTCATCGACATCAACACAAGTTTCCCCAACAAGACTTATCATTAAGTAAGATGGTGATTTTGGCGGGAAGAACACGAGAAATTGCCAATAAAGCTGAATAAATCAACATCCCGGTTTCTCTACTACAGACTACCTATCAGAACCAAAAAGCAGTAAACCAAGGAAGAAATATAGCCCTTATTAAAATTGCTGCCATCTGTCGACCGTTGTGTGCATGCCGCAATGTTAAACATTCAGCGCAAAGCAGTACGCTCAATCCGCGTGTGAATGTACGTACACATTTACGTAAGACGTATCGACATGAGGCGCGTATTGGTTGATAATCGCAATTCCAACGTATTGCTGCGTCCATTGCTGCACACAGGGAGGAACGCGAAATGCTTAACAGAGAAAAATAAGCCGTAAGAATTGCTTTTCAATTTTTTAAGGTGACGTTTTTAGAATGTTCTCTGGCTACCGTACCCAAAAAAGTCTTCAGACTCCCCTTTCTAAGAAAATAAGACGTGCAATAGCACTTGTATTCGTGCTCCCACAAATGTGTGCACGCCAAATTAAGGCTGTTTTTGCAATGTTTTCGCTAGCAGCCGTTCACCAAGTGGGCTCTGACGCTTTACGCGGAATCTATCTTAACACAACGAGCTTTATCGCGGCTAATTGCACGTGTATGCATTTCGTTGAATGCGCCTAGTGCATCCAATGCTTGAAAAACGTGCGCAGTCATGTGAAAGTCAACTCACTGAACGGCAGCTTGTCAAACTCCAGAAGAGAAAACGAAACAAAGCGAAGCAAAGGTTCTTCAGCACCACGTCGCTTATTCCTCAGAATGGACCAAGGAGGCACACTTGCTTCTAATTCAGCGTGAGGCATTACCAAAACGTAATAAACAGAACACATTCAACGAATTGCAGGCACACGCAATAAGCTGCGATTAATTCTGTTGCGTGAAGATGGCTTAAGCGTGAAGCGTACGATTCGCCTTCACTTGGTAAACGGCTGCTAGCGAAAACGTTGCAAATAACTGTTTTGCTTCGGCATGCAGCAAGTTGTGCGAACATGAGCACAAACACTATCGAACGTTTCACTTGCTTAAAAAGGAGCGCGCAAACATGTCTTTCGGGAGCAGTAGGCGAAGCACATGCTGGAAACGTCATCAGCTTTAAAAATCAAAAAGTTATCGGCTTACCTTCTTTTCTTCAGTAATCAGTTACTCTATGTGTGCGGCAAGAGGCGCATAAACACGGTGGAATTGTGATTATCAGCCAATACACGGCTCACGTCGATGCGCATTAAGTATACGTATGCGCAAACCACGCGAACTGCGCGTACTGTGCCGTGCTGAGCCGCTAACATGGCGGTATGCACACGACGGTTGACAGATGTCCTCAATTTTGTATAACGACTATAGCAGTCATTGTGTGTGTACTACTTTTTAAAGTGGTATAGTAATGATGATATGAATGCAGTAGAATTTACCTGCATAAAAACAACTTGCCAGAGAAAGGGACCGAGCCTACAACATTATATTTAACGTGGCCGATTCTCTAACAATTTATCCACGATGGCGGTCGTCCTCCCATGCACTTTATCAGGTATTTCAGTACACGTAAACCTGGAAATGTGAACCAGTGGTTCTTGTAGCACTGTTATGTGACACACTTTTGTAAATCAAAAGCTCTACCGGCCTAGTCGAGAGTGTCTCGCCGTCTATCTCCTCTCGGCCTTGAAGCGAATAACGGATATATGCGCTCCCACGGCAGCCGCTGTTCCGACCGCTGCTAGGATGACAAAGCTTCCCTCACCAGCAGCAGAGCACTGATTAACAGCGAGCACGTGACTAGCCGCTCTCTCTTCCACGTCGAGTAGGCGGGCGAATGCCTCTGTTCAGCCATTACGCTATGGTTTTGCAACAGAAAGAGAGAACAAGGATGGTTGTCCATCTCTGCAAAAGTTGCCTGCGTGGTCCCAGCGACTACAGAGATAAGCTGCGTCAGACCATCCTGCAGTAGTCGCTACAGCTTGCCAATGAGCTGAATATAACCATAATTCTAGAGCGTGGAGTGGTAGGCTGAAACAAATAATGAACGAGAAGTTGGGAGAGGTAAACGTAGGCAGAGCGATTTCAAAAAAACGACCACTGTGAGCTTGAAAAGTGCTAATGGACACCTGACGTTCGACTTCGGCCGCGCCTTCGAAGAGTGATGAAGCGATGTTACTGAGAGCTCCACAGGTGACAAATTCGATGAGCCCCAGCAATGGGCTTGCAAAAATGTACTACAGTTGCGAGGATAAACAACCTTAACCAAGCCGTAATGAGCTTTTGCATGCATAAATATGCCCAGCCGAGTAAGGTAATTATTTTTTTCCGGCTCGCGTCACGTCGTATGGGAGCTTCTCGTGAGATGGCAGCTCTGAAATAAATCCTTGCATGTTACGTGAATCCTTCAATCCTACCGGCACTAAACACTCACAAAAAAAGAAAGAACAACAGAAATTCAATAAATGCTCTTTCATTTGTCATACAGATCTTGATGAAACAAAAAAAGTGAATTTAAGTGAGGCATACGTTATATGTTGTTTTTATATTCACTGGCGTAACAATGACGCCAATTGCATCATATTTCTATAATGGATTTAAAGAAATAATGTCTCCTATGTATTCTTGATTTCAGTGTTCTCTAGTTTGTCAATTTACGATAAAAAATTACTTGGCTTGTCCGAGTTAAGGACCCGACATTTTTGCCTAGTTCGCATTATCAACAGTATTCTATAATGAACTTGGGCTCCTAATAAATTGTAATTCTAACATCAGTATGAATTCATAACAGCTAATATAAGAGACACCAGTCTGCGTATCGAAACGAGAATATTACAAACCTGCAGCATTACCCTACATACGCCGACATCTTGTGCAATTGGGAGATGAAGACAAAAAAATGTTTAGAAAAAAAGTTATAAAGATAGGAAATAGCTTACGACAACAAAACATCATCGATTCGTCAAGCGTAGCAAAAAAGAAAAACGAAAGATATATATAAACCGCTCAGAGGTGTTTTACGTGACCACCATTGCTGTATATGCCTTCGAATTTCTCCATAATAATTTTACATTGCTTTCGTCGTGGCAAGCATAACTAAATAAGCGCCCTGGCACCTAAGAATAATCAATATCTTCTATAAGCTCTTGGTTGCTATTTGAGACACTGAAATAATAAAGCATGTTCAAAAGGGAAGAGTGCAGCTGGAAAAGTAGTTTTGCAGACACATTCGGTAATGTTCTCCCTATCACGCTAGTTTTTAGCGGTGAAGCTCGCTACGCCATGGGCGGTATTTCCTCTGTATTGTAGCAGTAGTAGTAATACGTAGCCTTGACGAGTTTATGAGTTGCTCTATAGATGGCGTTGTGTGTATATGCCCTTGAAAATGATATATCTAGATGACGCTAGTGGTTTTCGCAGCATGTACGGAGAGTGAATGGTGATTTGGGCGAAGCGTCCGTCTGTGCGTCCGTCCATGCGTCAGTCCTTACCAAGAAGACAGACAGACACATAGACAGACAGACAAACAGACAGACGCACAGATAGACAGGCAGATGGACGTTTTACGGTTTACTGATAAAACCCTCCAGCGCTTGGCCACACTCAACATCATTCACTTTATGGATGTGCTGCGTTTTTTTTTTGCATGTCACCCCTTGACAGAGAACTCTGCTCACACCAGCAAGAGGTTCGTTATTGCTTCTTTTGTTGCCACTCCGCCTATTTCAACGCCTGAGAAAGCCGTGCCTTTTGCGTGTATCTCGAACGCGAAGCAGCGCCTGCATTGATTTGAAACTGATTGCGCACAGCTCTTACTTTCCACAGTGGTATGGACCCGTGTACCATTGAAACAAAACGCAGCACACACCAGCAAGAGATTCGCATTTGCTTTAGTTCTTAAAGGCGAAGCATTTATTGGCGAACTTCGGTGACTTTGAGCGTATCTATCTATCAATCTCGCCGCGTACGACTTTCAGCTCTCCTGGCCGTTTCAATAATGGCACCAGTACCAAACTTGGTATGGCAAAACATGACTTTGTGAAGAAACATATTTGATTAGTCATAACATGAAAATCATGACATGTATGTCATAAATGTCACGAATTACATTTCATGGTCCCGCAGCCCTTACAGTGGTTTCGTTCACATGGCATCTTGCAAAACTGTTATGGTATGGCATTATTTCATGGCGAACACAAGCGACAGACCCTGACATGAAAATCATTATGTCGCATTTCGCGCCGGTTGCCATCGGGCCGCGCCGAGTGACGCTGGTCGCGCCTGGCGTCAGACTACAGAGTGCTCGCATTTCGCTAACGTTGCGTCTCCGTGCCCAGCATGCACGCGCCTGTAACGCTACAATGGAGTATATTGGGCCCTTTATGATGCGCTCGCAGCCGTTTTGCAAGCTCCACGTATACCACATTGGGTGTTAGGCGATGTCGTTGTATTACAAAATATATGACTGGTGCAAACATGATAATCCTGACACGCGTGTTATGTAAGAACATGACAACATATTACGCTCATAGCATGCTCGGTGCAATTTCGCTAGCTCCACATATTGACACGTGTTTATATGAAAAATAACGATTATAGGAATGTTTTGTAGGTTCCAGCTAGTGGGTCAGGTGGTTTTTCGGGTCGACAACGAAGCAGGCATCTTGCTGTACAGCTGATCCTGAATACGCTCTTTTCGCTGCCGTAAGCTGCTGTCATCTTTTGTTTCCGTTGCACTGCGACACTGGTGGAGGAACTGGGCCGCGACGCTGCCCGATGCTTCACACTCCTAGTGGGAGCCGTTAATTCAGCCCGGACGTGCCTACTGCAACCCCTGTCCATCGATTCAGTCGTCGACTACGAGGTATTCCTCCAGACTGCAACCCCTCGCAGAAAACCTCTACCAGACATCTAGAAATGGCTAACACCAGCCCCCAGCCTGTACTTCTCGGCACCAGTCCTCCCGCTCCATCTCAGGTAACGTTTTTTTTTCAATCACTGGAGCCTAAACGCTTTGGTGGTGGCGCACACAAAGATGTAGAAGGCTGGTTAGACCACTGTGACCGTGTTGCGAAGATCAACCAGTGGTCTGCCAAGAAAAAGCTCGGCCGGGCCTACTTCTATCTCTATGACAGCGCTCGTACTTGGTACGAGAACAGAGAAGGCAACCAGTCCACATGGACCGACTTTCACCAGAAGATGGTTGAAATTTTGCCAATGTTTACAGACGTGACCGCACCCACCAACTATTAGAGCTAAGGGTCCAAAAACCCAATGAAACGGTCACCATGTTCGCCGAAGACATGACACGTTTATTTCGGAGGGCTGACCCGCAGATGACCGAAGATAGGAAGTTGCGCTACCTCATGCGTGGCGTGAAAGAGCAGCTGTTCGCCGGACTTCTACGCAACCCACCAAGCACTGTAGAGAACTTCATCAAAGAAGCGTCGGCTATCGAGCGGGCCCTTCACCAACGCTGCCGACAATATGACCGCTTGTGCAGCAGCCCCCAAATTCAGGCCGCCGCTGTGACGTTTGACAGTCATAGCTCTTTACGTGACATGATTAGAGAGATTGTTCGTGAAGAACTGCAAAGGCTGCGGACTCCGGTAGTGGATACACCCATGGCATCTATCGCTCAAGTCGTCCGTGATGAAATCCGCGAAGCATTCTCGACAGCTGATCCAGCCCCCGAACAACGTCCCATGACGTACGCCGCCGCCCTTAGAAGCTCCCCACCCGCTCCGCCTTCATACTACCCACAACTTGCAACTGTTCCTTGGTCACCACCACAGGGGGAGACATCGTGGCGCCCACCCATCCAGCCCCCATACGAGCAGTCATCTTCTGGCCTGCCATGGCCTTTGTCGCGTGAGGAGTCATCACAGCAACCACAGCTTCGCCGAACAGACACCTGGCGCACTGTCGACAGGCGTCCACTTTGTTTCAACTGCGAAGGTATAGGCCACATAGCCCGCTATTGCTGGCATCGCGCCAATACGTCTCGCCCTCTCAGGCCACGGTTTGACATTCGACATGCCAACGACTACGTATCCCGCCGTGGCGATGTCGGTTCTCAAGGACCTCCGGTACCTCGACCCCCATTCGACGGCCGCCGTAACAATGATGACGAGACTATAACTGATTACGAGCCGGTCTTCCGACATCGACCACGCTCTCCTTCTCCTGCCCAATCACTTTCGTTGCAGCGCCGCACTTTTGCCGACACCAGAGGAGCGAGGTCACCCAGCCCACACCGGGGAAACTGAAGTCGGCGACCTCAGGGGGTAAGGTTGCAGGCTGTCAAGACGAAGAAAAAAAGCCCCCATTACTCCCACCTCAGGACGCTGTAAAGCCGACAAGAAGGAATATCGACAAAACTGTGACCCCAGGCCTTACCGTTCTTGTGGATGGAAAGCAAGTCAAAGCTTTAGTCGACACCGGGGCTGACTTCTCTATTATCAGTGAAGACCTTGAAGTACGCTTCAAGAAAGTAAAGACAGCGTGGACGGGACCTCACTTAAGGACGGCAGGCGGCCAATTACTGATGCCTGTCGGAATGTGCGCAGCAAGGCTCGACATCGGTGGCTCTACTTTCGTGGCGACGTTCGTCGTTCTCGCTTCATGCTGTAGAGACCTGATTATCGGAATGGATTTCTTGAGAGAACATGGCGCCATCATCAACATTCCTGACAGTGTCATTACGTTTCGCAACAACAGCCCTACTTTAGTCGATTGTTCAGAGCCGAGACATACGTCTTGTTCATGGCCTTTGTGTCTGACGGATGACGATGTGGTCATTCCGCCACGATCGTGTACGCTTGTTTCGGTGGCAGGGGATGAGCCGTTTGACGGTGACGGTATTGCTGACCAAATGAGCTCGCTGATATTTAGCAATGGTATTTCAGTTGCTCGAGGTCTAGTCACTGTCACTGCTGGACACACAAACTTGCCTCTCACTAACTTCAGTACTGAGCGCCGATATCTCCCGAAGGGTACATCCGTCGCTTACTTTGACACTACTGCAGAAATCCAAGGCAGTTTATCGGCCCTAGATGAAGCACCTCAAGAAGAATCAGTACCTAATCTTGACGTTGGTAATACGTTGTCAAGGGACGCACGAACGAGACTTCTTGTGCTGCTAGCTGAATTCCAGGACTACTTTTCATCGACATCACGGGTTGGTCGAACGCCGCTAACAAATCATCGAATAATTACCCACGACGCAGCAAGGCCTATACACCGGAATCTTTATCGTGCTGCTCCAAAGAAACGGGAAGTGATACAGCAACAAGTCGCTAAACTGCTTGAAGATGATGTGATTCAGCCATCACAGAGCCCGTGGGCATCGCCTGTAGTATTAGTTAAGGAAAAGGACGGTACCCAGCGTTTTTGCGTGGATTACAGGAAGCTGAATCAAGCGACTAAGAAAGATGGGTATCCGATTCCACGTATTGATGACTTCCTCGATAGGCTTCGAAACGCTCGCTACTTTTCTTCAATGGACCTCAGAAGTGGATATTGGCAGATCGAGGTAGACCCAAGAAATCGGGAAAAAACCGCTTTTGTGACGCCGAATGGTTTATATGAATTTTAAGTTCTACCATTCGGTCTTTGCTCAGTGCCCGCTACTTTTCAAAGGGTCATGGACACTGTACTTTCAGGGTTAAAATGGAAGACCTGTTTAGTTTATCTAGACGGCGTCATAGTGTTTTCCCCAACTTTTGACGAGCATCTCAAGAGACTAGAAATTGTTTTACGAGCCATACGCTCCGTAGGCCTCACATTGAAACCAGAGAAATGCCACTTTTGTTTTGAAGAACTGCTGTTTCTTGGTCATGTCGTCAGCTGCACCGGCGTTCAGCCTGATCCCGAAAAACTTGAGGCCTTGGCACAGTTCCCAGTACCGTCCGATAAGAAAGCTGTCAGGCGCTTTCTGGGCCTATGCGCCTACTATCGCCGGCTCATCGCCGACTTCTCACGGATTGCGTCACCGTTGACTCGCCTCACTAGAGACGACGCCACCTTTGAGTGGAACCACGAACAGCAAGCAGCGTTTAATGACCTCCGCCAACGTCTTGAAACACCTCCAGTGCTTGCTCACTTCGACGAGCAAGCGCCAACAATGCTTCACACTGACGCAATCAATATAGGCCTCGGAGCTGTGCTTGTGCAGTGGCAAGAAGACACGAAACGAGTGATTGCCTACGCGAGCAGGACGCTAACACGCGCTGAGGCCAATTATTCAACAACTGAGAAAGAATGCCTCGCCATGGTCTGGGCAGTTATGAAATTTTGCCCGTATTTGTATGTACGCCCTTTCAAAGTTATAAGTGACCATCATTCACGCTGTTGGTTGACTAATTTAGGAGATCCAAACGACCGATTAGCACGGTGGAGTCTGAAGTTACAAGAGTTTGATATGACGGTCATACACAAGTCTGGGAAGTGCCATACGGACGTCGACTGCCTGTCTCGATCAACAGTATAGTCAGCTTCTCTTTCTGACGACGACGATATGGCCTTCCTTGGTGTTCTCGACGCGTCCACGATTGCCCAACAACAACGAAGTGACCCTGAATTGCTTGATTTGATTAATTACGCGGACGGACGTTCTTCGAGGGCACCTAGAGTCTTTGCAAGGACATTAACGTCGTTTTGCTTACGCAATGGCGTCCTCTACAAAAGAAACTTTTCATCCATCGGAGCTCCCTATTTGCTCGTTATTCCTGCACCCCTTCGAACTGAAGTGCTCCAAGCATGTCACAATGAGCCGACGTCTGGCCGTTTAGGCTACACTCGCACATTGGCAAGAGTACAGCAAGGATACTACTGGCCACGACTCACAACAGCCGTCAAGAACCACATTCACTTTTGCCTCGATTGCCAGCGACGCAAGTCACCTCCAAAGAGCCCCGCCGATCAGCTGCAACCAGTTCAGGTTCCACGTACACCGTTTGAACAGATAGGAATGAATATTTTAGGACCCCTTCCTACTTCTACAGCAGAGAATCGCCGGGTTATAGTCGCAATAGACCTACCTAACCAGGTACGCCGAAACAAAAGCTATCCAATAGAGCACCGCAGTGGAAGTGGCGAGATTTTTTATAGAAAATATTGTGCTACGCCACGGTGCCGCGACAATCGTGATCACAGACCGCGGAAGATCATTTACGGCAGCTCTTTTAGACCACGCCCTGATGCTTAGTGGACCGACTCACCGTAAGACCACTGCGTACCACCCGCAAACGAATGGACTAACGGAGCGTCTCAACGAGACGATTGAAGACATGCTGTCGATGTACGTGAATGTCCAACATAAAAATTCGGACGAAATTTTACCCTATGTCACGTTCGCATACAATATGGCTAAACAAAAGACGACTCGCATGACTCTATTCAGCTTGGTTCACGGACGGGAGGTACGGACTATGCTGGATGCGATGTTGCCACATGAATGGGACGCTACCGACAAAGGCGCTGAGGTGTTCACTGAACGCGCGAAAGAAGCTAGGCAGCTCGCCCGCTTACGAATCTACCAGCGACAAGACTACGACGCAGTCCGCTACAATGATCGCCATAGAACTGTAACGTACAAAATCGGTGACAGAGTGTGGGTTTCGACACCCGTACGAAAACGTGGACTGTCCGAGAAGCTGCTAAGGTGATATTTTGGGCCATACCGAGTATCGCGCCAGCTAAGTGAAGTCACCTACGAGGTCGTCTCCGACATATCCTATGCCCGAGGCGTCGCCAGCACCAGCCTGAACTTGTTCATGTAGTGCGTATGAAATCATATGTGAGTGACTGACTGCACGATAAAAAAATACTGTGGGTCTGAATGAGCATCGGGGCGATGCTCTTATAAGAAAGGGCAAGTGACACGTGTTTATATGAAAAAGAAGGATGATAGGAATGTTTTGTAGATTCCAGCTAGTGGGTCAGGTGGTTTTTCGGGACGACTACGAAGCAGGCATCTTGCTGCACAGCTGATCCTGAATACGCTCTTTTCGCTGCCGTAAGCTGCTGTCATCTTTTGTTCGCATTCCACTGCGACAATATACTAAATTTGGTATAACGTGACGTGAATAGAAGACAAAGGTAAACGACACATGCAAAGATGAAAATCATAACATGGAAGTCATATACG
Source organism: Rhipicephalus microplus (assembly GCF_043290135.1). NCBI lineage: Eukaryota > Metazoa > Arthropoda > Arachnida > Ixodida > Ixodidae > Rhipicephalus > Rhipicephalus microplus. Next base: position 4,738,766 of record NW_027464598.1, on the reverse strand, counting down.
GCAAAATATACCTCCACCTCGTAACGTTATGCTGATTTTAAAGTGACATAATGACATTTTTCATTCGTGCTAAACATATCATCAATTCTCACTATACGTGGGATCTGCCAATATTATTTCACTCCGCCTCTTTCAACGCCTGTGAAATCCGTGCCTTTTATGCCTATCTAGAACGCCAAGCAGCATCTGCATTGATATGAAACTGATCATGCACAGCCCCTATATTCCACAGCGGTACGGAACGCACGGCATTCCGTACTACTACTCGTGGTTGTACTTGTGCAAAAGCTTCGCCCTCGTAGCTTTCCATTCGTTGCATAGAAACGTTTTCCGCGAGTCTATTACTACGGGCTCGTTCGCTGGATTTCGTGCCGACAGGTTGTGCCCTCGCGATCTCCAACAACAGCGCAGCTCTGGCTGACTGGCTCGCCCTACGCCATCTCCTGCCGCTGACAAGAGCTCTTGCAAAGTGGTGCCCCGTCCTCGGACTCCTGCGACCGTGTCCATCTTTCATATCTCCTCTTTACTTCCGTGGTTTACTGTCGTCCGCTGTCCCTCCGCCTCGCTCTCTGCTTCCTCTATCTATTTACTTTTTAATGCCTCTTTACCCTCATCCCTCGTGAGCTACTGTTGAGGTGTCGCACGCTGATGCAGACAGTTACGTGGCTCACTTTTCTCTTCGTTTCTCTTTATTAATCGCATAAAAAACCATTTCGAGTATATTATTATGGAAGCATTCAGTCAAGGCCAGCTCGCCCGAGTAAATTCATTACGGAGTCGTGTCAAGGTTGGACTCGTCGTATCTTGTAGAACAACACCACGGATCTTGGAAAAAGATATGTGTTAATATTATACTAATATTTTTTTCACCTGAAATAATAGAAAGTAAGTAAAGGTAACCTGCAAAATATAAAACACTTCCAGAAGAGTGAATTTAGGTCTGAATTGTTTGAGTACTATAGGTAAGATATTGCGGTAATCAGGATATCAGACTGTCACAATTTCGAAGAATACGGTTGGTGGTATTCGGAAGATTTACAGCGGATCTGTTGTTTTCAAACAAGCAGTTCTTTACTGCGAAAAAATTGCTGTCTGCCATTGTAGTCGAGTACTCCATAGTGTGTCCCGCTGAAGTGTGAGGCCCACGGGACGGCTTTATGCTCTCTCATAATTGAGTAGCTTATAGTTTAAATTTTAAACAACTTTTGAAAGCCCTATACCCGTCATCGACTTGTTCTAAGCTTTAAGAGATGGCTTTGTGTTCTCACATAGTATAGAGAACGCCGTACTCAATATTGTCGAACATTTATTCTATGAGCACTTGTGTATATAGTGCACTAAATAGTTGACCATATTATTATTATATTATTATTATTATTATTATTATTAGTAGTAGTAGTAGTAGTAGTAGTAGTAGTAGTAGTAGTAGTAGTAGTAGTAGTAGTAGTAGTAGCAGTAGTAGTAGTAGTAGTAGTAGTAGTAGTAGCAGGTCCTGGGATCCCAACCCTACGGTGGCGCCAGCTTTTGCTGTGTTTTGAAAATATGGGGAGTAGTAACACAAAATCTTTCATAGAAGCTGCCAACAATTTTTGTGAAAATGGCGGTCCGGAACAGCGAACCGTTTTGGGGGCGAAGTTATTTGCGACGTGTGTCGTTCGCTCCTCTATAGTAGTAGCAGTAATAGTGGTATGTAGCCCACTCTAGTTTGTGAGTTGCTGCATGGATGGCGTTGTATGTACATCTGAATAAATATCTGGATAACTGAATAAATACATGGCGCTAGTGATTGTCACAGTATATTCCTTGAGTGAATGATGAGTGGGGAGAAGCGTCCGTCCATGCGTTCGTCTGTTCTAAGAAGACAAGGAAGAAGACAAGGAAGGATGGACACTCAGACGGTTGGACGGATGAACGGACAGACGGACAAACAGACAGACAGACAGTCAGATAGACAGATAGACAGACAGACAGATGGACGGACAAATGGACGGACGGCTGGACAGGCAAACAGACGAACGGGCGGACGGACGGACGGATGGACACACAGACGGATGGTAGGATGAACATCCAGATGGTTGGACGGACAGACAGACAGACAGACAGACAGACAGACAGACAGACAGAAAGGCGGACGGACGGATAGACGGATGGATGGATGGACGATTCACGGTTTACCGATAAAGCCCTCCGACGCTTCACCCCACTCATGATCATTTACCTCGTTTACATGCTGGGATTTTTTTCGTCTTCAGCTCCACGGATTGAACAAACCATTGTACCAGATGTTAGAAATTGGCAAAAAAATTTATGAGCTATAAGCGACACTGATGTTTTGCGCGCTCATAAGTGGTATCATTTAGACCTCATCATCATTCCACAAGCAGAACTTCGAAAATCATATTTTTATATTGATTAGCTACGTTATTTTAGAGAATGCAGCATCAGAACATTTTACTTTCCTAAGTATTTGTGGGAGGTCTTCTAAGCGAAAAGCTGCAACTGGCAGCTTGAACGTACCCAAATGCTCTCGAACGCTAAGAGGAAATTTTCTATACAAAACAATTCTCGGGGTTGACAAAATTTGCATTCAGAGCAACGAGAATGCTGACGCGAATCAAGGGAATTATTGATTACAAACAAGCATTCTATTTTTTGTGGTTAGATATGGGTCGTACATTGACGATAGCAATAACCAAGCTTCAGATCGGGCTGAATGAGACTCATAAATGCTTGTCGTGGGCTCTTCATAACCTTTGTGACGAAGTGGCACTTAGTTTTTCTTCCATTGTAGTTCCTGGTGGGGTTATCATAATTTACAAATGCCTTCATGACGTTTTGATTTCTACAATCTTTACAGATATTAGGCCAGAAAAGATAAGATGAAAGTACACTTTGCCGCCTACCTTTCTGCATACACTTAGCAATACACTAGTCTCATTTCATCTTTAAGAAAACGATGAAAATAAAGATTTCATGTTTACTGTGATTATTATTACTTAGTTACCATTCCTCCTTAGGCATACTGAACTTGCGCTGCATAACATCATGTGGCTTAGAGTATGCACACGGCATTTGAAATAATTATTTCTAAAACTCAATTACATAGCTGTTAAGGTACCGTAAGAACTTCGTGGATGAGACGAAATATTCAAGGGAATGTTCATTGTATACATACGCCGCTGCCAATGAGGATTCTGCTGAAAATGAGTACCATAAAATGCAATAGATTATCGCTAAGCATTGCTCCGAATCCAGGCGTTCTCATGACTCTACGCCTGTATGAATTATATTAAATCAAGCGTCCCCCAATTAACTTTTCAACAATTACGAAACACTGTGTGTTTCTTTTTAGCCAGTCTTAACAACTTTTTAGAAATCACTTCTGTGTCTAACTTTTTAGCAGTTATTTTTTAAATATTTATTTCTAGGTAGTGCTTTGTATCTTAAGGGGCTATTTGAGCAGTCCGAAAAATGCCTATTATAGCAGTTAGTGATTTTGCATTGCAGCTTTCACACATGCATCTGCATTTGTTTGTTGGGTCGTTGCTACTGCTGGCATCCCTAACGCATGAGCACGCCATCTTCTAAACTCAGTTCCCGAAAAATGCGCGGCTTCTCTCTCTGTCTCACTGACTTTTTCTCTACTGGATAAGTGGCTGCATTGCCTCCAACTTATAGAAGTAAGTGTGTGCTTTTCAGAGCTAATAAATATTAGCGGTTCAAAATCTGCATAAGCGGGAACTTTACCGCAAAGAGAATAGTTGAATTTTTATAGAGGCAATGACGGGCTCTTAAGTGGTGTATTAATGTGAATTCGAAACCTATATTAACATCATGCGGTGCAATAGCCTTACCAAGCACAGAGTCATAATCGCTAGGCTCGTAAGCTTTCTCGTATCACGGCACTTTACTCCAACTCAGCCACGTGTGACATTAAGCCACCCTATGCCGCATTTCCACTAAAATATTCTCTCAGACAATTTACGGAGCCAGCGTAATTTCAATGGTAATGCCAATTTACCTTTGCGTTTCTTGAAGGTACCTGAACTGCAAAGGCGCCAACACGCCAATCACTACCTTGGCTTGTACAACGATTTCTTCTAGACCAATGTAAATCCGACTTGCAGGCATCGTCTCCTAATAAGCTCATTTGCGTGTGATATTACTGACGCTTACCCACTTTCTCCCCAAAATTTTCTTGTGGTTTTCTAGACGCATAAATAGACAGGCTTCTTAAATTTCCTAAATAAATCAAATTTCGAGGTGGAAGAACCTAGTTTGGTGTGCGGCAGCAGTCGTATGCGAAGTACGTACACCACGTCAAAAACCATCGCACCTACGCTGAAGCCCGAATAGCTTGAAAAGTGCCTTCCTGTGACAGAATGAAAACTTGTTTATTTTGAGTTTATTATTTCACTGTCATTGTAGAGGTCAGATCCTTAGTTTTCTTCTTCAACATATCAGAAGTATAAAGCCAATCTACATTTAGCTGCGTGCTTCGGACAGCTCTCAAGCAGACGCCATTGTTAAGACCCATCGCACGCTCACTTTCTGAATTGCTCACGTCACCGGGCATTGCAACAAGCATGCACGCTTCGAATTCCTTCCATACAGACACTTTGGTCTCATTTTTTTATCTACGTACTTCACTTTAGAGCATCTAAGGCACCTATTCTTCTTTTATTTGGTATTTCTTGTTCACATTGAGATTTTTCACATCACTCATTAGGAAGAATTCTTCGACAAAACATTCGGTGTTAGGCACCACAAGTTTTTTTCTGTCTTTTTATTTTCATTTGTTTTAAGAAGCTTGGTATAACAGAGATGACGTAAAGCATATGCAGCAGCGGATGTGGTATTACACTGTAGAGAGAGAGAAATAACTTTATGGGTCCAGTGGTTTGGGGAGCAGGCCCCCACCTAAAGTGTTTAGAATAATTGGTAACACCGTTCTTATGGTTACTTACTTAGGGAGAATACTTGATGTCACTATGACTTCAATAGTCCACTTCTTGCGAATCATACAACAGCCATGATGCAATAAACATGCTTACACCGGGTGCCTGGTGTATGCCTGCAATCAACTGTGGCAATGCTACTGCTTCGTTAAATGCTTCCTAGCTGTCGTAGAGGGCAAGTGTTCGAAGATTCGGAATCGTCTGCTTTGTCACCAGGAAGTTTGCGTCTGCAAATTATTTGATATTCAAATTGAAGTTGGCTTATTTCACCATCAATACAAAACGTGATGGCGGAGAAGCCCGCGCTAAAAGCTATCAGCCGACAGCTTGACAACGCTGTGGACACCTACAAACAAACACCTTGGCGGTATTGCAGTCGCATGAAAAAAGGCATAAATACATCACACATCACAGAAAGCAGTAATACTTAGTAATACAGAGCTAAACGATACAAGTGCATTTGTACGCAGTAGACAAATAGCCTTGCAGTGCAATTCCGCAATTGATATTAGTTCCGTGCTTACAATATTGGAGTAGAGAGAATAGTCTGAAAAATGTGAGATATTCGAGCTGATATAGATTTGATTGAGAAGTTCATGCAGGAAGTAAACACCTACGAAGTGATTTTATTTTTGCTGTAATGGTGCTATGCGAAGGTAAAATCAAGCTGCATGAACACTATGATACAGTGAACTACATTTTTCCTCTGTGCTATGGACAACTCTTCAATGCTTTCGAACGTCACTTTTCTGAAGCTTATGTCTTCGCCTGTTTGGAACTATATGTCTTGTACTCTTATTCATGAGATTTCACTTGTGTTAAATGTGTGATGGTTGGGTTGTTTTAAGGGTGAAGATCTTTAGGGTGTGGGTCTGTCCTTCCTCCGTTGGTGTACGTAGCTACTGGTGACACATGCCCGCTCTAGAGTGGTGGTTTGCCACAGGGGATGCGAGATGGGAGAAGGCGGTACTTGGAGTGATCCACAGGGGATGCGAGATGAGGGTACTTGAAGTATTCACTAGATTGACGCACAGACGTATGATCAAACATAATAGAAGACGGACGGCCAGATGAACGGACGCGTGAACTTACGGACGAATGGACGCACGAATGGACGGACTCCCAGACGGACGCGTGGACAGACGGACGATCGCAGGAATGGATGCACGGGTGGTCGCGCAGACGGACGGAAGCAAGAACGAACGAACAGATGGAAGCACGGACGGGCTGTCAGGCGCTTCGCCCCACGCATCAACATTCACTTCGTGGATATGCTGTGATTTATTCTTTTTCTTGTTTTATTGTTTTTGGTGCTTCCATTTCTCTCTATGCAGCTTTTAATAGCACGCAGCGACTCGCTCTAAATCTCTCTGCCCTCGTCATGCTTAATAGCGCCTTAAAAGCATAAAAAACGAAAATGCGGCAGATCCCACATACCTTGCCAATTGACGTTATGCAAAGCATGAGGAGGGAAGGTGACCGTACTGTATTTGTTTTGTTCAGTGACACGTTATGAAATTACGCTAAATATATGTACAAATGTTGCACACACAGCCATATGTTGAACGGTCGCAGATGCTTATGTAACCAGTTGTTCGCACTTGTGCAACGATGCTATCAGGAGCACGTCTATTGAGGCGCGACCACAAGCACGCGGTTTAGGAGCCATATGTTGTTCCCGAATCGCAACAGCGAAAGCGACAAACTTGCTTCGTCTCGCCGTAGCGTCACGACGCTGCAACCACATGTCGGCAACAAAGTGACATTGTTGCTACATTGAAAACTATCACGCGAATACACATTAATTGCGAAAAGAAATAGGAAAGTATGCCTAATCAACACGTTCAATTTATTACTGTTTTGTGCGGCATAGGAAAGCGACAAAAGCGTTTCGCGAGCTTCATTTTCACAATATTTTGTTTAACCACGACAGGGTGTCCAGGTGCGTGCGCTTCGACTGCTATGACGCACTTAGCATAACGTTTTCACAATGCAGCAAGCGACGATAATTGCCACAGGCTTCCATCAAAGCACCAAAGCGAACTTTGAATAGCGATATTTACGACAAAATATGGCCACTCTCTTACTGTCCGCGTGAGATGCGAATGTAAAAAAGGTGGTCGATACATTTATTTTCTTGAAGTAAGCACGCATGACGCGCATTCAGAGCAAATTGCAAACGAAGTGAGGACCAGGAGTGCAGTCATTTATCCGCAAATCGTCGCGCTGGTTTCTCAGTGACAAGCAGTCTTTTCTCGGTTTTCCAGATACGTGCGACGCGACAAGTGACAGCGACGAATAGGCCTGCGTAACGGACAATCCTATCACTCCTTTCTGTCGCTGGTCATTGCCACTCAAAAATCGTGTGCATGCGGTTGGCTCTTTCACAACACCAGAAGCGATAAGCTGATATAAAGCGCTGATGCTCACGAGGGTGGAAGCCCCGGACAGTGCTATGTACATGAACCTCAGCGTATGGCACCTAAGTACAATTGTCCTCGACAGACGCTGAGAGTGCTTGCAGTGCTTGAAAAAATGCTTCGAATTCAATGAAATCTGACTTAATCCTAGCGTTGTGAGATTCTATTACATGCGGAAAAGTGGGAAAGTTACAAATACTTGCTGCATTTTGCACTTGTATTAAGTGCAAGGGACGTATCAACGTATCTGTGTGTGTTTAGTAGTAGTGTGCATAAAATGAACGTGTCAGGTACGTAGACTATACTACAGTGGAAATTGTGAGGCTTGGTTTGACGTAACATGGCCACGTTAAAGCAGAGAGGTGAGTTTTACGGGCTATGGTATGATGCTGTGCATATCATAAGCAATAATTGATATGTGGGGTTTGACGTCCCAAAACCACCATATGATTATGAAAGACGCCGCAGTGCAAGGCTTCGAAAATTTCGACCACTTGGGGTTCTTTACCGGGCACCCAAATTGGAGCACACTGGCTTACAACATTTCCGCCTCGCAAAACATCGCATCGGCTTCGCAAAAAATATTGCGAACCCGATGAAAGGCTTTTCCTAAGTCTACTTGTAGTATTGCCAGTTGTTTTTGACTTGTTGGCTAACTTGCGTTAGGCAGGCTTGTGACTTGTTGTGCAAACTGTTGTGCAAACTGTGCAAACTGTGACTTGTGCAAACTATGTTGTGTCGCGGGATCAAATCCCGGCGGTGGTGGCGGCTGCATTTCCGCCTCCGTCGGAAATGAAGCCGCCGCCACCGCCGGGATTTGATCCCGTGACCTGCGGCTCAGCAACCGAGTACCTTAGCCACTAGACCACAACGGCGGGGCTGCATATCATAATTAGTGGTCCTTGTCGTATGTCAGAAACATTTCGTTTAAGCTTGCGTAATTATGAAGAGAGAGAAAGAGAAATGTAGTGTGGGAAGTCCGGGATATTTGCTTTACTGCCATGCAGTGGCGAAAAGGTAGCAGGAAGGCAGAAACGTAGAGAGATAAGCAAACCTTCGTGGTATTTTTATAAGGGCCAACGTTGAGCACCACCATAATTACTAGAGTTGCCTTTACGTACACTTCTATGCACCAGGTCCGGTTTTTCCACAACATGCCCTCCTCAAGTCGCTTTGAGATTGGTTAAGTCAGTCATCCTTGTACCCGGGTACCCACTTATGACGCATGCCCAAATACCACGCCCTATTTCACAGGTATGTGTCATACACCGTGTTTACATGCATGTGTCCCACGCTACAAATTAAAATGGTTTCATGTCGTAGAGGGCAGGAAAATGACGTTATTCGTGTCGTGATGATGTGTTTTGTGAAGTCAGGAATACAGGTATTCAAAGATGACTATGAGAGCGACCCCATGTAGATAGATAGATAGATAGAAAAATAGATAGATAGATAGATAGATAGATAGATAGATGAAACTGCTCAAAGTACCTTTGGTTCTAAATGAAATACTTGAAAGTAAGGGAATAAATTGGTAAATAAATCCCTTGATTTTATCACGTGATACCACAGCTTCGTTGGTCGAGCCCATCTAAATTTTAATCTGAAGCCCAGTTTTTGCAATTTTCTTTCTACATACGACACATTACAGGATCACCTAAATATGTTGTGTCAATGTTGCTTCGTCACACGACATCAGTACTTAACAGACAACGCACGCTTTACAGGAGCAGTTAAATGTGTGAGTACTCCCATTAGCATCGCTTTTTCGCCGAGCCCACACGCCTAAAGGTCGAAACAGGCTTTACAGGAGTGTTTGTCGTTGAACCTACCGTGTTTATGCACACAAGTTTGATCGAACAAGTGCGTCCCAATTTACAAGACCACTAAATTTTTACAGGAAGAAGGGCAAGTCTTGTGCCGTTTATACAACAGCTTATACAATTGGGCTTAGTGCAATCACCACAAACTCAGGAGACATTCGGTGTTGTAGTATTACCGGCCACGTATACTAACGCAACAGACATGCGTGCACTGTTGAGCCTGCTGTAGGGGGTTTGATACAGGGGATCTGAATGACTAAGAAAAACATTCACCTGTTGGGTATTTGGCATGAGACCAACGAGCGTCTGTTTTTGGGACCACTCACTTAAAGTTTCATTAGAATAATCTTTCTATAAATTCATCAGAAGCACTCAGAATGTCAATTTCAATGGTAAAAATATTTATTGTGATAAGGAAGTATTTATTTAGTTCCGTAAAGGCGTGTCCCAATAGTATTTCATACGCAGACCTCATGAGCCCGCCTAGTTATTAAATTGTTATTTATCTGTTTATATGACTAACTTGTTCACTATATAAGCTGTGCGTTTCCCTTGTTTATTTTGTATGTGCGCATATTGTTTTGGTATATATGTAGTTTCATTGTTATTCTTTCCATTTTTTTTGTATTCACGTTCTGCGAACTTCTGCATGTGCTCATAAAAGAAGGTCTGGAGTGCTGTGAAATAAAAAAAAAAAAACGTTAGCATGGCAACGCGGCAAACGCTGTTTCAATACGTTAGAGAAAAGCTGTTTTTAACAACAACGCTACACAATGCGTGCTGTAACCAGTGACGTGTAACTGCCATGGCGAGTACGTGCTTGCTATGAAAGTAATCAAACGAGGGAGGTTGTAGCAGTAAAATTTCAGAACGTTTAGAAACCCAATATTTTGGGGGTTCATGTTTTTTTTGATGTACTCAGTTATATATCTAAGAAAACCACGCGTTTGAAAAGTGTCTGTGCATTTGTGTTTATTGTTATCAACTTCATTGCTTGGCAATCCAAGCGAAATTGGCCGAATTCAAGAACACACTGTCCTTTGCTGGTTTTAGATTTAGTTGTCTTTCTTGAGATTTGGAGCAGCGTAACATTTTTGCTGCGTGTTATAATATAAAACTGATAAGTTCAGATGCGTATAAGACGAAAACAGACACGTTAAATAGTGACTTCAATAGGGAAGACTTAGGACTAGGACATGCAGACGAAAAATATTGTCCTCACTTCGTGCTATAACAATTGTGAATTTGCATGGAAGATCTCGGTTCGCGCTATTGAAATCATCACGACTTACCAAAACTAGCTCTAGCTACCACCTCTCAAAGGATATGCTCAGTAACCGTAGAAGAAAGAACGTAAAGACATGTTCATACCACGTGCGCTGCCTATGGATCATTGGTAAGGATCATAAGCGTAAACGCACACGACGTAATGAACTTTTTCATCCGTTGTTGCACTTAGAGTAAAGAACGTAACGTATGAAACATGTATGTTACCAGGCTCGTGACTTTTACGACAAATAGTGGTGCGACCCTTACGTACGGCCAATGGACAAAGCAGTTTCGGTTTTCACGTTCTGATCACTTAACTTCCGGCCTCCCCAGATCCCGTGTTTTCGTGCGCCTCTAGAAAGCCATAGAGTAGCGTTTCTGTGCAGTTGGTTTGCTGGACTAGATGGCAGACGCGGCGACCATGAATGAGAGCACACATCGGGTCTTCCGCTTAGCCCGAACAGTGAAGCGATAGTAAAACACGCGAACCCTGCTAGGCTGCAATATTTGGAGCGATTGCGCAATGCAAATTCAGTGTAGTGATTAGCGCGTCATGATAAAAACAAATCGCAGTGAAAATATCAATGTGAACATACGTGGTCGCTAGCAATGCCTACGGAAGATAATGTATTAACGTGATACGACACTTATTATAGACTTGACAGCAGTCTGAATATGGCTAAACAGTAGCGTAAAGGCTCAAATTTCGACCAGAAACGCTCTCTTCAACTGCGAATGTTTGCAACTAGGACCCACGTTTTTACAGCGAAACCTGATTGATTGATTGATTGATTGATATGTGGGGTCTAACGTCCCAAAACCACCGTAAGTTTATGAGAGACGCTGTAGTTGAGGGCTCCGGAAATTTCGATCACTTAGGGTTCTTTAGCGTGCACCCAAATCCAAGCACACGGGCCTAAAACATTTCAGCCTCCATCAGAAATGCAGCCGCCAAAGCCGGGCCTCGTACCCGTGACATGCGGGTCAGCAGCCAAGTACCCTATCTACTAGACCACCGCGGGAAGGGGGGGGGGGGGCTAGAGCGAAAGCTCTTATGAGATCACAACTCGGGTCACGCGCAGTTGTCCACCGCCACCACCGGTGTCCGTGACAACATCGTGCGAAATTAGAAAAAAACACCTAGCACCAACAACACAGTGGGGCTCAAACCCGGGTCCGGTGGGTGCCAGCCCATTATTTTACCACTGAGCTACGCCATTTTGTTTTCTTCCAAGGTATCTAATACAAATGCGGCTTACGTATATACGTAGCATACAACATACGTAGGGCCAAGTCCACAAATGTACAATGGACGTTACAAAGTAAATCTCATACAACGCATTCTCTAAACCGGTATTTGAGTAGCACACTTTTTTAACTCAGCATACCGGTCCAGCTGAAATTGCAGTTGGTCATATAGGTTCCTCAGCCGCACAGTCATTTGCACGAAGTGGCATCGTGGTACCACATGCCCGTCCAACATGCGAGTTTTTCATAAACTTCGTGTGATCAAATGGGGAGCCACCACACCAATGGTCGATTTTCAAAGACTCAAGGACTGCCCTACAATCTGTGCTCTCAGCACTGCGTCGCGGGCCGTACGAACAGCTTGTCTTCGAAATTCTATGCCTTCTCCACACTTCACACGAAAAAGGGCATCATGTGACATTTCAGTGGCTGCCAAGTCACTGCGGCGTCATAGGGAACGACCATGCCGATACTGCCGCGCGGGCAGCTATTGAAGAAACACGAGAAGAAGCCATACCACTTTCGCGGACCGATGCTGCCAGTAATCTTCGATGACTTGCGCGTGAAATCACGTTTTCACTATGGTGCCCATAAAGCAATGATACGAATTGTCAACAACACCTGTCCTCTTTGATGGCCCTCTGCATGCCCACTGGGCTCGACCGAAAAGAAGCCACCTATCTCATCACTTATGACTAGGAGTGTCATTGACAAAATCTTATTCCTTTGTCATAGGAATGGCCGCCAACTCTCTCTGCGATGCCTGTCATTGTGACGAGACGCTACACCACATCCTGTGTGACTGTCCGCCGTATGACATCCAGAGGCAGTCACTGGCATCCGTTATTGCGCGCATCTACGACAGCCAAATGTCTGAGGACACTATTCTGTCAAGTGCCCGAGGGAAGACATTGCAACAGAAGGTGACAAAAGCTTTGTTGAAATTCCTACGCGACACAGATTTGAACAAGCGGCTGTAACAGCAATGTCACACACCGTGAAAACAGGACTGGACTATGACTAAGTGTGCGCGCGTGTGCTGCCGAATGTGCTGTGTTTATCTCTCTTCCCTCTCTGCTCTCTATCGTTCATCTGCCCCATTTCCCTTCCATGGGCAGGGTAGCAAACCGGCTGCCTATTGGCTGGTTAACCTCCCTGCCATTATTTTCCTCCTATTTTCCTTCCTTGTGAAAAAAATGTGTTGGTTATTGGTGAAATAGGCATTTTTCTAACACATGTTAGCAAGTCTTGACTTGAAAATCCAATACACAGAGAGCGGTCAGTTGGGGCCGGAAAGATTATATCCATCACAGCACAATGTAGGTCTTTTCTTGGGCTAAAGAACAAGTACTCTTTGGAGAATCTGGCTGTCAGGAAACGCACCGATTTGTATACTGCACGCAAGAACCTTTGCAGATAGGGAGGCGATGCAAAACTAGTAGATTCCACTAAATTTGGTAAAACATCTGTGAAATTCACTTGCAAGAATGTTGGATGCAGTGGATGAGCACACTCACGAAAATAGGAAAAATGCCACGCCAGTTTTTTTTATAAAGAGATGTAACAACCTAAGACCAACTGTACAGACAGGTCGAAAAACATTCTCGCCTCATGGTTTCACTAGTTGCTGACCAAATTAAGGTAGCAATTATAAGGTGGAATTTCTGTATGTAAACCCTCGAACAGCAAATTATTTGAAAAACGTAGAATATTTTTGTTGCCGAAAACAGGTTGCATGCTTTAGCTCTGCCAATGGTGGGGAGAAATTATCAAAAATGAACGTCTAAGCAAAGCACTTTAGGTGGGTACATGTTCTTTCCAATAATGTGCACCTGATCAATTTGCATTTAGTGGAACACCTAGGTGTTTTGGTGGAACACAAGACCTTTCTATACCCTGAAAATGGGTTGGTTTTTATGTCCATGGGCCAAACCACAATCCCAAACTTTTAGCAAAGCTCATTCGTGCCCTGAAATTCTTTCAAATTCTCTGATTGTTGACACCACTATTTTTTTACAAGAAAGGCCTGTGAAAAAGAACGCTAGGTCACCCGCATACACCAATACTTTCACCTCACTCCCATAAGCAATGAAACCGCGGACGCTACTAGATCAAATTACACTTAAGCCCTGTGGCTTAAAGTAAAGAGCAAAAAGCATTGGTGACAACGAACAGCCCTGTTTCACAGACGAGTTAAGAAACACGGGTTTTGAAAGATAGCCTTTAACAATTAAACTTTTTGAACATTTATTGTAGCACAGTTTCACACCTTTAAATATAGTGGAGCCAACGTTGGCATGTTCGAGAAAAGAAAACCAAAAAATATTGCGAACCCGATGAAAGGCTTTTCCTAATTCTACTTGTAGTATTGCCAGTTGTTTGTGACTTATTGGCTAACTTGCCTAAGGCAGGCTTGTGACTTGTTGTGCAAACTTGCCCTAGTCACGCTTTATGTTCTTAAAGTAATCGCTTTAATACAATTTAAAACGCGTTTTAAAACAGCGAAAGAACAACCAGTCGTCGCACAATGCGAATAGCGAAACGATTGGGCCGTCCAATACTACAACCCAATACAAAAGCTTGTTCTTGATCCCCTACTAACTGTGGAGCATGCCCACTTCAGCCATGTATCCTCATTGTCGTCAGTCACTGCATGAACAATTGACACAGACTTTCTTGCAACTGTTTGGTGGATACCAGGCTAACTCAGAAAATTTTACGAAAAAGAGCATAGCGAATGCTGGGCTACTGCCCAAAAATTGTATTAATAATGCCCTAGTCGGTATCAAGCAAGTGTGCTTGCAGTAGTTACCTTATGAGTGTTTTGAAAAGGCGCTGAAAGGCTGCTCTTCTAGCTTTCGCTGTGCCTGTGCTGCTCTTGCTGTGCAGGCCTAGCGTTTTTTTGTTATTACAACAAACTTCATAAGCAGATATCTGCTGATGTGTGGTAGATTGAAATTTATCATCATTGTGAACCAGAACACGCTCCATCTCCGCCTAAGTACTTGGTACAGGTGGTTCTCAAAGAGTAGCTGCACAGTGCATCCACAAATCGGTGTTTGCCCCCCGTGTGTTTCATTATTATTATTTACTGAACCAGCGTGTTGAGTAGAGAGTGGGGTTCGCCCAATTTTTGGGGCACGTATGCGGCAATCGAAGTTTCACAACGAACGAGTTGTAGACGACGTTTCCCTCAGATATAGACAAAAACAGATAGAAAGGCACCGAATAAAAAAAGATGAAAATTAAAAGTCATGTGATATGCCGGAAACAATCGCGGCTCAGAAAGAAATTAGAGCATCTTTCCGATAGAGGCGCACCAAGCCCGCAGGAAGTGCGAAGCCGAGCAGCCGTCGTTGTTTCTCTTTGGTTTCTTTTTTTTTTTGAGTACGTTTTCTGCTCTCTTACGTCATTTTTCTTCATCAAGTTTCTTTCTGCTGTTTTTCTCGTCATTCCACTTTAATTTGTCCATTTCTAGCTCTTTCTTTCTCTTTCAAACTTTCTTTTTATTTTTACCCTCTCTTTCTCTCAACTTCAATTTTTCGCTTGCTTCATCTTTTAACATTTTCATTCATAGGTCTGCACAAGTTACACCGAGCGATGACAGCATTCGCAAGTCACGACAACCGGAGCACCTCGTAGAGTTGCAAACCTATCATCATCGAGGAGCTCGATAGAAAATAAGAATAAGAGCTATCCTCGACGCAAGAGCGCGCTCAATCTGTCACAAATGGCTTTGCTATTCACCCTCGAGACGCTCGAATAACAAAAAGGAGACTTCATCTTCTTCGCTACGGATGGTAAAGGACAAACCTCAAAAGCGCGAAAATGCACGCGACAGCGACAAGCGACGTGACGTAGATCGGCTTCACGCGATCAGTCGCTATCGCAGGCAAACCTAATTTACGCGACGGCTTCAGCGAGCTGTTGCTGGCATGAGGCCGTCTACTCGCACCAAGAAAAGCGCGTAGCGAGCGGTATGCAATTTAAAATAAGATATATTGTTGTGTAATGAAACGGAAAGTGTTTATTATTGCCTTGCAGCACTTTTTTATATGCAGATGCGTAACAAACATTGCGTTATTTCTTGTTGCGCATACGTGACTCGGGCAGGGTCACGTGCACCTATGTAGTCTTTGTCTTTTCCGGTATTTTGCTATTGGCTGCTTGAGCCCAGCACTTCCGGGCGATGAGCGACGGTTTCCATATCTGGAGAACCGAGCGATTGCGCGAAAACGAGCACGTGACACGTCGCGCGAACGCCCTGTTTTGTCGCTCATAGCGTCGCTCGTCGCTGTCGCGTGTATTTTCGCGCTTATGAGGTTTGGCCCTTAGGCTATTCACGGTTTTTCCCACGTGACACCAGGCTACGATTGCCTACGATGACAGCATACGACAACCCGACTGTCTAAACTGTTCAGTTCATAAAATACAGGAATTTGAGTCATTTAATGTAGAGTGTAGTACAATATAGTATATTTTCGCACACTACAGCACAGTGCAAAGCAGTACAGTATAGCAAGCGGTCGGAAAGAGACACGTGAAAATGTAAAAAGCTGGCAACGTAAGGAGGACCGGGGTGTTCATCGGCTCTGTTGTAGCCCCTTCCGGGAATTCTTATATTGTGTGATATTATTTTTCTGAACAAAAGAAACATGCGCCTTGTCTGACAATGCTGTGCTCTAGATGGACTGTCCATTTAGTAATGTAACTGTTCTGCATGGCCGAATCACATTTAACACAACCTATACAAGCAGGCACCATATTGTAAGTATATGTTGTTATAAGAAGCAATGTGGCAAAACAACGCTGAGAAGAACCTATGGTTATTTGGGAATGGTGGTCGGGAAAGAAATAAAGGCATTCGCGGTGAGGTCATTGTTCATACTGAATGAAGGGCTTGCACAAAGATTTTACATAAAACAGTAATTAACTCACAAAAATGTACTACTACATGGATGTGACCAATACTATACTTGCCCGGTTAAAATTAACCATGTTGAGAGATACTTTGCATTAGAAATTCACAGCGACAGAGCATACCTAAAAATAGTGGCTGAAGATCCTTCAAGTTGATGCACCATCTTCGCGCAACTTTTTCTGAAGTAAAAGGGCTATTTACATGTCACCGATACGTGTATGCTGTTCATGGTGTTGTGCTAAAGGAGCTTTTACCTGGACTTCCGGTGCTTTCAAGAGCCTGTCAGGGCACTGCGAGCTTACGTACTCGCTAAAAAGGTGTATTCATGCCAGTATCATCAAGCGTGGCTGTTTGTTAGTGTGATTTAGGTGTAACATCATTAGTACTGGCTGCGACGTTCTCCAGGAGTAATAGTTATATTGCAGAGATCTGCCGTCGTCTTTTTTTTCTATTGGTAGCTAATAGCCTTAGCGCTTATCTACTATGCAAAGTGTATGGCTGTTTTCTTTTGTTTATTGGCCAACGTAAAAAACCGTTCATATGGAGACGTTACAGTTATTTGGTTTTGCGTCTAAAGAGAGCCACCTCTCGGTACAAGCTCGAGTATCAGGGAAGCTCTGATGTGAGCGTGAACAGATTCAGAGCGTTAATGTGTCAAGTAAACAACTGAACCGAGATTTTTCCTCGGGGAAACCTACCCCACATCCCCTTGCTACTGACACACCTCAAACTTTTGTGGGCGTGAAAGTGGTAAATCTCTATTTTATTAAGTACCATGAAAAAAGTTATGTTGTCAAGAGTGGTCCCTAAGCTCATGCTTCGTTCTTAATTTATTGAAATAGTGAACCAGACATGCAGTATTTGCGATGCCATTTTAGCTTGTACTAGCCAGCCTCTGTTCTCAGTCGCACTTATCCTTCTTATATATTTTGGTTGCGCCATGCAGTGTAATGCTTCATTGTCGGCTGTTAAAAGAAGGAGAGCATGCGTACATTTCCCTGTATCCTTGAAACGTGAGCTTCAACATCTTATAAATATCGCGACTCTGCTACCTGGTTCTAAGTGTTCCCCATTGTCCACACCTACATAGAATATTCTGGTGTCTAGGAAAACACCGAAAATGTCCATTTTGCTATTAACATTCATCTATTTCTTTTTAAGACGGAAAGGGACATATGATGGGCAGATGATGCAGAGCAAAACTTCAAATCTCCCGTCTTGAAATCAGCGGTCTAAAAATGAGAGCTTACTATTGATATTGTTTTATAACTTTTATAATAACTTCTATTATTATATTTCATTTGGTCTGAGTAAAACTGACGTGTTGAGACATGTGCGGAAACAAGTTTATTTCGGCATTGTTTCTTGAATATCATACGATTTCAATTTAAAGCTTTGGACCATTTTTCAGCTTATAAAATGAAAGCTACTTGGAAAAGTTCTTTAACGAAGAAAAATACATCACAAGTTCTGGTTGAAAGTTTGCTCAAGTGGTTTCTCGTTTGTTTGTTTGCTATTGCGTTTCAGCTGCCCTTTTTATATTACTATGCTTCTTCGCACTTCACCTTACGTTTTACTTGCCGCCAAGTGGAATGATGACTTTTCGATTGTCCAACTTACTTCCGTGCCTTACGTGAAACTCGTTTATCATACATCCGACGTGGACAACGTCACTCACGTTTTTCTACGAAAATGAAACAGCCAACGGAGCGTTTTTATTTGAAAACTTTACTTGTTCGCGAAGTCATCCTTTCTTTTCCATGAACGTTGCCTGGGGGATGCCTTCACAAAAGCATATAGAACCCTCATTGGATTGACCGACAATGCGGAATGCGACGTCTGCTGCACCAAAGAAGGCATCGACCATCTGATATGCCATTGCCCTCGATTTGCCTCTGAAAGACAGAAGCTTTCGGACGCATTGCGACAGTTGGATGATAGGCCACTCTCCGTGCAGATGCTACTGGAACACCGTCATCGCCTTTCGTCGGCTCAAAAAGCAGGCAAAGCTGTCTTGTGCTTTTTGAGGACCACACGTGACCACCTTCAACATTGGTGTAGTGCCACCGCTGCATACGCGCCAGCCGATTGACTGACAATACTCTTTTTTTTTCTTTTTTTTCTCTCTCTCTTTTTCTTCTCTTCTCTCTCTCATCTTTATTCCCCCCTTCCCATTCCCCCAGCGTAGGGTAGCAAACCGGGCATGTGCCTGGTTAATATCTCTGCCTCCCCTGTTGTTTTGCATTCATTTGCTTGGTATATTTATTGTGTCAACTTTTTTACTGTTGTTTGGCGTGAGACATTCAATAAACGTGCCAGGGAAGAGGAACACAGCTGATCGGCCACAAATCTCGTCTTGATAGAAATGTGGTTCTCAATTTTTCGAACTTTAACGAAAAAAATTCGTGCTTCGCAAATTAATGTTTCTCATTGCATAAGGTGGCACAACATAGATACTCTCTCTAATAAAGAAGTCGCTTATCATATTGCCCTGATTCACGTTGATTTGAAGAAGCTTTACGGCTCGAGCCTCTCAGCATGATAAGTTTTACATACTTTCGTCGTCGTTGTGAGTGCTGATGAAAGCACAAAGGATGTCAAAGGCATCTAGAACATCGCCTGAGCTTAGGAGTCTATCGTGCTTCTTTTTGTTTGGTTTTCGTCACTCTCGTTGACACTCTCATATTCTTTGCGGACACTTTAAGCGACATCATCATCACTTAACACATCGTGAACAATCACGTCAACGTCCCTTCTCAAAAATCTGTGCAATTCAACAGCGTCTGGTATGACTTGTAAACATGAAGAACCTGTCGCATACTTCAGCTAGTAGCTGCAGGTCATTGGTGCGTGCAGAAGAAAACCACTTTCACCTACAGTAAGGTTCTTCAGGTGAAAACATCAACATGCGATACAGTGGGGAAAAGGAATTGTTGCACCAACGGTTGCTGGCAGGACATTGTATGCGTGTGATAAGTGAGGGGCTTAATAAATTGGCCCAGGTGATCAGACGGACTCAAGCCAGCTCGATAACTTGAAAAAAATCACAGCATATCCACGGAGTCAATGAGGATGAGTGGGGTGACACGCCCGTCAGTACGTTCATGCTTCCGTCCGTCCGCGTGACCATCCGTGCGTCCATCTGTCTGTCCATGCGTCCGTCAGTGAGTTCATTCATCCATTTGTCAGTCTGTCTCTTCGTGCATCCATCTGTCCGTACGTCTGCGCGTCTATGCATCCGTCCGTTCGTCTGCTAGTCTCTCTGTCCGTCCGTCCATGCGTCCATCTAGGGAACACTCTAAGTACCGCCATCTCCCATGCATCTCGCATACCCTGTGGTACGTACATACCCACTTTAGAGCAGGTTTGTAGCACTGGTCGCTACGTACTACTACATACATACAAGGGATGGACGCCTTAAAGGTGATTTGAAACATTTTTTGGGGTAACCATGGAATTAACTCACTGAAAAAGCGTGTTATCTAACGTATTGAAAGCTGCAAAAATTTCCAGAATCCGTCAGTACGAGTGGAGTTACAAAGTTTTGTCATGCGCTGTAATCACATTCTCTCTCCTCTCGTCCCGACGAAAGCGCTGAAGGCTGAGCAGGGAGGGCTGGGAGGGGCAAAAAAAACTCTCACTTGCGTCTTGTGAACTTGAGCATTTTTTTCTCTTTTTTTTCTTTGAGTGAGAAGCTTTTTCAGTGTGATCGCGCACGCATGCGTGGACCAGTGACGACCTCTCGCAGCGACCTCTGTAACAACCGACCGCGCCATGTTCAAATCAGCTAATGGATGATAGATTGGCTTACTGGGCTTATTTTACTTGATTTCTGGAGAGGATAAAGATATTTTTAGCTGACTTTGATCATTTATTGTGAATTCTATGCCGTGTGCTGCGCTATAATATTTGGCTCGCGTGTAGACGGGAGCCTCTACTACCGATCGGCAGCGTTTTCCGACAATGCTCAAAAAGTGTTGCAGGGCCCCTCGAAGAGGTTCGCGCCTAAAACATCTATTTAGGAAGAACAAGGACACAAGAAAACATGTCGGTGATACGTCGTTAAAATGATAAAAAGCCTACAATACAGTTTTTTTCCTGTTATACGAAAGTATTATTTTCAGTATTCAAGGCAGTTCACTCACACTATACAGAGTTCTCAGCGACAGCAGTCACGCACACCGTCGTTGTGATGACCGTAGCACCGCGCAATGTGGAGCCATGTCCGTCATTGTAGCGTCCATTCTATTGTGCGAACAGGCGTTTTCATATAGCTTGCTGGCTTCAGATCGATGTGAGTGCGCTGCATCATGACGACTTGCAGGCGTTCTTGTAACGCTCGACCGGGATGAGCACCCAGGGCATGGGGTCCGAAGCACCGGCGACAGTCGAACTCGGCTGCGCTCCACACGCACAACTTACACAACGTACACAACTTACACAACTTACACAACGTGCACAACTTACACAACTCCACACGCACAACTTACTGACGTAGCGAATGCTGCTTCAAAAAAGTCAAGTTCGTAAAAAAGCGCAGAACATTACAACAAATTTTGAAAAGTGGGACATCAATTACGAAAAGCGGGTGCGGCGTTTCCATTGGATTGAAAATGATTTCAAGAAAGTGGTACCTTGTTCAAAAAAAAGAAAAGAAAAGAATGTCGTTGTCGGGCAAGACCACTCGGTCACGTACAGAAAAAACGTTTTGTTCTGCAGCTCAAAGCCTCACAGAAAGAAAAAAAAAGGTAGAAAAAAAGCAAAATTCTCAAAACCTCATGGGTGCTGTTTTTCGTGAATGACATGTACAGTGCTGGTTTTCGTAGCCGGATGGGCCTCATTTGCAAGGTTGAAACAGGTGTCTCTTTTTCTTTTGTTTTTTCTTCTCGCTGGCTGTTTGAAGAGCCTGAAAACTACCCTAAAACACGAGAAAATTCATGGCAGTATTTAAGAAGAAAAAAGTCCTGCCCATTTACCAAGAAACATACAGCTTTCTAGACGCGTAATTCAAACTTACGATAAAACGACCAACTTTCTTTCTGATCAGTCAAATCTGCTTGCTGAGTTCCAAACGTGTCCTCAGTGATAGTTTCATAAAGCGGTGCTGAAAGAGGGAAAAATTTCCCACATATTCATGAAATGAATGACGACGAGTGGGCGAACCTAAGTGCTTAGGTCTATAAGTTCTACGTTGAAGTCGCCAACTCGTATAAAGGGTGGAGAGGTTGACGGACAGCTAAGTGGATGGACAGGTGGATGGACGCATGGATGCATGAATGCTCGGACAAACAGATGGACATCCGGATGGACACATGGACAGACAGGTGCACGGACAGACGGACCCACGACTGAATGGCCAGAAGAACGGATAGACGGACGCACAGACAAACAGTTGCACGAACACATGGATGCACTAATGGACGAGCAGATGGACGGACAGCAGAACGCATGGATGAATGGACAGGCGGACGGACATACGAGCGGAGAGATGAACGTGCAAATTCATGGATAGACGGACGGACAGATGAACGGCGCAGGTGGTCATGCATTGTGCTTTCCTATACTTAATTGTGCACGACTAAAAATGTTTTTACAAGGGTGCTTTGTTATCGTTATGCAGGTGTCCTGTTCCGGTTGAGGTTTTATGAAGCATCACGTAAAACAAGGCTCAGTCCTAATAAGCGTCGCCCCTAACAAAAATGTGGTTGAACCCTCGTTTTAGGAATCGGTATAACACGAAAGTGAAACGTATCTACGCAGAGGTGGTTGACCATTCGTTGTTCAATGGTTTACAACAAGGGCGAACGAATGAATGCTGCCATAACAAATTGCAATATCAGGTGAAAAACTGCAAGCAGCTCGAAACTTGCAGCCCACACTTCAAGCAGAAGGCATGCACGAAATCTGCAAACACAGGACGAGCGTGGACCAACAACGGTTACCATTCCTCGTGTGGGAGCAGCGCGCTCATTTCGTAACCACGGCCTTGGCAGTGAGTGAATTGGCGTCCGTACTCTAACTACTGTAACCTGAAAGCAGACTTGCGGTGGAAGCACAAGATATTCAAAGTACTCGAATTCCAAGATAAGCGCGCACGTGAGGGAGCCACCACGCTAGAGAACATCTATACGCACTTTCACCACGCCATGTTAAGCGCGCGCGCATAGCGACGCGCGGGGTGGCGCGGCAAGATGACCTTCAGATCGCGCGCGCCCACCACGCGCCCATCGTGCCATCTCGCTACTGATTACTAAAACGCGCTCAAGTTTCGAAGTTCCGAAGAGTGCCAGTGGTACATAGTGTATATAAATGGCTCGTCATTATCATGTTGCAGGAGGGTCACTCTGTCTTGTAGTGGTTAGCGTGAGGCGCAGAAGAACGCGAGGTCGCTGTTTCGCTGTTCCGCTGTGAAACTTTTTCTTATCGTTTTTTTTCCTCTTTTCCAATCTGGTAGTTAATACTCTACGATGTCATATTCGTGACGGAAACACGTCACGTAGCCGTGGTAGACCCTTGCATAAAACACTTTCGCGTTGAAAACGTGGGTTATCCCTCCGTCACAGACATCGTAAAATACAAAAGCAAGTCGTGCTCCTCAAGTACCCGTTTCTCTTGCGAAATCATGCTGACCGCAGCAACGGAGCAGCGTTTATAACACGTGAGGCAAGTAAGCAAATGCTCTTAAACAGTGAAGAGGGCCTCGTGCGCAACCAAGCATCGGCATTGCCAAAAGTCTGCTCCGTTTTCCTGCAGAGTTCCACCTAATTAAGCCGACTGCTGAAAGCCTATGCGTCTGTCCGCAAGCTCTGCTCTGGAATATAAAGCGGTGCTCACTAACAAGCGCGTGGCGTCAGTCGCAGGCGGCTTTGCATGCGGGAGATGTCTGTACAATGCTTCCGGTTCCACTTCCCCTTTGCCCCAATACCCTTCGACCATCTCTTTGTGTGGTTGGATAACGAGCTTCCGCATGTACAAGATCCCTCGCGCCATTGCTTGGAGCAATTCGTGTCAGTGCAGTCACTCTTCCTCTGTCAGCTTTATTGAGCCGTGTTAGGCTGCAGCAAGTATGCTTATAACGAGCTCAACATTTTATGAAAGCGGGCACAGGCAGCGCCGCAGTATGCACCAGAATATTTCTTCGCAAAGGGGGGGGGGGGGCGTCACTGTAGTGGAACTGTCAAAACCTGAATCGGTGTCACGACTTTTGTGGCAGCAGCCCTTCACTGTAGACACTTCACCAGCTACAGGGCTGACCATAAAATCTCCCGTAAAAGCAAGCTGAGCCAGCTGACGTAGTCAGTGTCCAAATAATAATCATCATTATCAGCCTGACTTCGTCCAATGAAGGACAAAGGCCTCTCCTATGTTCCGCCAGTCAACTCGTTCCTGAATATGCTGCTGCCAATATGTACCCACAAACTTCTTAATCTCATCTGCCCACTTAACCTTCGGTCTCCCCCTAACACGCTTGCTTTGTCTAGGAATCCAGTTAGTTGCCCTTACTGACCAGCGGTTAGCTTGTCTACGTGCTACATTCCCGGCTCATGTCCATTTCCTCTTCTTGATTTCAACTATGATATCCTTAACCCCGGTTTGCTGTATCTTAAGTGATGAAGTTAAAGCTGATGCGTAACCATTCAATGACATGGTCAAAAGAATATGCTTGATAAACTGAGCAGGCAACGTGATCATATATATATATATATAGATATATATATATATATATATATAATACATATAACTACAATGGACATTGCAGTGCGGTAACAACTATACTGCAGCCGTATGAGTGCAATAAATTTTGCAAATTATTCCCGAGGTATATTTGTTCATACTGTGTATGTTGGTGTAATGATAGAGACGTGACAACCACCGCAATGTAGGTGAGTGTTGTAATTGTGTTTCGAAAGGTTATTTTTCACAGAAATCCCACTTCTTTATATTAATGATCAGTTTAATAATTATTTTTCTTGCCACTACAAAGTGATTGTAAGATTAACGAAAGCCTTAAAAATAAATCCGTAATTGTTGCATACTTGTCTACCTTTTCAAGAAACTCCATGGTTGCTGCGTGTTCCTGTTCTGGCGCAGCGTGTTGTTGTGAGTACATTTGCTTTTCGACTCAACGTTGGTGTCCATGTGCTTCTATCTATGGTCCTAATTTGTCATAGTGAAAAAGTAATTGTAATAAATAAATAAGAAAAACTAATGTTGACGTACAAAATGTGCTGGTCAATCTACATTGGTCCGTCTTTAATGACTCTAGCTTCCTAATGTGCCTAATCAATATTGCGGTTGATTACAAACACTAGGCACTCCGTGCAGTCTTGTTGCCCGCATGCGTTTAGAAATGGTCACTCACGTAATGAGACCTGTGTCCGCGCACCATTCGCGTCTCCATTGGTAGATTATGTTTAGTGCAAAGTTTGCCACAGCTTCGATCATCGGAGAAACACAGATATTGCGGCGGGTCCAGTGGACAGCAAGTGCCACGCTGACCACTTTACTGAAAACAATCGGCCACTCATGCACATCGTACCGATGTCAGTCGTGCGAAACCATCTCGGTATATTTTTTAGCTTACATGGAAAAGCGTTCTGCTGCACAAGTAGTCGATACATGGCCATCGTATTCCCGCAAATGGCGTCCTAACGTTGACTCCTTGACTCATCACACGATCGGGAGGCCAGTTCCACTTCTTGCAGCTTTAACTACATACACAGAATATAAGCAGGGTCTGCTATTGCAACGAGAATGTTATTAGTAATTACTGTCCAAAATACATGAAAGCAAGAAGTTGAACAATCAACGTGTTTTCATGTTCTTCTTGAAAGGTGAACACACTCGACAGAGATCTGCGTGGCTGGGTGAAAATTTTAGAAGACTAAAACAAACTTTCCAGCCACTTTTCATCGAAATTTCCGGAGCCCTACACTACGGCGTCTCTCATGATCATATGGTGGTTTTGGGACGTAAAACCCCAGGTATGAATCAATCAGCCGCTTTTGGTGCAATGTTTCTAAAGTTAAACTTCAAAAAGTATGAACTTAGTTGACGTCCCGGGAATAGTTCGCTTCTTTCTCGACGGTAGACTGTTCGGCCGACTCCAATGCTAGCGACATTTCTTGGTTGTGTCCCCCTCTCCATCATTATTTTTCCCACCGATCTCGTGGCTGCGGTATTTTTACCACTGGTTCCGTAGACCATGCATGTATATAATCGGTAAGGTCCCAGTTGAGTGGCTAATGTTTTCATGGAGTTGTTTAAGTATTCCCGGGCTCCAAGAACTGCCTTTTTGGGTGGTTATCTTCCTTGTCGATGATCCGAGTGGCGTAGAAATCGATGCGATGGTCTATCAATTGGATATGTTCGGTGAGAGCGTTTTGTGCAGCGTTGAAGCTACGCACGTCGTTTCGATGTTGCCGTATCCTTTCCGGGAAGTTTTTGCCTCATTGGTGAGACAAAAGTACTGAAGCGAGGCCTGATGTGCGTGAAACATAGACAAGAAATACCTACTTGGCTGTTCCACTGAATGTGCCAGGAACGACAAAAATTACATTTAAAAGTGTACACTTATGTCCAGCCGTCGCAGTTGACTCAAAATGTTTGTGTTCAACCTATTGGTCTCCTCTAGTTTTTTTTTCTTTGTAGCGCTGCATTTTTTATGCACTGTGTTCGTGTCACATATAATCAAAGTATTTTGCCACTGCTTTTCCTCCGCCATTTTATGAAATATTTGACGTGTTAGCTGAGCCTTCTTTCGAAATCAAATACACACAGGTACCATTCGACAAGTACGGCAGATTGCGTGAGTCGGAGCACAATTTATTTCAGTCTCAAGATCGAGAGAAAAGCTATGGCCGGTACTTGTTTCCTTCGTATATATGCCCTACAAGTTTTTCTTGCAAGGACACAGGTAACGAACCAACCTGGTGTTTGGCACGTACACGATTAGAAAAACACACTTAATGAAACCGTCATGGCGCCTAATTGATAGATGACCTCAAACCAGCCACTGTGGACGCCAAGTCAGAGCTAATTACGGTAACTAGAAGCCAGGGAAGAAAGCTTTATCGCCATGAACAAACCCCTACATTCAAGTACCCGGGCACGGTCACGTCGTTTTGTGCTCCTAAATGGACTCGGCACTCTTCGTGCTAATATCTGGTATTCAAGAAAGTAGACAGGTAGAAAGTCAGTAGAAGCAATTACGCCATGTTTTCCGTGAGGTAAAGCCACGCTTGGTTTATTGCTCAATGCACTTGCATCTTGAGTTTTTTACAATTGTTGCTGCATATGTAGGCATAAAATCTCATTTTTCCCACTCTAGTTTGTCATTCTGTAGTTTTCAGCTATTTCTTACACAGAATTCGTCTTAAACGCTTCCAAGCAGCCAATGTAACACTTCATCAGTGCAGCCAAATTGGAAAGAAGCATGACAGCAGTATCAACGAGACATAAGAAAAGAATTAATTGAAGCGAAAACAAAAGCAGCCTATTCAAAGTTCACCGTAAGAAGAGGTCGCATGATGAGAGAGTAGCTAGTTAGCGGTGGGCAGCTATAACAGTAAAATGTATACCAGAATAGGAGAAACAAAACGAGAGGTGCTGATTATAGGTCTGATGGTGAAACAATAAGAGAAGTATAGGGCAGATGAAACATTATTTGGGCTCCCTCGAGAAAGGGCAAGTTGGGCGTAGACACAGTTCTGCAGCGCACTAAATATAGGATCATGCTGTGACTGTGATCAAAAGTTTAGTCAAGTGCAACACTCCTATGCTAAACAGACAGATCAGACTAGGCGTTGGAGAGGCCAACAAAAAAAGTTCACAGAAATCCGGAGGCCACAATTTATAAAAAATAACAAAAAATTGTGGATCTATGCACTGTTGGTTCTAAACCTCAGGGAAATACGGAGCTGAGTTCTTTCTTTGTCTTTAGGTTCTCCTTTACGTCTTTACTGATTTATTTTTCTCACTTTTCTCCTTTTCATCTAATTTTCCCCAATTTCTACCTATTTCTTTCTTCTAGTATCTCTCTATCAAGCTCTTTCTTCGTCTTTTCAGCACTTTTTCTCTCCTTTGCTCTACAAACTTTTTCATTTGTTTCATGTTTCTTTCTATCCTTTTTTCTCTCTATTTATTTCCCATTGTCTAGATTACCCCTTTTCCTATTTCTCGACTTGTTCTTTTGAATTCCTCTTTGTCATTATCTCTATACTATGCTTCACTTCCTCCCTTTTTTCTGCATTTCATTTCTCCTCCTCCGTCCAACTCCCCTTCGTCATCCACTTGCTTACCACACTATAATAGTCTATGTTATCCTCTGCTAGCGTGCCCTGATAGCTCAAGCGCTACGATGCTCACTTTGATATCACGGGTATTTGATTCAAGTCTCGCCTCAAGGAGAATTTTCATCGTCAAAGATGTTTTTTGTGTCTTTTTTTTCTCTTTCTCTGTACTCGATACTCTCCCTTTTATCAGAGTTAATGCATTTTACGCGAGACAAAGCAGCACGCTTTTCTGAAAACGAAGCAGGACAGGAAGGCGAAGGAAAAGAACAACAGGTCAAAGAGAAAGCATGCGGTTTTATGATGATCTTTATTTCTGTTCGCCTGTCACAGTGATACAGCGAGTGTCAATACCTGTGCTATTTTAATGCATGTATTCAGCCTACACATGTTTGTACTCACTCAAGCTTCCTCGAAAACACAGTCACAAGACACTGGGATCCTTTGCAGTAAATATACGCAGTTGTAGTTAGCAGGCACAAAACAAATACGAGTGGTCCTTGCATTGCTGAAATTTCAGGACCAGCATGATTGCTAAAAAAATTATCAGACTTCACCATCACTTGCAATAGCTAATGGCATGTTTTGTTTTTCAGTTTTGCTTTTGCATTTGTTGTACTAGCTACGCTAAACGAGCGCTGACTTCACTTTTTCGGTCCATTCGCGGTATGGTGTATCAAGTGTACGTTTTCATCTAGTGCAGAAGACCTGCTGCATTGCGCGAGGCAAGATCACTTGTTAAAGACAGCTTACCAGAAAACATTCAAGTTATTTAACGCAGTCCAAACGCGAAGTCTCGAACTGTGCGCCCATTTGGACTCACAAAAATTAGCGCCAACTGTGAAAAATTGCAGCATTGTTAATATAGTTAGTCCTTTCTAGAGTCGCCTGTTTTTATACAGATTTTCATTGTACCGTTTGGAAGCTAGAATCATAGGAAGGGAAGCACGCGAAAGGAGGAGGCATTGCTTCGAGTTCACGTAGGATCATATTCAATACATGAAGTGTAGTGAGCAGTGCCTGTGGCGGTATGCCTTCTAATGACCATGTTGCTGTGGTGCTAGCAAATCGAGCGAACTGATGGGCACTGCGTCGGCTTTCAGTGAGCTCAAGATTTACCACACGGTCGATGGCGCCTGCTGTGGAAGCCCTTGATGATAAGGAAATTCATTGCATCGTGTTCTATGTATTCATAGCTACGCGTCACTTTCTAGGTCTCTTCCACGCGGTTGCCCACTTTGCGAGAAAGAGTGAAGACGTTTTGTATATAAGTGAGATATAGGATTTAGTCAACGCTGGAGCACGGGGTGTTGGTTTCCTTTTGGTCGATGTCTTTTTACCAGTCGATTGGCTGATCAGAGTACGCATATTTTGTTTCCGTGCAAATCAAACTGCTCAATTCTACTTCATGTATCTAGAGCCAAATTGTTGCTGTTACTTCAAGTAGAACGGGATATTCACAAATATAAGCATGTCACCCCAGCGACAATTCTTGCTTGTACGTTCGAGCATGTCCAACCAGCACGGTGTAAAAATTATTCTGACACCGGACCAAAGTGCCGTCAAAGTTAAAATTTGCAGTCTCGCAAAACGTCTCAAGATATTTCAACTCAAAAAAGGAGAAAATTGTCATTGCGGTGGCCGCAGGCGGAGCCTCTTCTGTCATCATGAAGAAAACAACGCGTAGATCACGGTGGAGCTCCGCTATACCATGTTGGTACCCCGCACCACCACCAAAATGTGACGGGTAGAGAAAAACCAGAAGAAAGACAGAAAATTTTTGAACTAAATGTACCACAAAAGAAAATAAGCAGGTTGGAGCACACCTAGCGTCAACAAGCCAAACTCCTTTGAATTCACTTCCTGTTCGTCTTCCTGTCACACTTGCCATAATGATCCTGTTTCATTTCTTTTTTCTTTTGGTGAGCTCATAAACAAAAAAAAAGTCAAAGTTTCAAAGTTTCAAAGTTTATTTGCAGGAAAAAAATACAAAAACTTCCCTGCGGGAGGCAAAGACTAGAGGCTAAATAGCCTGACGAGGTCTTGACCTCCTGATACAGTCTGCATCAGTGCCATATTACACATATTCACACATCAGTAACATACATATACAAATAAGTGACATTATACATATCTTATTTAGTTACATAGCTTATTTCTACATGATATGCATTCAGAATATGTTTTACATAAACAGGAAACAATTTTGGTATCAAACGATTCTGTTTAAGTATCATTGTTCACAGTAAGAAAAAAATCAACTCAGTATACAAGTATTCCTAAATATAAAAGCCTATGGATCTACTATGTCTTTAGTCAAAAGAAGAAAGGATTTATGATGACATTTAAATTGTTTAGTTTTCAGAGTAAAGTCTATATTCGAT
Organism: Rhipicephalus microplus; assembly: GCF_043290135.1. Classification (NCBI taxonomy): domain Eukaryota; kingdom Metazoa; phylum Arthropoda; class Arachnida; order Ixodida; family Ixodidae; genus Rhipicephalus; species Rhipicephalus microplus. The sequence goes on along the minus strand of NW_027464598.1, from coordinate 4,708,452 downwards.
TCGTGAAGGTTTAGCAATTGTATGATCTTATAATCAATAGCCTGCTTGCCATAGTTCGTGCGTGTTTTCTTAGTTTTGCGGGTAGAATTTCTGAAGCCATATGTTGTTGATACAGTGCGTGGAAAGGAATCCTGTAGTTTATGTTTGTGGATGTGTTGCATCAGTTTAAGATTATATACTTTCCTAGCAGATAGAATTCCATGTTTAAGAAAAAGCGGCTGAGTGTCTAAGTCCTTGGGGTGACCTTTATATTTTTCTATTAAACGGAGCGCGCGCTTTTGCAAGATTAATATTCGATCGTAATTGGTCTTAGTTGTTGTTCCCCATACAAGCATTCCGTATAGAAGCTTGGAGTAAAACATGCTGTAATATAATGATTTACATAACCATGAAGGGAGGAGGAAAGCAATTTTACTCAAGCACCCTACAGAACGAGCTAGATCTACCAAGAGACTATTTACGTGCGGTGTCCATGTTAAGTGCTCATGAAACCAGACTCCAAGGAATTTTTGTGTGCTGACTTGTTCGAGTCGCTGATTGTAAAACAAGATTACTATATTATCACTGATGTGCTTGTTAATGGGCCTGAACATAATAAATTTTGTTTTTTGTGTGTTTAATTTTAGTTTGTTTTTTGTTAGCCAGCCTGAAAGTTTCGAGAGATATACATTTGTCGAAGCTTCTACTTCCTGAATGATGGAGCCTGTGAAAAATATACTTGTGTCGTCAGCGAACATTTTAATTTCGGGTGTATACTGAACCTCTGTAATATCATTTATATATAAAAGGAAAAGCACGGGGCCTAAAATGGACCCCTGTGGAACTCCTTTCTTTACGCTTAAATAGTCTGACTTTTTACTGTCTATGCTAACAAATTGTTGTCTGGATGATAAATAGCTTTTAAATAAATCACAGACTATTCCACGAATTCCATAGCGGCTTAATTTCAACAGTAAGATATTATGGTCAACAGAATCGAACGCTTTACGCAAGTCAAGGAAGACACCTAACGTGAACATTTTATTTTGAATATTTTCTATTATGCGGCTTTTTACATCAATTAGTGCCTCTTCCGTGGTTTTATTTTTGCGAAAACCATATTGATGCGGTGATAAGATATTGTACTTCTCAAGATATTTCATAAGGCGCGTATTTATACATTTTTCATAAATTTTTGAGAATACAGGTAATACGGATATCGGACGATAGTTTGTTAATTCAGTAGTGTTGCCACCTTTATGAATGGGTGTAACTTTGGCCACCTTAAGTTTTGTTGGAAAGATTCCAATAAGAAAGGAATAATTTACCAGATATGCTAATACGGGGCTAAGTATAGATGCGACAGCCTTAACTGGAGCCACCCTTACGTCATCATAACCACTCGCAACGTTTGTCTTTAGTTCTTTTATATATCGGTAGACTTCCTCGGGTAATACTTCGTGTAGTACGAGAGAGTTCATGCAACTACTTGTTTCATCTTCATATTGTGTTGAGTCTTCATCACAAACAGCCACATTTACAAAGTATTGGTTAATTGCGTTTGCCAGTTCCTTACCCTCCAGAATGATATTGTTGACTTTTACTTGTTTAGGTGTATTTGACGTTGCTGTTCTCCCAGTTAAAGAAATAACTTGTTTCCATATTTTTGCCGGTTCTGATTTTATACGTGAGAAGGTGGCTTCATAATAGGCAAGTTTAGCCTTCCTAGTGTCACTATTTAGTTTGTTGCGGAATCGCTTGAATTCACGCAATATTGCAATATCTCTAGTAGGAAGAAACCTGTGAAAAAGCGCGTTTTTCTGCTTGATTCGTTTCAGGAGGTCACTGTTTATCCATGGTTTTCTGTTCTTACCCTTTCGTGTTCTGATCTGTTGTATCGGGAAAGCAATATCGTAGCACTCAAGGAAAATAGCTAGGAAAGTATTATATGCGCTATCTGGGTTGCATTGCACATACACAGGTGACCAGTCAGCACGTTCAATTAATTCGGTAAACTTAAGCAGTGATTAGGGCGCTAAGGCACTTGCCTTAGCGCCCTAATCACTTCCTCTCAATCAGATAAACAAACTTTCTGCAAATTACACCTTTCTGTATTTTTTGTAAAAATGCCGAGAAAAATAATGGCATGCTTCTGCTTCCAGTACTTGATGTGTTTTCACCGCTATCTAGATTCTCTTCGGGGGGGGGGGGGGTGAATTGTCGTATTGTGATTCAGTGTACAGCTCCTTGCTTGATTTCTTTATGCATGTAATCATCCAACGGCACAAGGCTGTTTGTAGGATGTGAGGACAGAGTGCTGCTGTGTTCCTCTGTTACTCCCCTGAGAGAGGTGTGGTGTCGTGCATCAGCGCATCCGTTAGCCGCTCGGCCGCTTCCCTAATGATCACCATTGGGGCCAGTCTAGAAAGGATTCGGGAGGAAGCACTGCTATATACGTCCCTCGGCACTGACAACCATTTCCCACTCTGTGAGATTGCAGGAATAGGCCTAGGTCTGAAAGCAAGAAAGACGTCAACGTAGAGAGGCTCCTTACAGCCAGCGTGGTTTTCACTCTTTGTGATGGTTGACTTGTTGTACCTTGTAACGTTAGACGCACTCGTTAGCTGACTCCTGAATCAGCCTTCTGTCAATGGCTGCTTCTAAATTAAAAAAACAGACCCACAAATTTATTGTGTCTTGAGAAGTGCTACCCCTTTCGAGCAACGCCATGGGCTGTTCCCACGTGAACACGGGAAGCCTGGCTGCACCGCCGCATCGTGGGCGTTCTGGACAATCCACAGTTATGCTAGTAACTCTCAACTTTGTAAGGCAGAGTCACAACCCTGTTCTGGAAGTCGACTTGGGCCCCATAACGAGGGGCACCACTAGAGCGTATGCTCAAAGTTACTAACCGCACCCCAATCAGGGCAAGTACAGTCGAAATCCTCTGAGGAGACGACGCATAGGAAAAATAGACCGGAATAGAACCTGGTCTGGGGCATTCTAAACGAGACGACCTGAGGTCCAGACAACTTGCTGGACGGAGGAGAAAATAGCCACCTACTCAAATTGGTGGAATTAAGTCGCTTGGCTAATTGAGCTCGAATAAAGAGGCCACTCACCTCACCTAAAACGAAAACATTGTTAGTTTGTTCCCACGCGCTAGGTCTTGAACTACCCATATCCAACTATACTTTTGAGCATTTCTTCTTTCTTTGAGTTCGTATAAGAGTGGACGCCTACCCCAGTTTGTCAAGTTTTGCTTTATGTTTCTTTTTGATGCGATTACTACGTGCGCACGGCAATAAAGGCATCGCCTTAGTGTGACGAACAGCTCCACCTGATCCTTGTGCAGAGGCATCTTCGGTCCTTTCAGGTCCTCATTTACTCTCTAGTAAACATTTTGTCATTCTGACTGTGGCGCAAAACTTATAAAAGCCCTGTCTTTTTACTCATTATAGTTATTAGTTAAAGCACAAAATGCTTTTTGTCCTCAGCTTTGTGCGCCGCACTTGCCAGCTTCCAGCGTAGCTGCAATGAAGCAAGCTGTAAATGGTGCCAACGTTAAATGGGAACTATACGAACAAAAGGCTTGCTAAACAATGGTCACACACCAAAAGAGCCCAAGAGACGCAGTATATAATGTCTAAGTGGTGATTTTCATGCATTTTCTGCTCGTACCTGTCTCTTGGAACCTCCTTCGTAGGCTTCTGGATGCATGGGCTGTATGTTCGGAGCCGGTGCGACCGTGTGAGCAATGTTCGCCGATGCCTGCCGTTTTAAATGCGAAGCATTTCTTAGCGAACTTCGGCCACTTTGAGCGTATCTATCTATCTATCTATCTATCTATCTATCTATCTATCTATCTATAAATCTATCTATCTATCTATCTAGCCGCTTATGTTTGGGTGCTCTCGTGGTCACCCTCTTAACTTGGCGTGAACCAAAATTAACATGGGAGGGTAACATAGTTTGACGAATATGACGCGCAGTTCAAGACATGAATAGTGTTAAAATGCCGTCGCGTACGTTATTAAACACTTCTTGCCAGACAGTGGCACATACCCACGGGCGAGTATGTGCCACAGGTATGCGGGTATGTGCCTCAGGTGATTGACATTTAGTATCTACCCAGGAACGACGAGAACATACATGGGCAATGTTTACACGCGGGCGTTAAGAATTACCTGACAATGGCAGAGTCGAGCCAACAAATGCAAAGAATAAACGTCAGGGTCCCAGCAGGAATCGAACCCAAGCATTCTGCGTGGCAATGAAGCATTTAACCACAGAGCTACACCCGGTCTCCGAACTACTTTTCAAATAGACGCTAATCTTCGTGAAACATCAATAGTGGTTGCAGTGCTGCCTACCCACTGTTATAAGCATCACATATGTACTCCTTTCATACAGCCATTACGTCGGGTTAACGTCAATTGTGGTTAGTTGCCATGTGCTGAAGTTTATATATGTAGCAGTGTCCATGGTAAGCAACCTCGCGAGAATTAGCGCTTCATATGAGCTTCTGGTGTTGCAAATACGCATGTTCCAGTTGGCATTGTTGCGCAAGGTCAAACAACTGGCTATATTAACATCTGCAACTCTTCAACATATGCCTGTACGTGCAAGATTTCTACATATATTTGGCGCCATTTTATGACGGGTCACTCAATAACAAAATTGCTACATGGTCACTTTTCCTCCGCATGCTTCGCACAACGTCTATTTCCAGGTGCGTGGGATCTGCCGATTTTTTTTATGTGTGACTTGCTTCAATGCGGTGCGCGCACGTGAGAGTTCACGCACCTCTTGCTTTATCTTTGGGTCAACTCACGTATAGCTGCGTCCTCTAGTTCCTGTAGGATGACGGATTGGATCAATCGAGATTGCTTTGAAATTTTATCTGATTTACCAACCCCTCCCGCGCCTGGATCTTATCCGCCAGTACACCTTGTCTATACGGAAGCTCAACTCATGGGTCTGGATCTTTTCAGAGCGTTGTCGTGCATTGTCTTGCTGGGAGACCGAGATTGGCTACACGATCACGACCTGGTGTATGAACTGATCCTCTCGATAGACGGGAGGTCAAGCTGCATCAGTTGGTTATTTGAAAATTTGTGCTCCCTGTCTCGTCTACAAAGCACGTACGTAATCTTTTACCTTGCTTTCTACGCTCTGTCTGTGGTCGTGTAGGCGCCACCACACATGTTACACTTGAGGAAGCAATATTGTTCTTGGTGGGAGTTGCGGAGGCCACAGTCATGGAAGCTGTGGTACGCGAGATTCGGGCGAGCGTTCATAGGGTGGCTGAGGCGGCCGCATTGGTCAGATTAGACCATTTGCTTGTGACACAAAGCGCAAGCTATGAGCATTGTGCCGTACGCCCCAATCGTGACGCGCACCTATAGGAAACGCCTCACAATAGGAATCCGTCAATACACACGCCCCCAGTCGAGACGCGTTTACTTTTTGAAGATTCCCTTGGATGTGAATAGGCCCCATTTTGGCGTAGCACTCCGTGGTCGCTCGTTACGGAGTGCTGACGACGGCGTTCTGGTGCGAGATTGGACAGATCGTCATTTCCGCGCTTTTTTTCCGTCTACTACCACCCGCGAACATGGAACTCATAACTACACTGGCGCTGACCTTGGCGATGTCGATGTCGGTAGTTTGGGGATGTGCACCACCTTCTCAACTTTTTCTTTGACATTCTTGGGTTTTGCACCTTACTGGCTGATGTCTAATATTAATAGTACTTCTATTGATGTCATGCGGTGAGTCTGGCCCCCGTTGCCGCGTTGACGAGTTCGCCGTTTCCGTCGTCTTCCATTCCTTATCTTCGGTAATTTCTTCGGCAGAAATGTCCACCCCTGTCACTTGATCATTCACTTTTTAGTCACGTTCTTGTGCATAAGGAGTTAAGGATACTCAAGCTGTTCAAACAGCTTTTACTTCCCCTTCTCGGAACATGTTGTTGTGCACAGTCAATTTAAATTTCAATTCAATTTTAGTCATGTATTACACTCCACCCTACTGCTATGCTTGTTGAGTTGCCATCCGAGTAAACCCTCGGTTTTCATTCCGGTCTTTCCCTTTCACTCCCGTTTTTTTTGTGTGTATATTTCTTGCATTTTGGCTTCTGACTGAAGTTCATCAGAAGGTCACCGAGAAAGAAAGGTAAAATGATTACATCCTTTAACCTCAGGGCATTGCGTGCTTCTGAAACATCTCGGGATGATGGGATGTGTCTACAAAGACATTGCTGGTTTTATGGAGATTCCAAGGCTTCCACTTTCATGGGTGCTATGTCACTCATATTATCAACAGATGTTGGCTTACGTGCTCGGTCAGGCCAAGTCTTTGCCTGTCCCACCAAATTTTGACTGGTTGATGCAATAATGTTGAGAACGAAACTAAACTTCGCTATGATGTCCTCGACTTTCTCGGACGAAGCTACCCATTTTTGTAGTAGGCTTTGAGCAACCAAGTGCTCAATTTTTACAACTTTCTTGTCGCACAGCGTTAGTGGAAGAATGCGGGTTGTTAATAAATGTATTTTTTACATTGACAGAAGCCCTTGCATAAAAGTACGAACTATTGCCTCTACAGTAGCCGCATGTTTGACATTATTAAAAGCTCCACTTTTCGCACACATGCACGCGTTTCCCTGCACGTCACCGTGTTTTTCAGGACTTTGCGGAATGGACACCTCAGATTACGACTCGGTGAGAGTGTCAGAGCGTTACTGATAGGTAAGAGCTACGGTGCGGGAGGTCTTGCGAATTTGTGCTTGTAATAAATTCCAAACTATTTCGAGCTTTTACAGCAAAAATGGAGCCGATTCTAATGAGCATGTTATATGAGTACCAACTATGAAAATAAAAAAAATTGGCACATCACACGTACTTTGCAAATCCATGTTATGCGAAGCATGTGGGTCGAAGCTGACTGTGTTGTAATTTTTATTGAATAAAATGTTGCGAAATGACGCTAAAATTACGTACAAAGGTTCTACGCACAAGCAGCCATAGGCGTGCGCAGAGTTTTCAATTAGGATTGAGGAGGGGGCCAACTCATTCTCCTGCGTGCGCGTGCATCTGTTTGATTAATAAACTGTTTGGGCTGGCATAGCCATATGCACGCTTCTGACCCCATGCACAAATAATATTTCGGAGTAGCATACGTGCTGAAAAATAGCATATTGTGTGGTCACAAGAGCGAAAAGGCAGAACAGCATCGAATAAAGAATTCAGACGGCACACTTGTGAACAGGGTGAGGGGGAGGGGCAGTGCTTGGACGCTGTGGAATGTCGGAAGCTCATTATCTCACCGCATACCGAAATAGAATGAACAAGTACAATGCAATGTAGCAGGGCAAATGCAACGGGTGTTAGCGCGGGACTGAACCCTCTAGCTCTGCTCGTTCCACTGCCGCCTGCTGTGGCTAATGCTCCTCGCTCGTTAGGGAGCCCAACCCTACGCCATCCCGACCCTCACAGGAACAAGCGACTCACCTTTCCCCACCCGGCCTTAAATAAGAGTGTGCTTCCGAGAGTGTGCCTGCCCTTTGGCAACAACTGTGATATGCACGTCAGCGTAAGCCCACGCTTTACCTTTCAAGCAGTGTCAACGACTGAGTTTCGAGATCCTATATACTGTAATTTCTGGCTCCACTTTGCAATGTGCCTGCAGTATGGCTACTGTTAGTGGCACTGCTCTCGGTGCTAGGTTCGGTAGCGAGAGATAACAAGCGATGTATTTTAGATCAGGCTGAGTTTTGAATAGTGTGTGATGCAGTCTCGGAAAGGCATTACGCATTCGGGAAGCGTTTGAGGTAGCGTTGGCAAATATGCTTGAGTCCTTTGTACTTATATTACGAACAAGTCAAAGGGCCTTAGATAATCGAAATTTCCGCAGCACCTCTCTGCGGCGTCTTTAATAATCATATCCTGGTATTGGGACTTCAAACCCCGTCAATTTTTACGATGAATTTAAGGTAACCGGTCAAGTTGAGTACAGTATATTTTTACGGAGAATATTTATTCGTGGAGAGCGGGTCTAGCTAACGCTGCACAGAAAACACAGTATTGCAAGACAACAGGGCAGCACGAAAGTTCAACCCACAACAACAATGTTGCCGTCTTCCTTTTTTCGGATGTAGTTTCAGCGCTTGTGCCAGAGCTACAGTTTCATTCACGTGTCATTACCCTGGCCGAGTCACAATGAGTGAATAACCAGAGTAGATTCTAAAACGAGAAATGTGGGCTACTTAAGTTCTGGGTGTAGCAGTCGATGAGCATGTTGTAGCGTAAATCTCATAAGCGCCAGGTGTGACCTGACGAAGGTCATGGTAGGGCCTAACGTAGCGCGATAATTTATCGCACAGTACAAAACGTCCAGACAGGAGCCACGCGAGAACAAGAGAGCCCGCAGGAAAAGTTGTCCCCGTATGTGCATGTTACAGTGCAAATGTCGTCGAAAGACGATTCTTGCGTCTGGAGAGAGTGAACAAAACGTTTATTTGTTCTTCTGCGCTAGAAAAACGGTGAATTGTGTACTGGAGGCGCTGGAGAATGGAGAATGGTTAGTCTGACGAAAGCAGGGTGGCGAAGTGTAGCAAACTATGACGGCTGAAAAGTACATAAAACGTAGAGCAGGCGGCTTCCTGTAGGCGGTGACGAACGGTAGAGCTATGGCCCAATCAGTGTGGTCACTAGATACGCACAGAAAAAAATTGGCAGATCCCACTTATAGTGGGAACCGATGATATGCGAAGTACAAATGAGAAATGTTGATATTTCACTTTACATTCAGCACATCGTTACGACGTGTAGGTAAATAATGCCATCTATGAATTCCGAGTCATGATTATCATTTTTGGATGTGTCATATACCTTTGTCATCTATTCACGTCACGTCATACTGAATTCAGTATATGTGGATCTTGCGAAACGGCCGTGAGCATGCTATGAGCTTGGTATGTTGTCATGCTCTTAAATAACACGCGTGTCAGGATTACCATGCCTGCAGCAGTCATATATATTTCCTCATCTATTGACGTCACCTAACACCAAATTTGGTATATGTGGAGCTTGCTGTGTTTGTCATATGTGGAGCTTGCTGAGTCAGTACATGAAGAAGTAGATACCTACGCTCACATAAAACAGTGCAAACTCAATGACAAATTAAACACACAACCATATGAACAAATTTAATCGAAATTAAGAAAACATGGATCCATGCAGCTTCGAACAATTTGTCAGAACTGCAAGATTATACAGAGGGAAGTTGAGCTGTATGAGGCCGGATACAGGACCTACGCAAGCGTGTACACCCTATATATAACTTATGCCCCCAGAGTGTGTTCCGCTAAGGCGCAGTGAGAGTGCACATGCGGCTAAACTATCCACGCACGCTTGATCCACTTTCGGAAGTTCACGGTTATAGAAGTATCAGGTTGCAAATGCTCTTGATGCACGGCGTCATGGAAAAAAACGAACAATCAAATAAGACTTATTCAGTGAGAATAGAGCATACAGGATAATATCGGTATACTGCATTTGACACACTTGCAGCCCTACATCAAAGCGACGCTGACATTACCCCTGCCGTATTGCATTATGCATAAAACTTTCTCGAAAGCATGCACGATCGCGACACCACCTTCAAATCTATCGGGAAAGTCTCAGGAGGTGTATTACTACAAAAAGTAATTGAAGAAAAAAAACAAATAAAAGCACTGTGTGAAGTGGTGGTGCCGGCTTTCGTAAAGATTTTATTTCGGGATGAAGCGGTTCGGATTGCATTATGGCGTAGTCTTGAACACCGCACTTTGTGACGACTTGAACAAGTCAATTCTATGGTCCTATTTCATTGCTATCTATCTATCTATCTATCTATCTATCTATCTATCTATCTATCTATCTATCTATCTATCTATCTATCTATCTATCTATCTATCTGTCTATCTATCTATCTATCTATCTATCTATCTATTTATTCATCCGTCCGTCTGTCTGTCTGTCCATTTATCTATCTATCTATCTATCTATCTATCTATCTATCTATCTATCTATCTATCTATCTATCTATCTATCTATCTATCTATCTATATATCTAGCTGTTCATCTATTTATCTATCTATCTATCTATCTATCTATCTATCTATCTATCTATCTATCTATCTATCTATCAATTTATCTAGCTGTTCATCTGTCTGTCTGTCTATCTATCTATCTAGCTGTTCATCTGTCTGTCTATCTATCTATCTATCTATCTATCTATCTATCTATCTATCTATCTATCTATCTATCTATCTATCTATCTATCTATCTATCTATCTATTTATCTATCTATCTATCTATCTATCTGTTCATCCGTCCGTCCGTTTGTCTATCTATCTATCTAGCTGTTCATCTGTCTGTCTGTCTGTCTGTCTGTCTGTCTGTCTGTCTGTCTGTCTGTCTGTCTATCTAGCTGTTCATCTGTCTGTCTGTCTGTCTGTCTGTCTGTCTGTCTGTCTGTCTGTCTGTCTGTCTGTCTGTCTGTCTGTCTGTCTGTCAGAAATCTTAAAGAGAGGGACATCCCAAAAAACGTTAACGTGCAGCAGAAAAACAGGCGCTTAAGATCGAGATCCGCAAACGAGAACTCGAGTAAGCCTTCGGTATGAACCCTCAAGTCATTTACAAGAAGTGCCCGGGGATTTATGGATGCCTTCGGTCCTCACATATACAAGATTCCGGGAAGGCATCCTCCTTTCCCATTGCTCATTTCCCTCCACTCAGAGGAGCACAATAGAGGCTCTCAAGCGTCAGGGGTCCAGGCCTCTCACGAAAGCTAAAATATGTGAGCACGACACAAGGGGCCTGCTTTAGCATCGATATTTGATAGAATATTGAATGCCAAAAGATGTAATAACAATAAATGATCTACAAGCAAGTGAAAAAGAGAAAAAAAAGCATACAAGAAACTTGACTGCAGTCGCGGTTCTAAGACCTTATAAGACATAACGAAGTCTTGATAGGAGCTCCTGAACTTGCGCATGTTACTTTGTTGAAAAAAACTTGCTGCCTCTGAGGCAAGGAAATTTTTACAGGAAGAGGAAAATATTTCTTGTAGTGACGCTTGCACGAAACAATCGTTATGTTTAAAATACCCTAGTACTCATACGCAGCATATTCTGAAAGCTATTGTCCACTAGTTACTTAATACACTGAAAAATGTTGAGCACAAACATATTCAAATTCTTTACATCGTTGCTGAGATTAAAGTGGTATGACTTGGTATACCTTTTTCTTGACTCGTTGAAGAAAACTAATCGGGCACTTATAACCTTTCCACATTTGCTGTGTCAGACCTAGTGATAAAAGGTTCAAAACAAAATAGAAGGCGTAAGCAACGGCAAAAAACAGCGTGTCGGCGTATCAACTAGAAATCAAAATCAATTCCATCTTTCAGAAGAACAGAAAGAATTAAGGTTTAGTGCTCGAGGAAAGACTCTGCTATGTGCGGCTCTAGCCAATCATCAGCACTTCTCAGTGAAGAGAATTCTATCTTGTCCCAGCGTGTACATGTAGATTGCCCTTCGTTGGCACTTTGAAAATGCATGAGGGGCTTGAAATTTTTTTTTACAAACAAGAAGACTTTTTCCCCTGCATTTTACTCTGTTCAGCAGTCATTCTAAAAGTAACTAAACAATTAATACTCGTGCTAAAGAACACAAGTACACTATTGCTAGTCAAAGAAGTTCCAAGTCATTTTTTTTGTTCTTTATGGTATATTGTACCACTTTACACCCCACTTTTCCTATCCCCTAGAATATTTTTCGCTATCAAACACATGTATGCGCAATATAGGTGCTGAAGCAGGGATGCAGAAAAAAAGCACGAAATAAAAACACCAAAACTGACCCCTACCGTTTGTTTTTTCCTTCCCTGCTTTTTGACGCTCTCTATGAGACGCCGCTCACAATCGTGACATCTGGTTTCTTGAACAGGAAGAAAAAGAAAGATTCGGTGGAATCGGAGTCTCCGCTGCTCCAGTTCTCAGAAGGGTAGACTGGCACTTGGGAAAGAAAAAAGGGGATGCAGCTGTTGTATGTTGAGTCTGATTTCTGCTGATAGCGTGTGAGTGACACTATTCAAAAAGTATGAGCAGCACTCAAAATATACGGCAGCCATCATCTGCACGGATCGTAATTCTCAAAAAAGGGAGTGAGCGCTTTCTTTTCAAAAGCTCGCTCCTTAACTACGTCCCTCAGACGACGTGTCGCTTAAACAGAAGAAAGCAGAACAGGGTATATAAAATAGGCACTTAAAAATTCGTGAAGCCTGCACCTAAATGCGCAAGCGTTAAAACAATGAAACCGGCGTATTCCGACGCTAGTCGGGTTACTTCTAGGTTTTTCTGCTAGGATTTAGCTGAGTTATACTATGTTGTTTTCACGTTGATTATATGGTGAAGGTATGTCATTATTGCCACCCACATGTACACGCTATCGTGTACGTTCGTCGCTGTTTTTTTTTAGTCCTTCAGTTGCTGTCTCACAAAGCAGCCTTCAAAACCAACGTACCCAGATGCACGGTAGGCAAAATTAAAATGCTGGTGAGCCGTTATACCGGCGATCAATGCTAGTAGACAAAAAAGCCCTGGGCTGTCTTGCGCGAGAAGGAATGAAAAGAACAACTAGAATGAGTGTGGTAAAATGCGACAAAAGTTCTGAAATCCTGAAGATTTATTTTTATTTCACTTCTCACAATAAACAACAAAGCAGAGAGTTTACTTTAAATAAAAAGGTGGGTACTACTTACATAATGCCATGGTTCGAAACATTTTGTAAAAATAAATAAATCATGCTCCAGATGTCGCATTTCGTCCCAACCTGCCGGGCAAAACAAGATGGTCTGTGGGGCATGACGATACAGTGGGAAAAGATTCATTCCTTCAGTTTTTGCAGCAGCAATTGATGATATTCCCTCTGTGGGTTCATACGCATTCTTAAGAAATCTGCTTCTGGACTTCGCGCAATGAATCTAGACAGAATCCGGGGCCGTGTGTCTCCAAATCTCCTTGCAGATCAAACACATGCCAGTGTGTCTTTGTGCTAATGTGGTCTTTTATTGAACGCTTGCATCTCATTGAATTATTCAACAACTGGAGGCTAGATATGTTTGGACGTATCTTCTTCAGCTTTTTTGCCATTTTGATGCAGAACTAATCAGGCGTGTCATTGCTTTTAACTTAGTTCATAGGGCTTTACGAGGGAACGATTTTAAATTCTGTGCTAGATTCATAGTTTTGGCGCTTGTATTTCTTTTCCAACGATGTTATTGTAGAAATGCCGTTAGAACTCAATCCAAATACGTGCTCGTGAACGACTTGACTTGGAGATTCCACCATTTTTCTTGCGTCTTTTAAGAGCATCCTTGGGAACCCGGAGAAACCTCAATGCAGCGCGAATAGAATGAGTGATGTTCTAAACGGCAATCACTGTCTTTTGCTGTCGTTTTACTCCCAGAAAGCTCTGCATGACAACCTCTTGTAAATACAAACCACCCTAAAGAAAAAATATAATATGTAATGAGTGTAGGTTATTGGTTCAAATAATAACACACTCCCTAAGCACCGCGATATGTTTTTTGTCGCGTTTTGTCTCTCTCACATCCCTGAAATAAATAAAAAGATCCACTTAGTCCCCGGGCACGAAACGAAGTAAACGTTTGGCGTTCTTTTGCCCGTTGTCTAAATGAACAAGTAAATATTTACTTTTGTGAACTGATGCGGGAGTAACTTCATGCACGAATCCAAAAATTTGGCTGAGCAGGATTTCGCCCTTTTTCACAAGCCACGAGAGCACTGACACTAGCCACGTAAGTTTTCCCGCATGAACGCTGCGAGAAATTGTCGACATTGTAGTGGAGCATACGCACCAACGCGTATGCGCCTTCGGAAGACAACGAAAAGCCCGTGCTCTGCAACGCGCCTGCGACGTTTGAACGCATGATAGATACCATATTGTGGGCCCACAAGTGGAAAACTTGCTTGTGTTACCTAGATGACATCGTAGTCTTTTCAGCTGATTTCCCGACACATCTTCGTCGTCTCCACGAGATTATGACGTGTCTAGCTTCTGCAGGCCTACAACTTAACACCAAGAAGTGCCACTTCGCAGCACGAAAACTAACCATCTTGGGACATGTCATCACAAGAGACGGTGTTCTTCCGGACCCCGATAAGCTTCGAGCTGTCGCTGACTTCCCAATGCCCACATCACTGAAAGCCCTAAGAAGTTTTGTTGGTCTTTGCTCTTACTTTCGTCGCTTCGTGCGCAACTTCGCGTGCATCATTGCACCTATGACTAGTCTGCTTTCCAGCAGCAAAGGTATATCTGCATGGTCACCTGCATGTGACGACGCATTTCACCAGCTGCGCCACCTGCTGACCTCGCCACCTATTCTTCGCCACTACGACCCCACTGTTGCCACAGAAGTTCACACTGATGCAAGCGGCGTTGGTCTTGGCGCAGTTTTGGCACAACGGAAAGGCACCCAAACAGAATACGTAGTCGCTTATGCAAGTCGCGCTCTTAAGAAGGCTGAATTGAATTACTCCGTGACAGAGAAGGAGTGTTTGGCCATAATCTGGGCGCTTACGAAGTTTCGCCTGTACCTTTACGGCCGTCCTTTCGACGTGGTCACAGACCACCACGCTCTATGTTGGCTGTCAACCTTGAAAGACCCGTCCGGACGTCTGGGCCGTTGGGCACTTCAATTGCAGGAATACGACATCCGTGTCGTATATCGTTCCGGTCGCAAGCATGCGGACGCCGATGCACTTTCCCGATCGCCATTAACACCAGATGTGGCTTCTCTGTCACCCCCTTTTACCACCTTGTCACCACTCGACAGCACTGACATGCTTTCGGAGCAGCGTAAAGACCCATACCTTGCCTTGTTAGTCGACTACCTTACCGATCCGTCTTCTGTCCCTTCCACGAGAGCGGTACGCCGGCAAGCAGACCACTTTTTCTTACGTGACAACATTCTGTACCGCCGCAACTACACGCCTGGTGGTCGGAAGTGGCTCCTTGCTGTCCCAACTCATATGCGCTCTGACATCTGCATGAATTTCCATGCAGATCCCCAAAGTGCTCACGCAGCTGTCCTGAAAACCTACGAAAGGCTGCGCCAACGCTATTACTGGCGAGGAATGTATCGTTTTGTGCAGAAATACGTTCAGTCTTGCACCACTTGCCAACAGAACAAAACACCTCCGCGGCACCTTACTGGCATGTTACAACCGCTCCCATGCCCAGCTCGCCCATTCGACCACGTGGGTATAGACCTCTATGGCCCCCTCCCATATAGTAGCTCTGGAAACCGGTGGATTATTGTCGGAGTCGATCATCTGACACGCTACGCTGAGACTGCAGCTCTACCGGCAGCGACCGCCCACGAAGTTGCACTCTTCATTCTCCGCAGCTTCATTCTACGCCATGGTGCTCCGCGGGAATTACTCAGTGATAGGGGTCGAGTGTTCCTGTCGGAGGTCATCCAAGCTATCCTCGCTTAATGCAACATTATCCACCGGAAATCTACCGCATACCATCCACAGACAAATGGTCTTACTGAGCGGTTCAACCGCACACTTGGCGACATGCTGAGGATGTACACCTCCTCCGACCACACTAACTGGGACGCTGTATTGCCCTTTGTTACCTTCGCTTATAACACCGCGACGAAAGCGACTACCGGTTTTTCTCCGTTCTTTCTATTGTACGGCCGCGAACCTTCCCACCCACTCGACACTATACTACCGTACCGCCCTGATGCATCTGAGTGCTCCCCGCTTTCGGAAGTCGCCAGATACGCTGAAGACTGCCGTCAGTTGGCTCGGTCTCTCACAAGTGAGGCTCAAGGTCTACAAAAGACTCGACACGACGACGCTCACCGCATAGCTCCTACATTTCGTGCTGGCTCCCTTGTGTGGCTTTGGGTGCCCCCGCACGTTCCTGGCCTGTCTTCTAAACTTCTGGCCCGGTACCATGGTCCATACCGTGTCATTGACGCGACCTCCCCGGTGAATTACATCATCGAGCCGTTAACACAATCACCAGATTTGCGCCGTCGAGGACGCGAGACCGTACACGTCGACCGTCTCAAGCCCTACTACGACCCCATCATTGTGCCCACTCCCCGAGTCGCCAGGATGGCTACCCTTCACCCCGGGGGTATTGTAGTGGAGCATACGCACCAACGCGTATGCGCCTTCGGAAGACAACGAAAAGCCCGTGCTCTGCTTGCGCGAGAGTTTGTGCCGCCTCTGCCAGACTTGCCGTACGCCCACTTTCCGTTGCGACCTCGCTGCGACTTCTCGGCTCGAATAAACGTCATCACAACATTTATATTTGAAAAGGTAGCTAAGTATGCCAGCAGTTATCACTATAAAAAAAGAAACAAACAGAAACAGTTTTTGTAATAACTACTGAGGCCGGCAAAATAAATGTGGCGTTTTTTTGCCGTTTCTCATTTTACCCCCCACTACCATACATATAGGGTACCACAAAAAGCAAAGAGGGTGACGGTTCAATGACTAACATATCCACAGCAAAAAAGAAGCTTTAGGTTTTCTTCGTCTTATTTATCTTCTTTTGTCGGCTACTTCCAAATTAGAAACTCTGGCATCAACACATGGCACAACCTCAGCATGAACGCCGAGTGAGAGAGAGAAAGAGAGTAAAACGTATTTATTGATGTTTAAATGGTGATGCAGCACGTGGAAGGGTTTGCAGCGACAGAGGAACGGGAAGGCGCTGTTCAGGGGCAAAACTGATCGAAGAAATAGTATCCTCAATAAGGCCTCTCTACTGCTTTTTTCCGGCTGCAATAAGACACCGTAACTGGCACGGTGATTTCTCATCGGCAGTTGCTGCAGCATCGGGCGAACACTCCACCGGGAGTTGTGATTGCACGCACATCTCAGCCGCTACCGTTTTCATATTTCCACTTCAAGAACCATCCCGGAGAATTCCTACGCAACAGCGACAACTATGCTTTGCGTCACGTATACGAGCGCGCTGCATTCGCGGAAAAGAGAAACATCATAACCTTGCCCCGGAAGGCAGCCAAGCGAGCAGACATGGGATTGCCGCATTCTTTTGTACCGCCACGTCGCCTTCCCACGGGAGTGCACCCCGCCGACTCTTGCATTCTTCTCCAAGGAATCACTTTCGTGGCGTCTTTTTTCCTTTCCTCTTTCATCTCTCCATCCGCATCAACTCTTTGTCTTCGTACGTGACTCCGACCAACCCCACAACATTCTCCATCATCTTCGCCATCTCGTGATTGCAGTTTTCGCCAAGTTTCGCTAACGGTGCCTCAAATCCACGACATTGTATGTACTTGCGGATAGTGCTAGTTTTTAGTTGTGCAAGCTTCTAAGGATTGCTGTTGTAAACTTATTTGGAAATGCGCTAGGAACGTGGTCCATAAACGCCCGCTTTGCCCAAAGTCATTGCGGAACCAAAAAGCGGCCGCTATTCACGCTTGCGCGAAATTTAGAAAGAACTCGCGTTATGACGCATGATACAGCAGCTTTCTCGTGTATACTGACATAGTCCTGACTACGGTTACGTGCAGGTCCATGTGACGTTTTGCATCAATAATATCGCTGCAGGCGGCCACAAATCTCCCCCTTCCCCTCTTCAGCAATAACATCGTTCTCGTTATGTCTTATTCGTATCACTAATGAGAGCAAAGGTCTTGATAGCATTGCAAAACACAAAGGCATTACAGACACGCCGAGAATGCTAAAAAAGGCTGCCAATGTGTTCGCTTAGGCAGCCCCGCAGTTTTTAGCACAGAGAAATAAAAGTACAGCCAAAATGCAATGAACTGTTCTTTGCGAAAAGAACATAGACAATCTTCACCGCGTTGCTATACAAGTTTTCTGGGCGGCGATTTGATGACTGCACACTGGTATTTTCACCTTGGTGGCATCAGTCATCCATCTCGCCCCCACTGCAAAGAGAGTGGAGTATGAATTGACACTTGTCATGGGCCTTTTCCGGCAGTTCTGCAGAATTAATAGGTACAGAATACTTGCTTGCTCCTCCATCGATGCAATCAAGAACTATCTTCGTTATTATTTTGCTTTGTTTATTTTTTCCAGTTAGACTGAGGTGCACCTATCAGAAGGTTCGTTTCTTTCAGTTCAACTTTTGGAATCATATCGTATTAGGCCTCTTTGGTTTTCCAGTGACACGAGCAAGTAGTGATGCTCTTGTATCTTTTACAACAATTTCCAGTTTTGTAATAGCATTGTGCTTGGTGAATGTTCAGGCAACAGCACAACGCCAACACGGGGGCGTTGTGTCCTTGTTTGGCGAGGCGATGTAGTTTGGCAATATTTTGATTCCACTAAAGGCCCTGTTTCGCTATTTGATTCATTCGTCATCTGTGCTGCACTCAAGAAATCAATGTAGCTCACTTCTTGTAGCTCAGAATTTCATGAAAGTAACATTATTGTGCAGCTTTGCGTCAAGAGTGCACAGTTTCTACGCCAGGATTGAAAAAAGTGCAACCATCTAAAAGTATACTGCTGACACAAAAAGCGCGTATGATTACAATGACGAAAACAGCAAAACTCACATGGCTATACTTAGGGAGGAAAAAAAAGAACATGTCCGGTTAGAAGTTGGTTGCAGCAGGCAGCAACGACGGCGACATGGGCGGAGCATGTCACGCTCGACAACGACACCTAAAGAATGTGTTCCGCGCCATCAAGTGGCGCCTTGATAAATGACCCCCAATATCAAAAGTGCTGTATAGCCGGCGGCACCCATTTATTCTAGCTTTCTTTCTGACTGCAAAACGCGCTTGTTAACTGACTCTGGCAAAACAAAAAAGAGAGTGGTTGAACACTGGCTCTGTCTTTGAGACATAGAGAGTCCCAAAACAAGGCCTAAGAATATTCCCGAATATTTCGTTTCTGACATAGATGACACCGCTGAAGATCACCAGACAGCGTAGCAGAATCAAACTTCATGTTAGATCAGACCTTCTTGTCGTCAGCTGCAGTTCATCCAACATAGTGTCATAGGCTGCGACAAGGCTACACCTAATATAATGTATGATGCCAATAATAATGGCAAGTATATCAACTGAACACAAATATGTGGTCTACTATAATAAATCCTCACCTTGCGATTGTTACACACGTCGCTTGTTCCTGGTAGATGTGGTGCTTATACTAATGCTATAGACTGACTGATTACATGAGTTTTCACAATGGCACTTGACATATAGCATGCATGCCCGTATAGATTTCAGGATACACAAAGGCAGATCCCACGTACAGTGGGAATCGATGATATGTGAAGCACTGATGAAAAATATTAATATGTCATTTTAAAATCAACACTACGTTACGAGGTGGAGGTAAACAATGTCCACATCCCTTCCGTGTCATGACTGTCATGTTTCAATGTGTCGTTTACTTTTGTCCTCTATTCACGTCACGTGATACCAAATTTAGTATGTGGAGCTAGCGAAACGGCCACGAGCAGATCATGAATGGCCTATTGTACTCCAATGTAATGTCGATGCGTGCGCAGGCTGGGCACAGCGACGCTAAGTTAGTAAACGAGAACACCCTATATATACTCTGACGCCAGGTGCGACCAGCGTCCGTCAGCGCGGCTCGACGGCAACCGGCGCGCAATGCGACATGCTGCATTTCGCGCCGATTTGTTACCCTGACAACACTGCGTCTCCCTCTTTTCGTGACAGAGGGACGCCGGATGTGCTGAAACGCGCATGCGTCAAAGCAACGAAGTGCGGCGTGCGCCTGTGAGCATATGGTAGGACCGGCGCCTGGCGTGGCAACGCTGGCGCGATGCAAAGAAATGAACGCCGGCGAGCAGACGCACCTCGTCACGTCGAAATGTATTGGTGCCTTCACTGCGGCATGTAGTCATGTTCTCACATGACACGCATCTTATGATTATCATGTTTGCACCAGCCACATACCTTCGTCATCCACTGATGTGGCGTAATATCAAACTTGGCAGATGTGAAGCTAGCGAAGTGGCTGGGAGCACATCATAAGTGTGGCATGAGGTCACGTTGTTACATGACACGCATGTCGTGATTATCATGTTTGGATGTGTCATTTACTTATGTCGTCCGTCTGCGTCACATAATATCGAGTTTGGTACATGAAAAGGTAGCGAAACAGCCACGAGCGCATCATGAGCGTAGCATGTAGTCATCTTGTTACATGACAAGCATCTCATGTTTATCATGTTTGCGCCGGTATCATACCTTCGTCATCCATTCACGTACCGTAATACCAAATTTGGTATATGTGACGCCAGCGAAACGGCCGCGAGTGCATCATGAGCGTGGCATGTAGTCATGTTGTTACATGACGCGCATGTTATGACATTCATGTTACGGTCTGTCGCTTGTGTTCACCTTGCAATCATGTCACACCATACCAGTTTTGCAACATGTCAAGTGAGCGATACCACCGCAAGAGCTGCAAGACCATGAAATGTAAATAATGACATTGATGACATACATGTCATGATTTTCATGCTATGACTAGTCAAATATATTCTTCATATAGTCATGTTACGCCATACCGAATTTGGTATTGATGCCATTATCGAAACTTCCAGGAGAGCTAAAAGTAATAGATAGATAAATTGAAGATAGATAGATAGATAGATAGATAAATAGATAGATAGATAGATAGATAGATAGATAGATAGATAGATAGATAGATAGATAGATAGATAGATAGATACGCTCAAAGTCGCCGAAGTTCGCTAAGAATTGCTTCGCATTTAATAACCTTAACAATGTGCTTGAAAGGGTTGAACAAAGGCTGCTGCATAAGTGATATCGGGAACTGGGTGACCTGGTGTAAAGTTGTTCTTAGTCTCATTTCTAGGCATTTTAGTTATGTTATTGCCAAAGTGCTTCGTTGGACTAATCATATAATGGGTGTTGGTAGAAAGAGGGAAATGGTCTAGCTAATTCGATCAATCACAAAATTTTCTAATGAATTCTAACAGTACCTTCAAAGAGGAACAAAGGAAGGAGGGGGCGGAGGAGAAGGAGGAGAAGGTATATGTTGTTGCTTTTGCTGCCCCCCTACAAGCAGATCTTCACCATCTAACCTTTTAAATAAATACTGCCGCCTGCCTAGTAACATAGTGACGGTGCGGCTGGGCATTATGTCGGCCCTGAAACTCGTCTCGCTTGTCAAGTCTGACGCCATACGACCACGCCCGATACGATGGGGGCGGAAATGTTGTAGATCCGTGTGCTCTGATTCGGGTGCACGTTAAAGAACCCCAGCTAGTCGAAATATCCGGAGCCCACAACTACGGCGTCTCCCTTAATCATTGGGTGGTTTCGGGACGTTAAACCCCACATATCAATCAATCAATCAATCGACCACGCCCGAGTCTATGGGAAAGGAAACTGCCTTTTAAATGTGTATTTGTAGAATGGGCAATGGGCAGAATACACAAGTTACTTAGCAGCAAAGAAAAGAATGCGCATGATGTCATCTTTGAATAATTTTGGCTGCTTAGTGCTGGCATTCGCGAGTATTAGGAAAACTTTCTTGCCTTTACGAAAAAAAAAACTCTTGCATTTACGACACAAATTTCTGGCACTAATGAAGCATTCAGTAAGCGAGAAAGACGCTTAAAGCTGAAAGCTGTCACTGTTTACGCAAACTGGCAATGATCCGTCGATACAGTACTGGATTATTTGTGACCCTTCCGAGAGGCATTCTCATAAAACAAGTTACGGTCAGACACGGTGAAACGGAATATTCTGTAACATTGTCCGCTCTAAAAAAAATGCTGCAGCAGCGTCAAGTTTTACATAGTCAGGAACCCTACGGCTGCCGGAGAAGGTGTAACTGATGTGTTCTTGGGAGCAAGAGCCGGCACATCGGCAAAAGCTGTGTATGGCTACTAGTTTGTTGCAAGAGACAAGCACTCCATCGAATTTCAAATCAGGACCAGTCAGTGAATATCCCACACGTAGTTTTTAGGTGTGCTGAAACGCTAATCAAAAGTAACATATACCTGCTCCAAAACTGCGCATCACAGATGGTTTCACGTATCTTTAGTGAGAATTTTATGCGTTCGCGAAGCTTGACCGTGGTTTCTCTTTCAGGCATAAAACCACACATCAGGTCGCAAAACATAACCTGGGCAAAACTTATAGTTCAACGCTTCCTGCACTGAAAATTTGCCTAGTCATCATTTATACCTTCTGGTATTTTTTTTATATGGTGGTATCCAACTCTTTCCAGAGCCAATATTTTCAATCACATGGCCAACGACCGGGTCTCTGACCTGCACCTTTCTATATATGTTCAGACGATGGGTCTGCGTGAATCGAAATGCCGCTCCACAAGCTTATTCCTCTGCATTCGCTCTTCTTTACTTACAAGTTCCGGAAAGACTCACAGAGTTCGAATATGGGGAGGACAAACTCAAGGGTAGAGCAAACACGACAATGTGTACCGAAAACATCCCGCCTCAAAGCACTGGGGGAATGCACGCGTAGGTTTTGAATACGGGACATCGTGACAGGCGCCAACATTCGAAAACGTCGTCTAGCAAGTGCGTGTTTACTGCAAGAACAAAATGGCAAAACCTGTGCTGTACCACCCTTTGTCATTTCAAAAAGAAAAAAAAATCTATGCCGCAATGACAGATTGAACATCGAAGAAGCACGAAAGGTGAGATGAATGTTTGAAGGCAAAGCAATACTTTATTGGAGGATATGACGCCACGGTGTCGCCGGGAAAAAAAAGAAAATTTAAAAAAGGCATCATTGAAGAAGTTGCGGAGAAAAATGTCGTGCTGAATGTCACAGCATGATTCGGTGACTCCGCCGGCTCATGTGAACAAGAAAAAAGTGGAAAAAGAATTCACACAAGGAATAACTCGGGTATGTGAGCAAGGAAGTTGAGCAACCATGTGAAAGACGCATGTCTCACCGAAGCGTATTAGTTTTACAACAAATCTCAAGAAAACATGGCGAAAAGTGACGCGTGTGTAAGTGTGGTAAGCGTTAATTAAATAGCGCTCAATTTCGCTTAGTAGTTGTCATGTGAAGCTCGCTTCTTTGTAAAAGCCGCGATATTTGTTATTGCTGTTTTCCGTTCATTCATCTTAAACGGGAATAGAACCATAAGACGGCACAAATAGGAGTTGAAGTTTTGTTATGGTGCCCCGGGCATTGCGACTCCATGTCTTCGATAAACAGCACTTAAAAATGTTATGCCTTAAGAACGTAATATCTAAGAGCATGATAGTAAACTCCCGGTATGCTACATATCACATGACAGCATAACAATTTATGCAAAACTTATCCTGGCAAATCCACATGAACTTATCAGTTATGGAGCATTACTGCCACAATGCTGACGCAACAGCGTTGAACAGCTTGTTTTGCGACTTCTCCGGTGCTGGTCTCGGCGGCGGTGTCTCTACTTGTGAGCAGAAAAGCAGCATTGGTTGTGAGCCAATCCACACCATTTTTAGTGTGCAACACGATGCCGGTGTTCTCTGCGTGATCGGCAATTTAAGCAGAAATACGTCCAACTAACCTTTGTGTCATGCGTCAGTAATATCAACAGGCGCACAATGCCCTCATCCTCGCAAGTACTGACCGAGTCCAATGCTGCTTAGCTTCGGTAATCAGACGAGAACTGGCGCATTGAGTATGGTATGGCCGATGGCGCACGCAATGTCCTCAATACCAGGAAACAATGTATGCTTTGCATTGCAGCGGTTCGTGAGTCCTCTTGACCGTCTTCTTGATGAAGAAACTAAGGCACTTTGGTGAGGGAGAAGCGAGTAAAATAATTCTACAGCGTATGGGGCATGCTCGTTGAAATGGTTTACGCTCCAGCACGCCTCGCAAAGTGTCTGACGGCATGGTTATCGAGGGACATGCGATTGGTGCGTCCGCACCTCACCAATTTTTGGAGCTGTAAGAAGGCCGTTTTTGATATAATAATATAGAGAAGCAGATGAACTAAATATGTATTGAAGTAGTCAGTGATAAATGTTAAGAGTGACACGGTGTTGAAAAAATTCTGGTATGGGCACGAAGACATATAAACAGTGATGGCCAAAATTTTAATGCCTGTATATTGGAGAGTTTTATCGAAAATATCTAATGTTGGTCCACAGCAGTTGTATCTACGATATTCATGCTTTATCATAAATTTTCCACATTTAGAAGTGTACTTTATCAGTCATTTCAATCATGTAATACTAAACATATGTTAGCGCAGGAAAACGAATACTAATGTTCACAAAAGGCAAGTTTTAAACAAAGGAAAAGGTTAAGACATGATTATCAGAAAAGAAAATAGCCCTATGCTGCAATGCGAATTTTTATCCATGTTTTTATATAAAATTCTAGAAGAAAAATAATGCTCAGTGAACGCTTTATGCAGCACCGGTTATATAGCTCATGGCGATAGCGCCCAAAAATAACCTCCCGAAGCAGAGCACAACAAAAAAAGCGTCGCTTCTGCATTTTACGTGGTTTAATTTTTATTTCGAGCGCCCTTGTTTGCCGCACGTTTATGAATGCAAGCAGAACGACATTGATGCTCGCCGCTATCTCGAAGGTGGTAATGCTTCTAAATTAGGCCGCACAGACGAATGGAGCAGGGGATGGGCATCGGCCAATCGAAAACACACAGATGGGGTATGTGGCGTCCCAACGTTTACGGGGAAAAACAGAGCAGCGGCGCGATATAACGTAAGATTTATAAGACAGTAAAACAACGCACCTTTGAGGTTAGCAATGAATGCCAATAATCTCGCTTTCATAAGCCGCCTTCATGGTGTATATCACACACCCTGATGCCCTCCGCAAACAAAGCATGCCGATAAGGACCGAAATCGTGCGAGAACAGGCGGTACCAGGAAAAGCCAGGAGGGGCTCAGACGTAAATGTGTAAGGCTGCTTTGGCTGAGGTGTATTCGAGATAAAGCAGGTCACGGTTCACACCGCCAACGCCTACCCCCACCTCGGTCGTCTGGTCCTCTTCGCGGCTATATCCTGTCGAACACGCCTTGCCCCAATGTTGACGCGAGTCTGCATTCCCTGACAAATAGCTTCGACGCGCTTAGTCCTGGGCCTGCGCTCTCAAGGGAATACCCTATTCGCTATCCGATAAGGCAATTCTGATGGATGGGTAGCACGGCGTATTCGGCTCTCTTGGTATTGTGCCCTCTATAAGGCTGTGGAGCATGATGGGTGCTGGTAGAGACAAGTTAGTTGATATTACCTTTTTTCGCCACTTGGTTTTTCGCCACACTGCAAGTTTCTTCCTGTTTGTTATAAAAATATGGACTCTCTTGTTTTTCACACGAAGAGCAAAGCAATGTATCGCTAGACATGCTATTCGAGTTGTAAACCAGATATATGCAAAAGAATAATAGCAAAATTACAATCTTACAGTGCTAAAGGTGGCACACAATTAAATGCTTTAAAAGAACATCAATTGTACTGTTCGTATGGTGAACCTAAAAAAAACTCAGTTATACGCTTTCAACGCAAAGCTCTTACATTGGTGAACAGGGATTAAATGCTGCAAATAAAAATGCTCAATGAATGTTTTGGGATTCGCATTAAACTTGTGCAACAAAAGAAAGACCACTTTAACGCAAAACTAAATAAGGCAAAATATACTAAAAATGACGTGACGCCGCGTGTAGCCGTGATAGCTTCAGCTTTTTCCTCGCACCAGCGTTCGTGCTTCACGCTCTATGAAATGAATGGTTTCATTGCGCGGTTTGTTGAGGTTCAAAAATAACAGGTGCCGATGTATGTCGAGCTGTCAGTCTCGAGCCACTTACAATGGTATTAGCTCTGCAGGTTAGCATTAAGCCTGGCATTTACCTAGAATGCGCTTGTAAACCTGGTCGAATGAGCGAGATGGCTGATCCTCGTGGCATTAAGCAGAAGCCCGCGTGGTCAGTCGCAAACATTCAGTTCTACATGGCGTCTTGGACGTTAGGTGAAGACGCTGAAATGGTCCTGATAGAACAAGGGCCCATCTTCTAGCGAACGCAACCACAGGCATTTCTGGTACTCAAGACAGTGGTCGTCGTGTAAGATCTCCGATATTGACAAACCTCCGCACACAACAGGTGTATACCTTGTAACCGGGGGTTCTTGGAATCATGTCACCGAATTGTGGGAAGTCTAAGTCATCATTGTGGGGCGCTTTTGTAAGCTCTGTTGGGCACCTTGTCTGTACTCAGTATGGGATGATACGTTTATGTAGTCTCCTCACTGAAAATATTGGCTACGAGGCAGCAGGCGTAAACAACGGCGTAAGCCTGCTGTGCAAACGGTTCAAGGCGTCTACTCGAGGCCAACGGCAGTGTCGATACAACTGTGTCATTTCATATGGTACCACGTGCTGAGCCTCGTCGCTCGCAATGGCTTGCAACGGCCCATCATTAGACGAAAGATGATGGAGCCAGACAAACTTAAGGCGCTTTCTTTTGACTCCCCTTCTAACAATCAGATCAGTTATGCAATACTGCGCTCATGAAGGCTCTCGCTATAACCAGTGACTAGCTGGAGCAAAAAACAAAAATCACTTCCCGGTGTCCAGGAAGCAGTACACCTGGCTAGAGCATAAGGCATTAAAGATAAACAAGCCCACTTGCGGGGCGTAATTTTGGTTGAAAACGGCGCATAGGTGATGAATGAATGTTTAAAGTCTGCAACATGAAAATATGCCTTCGTTCGTAAATCTTGAAGCATTCCTACTTCTTGAGCATGACCAAATAGAAGCATGTGTTTTCAAATCCAGCTTTAGGTTAGAGTATACAGTGCAGCGCTCATGGGCGGACTTTAAGAACATTACAGTTTTACACTTTAATAATTGTTCTAGAAAGATATCTTCGCTTGGGAATAATACTTTGGTTATTGTTAAAAAGAATAGTTTGGCCTAAACAAGTCTTTGAAGTGAGCCATCTTAGTAAAATGGTACGTCCTATAAGGATATAATTACCTGTATTTGGCCTAAAGTTGCTTAAGATTAAAAATACAACAGGTTCGTTAATACGGTTTGCAAAATAATTGTGCGTTTCGGAGTGGCAGTGAATACAATAACTCAAGTAATTCTTAAACCTATAACGCTCATAGACATACGCGTACGTCATCAAACAACACCCTCAATATGATCAAAGACGTACAGGCATGTCCCTTGTCATTTGTATACTTAAAAAAAACGTTCCTTTTTCAGTAAATTTTCTTCCACTGCATGTGCTACGTTATTACGTAAATACATGAACATGTTTTCTTGCGCCGATGGATCTGCATCCTTATATTTTAGTAGAGTTGTGCGCCAGCTTATTTTAGTTTCGCACTCCGGTTGCTTCTAATTTTTCGCGACCGCAAAGCTTATGTGTTTCTGGTTGAGAATCTTTCTAAAGGTGACTAATTTGTTGCCTTTTCATTTGTTGGCCTGTGGTACGAGATTACACCTGACTCCGTGCAGGTGCTCACTGACACAAATGGTGCCGCTGTGGTTGTTTCCTGTTTCGGGGGCTCACAAAAAACGCTCGCGTCTTGATGGCAATAAAGCGAACAATTGCTGCATTTATGTGACTTGTTCCGAATTTGCAGCACACTAGTGGTGCAGGCCGTCGTATGCTGTCGTCGTCGTGTGCCGACGCAGGCGCAATCACATATTTAGCATATCCAGCTTTGGCACACTGAGCATGCGCTCGTTCCAAAGTGAAGTCTTCTTCCTCGAGTTATTCGAGCACATTCGTGATGATATCATCGCAGGCAAAACCAACGTATAGTATCGCCACCTGTAAGATATTTTATGCACACTTGCGCCTTATGAAAGTCGTCAACGTTTAGCTCATCTTATGCCTTAAGTGTGGAGCACTTTATGGCCACATAATTCATGCAGTCATGTGTAAAGTTTTTAAAAACTTTAACAAGGCTTGTTCCACATCGACTATACAGCATCATGCGCGAACGTATTGTCGCGGTTTATTGTGCGAACAAATGATAGAAGCAACTTGCGACATCAAAACAGCGTATACTGTCCCACTACCCGCATGGACTGCATACGCAAACACATTGAACTTTATACACAAATGTATACAGTCCCACTACCCAGACTCTTCATAACATCTTCATTGTTATTCCCTATTAGGTATATATATACGCATTTCAATATTATTATTTGCTGCTGCGTCGCTTGTTGATAGTGGAATAGGTTACACCTCGCCACTTTTGCGACAAATACACAAAAAATGTGGCCACGGGATGTCATTCACTGGCAACACAGCTGGGTTATATTACTATGGAAACGAAGAGACGCCGTATCGACGAGGCTGTTGGTTAATGTGTTTCAAACCAGCGGTAATGGCATGACAAGTTCACCAGCGATCAAGCGGAGACAACCACTCGTCTTCCTCGTGAGGCACACACGTGCGTTGCCCCCTATAGTATCAATGTGCATTCATACCGCAGGGGACGGTATGACGGTGTCTAGAGGCAACTTTGGCTCTCGGCGAAACAGCAGAAAAATCGGACAGTAACCAGCAATGTCATGGCGTGAACAATTATCGGCAAATGTGACGTACGGCAACGCAAGATTCCAGTCGGTCTCATTGGTAGAAACATACTTAGCGAGCATGTCTGTAATAGTTCAATTTAGACGCTCCGTGAGTTCATTGGTTTGCGGATGATATGACGGAGTCAGCTTGTGTCTCGTTTGACAGAACTGTGAGATGTCGCCTATGACCTACGACAAAAAGGGGCGGCCATGGTCTGTCAGCGCCTGCCATGGGGCTCCGTGTTGCAAAATCACGTCCTTGAGGAGGAAGTCGGCAACGTCTGTGGCGCAGCTTGTTGGAAGAGCTCGTGTGATGGCATAACGTGTGGTGTAGTCGGTGGCCACAGCTATCCACTTGTTACCCGAGTAAGACAAGGGGAAAGGGCCAAGTAGGTCCAAGCCAACGCGGAAGAGCGGTTCTGATGGAATGTCAAGTGGTTGAAGACATCCGGCGGGAAGAGTCGGCCGGCAGTGCGGAATATGTCGAGAATAGCTGACAAACGCTGAAGGTGGGTCTCAAATGTTGGGGAATATACAACGACATCATCAAGATGACAAAGACATGCTGATCATTTGAACCCTTGTAGCAGAGAGTCCATCATTCACTCGAACATGGCTAGGGCGTTGCATAGCCCAAACGGCATAATTTTGAACTGATATAAGCCGTCTGTAGTTACAAATGCAGTTTTCTCTTATTCTTTTTAGTTGACAGCAATCTGCCAGTAGCCGGAACGTAGGTCTATTGAGGAAAAGTATCGGGCGCCGTGTAGACAATCGAGAGCGTCATCGATGCGGGTTAAGGGAAAAACGTCTTTTTTCGTTATTCTATTGAGATGGCAGTAATCCACGCAGAAGCCCCACGTGCCACTTTTACTTTTAACGAGCACAGCAGGGGACGTCAAAGGGCTTGAAGAGGGTTCAATAATTCCTTCGGCTATCATCTTGGTGACTTCTTGTTCAATTACTTTATGCTCGGTAGGTGACACCCGGTATGGTCGCCGATGAATGGGATGAGAATCACCTGTGTTATTGCGGTTCTTGACGAGTGAAGTCTGGCCGAGTGGACTGCTGTCTATGTCGAATACGTCGCGGTATAAAGCCAGAAGGCGGCAGAGCACGGCTGACTTCTCAGTTTCGATGTACGGGGCGATCACAGAGCGTAAGGTTGCCTCGAGGCATGTGACATCCTGCGAGTGACGTTGGGGATCGGGACATACGTCTGCGGCAAAACAGGTGACGTGGTCGTGAATTAAGGGTCTTAGCGTGGCAACCGATATTCCATGAGGTAGCACTTGTTTTATGAAATCAAAATTGATAACAGGTAAATATGTTTTATTAGAAGCCATGGTTACGACGGAGTGTGGGACAGTAGTGTAGCGCGCAAGGAGAACATCAGGAATCGGCGTCACGATATAATCACCGTCGAGCGCGACAGAGGGCGTTGCCAATTCTACGATTGTGAGAGCTTTAGGTGATATCCAGAAAAAGCCAGTGGTGCACAGGCTGTTCGGGAGTTCAGGGGGAGAATCCGGGAGAAGATGAAGTTCTAGGCGGAGAGTGCCGGTGGCACAATCGATCAGAGCAGAATGCGTCGATAGGAAGTCCATGCCGAAGATTAGGTCGTGAGGGCAATTTTCAAGCACCGTAAATAAAACGGGACATGGCGGCCGGCCATACTAACACGAGCAACACACATTCCAGTGATGGCCACAGTTCCATCAGCGACATGGAGTGCTTTAGTCGCTGCAGGCGTGAGGACATTTTTGGGCAGGCGACACAGATTACCACTCATTATGAACACTTGAGCTCCGGTATCAACTAACGCCGTCAAAAAAATACTGTCCACATACACATCAATCAAGTTCGTATTAGTGGAAAGCGTCAACGGAGGATTCGGATCAGTCGCAATTGATGCAGCACTACCTCCTGGAGCTTTATTATCTATTTTTCCGTTCGAGAGGATCCATGATTGACCGGCGATGGATAGCGGCGTGGTTGGGGCGATGGGGAACAGCAGTGTTGAGGTGACGGCGATCGAGCGGTGGAGCGGCTGTTAGGAACGTCGGAAGAAGGATACACATGACTGGGCAAATACCGACGGGAGTCCTCGTATGGGCGAGTAGAGGAAAATGGGCTCCAGTTTGAGGGCGTCCAAGTGCTGTGGCAGTAGCAGGAGATATGGCCAACTCGGCGGCAGCGGAAGGAGATCGGTCTGTCGTCTGCAGTTCTTCCTTCCGTCAGATTGCGGGATCGCGAAATAAAATGTAAGTCATGGCGTGGTGCATTTATTGTCATTGGTCTGCAGGTGGGTCGGGAGGTAGAGCAAGCCACAGGAAAACCGAGCTTTGCAATTTCCTGCCTTAGGATGGCTTGAATAACGGAGACCGCCAGAGGCGTTTGTGCGGCGCCGTGGTCGAGCGGATGTGAGAGAAATGGTGCCGGACTTGACGCCTCAAGCTCCCGTCGAACTATTTGTGTCCCGCTGTCTTGCATGGGTGGTGCGGCCCCGAGATAGGTGCAGGTTGATGTAACAGCCGTGTTTGGTAGACGCGTAAACTAAGGCAGAACACGGCGGCTTTTGGCCATTTCGAAGCGGCGGCATTCCTTAAATCATATCTACGGTCAGGAAGTTGGTGTACACGAGCAAGTTGAAGGCGTCATCCGCGATGTCCTTGAGTACGTGGCCCACCTTGTTATTCTCTGTCATTTGCTCGTCCACTCTCCGACACAACGCGAGCACGTCCTGTATGTACGAGACGTACGACTCACAATTGAGGGCTGCACACGAGTGGCGAGTTCTTTTCGCGCTTCCGTTTGGCGACTGGACGAGTTTCCAAACATGTCGCGTAGTCGCTCCTCAAACATATCCCAGCTGGTGAGCTTGGTCTGAAAGGCGTCGAACCAAACACGTGCGGTGCTGTCCAAGTAAAATATTACGTTGGCGAGCATCATGGTAGGGTCCCAACGGTTGTGTCTGGATAACACGCTCGTACATACGGAGCCAGCAGTCAACGTCAAGCCCAGGCTCTGCGGAGAATGTACCGGCATCACGGGGGTGGGGCATCGTTAGGTATGTAGTAGCTGGAGCTACAGATGGAGACAATGATGGGTTGTTGTCATTGGTAGCCATGGCCGGAGACTGAACGGTGCGGCCATTGCGAAGCTTCATGGTGAGGACGCGGAACGTTTCAACTCCACCAAATATGTTACGGAAATAAAGAAACGCCTTATTGACGAAGCCGTGGATAAGATGTATTTGAAACCAGCGGTAATGGCGTGACCAGTTGACCAGCGATCGAGCAGAGACAACCCTTCTCATTCCTCGTCATGCACACACGTGCGTCGCCCCTAGAATATCAATATGCATGCATGTAGCAATATTATCCCCTACAAGGCAATTCACGCATCTATTTATCGAAGTGACTCCTGACTATGTTCCACTGACATAGACCACATACGCCTCTGAGACTCATCTTGAGGAACTACACTAAAGCCATCATTACTCAATCTACAAGAGCATTGAAGCTCAGTAATTGCCATTTACGCCATCATGTGCCTCCAAAAGGTACTGCCGGAGGCGATAGTAGAAGCTCGATGTTATTTTTTTTCGTAGGCCACCGACACAATGGATGCCCCCTAACGAACCACGAACTCGAGCGGCATGCTTCATCGGTGTAGGTAGCATCTAAGCTTCAAGCTTTAGTGGTAGAGTGATGTGAACTTAGTTTTATTTCGATAGGAATTACATAGGCACTCTTGGCTGGATTTTGCCGCCGGTGCTCACACAAAGCGAAGTAACAAATGAGACGCTTCTTCGCGTGCATCCGTACTTGTGAGTACGTTTAGTGCGTCATTTGTGCGTGAGAAACGCGGTGCACGTTTCTATCTGCTTTCCATTCTGCGCCTGACCTTTCAATTTGTTACTATTGCGTTCATTGCTTCACCTTTGCGGAAAAGCTGCGACTTTTTTTTATGACTTCACTCTCCGCCTACACCACCTTTGGGCATAAGTGTTATTAGCACCTCTATTTCAGCGGCCACATGATAAGACTTGACGCTCCGCGAATTGGTTGGGCCAATGGTAGTATAGCTGAATACCTGTCTTCAGGACTTCATTACTCTGCTATTCAGCACGCACTATTGCTTCCAGTTTGGCCCGTGGATTTATATTTACGCCATTATAATTCTATGGCAATGCTGCAACAATCAAGCATTCGGCACCTTTGGCCGTTAGTGAACCTCATACGTTCCCAGTTTACTTCTGGTTAAATGAATCACTGGTTGTATTTAGCTGAATAAGGCGTATAAACGTTTGGTTCATGGGAGACATTAGGCGGACTGCTATGTATATATAGTTGTGTTAAACAACCCCCCCCCCCTCCTGGAAGACGTGCAACAAGGTTCAAGAAAAATCATTTAAAAAAAGTCATGATCTCCGTATCACCAAATGTTATGTCCAATTTTAAGTTTATTTATATCTATAAAATGTCACCTTGAAGTCTGTGAAGTATTTGGTGTGCAAGCTGAAAAAGTGGACAACATTTTTACATCTATGACTTTTGCACACATTTTTCGCACTTGTTCATTGCGTGCAGCGATGTTCGCGTAGAGACATAATACACTCAATTATGAAAACTACTAAAAAGCTAAATAGTTAGAGACCATACTGAAAACAGGCCACGTCTTTTTAACAATTCAATCGTGTAGTTCCTGGTACAAATGTTTCGTTCCATTGTAATGTTGTAATTGTTAATTAGGCTGGCCAATAACTGCTCACAAGTCCGCATCTTTCCCTGTATTTTTGTAACTGCCCCACTTATTTAGCAATAGGAGATCCCTCTGTTCACTCCTTTGAAACTTTGAGACCTCATGCTGTAATACTAAAACCATGTAACTGAATTGAGTGATTTATTGAACATGGCTTGACTTATCTTGTTCATGATGTACGGCTTTACTTCGCCAAGGTGCCACAGCAATATTCATGAGACGCCGAAAATACTTGTTGAAAACTGTTTGCGTAATAGTTGATATCATATAAAGGCTTCGTGACAACAGTAACCTCTTTTATAATTTCTATTTTTTCCTTTCTGGGAGTTATGGTTTTTACCATAGTGCAGACAACAGCATAATCTCCGCACATTTTCAAAGTAGGTGCTGCATATACCTGCCACTGTTAAAGACTCAAAGTTGATCTAACTAAACATCTGTGACCTTTGGAAGATTTCGCACGTCAGTTCGCGATGATTCGAAAAAAGCGCCTGTGTGCGGACCTGAGCTGCGTCTCGTGTGCTTCCGTCGAGACGCGATGGCAATCGACAGTGATAGAACACGCTTGATGCTGCACAAACTTTTTTTTTTCATTTCAATGCATTATCGTGTTTGACCAGGAAGGCATGTGATTTCAAACGATGAAGTAGATTACCCCATAAAAAGGCTGAAACTATAGAAAGCGTGTGATCAAAAAGTTTTCCTGCTTTCTTACTTCCTTATACTAGTAGCTTTCTGCAAACTTGAGCAACTAATTTCTGCTACGATATGGGAATTCGGTGGTTAGAGACGTTTCTCAGTTTACAGAGACTCAAGTTAGTATAGCGTGAGCGGTGTCGAAAAACACGTTCACAAGGACGCACATAGCGTGCTCTACAGTCTCATTGTGAGTCGCCATCTTTCATCACTAGGTGTGAGATATCAAATGGTAGAAAGTTTTCAGTTTTATAAACACGAAGCGTTTCTACCTGTAAGTAGGTACCCACGTTTGTTTTTCTTGTTTTTTGCAATTTTGTGTTATGGCGTAATTCGCAAATACAAGTTGAATTACGTTTTTTTGCTACTCTTTGTATTGGTTTAGAGACAGAGCAAAGGCCTCTCCTTTACGGGAACGGAGACAGAATAGCTCGCAAACTCACGGAAGCTGTAATTTTCGCCACGCCGTCATTGTGCGAGTGTCTGCGCTGTACGTGAATATGACCAGGACCATGCAGTGATATATATCCATCTGCCACGAAACGAACGAAACTGATATTGCGCAGATTTCTCATCTCAGTCGGTATCGCCGGGCGTAGCGGCACACCGGTCCCACGCGAACCTCGATTAGTCGCCCAATAGGGGCTTCAATTTAATTAAACGTCCACTGGGCGTCCGGTAGGCTCAATTCTGAGTATCTTCATTCTAGAGCTTTCGCAGAGTAGCCAGTGACGCCCAGTATTTGACAGCCTGGTATTTCTAGTACTTGGCGATCACACGCAAAACAGCTCGTTAGCGTTTGCACACGAAAATAAAGGAAGGAATTGTTACAGGAGCCTTACTGTGGATTCTGCGGAAATACGTCTTCATGCAGTGAAGTTCCTTTTGCTACTTAAATGCAGGTCGGCATCCACGATCAAAAATTCCACTACTCCGCCACAGCGTGCGCATAACATTACACCCATCTCGTTGCTGCCACTTCTCACCACACAAATTATTAAATGCGAAGCATTTCATAGCGAACTTTAGTGACTTTGAGCGTATCTATCTATCTATCTATCTATCTATCTATCTATCTATCTATCTATCTATCTATCTATCTATCTATCTATCTATCTATCAGCCTGCGACATTTAGTTCTCCTGGCCATTCCAATAATGGCATGGATAACAAACTTGGTATTACATAACATGACTGTACGAAGGACATGTTAGACTAGTTATAATCGTGACATGTTTGTCACGAATGTCATGATTTACATTTCATGGTCCTGCAGCTCTTGCGGTGGTATCGTTCACATGGCATGTTGCAAAACTGGTATTGTATGGCATGATTGCATGGCGAACACAAGCAACAGAGCCTAACATGAAATTTATGACATGCGTGTCATTTACCAACATGACTATACGCCACGCTCATGATGAGCTCGTGGCCGTTTCGCTGGCGTCACATGTACCAAATTTGGTATTACGGTACGTGAATGAATGACGAAGGTATGTGACTGGTGCGAACATGATAATCCTAAGATGCGTGTCATGTAACAACATTACTACAAGAGACGCTCATGATGCACTGGCGGTCTTTTCACTAGCTTCACTTATACCGAATTCGGTATAGCAGGACGTAAATAGATGACGAAGGTATGATACTGGTGCAAACAAGATAAACATGAGATCCGTGTCATGCAACAACATGACTACGTGCTACGCTCATGAAGCGCTCGCGGCCGTGTCGCTCGCTTCACATGCACCGAAATCGGTAATACGCAACGCGAACGGACGACAAAGGTAAAAGACACATCCAAACATGATAATAATGATATGCGCACCATGTAACAACGTGACTGCATGCCACAATCATGATGCGCTCGCGGCCGTTTCACCAGCTTTACGTATGCCAAATTCGGCATTACGTGACGTCAATGGATGACGAAGGTATGTGACAGGTGCAAACATGATAATCATGAGATGCGTGTCATGTGAGAACTTGAATACACGCAACAGTCAAGGCGTCAATACGTTTCCACGTGACGTGTTGTGCGTGCACGCCGGTGTTCAATTCTTCGTGTAACACCGGCGTTGCCACGCTAGGCGCCGGTCCTGCCATATACTCGCAGGCACGCGCCACACTGCGTTGCTTTGACGCATGTGCGTTTCAGCGCGTTCGACGTCCCTCCGACAACAAAAAAGGGAGACGCATTGGTGTCTGGGTAACGCATCGGCATGAAATACACCAAGTCGCATTTCGGGCCGGTTGCCGTCGGGCTGCGCCGACGGACGTTGGTCGTGGCCATCACATCTGGCGTCAGGCTCGCGTTTTGCTAACGTAGCATCGCTGTGCTCAGCGTTCGTCAACGCTACATCGGAGTATAATGGGCGCTTCATTATGCACTCGCTGCCGTTTCGCTAGCTCCAGATAAACCAAATTTGGTGTTATGTGACGTAAATGGATGACGAAAAGTATATGACTAGTGCAAAAATGATGATCCTGACAAGTGTGTCATGAAGGAACATAAGAACATACCAGGCTGATAGCGTGCTCACGGCCGTTTCGCTAGCTCCTCGCACTCTGAATCATGATTCAATAGGACAGCTGTAGCGAAAACAAAGTCCAGGATTGAACCACCTCTGCTGGGACTTTGGACAACTTGAGTAAAATCATGGGATACAGCGAAGTCAATCATTGAATTACAGAGAACTTTGTCACGGCCGTTCGTAGTGAAAGACTTCCAGTTATAGTGGGGTACATTGAAGTCCCCGCATAGGATCAGCTTGCTGTCAAGAAGTCTTTGCTTAACTATATAGTCCGTGACTGCCAATATGCAATGGTCATCTTCACTTGGTGGCTGGTAAACAGTTCCAATCAATATAAACACGCCGCATACCCTGATTTTACACCAGACAGACTCTGTTTCGAGGAGATCCGGCAGTGTTGTATATTCAATGTCGTTTTTGACAAAGAGCGCAACGCCACCACCTCGACCACTCGACCTGTTGTTTCGAATAACCGAGTAACCAGAAGGCAGAAATTCGTTTTCAGAAATGGATTCATAAAGCCAAGTTTCATTGAAGCATATAATTGACTGACTATGACACTGTACTAGACAATTGAAGTCAATCAACGTATTTACAAGGCTGCAGGCGTTAAAACACAAAAGCGTTAGGTTTTCTGATTCATTGTGTTGGTGTCAGTTCATTGCTTTCTTTGCCTTCTTTTTGCTTCATTCTGCTATCGTGCACCAGGATTCTCTCGTCATGCGCATCATCCCAAGTGAATCGTTCTTCACTAATCTTTATTTTGTTCGAGATTAACTTGACCTTCTGGCCCGCCCTTCGAAGTTCCGCAGTGCTTTGCCATAGTTTCTTGTGTGCTTGCCTTGTAGTAGGGGAGTAGTCTTCCGATACAAAGTAGCTACTGCCCTTTAGTCTAAAGCAATGTTTTAGTATGTTTCATTTCTCACGGTGATCAAACAGTTTGATAATAACCGGCCGATGCTTGTTATGTTGATTCCGACCCAATCTGTGAATTTTTTCTGCCGAAATAACTTTTATACCTAATTTATCAGTGAACACTTCCTTCAGCACAAGCTTCGACAGCTCTTCATACGTTTCTTTTGGTTTTTCAGCTATACCAAAAATAATTAGGTTGTTACACCTGCTGCAATCTTCTAGGTCAACAAGCTTTCTTTCTAAAACTGTAACACGTAAATCTATGTCGTGCGTCAAATTCTTGATTTCATTTATCGCAGATATAGCTTCATCAACTTTCTGCAGTTTGACCTCAGTATCCCCCAGCCTTTGTTGAATATTTTTCTGGCCCTCAAGCAGTTCAGCTAGAACTTGCTGAGTGGTAGGCCCTGGATAAGGCTCGACGTCACCACATAGCATGAGTAACGACAAGACGAAGTCACAGGCAGTAAAGTACATTTCAGTAAGTCTACGTGGGCACGTCAGCTGGGCGAGTCAAAAGTCATTGGATTGAATTGTGGAAGCAATGTTACTAACCTGCATGAAAAACAGGAGTGGATTCAACATGGTGCTCGCTGGATGCCAGCCGACGTGCCCACTGAAGAAATCCGAAGGAAATGGGGTGTTTATATCTTAGCTCACTGTTATCGACGAGGTTGCGCACGGGTGTCCCCAGTCGGCGCCCAGGCTTAGGAATTCCTCTGCGCAGTCTCCGTGGATTGCTCGTGAAACAGGCGTGGATACCGTGTTTGCTGTGCTGGCTTCGGTAGTCGAGGCGATCAGAGCAAGCTGCATGAAAAACAGGAGTGTATTCAACATGGTGCTCGCTGGATGCCAGCTGACGTGTCCACTGAAGAAATCCGAAGGAAATGGGGCCTTTATATCTTAGCTCATTGTTATCGACGAAGTTGCGCACGGGTGTCCCCAGTCGGCACCCAGGCTTAGGAATTCCTCTGCGCAGTCTCCATGGATTGCTCGTGGAACAGGCGTGGATACCGTGTTCGCTGTGCTGGCTTCGGTAGTCGAGGCGATCAGAGCAAGCTGCATGAAAAACAGGAGTGTATTCAACATGGTGCTCGCTGGATGCCAGCTGACGTGCCCACTGAAGAAATCCGAAGGAAATGGGGCGTTTATATCTTAGCTCAGTGTTATCGACGAGGTTGCGCATGGGTGTCCCCAGTCGGCACCCAGGCTTAGGAATTCCTCTGCACAGTCTCCATGGATTGCTCGTGAAACAGGCGTGGATACCGTGTTCGCTGTGCTGGCTTCGGTAGTCGAGGCGATCAGAGCAAGCTGCATGAAAAACAGGAGTGTATTCAACATGGTGCTCGCTGGATGCCAGCTGACGTGCCCACTGAAGAAATCCGAAGGAAATGGGGCGTTTATATCTTAGCTCAGTGTTATCGACGAGGTTGCGCACGGGTGTCCCCAGTCGGCACCCAGGCTTAGGAATTCCTCTGCGCAGTCTCCGTGGATTGCTCGTGAAACAGGCGTGGATACCGTGTTCGCTGTGCTGGCTTCGGTAGTCGAGGCGATCAGAGCAAGCTGCACGAAAAACAGGAGTGTATTCAACATGGTGCTCGCTGGATGCCAGCTGACGTGCCCACTGAAGAAATCCGAAGGAAATGGGGCATTTATATCTTAGCTCATTGTTATCGACGAGGTTGCGCACGGGTGTCCCCAGTCGGCACCCAGGCTTAGGAATTCCTCTGCACAGTCTCCATGGATTGCTCGTGAAACAGGCGTGGATACCGTGTTCGCTGTGCTGGCTTCGGTAGTCGAGACGATCAGAGCAAGCTGCATGAAAAACAGGAGTGTATTCAACATGGTGCTCGCTGGATGCCAGCCGAAGTTCCCACTGAGGAAATCCGAAGGAAATGGGGCGTTTATATCTTAGCTCAGTTTTATCGACGAGGTTGCGCACGGGTGTCCCCAGTCGGCACCCAGGCTTAGGAATTCCTCTGCACAGTCTTCATGGATTGCTCGTGAAACAGGCGTGGTCCGTGTTCGCTGTGCTGGCTTCGGTAGTCGAGGCGATCAGAGCAAGCTGCATGAAAAACAGGAGTGTATTCAACATGGTGCTCGCTGGATGCCAGCTGACGTGTCCACTGAAGAAATCCGAAGGAAATGGGGCATTTATATCTTAGCTCATTGTTATCGACGAGGTTGCGCACGGGTGTCCCCAGTCGGCACCCAGGCTTAGGAATTCCTCTGCGCAGTCTCCGTGGATTGCTCGTGAAACAGGCGTGGATACCGTGTTTGCTGTGCTGGCTTCGGTAGTCGAGGCGATCAGAGCAAGCTGCATGAAAAACAGGAGTGTATTCAACATGGTGCTCGCTGGATGCCAGCTGACGTGTCCACTGAAGAAATCCGAAGGAAATGGGGCATTTATATCTTAGC
The DNA here is from genome assembly GCF_043290135.1 of Rhipicephalus microplus. Classification (NCBI taxonomy): domain Eukaryota; kingdom Metazoa; phylum Arthropoda; class Arachnida; order Ixodida; family Ixodidae; genus Rhipicephalus; species Rhipicephalus microplus. The sequence goes on along the minus strand of NW_027464598.1, from coordinate 4,668,493 downwards.
TCATTGTTATCGACGAAGTTGCGCACGGGTGTCCCCAGTCGGCACCCAGGCTTAGGAATTCCTCTGCGCAGTCTCCATGGATTGCTCGTGGAACAGGCGTGGATACCTTGTTCGCTGTGCTGGCTTCGGTAGTCGAGGCGATCAGAGCAAGCTGCATGAAAAACAGGAGTGTATTCAACATGGTGCTCGCTGGATGCCAGCTGACGTGCCCACTGAAGAAATCCGAAAGAAATGGGGCGTTTATATCTTAGCTCAGTGTTATCGACGAGGTTGCGCATGGGTGTCCCCAGTCGGCACCCAGGCTTAGGAATTCCTCTGCACAGTCTCCATGGATTGCTCGTGAAACAGGCGTGGATACCGTGTTCGCTGTGCTGGCTTCGGTAGTCGAGGCGATCAGAGCAAGCTGCATGAAAAACAGGAGTGTATTCAACATGGTGCTCGCTGGATGCCAGCTGACGTGCCCACTGAAGAAATCCGAAGGAAATGGGGCGTTTATATCTTAGCTCAGTGTTATTGACGAGGTTGCGCACGGGTGTCCCCAGTCGGCACCCAGGCTTAGGAATTCCTCTGCGCAGTCTCCGTGGATTGCTCGTGAAACAGGCGTGGATACCGTGTTCGCTGTGCTGGTAGTCGAGGCGATCAGAGCAAGCTGCATGAAAAACAGGAGTGTATTCAACATGGTGCTCGCTGGATGCCAGCTGACGTGCCCACTGAAGAAATCCGAAGGAAATGGGGCATTTATATCTTAGCTCACTGTTATCGACGAGGTTGCGCACGGGTGTCCCCAGTCGGCACCCAGGCTTAGGAATTCCTCTGCGCAGTCTCCATGGATTGCTCGTGAAACAGGCGTGGATACCGTGTTCGCTGTGCTGGTAGTCGAGGCGATCAGAGCAAGCTGCATGAAAAACAGGAGTGTATTCAACATGGTGCTCGCTGGATGCCAGCTGACGTGCCCACTGAAGAAATCCGAAGGAAATGGGGCATTTATATCTTAGCTCACTGTTATCGACGAGGTTGCGCACGGGTGTCCCCAGTCGGCACCCAGGCTTAGGAATTCCTCTGCGCAGTCTCCATGGATTGCTCGTGGAACAGGCGTGGATACCGTGTTCGTGTGCTGGCTTCGGTAGTCGAGGCGATCAGAGCAAGCTGCATGAAAAACAGGAGTGTATTCTACATGGTGCTCGCTGGATGCCAGCTGACGTGCCCACTGAAGAAATCGGAAGGAAATGGGGCGTTTATATCTTAGCTCAGTGTTATCGACGAGGTTGCGCACGGGTGTCCCCAGTCGGCACCCAGGCTTAGGAATTCCTCTGCACAGTCTCCATAGATTGCTCGTGAAACAGGCGTGGATACCGTGTTCGCTGTGCTGGCTTCGGTAGTCGAGGTGATCAGAGCAAGCTGCATGAAAAACAGGAGTGTATTCAACATGGTGCTCGCTGGATGCCAGCCGACGTTCCCACTGAGGAAATCCGAAGGAAGTGGGGCGTTTATATCTTAGCTCAGTGTTATCGACGAGGTTGCGCACGGGTGTCCCCAGTCGACACCCAGGCTTAGGAATTCCTTTGCGCAGTCTCCATGGATTGCTCGTAAAACAGGCGTAGATACCGTGTTCGCTGTGCTGGCTTCGGTAGTCGAGGCGATCAGAGCATGCTGCATAAAAAACAGGAGTGTATTCAACATGGTGCTCGCTGGATGCCAGCTGACGTGCCCACTGAAGAAATCCGAAGGAAATGGGGCGTTTATATCTTAGCTCAGTGTTATCGACGAGGTTGCGCACGGGTGTCCCCAGTCGGCACCCAGGCTTAGGAATTCCTCTGCACAGTCTCCATGGATTGCTCGTGAAACAGGCGTGCATACCGTGTTCGCTGTGCTGGCTTCGGTAGTCGAGGCGATCAGAGCAAGCTGCATGAAAAACAGGAGTGTATTCAACATGGTGCTCGCTGGATGCCAGCTGACGTGCCCACTGAAGAAATCCGAAGGAAATGGGGCGTTTATATCTTAGCTCAGTGTTATCGACGAGGTTGCGCACGGGTGTCCCCAGTCGGCTCCCAGGCTTAGGAATCCCTCTGCACAGTCTCCATGGATTGCTCGTGAAACAGGCGTGGATACCGTGTTCGCTGTGCTGGCTTCGGTAGTCGAGGCGATCAGAGCAAGCTGCATGAAAAACAGGAGTGTATTCAACATGGTGCTCGCTGGATGCCAGCTGACGTGCCCACTGAAGAAATCCGAAGGAAATGGGGCGTTTATATCTTAGCTCAGTGTTATCGACGAGGTTGCGCACGGGTGTCCCCAGTCGGCACCCAGGCTTAGGAATTCCTCTGCACAGTCTTCATGGATTGCTCGTGAAACAGGCGTGGATACCGTGTTCGCTGTGCTGGCTTCGGTAGTCGAGGCGATCAGAGCAAGCTGCATGAAAAACAGGAGTGTATTCAACATGGTGCTCGCTGGATGCCAGCTGACGTGCCCACTGAAGAAATCCGAAGGAAATGGGGCGTTTATATCTTAGCTCAGTGTTATCGACGAGGTTGCGCACGGGTGTCCCCAGTCGGCACCCAGGCTTAGGAATTCCTCTGCACAGTCTCCATGGATTGCTCGTGAAACAGGCGTGGATACCGTGTTCGCTGTGCTGGCTTCGGTAGTCGAGGTGATCAGAGCAAGCTGCATGAAAAACAGGAGTGTATTCAACATGGTGCTCGCTGGATGCCAGCTGACGTGCCCACTGAAGAAATCCGAAGGAAATGGGGCGTTTATATCTTAGCTCAGTGTTATCGACGAGGTTGCGCACGGGTGTCCCCAGTCGGCACCCAGGCTTAGGAATTCCTCTGCACAGTCTCCATGGATTGCTCGTGAAACAGGCGTGGATACCGTGTTCGCTGTGCTGGATTCGGTAGTCGAGGCGATCAGGGCAAGCTGCATGAAAAACAGGAGTGTATTCAACATGGTGCTCGCTGGATGCCAGCCGACGTTCCCACTGAGGAAATCCGAAGGAAATGGGGCGTTTATATCTTAGCTCAGTGTTATCGGCGAGGTTGCGCACGGGTGTCCCCAGTCGGCACCCAGGCTTAGGAATTCCTCTGCACAGTCTCCATGGATTGCTCGTGAAACAGGCGTGGATACCGTGTTCGCTGTGCTGGCTTCGGTAGTCGAGGCGATCAGAGCAAGCTGCATCAAAAACAGGAGTGTATTCAACAAGGTGCTCGCTGGATGCCAGCTGACGTGCCCACTGAAGAAATGCGAAGGAAATGGGGCGTTTATATCTTAGCTCAGTGTTATCGACGAGGTTGCGCACGGGTGTCCCCAGTCGGCACCCAGGCTTCGGAATTCCTCTGCAAAGTCTCCATGGATTGCTCGTGAAACAGGCGTGGATACCGTGTTCGCTGTGCTGGCTTCGGTAGTCGAGGCGATCAGAGCAAGCTGCATGAAAAACAGGAGTGTATTCAACATGGTGCTCGCTGGATGCCAGCTGACGTGCCCACTGAAGAAATCCGAAGGAAATGGGGCGTTTATATCTTAGTTCAGTGTTATCGACGAGGTTGCGCACGGGTGTCCCCAGTCGGCACCCAGGCTTAGGAATTCCTCTGCACAGTCTCCATGGATTGCTCGTGAAACAGGCGTGGATACCGTGTTCGCTGTGCTGGCTTCGGTAGTCGAGGCGATCAGAGCAAGCTGCATGAAAAACAGGAGTGTATTCAACATGGTGCTCGCTGGATGCCAGCTGACGTGCCCACTGAAGAAATCCGAAGGAAATGGGGCGTTTATATCTTAGCTCAGTGTTATCGACGAGGTTGCGCACGGGTGTCCCCAGTCGGCACCCAGGCTTAGGAATCCCTCTGCACAGTCTCCATGGATTGCTCGTGAAACAGGCGTGGATACCATGTTCGCTGTGCTGGCTTCGGTAGTCGAGGCGATCAGAGCAAGCTGCATGAAAAACAGGAGTGTATTCAACATGGTGCTCGCTGGATGCAAGCCGACGTTCCCACTGAGGAAATCCGAAGGAAATGGGGCGTTTATATCTTAGCTCAGTGTTATCGACGAGGTTGCGCACGGGTGTCCCCAGTCGGCACCCAGGCTTAGGAATTCCTCTGCACAGTCTCCATGGATTGCTCGTGAAGCAGGCGTGGATACCGTGTTCGCTGTGCTGGCTTCGGTAGTCGAGGCGATCAGAGCAAGCTGCTTGAAAAACAGGAGTGTATTCAACATGGTGCTCGCTGGATGCCAGCTGACGTGCCCACTGAAGAAATCCGAAGGAAATGGGGCGTTTATATCTTAGCTCAGTGTTATCGACGAGGTTGCGCACGGGTGTCCCCAGTCGGCGCCCAGGCTTAGGAATTCCTCTGCGCAGTCACCATGGATTGCTCCTGGAACAGGCGTCGATACCGTGTTCGCTGTGCTGGCTTCGGCAGTCGAGGCGATCAGAGCAGGCTGCATGAAAAACAGGAGTGTATTCAACATGGTGCTCGCTGGATGCCAGCCGAAGTTCCCACTGAGGAAATCCGAAGGAAATGGGGCGTTTATATCTTAGCTCAGTGTTATCGACGAGGTTGCGCACGGGTGTCCCCAGTCGGCGCCCAGGCTTAGGAATTCCTCTGCGCAGTCACCATGGATTGCTCCTGGAACAGGCGTGGATACCGTGTTCGCTGTGCTGGCTTCGGTAGTCGAGGCGATCAGAGCAAGCTGCATGAAAAACAGGAGTGTATTCAACATGGTGCTCGCTGGATGCCAGCTGACGTGCCCACTGAAGAAATCCGAAGGAAATGGGGCGTTTATATCTTAGCTCAGTGTTATCGACGAGGTTGCGCACGGGTGTCCCCAGTCGGCACCCAGGCTTAGGAATTCCTCTGCACAGTCTTCATGGATTGCTCGTGAAACAGGCGTGGATACCGTGTTCGCTGTGCTGGCTTCGGTAGTCGAGGCGATCAGAGCAAGCTGCATGAAAAACAGGAGTGTATTCAACATGGTGCTCGCTGGATGCCAGCTGACGTGCCCACTGAAGAAATCCGAAGGAAATGGGGCGTTTATATCTTAGCTCAGTGTTATCGACGAGGTTGCGCACGGGTGTCCCCAGTCGGCACCCAGGCTTAGGAATCCCTCTGCACAGTCTCCATGGATTGCTCGTGAAACAGGCGTGGATACCGTGTTCGCTGTGCTGGCTTCGGTAGTCGAGGCGATCAGAGCAAGCTGCATGAAAAACAGGAGTGTATTCAACATGGTGCTCGCTGGATGCCAGCTGACGTGCCCACTGAAGAAATCCGAAGGAAATGGGGCGTTTATATCTTAGCTCAGTGTTATCGACGAGGTTGCGCACGGGTGTCCCCAGTCGGCACCCAGGCTTAGGAATTCCTCTGCACAGTCTCCATGGATTGCTCGTGAAACAGGCGTGGATACCGTGTTCGCTGTGCTGGCTTCGGTAGTCGAGGTGATCAGAGCAAGCTGCATGAAAAACAGGAGTGTATTCAACATGGTGCTCGCTGGATGCCAGCTGACGTGCCCACTGAAGAAATCCGAAGGAAATGGGGCGTTTATATCTTAGCTCAGTGTTATCGACGAGGTTGCGCACGGGTGTCCCCAGTCGGCACCCAGGCTTAGGAATTCCTCTGCACAGTCTCCATGGATTGCTCGTGAAACAGGCGTGGATACCGTGTTCGCTGTGCTGGCTTCGGTAGTCGAAGCGATCAGAGCAAGCTGCATCAAAAACAGGAGTGTATTCAACAAGGTGCTCGCTGGATGCCAGCTGACGTGCCCACTGAAGAAATGCGAAGGAAATGGGGCGTTTATATCTTAGCTCAGTTTTATCGACGAGGTTGCGCACGGGTGTCCCCAGTCGGCACCCAGGCTTCGGAATTCCTCTGCAAAGTCTCCATGGATTGCTCGTGAAACAGGCGTGGATACCGTGTTCGCTGTGCTGGATTCGGTAGTCGAGGCGATCAGGGCAAGCTGCATGAAAAACAGGAGTGTATTCAACATGGTGCTCGCTGGATGCCAGCCGACGTTCCCACTGAGGAAATCCGAAGGAAATGGGGCGTTTATATCTTAGCTCAGTGTTATCGGCGAGGTTGCGCACGGGTGTCCCCAGTCGGCACCCAGGCTTAGGAATTCCTCTGCACAGTCTCCATGGATTGCTCGTGAAACAGGCGTGGATACCGTGTTCGCTGTGCTGGCTTCGGTAGTCGAGGCGATCAGAGCAAGCTGCATCAAAAACAGGAGTGTATTCAACAAGGTGCTCGCTGGATGCCAGCTGACGTGCCCACTGAAGAAATGCGAAGGAAATGGGGCGTTTATATCTTAGCTCAGTGTTATCGACGAGGTTGCGCACGGGTGTCCCCAGTCGGCACCCAGGCTTCGGAATTCCTCTGCAAAGTCTCCATGGATTGCTCGTGAAACAGGCGTGGATACCGTGTTCGCTGTGCTGGCTTCGGTAGTCGAGGCGATCAGAGCAAGCTGCATGAAAAACAGGAGTGTATTCAACATGGTGCTCGCTGGATGCCAGCTGACGTGCCCACTGAAGAAATCCGAAGGAAATGGGGCGTTTATATCTTAGCTCAGTGTTATCGACGAGGTTGCGCACGGGTGTCCCCAGTCGGCACCCAGGCTTAGGAATTCCTCTGCACAGTCTCCATGGATTGCTCGTGAAACAGGCGTGGATACCGTGTTCGCTGTGCTGGCTTCGGTAGTCGAGGCGATCAGAGCAAGCTGCATGAAAAACAGGAGTGTATTCAACATGGTGCTCGCTGGATGCCAGCTGACGTGCCCACTGAAGAAATCCGAAGGAAATGGGGCGTTTATATCTTAGCTCAGTGTTATCGACGAGGTTGCGCACGGGTGTCCCCAGTCGGCACCCAGGCTTAGGAATCCCTCTGCACAGTCTCCATGGATTGCTCGTGAAACAGGCGTGGATACCATGTTCGCTGTGCTGGCTTCGGTAGTCGAGGCGATCAGAGCAAGCTGCATGAAAAACAGGAGTGTATTCAACATGGTGCTCGCTGGATGCAAGCCGACGTTCCCACTGAGGAAATCCGAAGGAAATGGGGCGTTTATATCTTAGCTCAGTGTTATCGACGAGGTTGCGCACGGGTGTCCCCAGTCGGCACCCAGGCTTAGGAATTCCTCTGCACAGTCTCCATGGATTGCTCGTGAAGCAGGCGTGGATACCGTGTTCGCTGTGCTGGCTTCGGTAGTCGAGGCGATCAGAGCAAGCTGCTTGAAAAACAGGAGTGTATTCAACATGGTGCTCGCTGGATGCCAGCTGACGTGCCCATTGAAGAAATCCGAAGGAAATGGGGCGTTTATATCTTAGCTCAGTGTTATCGACGAGGTTGCGCACGGGTGTCCCCAGTCGGCGCCCAGGCTTAGGAATTCCTCTGCGCAGTCACCATGGATTGCTCCTGGAACAGGCGTCGATACCGTGTTCGCTGTGCTGGCTTCGGCAGTCGAGGCGATCAGAGCAGGCTGCATGAAAAACAGGAGTGTATTCAACATGGTGCTCGCTGGATGCCAGCCGAAGTTCCCACTGAGGAAATCCGAAGGAAATGGGGCGTTTATATCTTAGCTCAGTGTTATCGACGAGGTTGCGCACGGGTGTCCCCAGTCGGCGCCCAGGCTTAGGAATTCCTCTGCGCAGTCACCATGGATTGCTCCTGGAACAGGCGTGGATACCGTGTTCGCTGTGCTGGCTTCGGTAGTCGAGGCGATCAGAGCAAGCTGCATGAAAAACAGGAGTGTATTCAACATGGTGCTCGCTGGATGCGAGCCGAAGTTCCCACTGAGGAAATCCGAAGGAAATGGGGCGTTTATATCTTAGCTCAGTGTTATCAACGAGGTTGCGCACGGGTGTCCCCAGTCGGCGCCCAGGCTTAGGAATTCCTCTGCGCAGTCACCATGGATTGCTCCTGGAACAGGCGTCGATACCGTGTTCGCTGTGCTGGCTTCGGCAGTCGAGGCGATCAGAGCAGGCTGCATGAAAAACAGGAGTGTATTCAACATGGTGCTCGCTGGATGCCAGCCGAAGTTCCCACTGAAGAAATCCGAAGGAAATGGGGCGTTTATATCTTAGCTCAGTGTTATCGACGAGGTTGCGCACGGGTGTCCCCAGTCGGCGCCCAGGCTTAGGAATTCCTCTGCGCAGTCACCATGAATTGCTCCTGGAACAGGCGTCGATACCGTGTTCGCTGTGCTGGCTTCGGTAGTCGAGGCGATCAGAGCAAGCTGCATGAAAAACAGGAGTGTATTCAACATGGTGCTCGCTGGATGCCAGCCGAAGTTCCCACTGAGGAAATCCGAAGGAAATGGGGCGTTTATATCTTAGCTCAGTGTTATCGACGAGGTTGCGCACGGGTGTCCCCAGTCGGCGCCCAGGCTTAGGAATTCCTCTGCGCAGTCACCATGAATTGCTCCTAAAACAGGCGTCGATACCGTGTTCGCTGTGCTGGCTTCGGTAGTCGAGGCGATCAGAGCAAGCTGCATGAAAAACAGGAGTGTATTCAACATGGTGCTCGCTGGATGCCAGCCGATGTTCCCACTGAGGAAATCCGAAGGAAATGGGGCGTTTATATCTTAGCTCAGTGTTATCGACGAGGTTGCGCACGGGTGTCCCCAGTCGGCGCCCAGGCTTAGGAATTCCTCTGCGCAGTCACCATGGATTGCTCCTGGAACAGGCGTCGATACCGTGTTCGCTGTGCTGGCTTCGGCAGTCGAGGCGATCAGAGCAGGCTGCATGAAAAACAGGAGTGTATTCAACATGGTGCTCGCTGGATGCCAGCCGAAGTTCCCACTGAAGAAATCCGAAGGAAATGGGGCGTTTATATCTTAGCTCAGTGTTATCGACGAGGTTGCGCACGGGTGTCCCCAGTCGGCGCCCAGGCTTAGGAATTCCTCTGCGCAGTCACCATGGATTGCTCCTGGAACAGGCGTCGATACCGTGTTCGCTGTGCTGGCTTCGGCAGTCGAGGCGATCAGAGCAGGCTGCATAAAAAACAGGAGTGGATTCATTATGGTGCTCGCTGGATGCCAGCCGACGCGCCCACTGGATTATATGGTATAATCTCAAAAAATCCGGACTTCTTGAGACTTTTTGAAATAAAGAAACACGTGGTTGATCACTCTTTCGTGGTAACCAGCCGGTATAGGAAAAAGGTGAAGCGTATCTGCACAGGGTAGTTCAGCGAAAATTGTGCATTGTTTCACCATATTCTTGAAGTAATGAATGATATAGCGACAAATAGTATGGTTAAGAGAAGAACTGCAAGCTTCTTGAAAGTTGAAGCATGTTCTTTAGGCAGAAAGGACACACACAAAAAAAAAACGTACACGAGGTGAACTCAGAACTGTAACAGGTCGACACGGAAAGTGCTCAGTTCAAACACAAAGAGAACACGGAAGAACGCATATGTATGCACAAGACTTCGTGTTTGAGCAGCCCTCAAACATGTGGGGATTCTGAAGTTAGGTATGTGATTAATGTTTTGTACCAATTGTCAACACCAGCTGAAGTCTGTAATGAATTGTTTTTTTTTTCGAACATGAAGAAGACTTGTAGACGTACTATTGCTTTACCACCATCTCCATTATCATCCCCAGCCTGCCTGATGTGTACAGCCGGATGAATGCCTCCCCCAATGTTAAAAAGACTTCACAGCATATCCACGAGGTGAGTGATGACGAGTGGGACAAAGTGGACGGACAGATGGACTGACGGATGGTCGGACGCACGGACAGACTGGCGCACGGACGGATGCATGAAAGCATGGACTGACTGATGAACGCTTCGTCCATTTCACCTTATTTGACTCTGCGAATATGCTGTGACACCTTTTTTAATGACATGCAGTGCAATGCAATTGGCTACTACGACGACACGGGACGTACGACCCACGGCGTAAGGGGCTTGGTCCCTAAATGTTACTATACTCTGTGCAAGCAGATCGCATTTATTCTCCACGACCTTCATATTTTTGTCACTACAGCTGACTTTAGGTGGCATATAAGGCTGCATTTCCTATTTTTGGTACCTGTAACACTGTAGTTCTCGACGAGTGCCCAGTCGTTGGTTCTGTACTGTCACCATTGCGGCCCGATAACTGAGGTTTGGTCGTTGTCTTGGCGATAGTATATCACCTAACAATGAAACATTTGTAATAATAAATAATGATATCTGGGGTTTAACGTCCCAAAACCAAGATATGATTATGAGGAATGCCCTAGGGGAGGGCTTCGAAACCCTCGTCCATCTGGTATTCTTTAACATGAACTTACAGCGCACAGTACACGGGCCTCTGCCATTTCGCCTACATCAAAATGCGACTGCTCCGGCCGCTATCGAACAATATTTGTGACCTTTAGGTCAGCTGTGACCTTCGGGTCAGCAGCCGAGGACCGTAGTCACTGTTTTGCCGAGGCAGACAAAAAAAGATTTGAAGGAAAGAGACGAAAACGCAAGCAAACAGACACAGCATTGTCTTTCTTTGCCTCCAATTATTGCCATATTCATAGCACTATTGCCTGCCACTACTCTGCCTTGAAAGAATCTTTAAGTAACGAGGTATCTGAGACGTTCACACTATCGCGATGAAAACGTAGTAAAACAAGCACGCCTTTTAACGTACTGGAGCTCCTGCTGAACTTGAATACACGTGTACGCTCCGTCTACACTGAAAAAAAAAACAGCATGGCATATAGACCCGCGGTTATTTATACGTAATTTCATTGTGTAGTTCCTTCACTGTTAATTATATATAAATATGGTTGCTCTCTTTCAAAACTCTAGATTGCGTAGTACGATGAGGCTAAATTAATGTAAACAGCCGTATACCTTATATGGTTGGCACACAATGGCTTGTAACCTTCAAGTTTGTTTCTACTTTGATCCATGCCACCTGCACTTCATTGGGCTCAAGCTCTCTAAAGATGGCACCCCACCGCCGATTCGAGGATCACAGTGCTAATGACTGACCTGTTCTCCTTTCTAAAGTTTGTACAGTTGTCATCACATATAAAAAAACCAGCAAGCAGCGTTGCGCTGAGTTGGTCTCCAGACAAAAACTTACCCCACCGCCCCCAAAAGCACGCTAAGAGTCCATCGGCCCTTTTCGCCTAGCTGCAAAAATAGGAGCACTGTTATTCCCTAAAAGAAAATTTTGCGAGCACAGCGAGAAAAATCCACAAAATGAAATTCAATATACACTATCTAAACAAATGGTTTTTAGTCTAGTTCAATGAGAAACTGAATACATACGCATACGTTTGTAAAAAAAGCTGCGTAAATACAACCCACTGCCCTGACTGCACCGACTATAAAGGTACACTCGACAGAAGAGAACAGCTTTCCCGCGTCAGCTTGAGTGTCAAAGAAGCAACAACAACAAAGGAAGAGAAAGTGCGTCTGCTGCAGCTGACATCTCTTTCGACAACCAAGGAGGGTGCGTAAACACACTTCACTTCCTCAGTCCGGTGGTTGCCCTGAATTGCTGAGCTCAAATATTTTCCCTTTCTTTTTCATGTTACGTTTGCCTTTTTGCTTTGGCAGCAATATTCGTCATTTTCCTTCGCTTGCACGTTGTTTTGTATATTTCTGTGGGTTAGGTTACCTAACTTTCTATGAACCTTTTTTTTTTCGCAGTCTTCAAAATTTTTACTCTCTGATCCAAATGCTCCGTTTATGATGATGGCGATGTTCTAACAGAGTCACACAAATTTCTGCTGCCCATACCCGCTCTTTTGGCTATTTGATATGATTGTCATTTTCAGTTCGCCGGTCTTGAGTAGTGCGACCTGTTGCAATTCTGTGGCACCTGCCTGTTTATTTTCGAAATTTGGTCGGTCTAGTCACAGCTACCTAAACTGGTTCGCAGTTACAAAATCAGATAAACAGAGATGTGCGCAAATGGTTGTGATAATGCCTATTTCGCTCAGGGCTTGATGTAACGCTGTTGAAAGATTCGTATGGTAGGAAATTTTGTTCTACCATACGCAAATATTTCAATAATAATAGAATAAGCAAATATTTTCAATAATGTGAAGATTGTTTAATTTTTATGTACTTGGCAGTAAGACAATGTGAACAGGTGACGTTCCTGCTATTTGGAACTTGGAAAAAAATGAGAAGGCAGGCAGTTACTGCACGTGCTCTTATTCTATATTAACGAGTATAAAGAAATCTAAGCTAGATGGTTTTGCGTACCAGAACCACGAATCGATTAAGACGTACATAATAGTTAAGTACATCGGAACAACTCTTAGCCTGCTGATTGCATTAACATGACTATCGTGGGTAGTTAAGCCACTGCCTTAATTATTAGCCACGTTGGGTCATCATCGCTAATACAACGGCATGTAAGTGCTAATGATAAGGCAACTGTTTCTACCAATTTCAGTTGCCGAAGACACAATAGCAATTACACAATCATCGTTGATGAAAGTGTCTAAAGCTTACGTTTCTCTCCGACTGCCAGACGTTTCATGTTGAACATATTTCTTTATGTCTTTCACCGCACTCTAGAAAACTTTTTTGGTCTTCTGGAAATAAACTTAACCTTAATCAAAGACCTTTCCAAAAATGAGTCTTCGAACTTGTATACGAACTTGTTCTCACTCCAGAACATTCACTGTCTGCATTCAATGTGGTAAAAAAATACAAGTATTATTATTCAATGGGACCCATTACTCACAGTCATTGCAATTGGAGCCATTGTCACATCATAACGACAGCCGCTTCCCCGTAAATACAGAAGGGCAAGATCGTAACAGCTGGCCATCAACACTGAAAACGTGCTCTACGGCACAGTGTTTCGCAATATGGTACGAAAGAAGCCCTATTTACTCTAACATGCAGTCGTCTTTTTTTTTATGTAGGTCAGAAAATACCGAGCGAGAACATCAAAAATGTCCGTGTGTGCGGCATATACGAAAAAAATATAAAAGCATGACAACATGCCCTCCTCCCCCACCTGTTCTCCTATTCAATCAAATGAAGGAAAGCTGATTATACCCCGCTAGATCACGTAGACGGAGCTCCTTCTGAAGTGCTCGGATGCTTTCGATATGAAACCCGTCGTCATTTATAACAAGTACCCGAAGATTCATAGATATGCTCTAATGAACGCCACTACAACAAGCCTCTCCTCCCCCCCCCCTATTTCCTCTTTGCACTCATCGGAACAACGTGATTGGTTTAGCGTAAGTGAGGTGAAACTCCGGGAAAAGGCGGGAAGATTAAATGTGTCTGCGCAGCACAAAAAAGCCTGTGAAAGCATGGAGAATACAAAAGCTGGAGGATGGGAAAATAGGCGGCAGTATATTTGTCCAGATGCTCCAGAATGCTGGAATGGCGCTAAAATCGAGGATTCATTTCGTGTGGTTCAGATACACTATTCTATGGCTCAACTTATGCTTTTCACTGTGTCTCAAGTTCAACCAAACAAGTTAACAGGAATATATAGGTTTTATTTATTTCTTTACTTTCGTTGGTACCTCAAGAATCTCACTGAATACGCACCGCAACTAGCCAAGCCTCAATACGTTGTTTGTGCTTCAGCAAGTTAAGAAGTTGGGTTTGCGCGCCACCGTCTTTGCACTATGAGAAATATGATCGTGTGCGTGTGTAGGAAGCATACAGGCGCACTACGCAATATAAATTGTGAATGTTTTACGCTGACTCCATCTTGTCAAAAATATCGCTTCGAGTTTGGCTGCTATAGAAAAAAATCCGTGCTTTACTTTATCTATGTCACACTGAAGCCCATCGGCAAGGGACCGAAGATTGAAAAAATGCCATTCAGGATATTTGAAGAATGCCGAGCGACCTCTTGAACGTCATTGCCGAAATTCCATACAACTGGTGGAAAATTGCAAACGTTTTATTCTTGTATAATATTCGTCTCGAAAAGAGCGTGCCTGGATTGTAATCTATGATGCAGGTAACTCTTGTCATATCGAAAACGCGTACAAAAAGAGCAATAAATTTTATGCAACGTCCAGTGCTACCACATTGTGGAGAAGAAAGGGAAGTTCAATATCTGGAGCACTCTAGGTACTTTGAAAAGTGAGCTGACAAACGACGCACGTTCGCACGCACACACACAGGCACGCACGCGCGCATGGACGTGCACTGGATAAGGTTCAAAATTTTCTTTATTATGGGTGGGGCAAAAAAGTAGATGCTGCATGTTGCTGTTTGGTGTGCAATATATGGGCCCAATTTTCAGCACTATATGCGAGGCATTTGAAACACGTACAGGTAGCACAGCGGCACTAAATACTTTCCTGCAGCCTTTTTTAAATTGATTTTAATGAAACCAGGGCATGCTAAATATTGGAGTATAGTATATACGAGATGGGAACAATGACAGGTAAAAAAGGTGACATGGTACAAGTATTTTTGTCCTATACTAGCAAAGAAACTTCCGATTTAGAGTAGGAGCAACTTTGAGGAGAAAGAATAGAAAGCCAATGCATGTGTGCTTAGCCGCTAATTAGTAGTTGAAATTGTGATCGCCATTTAAAATACACTGCCTCAACGTTCATTGAATGTTTGATGCTTGAAATTGGTAAAATGTTGATGCGGAGACAATTCTGGTCCCTTTCTAAAACGTAGAGCTGCTTCTGTGTATAACCTCTGTTAATTGATCGCATTATGGTATGGTTCGCTTTTTTTATCAGCGAAAGTCAGGAGAAATTCTTGGAGGAAAATTATTGCTGAAATATATTGCGTAGGCACTGTTAAAACTTTGATTTTAGTGACCATAGCCGCAGAATATTTAGGAACTTCATCTTGGTGCACACGATAATAATTTGCAAATTATTTTGAGAAAATTCACCGCCAATGAGTGCCTGCTTTTTGATCTCCTTTACTCACGACAATGAGATTGTCTCCTCACCTGCGTCACCAATCTTTGTTCCATTTATGCTTAATTCACAAATTCAATGATGTTTATGTTAAGTGACCCGCTGTTGTTTAGCGACACGGTGGGTGCGTGCCGCGCGCGGCTTGATATGACAATTTTTGTATCGCCACTTTCGCACCACTGCCGCTGTGGACAGCAGAAGGGGGTGTCTACGGGCGGAACACCGTGGTGGCAAGCTTTCCGCAATTGCGAACGCACCCTTTGGACGGTAGCTAAGGTCACCCAATGCCTGCGGCACGCACTCGTTTGGGCGGCTATGGGGTCTATTTTGATGCCACTAAATTCCACGAATGGGAGACATCTGGACGTGGCGCCATCTCTCAACGGCACGAAAAGCTGTCTCCAACAACTGAATGGAAAATTATGATGATGATATCTGGTGTTTAACGTTCCAAAACTACCATATAATTACGAGAGACACCGTAGCGGAAGGTTTCGAAAATTTTGACCACCTGTGGGTTATTTAACGTGCACCAAAGTCTAAGCACACGGACCTACAGCATTTCCGCCTGCATCGAAAATGCAGCCGCCGCAGCCGGGATTCGATCCCGCGACCTGCGGGTTAGCGGTCGAGTACCTTAACCACTACACCACTGTGGAGGGGCTGGATGGTAAATAGGGGAAAAAATTATAGATATTGAAAAAAACCTAGTTATCAAACCGACTCCTAGTTATGTGTAGCAGAGACCCACTGGTGCATTTGGTAAAATGGCAGTATCATTCTGCAAAGTGTGTGGCTTCCCAGAATAGTTAAGCACCGCCCATAAGAACACATGAGGTCCCATCGTTGTGGGACGGCTGTGGGAAGCCAGACAATTTGCAGTGCGGCACTGAAACATTTGCAGACTGTTCAAGTAGGTTTCAGCTGTATAAAACCAGCAGTCGTTTCTGATAACTTTTTTCGTCAGGTATGACTTTTTTTCGCCTATTTCCTTTTCAGTTACGGCAGGACAATATTGACCCCGACGAGAGATGGCGCTCCTTGCAAATGTCTCCCAAATCGGGTCGTGCAACACAGGAATAGCCGCATGAATGCAGCGCTCCGATATCAGAGGTTCAAGCCAGCACTGAACCTGCGTACTCCGAATAGTATAGTCGTGTGTTCTACCACGCTGCCGCTCCAAGCTACTTCACTCGATTAAACCCTCTTAAAGAAGTCTTGTAGAAGCAATCGCGTTTATACTTCTAACATGTAGCATAGAAGAAACGCCAAATCACAGCAGACTTCGCCTGTGCGCTACGGTTCGAGTGAGTGCTTTGAAGGTTCAATATTTGTGGAAAGTTGCGGCATAATTTATGGTTCATTATTGTGTACAACATCAACCAAGTCAAGTGGCGTTGGTGAGAATACTGACTTGCGCACGCGTGGTGGATCATTGGCCTGTTACTAAAAGGAACACTTTTTACTATAGCGAGCACTGTCCAACTGCACTTACAGTGTACCTTTTTTGAGAGTATAAACATCCAGTGCTATCGGCATGAAGGTCTTTTTTTGCGCGGTGAAGCTGGGTTGTCCACTGACAAGCGGAGCGTGACAAGAAGGCAGTGCGAGCAAGTCCTGATTACACTATCGCATTCGACTCTCAACGGTCAAGCTTGAACGTCTCCATGTCTATTCAGTCTGGAACGACGGATTTTATCCGTCACTTGTCTCATGTGAACACCAGCCGAACCAAAAGGCGTGCGCTTTGAGCGAATTAACGTTGCTTACCCAACGACGAGAAGTTGCTGAACAGCTCAGCTGTAGCGAACTCTTCTTTGCTCTTCAACGTAAACGAGACAGAAATCATTATACGGAAAGCGTTTAGAAAAAGTAAATTTCAAAAATATCAATTTCATTTCAACAGTGCATTTCCTTGTTAGGCTGTTTCGAACAGTTTACTTACAATATGTGTAGAAAACATAAGTTTCATATCACTCCAGTAAAAAAAAATCACAGCATATCCACGGAGTGAATGATGATTGGTGGGGCGCAGCGTTCGTCAGTCTGTCTGTCCATTTGTTCTTGCGTCCGCCTATCTGTGTGATCCTCGGTGCATCCGTCCGTTTGTTCATTTGTCTGTCTGTCCGCCCATCTCTTTTTGCGGCCTGTCTGTACGTCCGCGCGTGTGTCAGTCTGTTCGTCCGTCCATATGTCTAGTGAAAACTCCAACCACAGTCATCTCACATCTTTTCATCATGTATTCATCATATACAAGTGCCCCAATTCAGCAGACATTGTAAGGACCGCTATTTCGGGTATGTGTCACTGGTGGTTACGTACTACGAGGGACGCACAAGCCACGCCATAAAGAGCTTCCCCCCTGAAAGGGCGCGTGCACTTCAGCACATATGTGCCACGAGAAACATGACAATGCTGTAGTAAAAACATTATTGCTTTATTGTACATGACAATGTTGACATACATGTGCACAAGAACTCGATGCGATACCTTGATACAATGTTATAACGATACAAGAGATGCATGAACTACAATTGGTTGCAAATTAAATCATGAATACCGACTCAACGGGCACTGCTTAGCGCCGCGTTAGTCGAGAAATGAGTTGTATATATATTCTTTCGTGTTCAACATTGACGAAAGCGCACGACCAATGGTGCAGAAGCTAGTGCTTCCCGAGGGAAAAAAAGCTCCTGAGACAGGAATGCGAGGATCTCTCGTCTGATTCTCTCCAGGATCGGCCACAAAGCACGCCGGTGGCAATTCGCAGCTACGGCCTCGAATTGGTTGCGCCAAAGGCTGAACAGCCGCACAACTATCAAAAGAGCCGAGAAGCACCGGCACAGAAATGAGCCGTTGGGCACGGATGTTCGCAAACTCTGTCACCGGCACCCAGCGTGGAGCAGACACCAAAAAAGCGAGAGACCTCACATTATATTGTCATATGTTTATTGGTCTCACCTCTGACGCAGTTGGAGCAAGTGGAAGCGCGAACCACCTGCCATCGCTGCAACTGATCTTGAGTGGCAAGCAAGCCCTGCCCAATAGCCAGATAAAATCCCGAAGATGTCCTGGCAACACTGCAGCAGTTATTGGTTTCCAAGCGTGGTTCATTATACATTTACGACGCTGGTGCACCAAGGACCACACAACAGTGGTCACTGTGTCCGCGACTTCAGATTCGGCCATCTCTATCCCTGGGCACGTAGGCTCCAAACGTCGGTGAAATTTCAGAAGGGCTTGATACAAAAATGGTAATTCAATTTATTGGGAATCATGGTTGATTTGAC
The DNA here is from genome assembly GCF_043290135.1 of Rhipicephalus microplus. Taxonomy (NCBI): domain Eukaryota; kingdom Metazoa; phylum Arthropoda; class Arachnida; order Ixodida; family Ixodidae; genus Rhipicephalus; species Rhipicephalus microplus. The sequence continues at coordinate 4,650,368 of NW_027464598.1, read as the reverse complement.
CAAACGGCAAGAAGACACGTAATATTGGCCCCAGATTTTAGTGATTCAGTGTCTTAGCAGGCGTACCATCATTGTTTAGTGTTCGCAATAAAGTACGGAGGCGCAAGGTAAAAGCCGTGTCAGAAACATCACGGAATGTGGAACCGCGTTGATCTCGTGGTTGAGCTAACGCCAGAGGAAATAAGAATTCTGTGCCAACACCCGAAAAATGGCCTGATTCATCTATGGACTTTCCTGGGGACGTGGAGCGGTGGTTTACCAGAATGGCATAGGTACCGAAATTTTCTCAGGTAAACCTTTTGAGATACTTAGCGGCGTTCCAAAAGAGGGAAGTCGGAGTGTCTGGCCACTTTGTGTCAGTTCGAAGGATTCGTACAACAGATGGATGACCAGGGGCTGTCAAGTACACCAAACGCAGTGAAAGTGACGCTCAGTATTGTAATGTTAGTAGACCACTACGAAGATGACATGATGTTGCTACGGCCTTTGGGGTTGCCAATAATGAAATACTGCATTGTAGGAAAGTTTAACCTTGCACGGGAGAGAATGCCGAAATGATGGAAAGTATTACGAGCACGCTGCAGCAACTGTTCATTATGTACATATAGAGCAATATCATTTGCATATGCAGTGATCTGTACTTTTTTTTCACCAGGTAGGGGTAAGTCTTGAATCTGTGGGTCACGCTCAACGGCCCTCAAGAAAGGTTCCAATGCAAGGATAAATAAAACTGGGGATAAGGGACACCCTTGACGAACCCCACGCGTAACAGCCTCTGGCAAGACCCCATGCTATGGAATAAAAAAAACGCATGAAAGGAGCAGGAAAAATGCGCTACAGTTCACAGACGCCGCTGGGGCGTACAAATTGACAAATCTTATTCGCAACTAAAATTCGCAAATACCACATACAATGGAAATCAATGATATGCGAAGCACCATTGAGGATGCTCAAAATGCCACTTTAAAATCATCACAGCGTTACAAGGCAAACGTAAATTGGGCCGTACATGACTTCCACATCATTGTTACCATTGTTTGCGCCTGTAATTTGTGTTCGCCGTCCCTTCACGTCAAGTGATACCAAATTCGGTATATGCGAAGCTATCGTGAAATGGCCGTGAACGTGCTACGACCGTAGCTTGTAGTCATATTTGAAATGGCACGCATATCGTGATTATCAGGTTTAGACATGTCATTTATTTTGTCGTCTATTCACGTCACGTGACACAAAATTAGGTATAGGCGGAGCGGGCGAAACGGCTGCTAGCATGCTATGAGCCTAGCATGTAGTCATGTTTTGCATGACACGGATGCCATGACTATCATGTTTGGACTTCGTCCATTCGCGTCACATAATACCAAATTCAATATATGTGAAGCTAGCGAAACGACTGTGAGTGCATCACAAGCGTGGTATGTAGTCATCTTTGTACATGACACGCATGTCATGATTATCATGTTTGGACCAGTCATTCATTCATCATTCGTGATGTCAATAGATGACCTTCGTCATCTATTGACATCACGTAACACCAAGTTTGGTATATGTGAAGGAAGCGAAACGACCGTGAGCGCACTATGAGCGTAGCGTGTAGTCATATTTTGCATGACACGCATCTCATGATCATGCTCGGACGTGTAATTTACCTTCGTCATTCATTAATGTCCCGTAATGCGAGATTTAGTATATGCGAAGCTAGCGAAACGGCTGCGAGCACATCATGAAAGTTGCATGTAGTCATGTTGTCACATGACACTCATGTCATAGTTTTATGTTATGGTCTGTCTCTTGTGTTCGCCATGCCGTCATGTTATAACACACCAGATTTGCAACCTGTCATGTGAACGAAACCACCGCAAGCGTAGCAAGATCACTAAATGTAAATCATGACTTTCATGACATGCATATCATGATTTTTATGTTATGACTAGTGACATATGCTCATCATACAGTCATGTTATGCCCCACCAAGTTTGGTATTGATACCATTATCGAAACGGCCAGGACAGCGAAAAGTCGTAGGTGGATAGATAGATAGATAGATAGATAGATAGATAGATAGATAGATAGATAGATAGATAGATAGATAGATAGATAGATAGATAGATAGATAGATACGTTCAGAGCCACCGCAGTTCGCTAAGAAATGCTTGGCGTTTATTAATCAACATCGAACTCGTGTTCGAAAGTGAGTACATCGGAGAGCTTCAAAAATCAGAGCTTATCCTCGGAGTGAATGATGATGTGTGGGGGCAAGCATCCGTCCGTCTGTTCGTTCTTGCTTCTGTCCATCCATACGTCCGTCAGTGCGTCCACAGCCGGACTAGAGGACCGACACGCGCGCCCTAATTAGAATTGAGGAGCAAACCTACGCACGGTAATAATGAATAAATATATATTGTTTCTGATGAAATAACCTATGAAGACGAGTATCGGTGACTTAATCACCAATTAAATTTGTCTTAAATGGAATGCTTACTAAAAAAATTGGTAGGTCCCACGTACAGTGGGAGTGCTGATAGGCAGTCATAAAAACCTTCAATGCACAGAAATTCGTGTGTCCTCATGCTTAGAAATCACGTTCATTCTCTGCAATGCTTCTTATCCCTCCACGACAATTGGAGTTTGTTACCACCGTCCCGGTCTTGACCCCCTTTTTGTACCGAATTTGCACGTGGCTATTCAGTCTGTAACTAAAACTTTCCGTCATTATCCGATACTTCTCTTCGGTGATTTTAATTTTCCAGCAATTTCGTGGAATAATCTGGCAAGCACAGCCGCCAAACACGGTCCTGAAAGTGATTTCGTAAACTCATGCCTGACATTTGGACTAACGCAACTCGTCACTGATCCCACACGTCAAAATTCTACCTCCTCCAACACTCTAGATCTTATCCTCACTTCCGAGCCTGACAAGGTTTCCAAGATGACGTTCCTGCCGGGCTTAAGTGACCATTCAGTGATTCATGGTACCTACCTCTGCAAACTAACACGCTCGTCTAAAATAACAAAAAACGATAACATTGTATAACACAGGAAACTATTCCGCCCTAAACAATGAATTTGCAGAATTCGCTACTTGCCTGCTAGCCGATTTTTCGCAGCGCTCTGTCGAGACTAATTGGTTGCACTTCAAAAATAAAATCCATAACCTGTTCACTAAATACATACCCACCATTACCGTCACCGAAAAAAAGACGTCCCCATGGTTCACAACTACACTAAAACGACTCAATATTAAAAAGAAAAGACTTTTTAGATCAGCAAAACGATCTAATAACGTTTCTTCATGGAAAAACTACTACGCTGCGGAAAAAGCATTCAGCACGCATGCTATGAAAGAAAAACGTTCTTTTTACTCACAGACTTTGCCGGCCATGCTGACCAATAACCCGAAGAAGTTTCGGAGCGTTATCAACCCTCGAAATTCCCAACCACTGGCACTGTTTGATAATCATAACCTCCCAATCCCCGAGGATGAAGCCGCCGAACAACTTAATCATTTTTTCTCTTCCATGTTCACTATAGAACCTAACGGCAACATACCTTAATTCCATCCTCGTAATTACGACATGATGCCGGACATCATGTTTTCTCAACAGGGCATTGCTAAATCGAGTCATTAAAGCTTACATTTTCTTGTGGCGCCGATGGCATCAATGCTAAAATGTTAAAAGCAGACAACCCATTGTCAGTGTGATATTATGCCATATTTTTCAGCAATCACTGTCTTCAAGAGTGGTGCCGGAAGACTGGAAAGTGGGTAAGATTGTTCCAGTCCCTAAAAAGGGCCCTCCATCCCAGCCTAGCAGCTATCGTCCCATCTCGCTCACTAGCATTTGCTCTAAACTAATGGAACACGTGATCTACTCTAACACCGTCAAGTTCTTAAACCGCCACAACTTCTTTCATCATAGTCAACATGGGTTTCGCTCAGGATTATCCTGCGACACACAACTTGCTTCATTCTACAATGACATCAGTTCTAGCGTTGACCTAAATACACCCACCGATGCCCTCTTTTTAGACATTGAAAAAGCATTTGACAAAGTTTCGCATAAATGGCTACTCCTCAAACTTTCTTGCTTAAAAATTAATACATCGATATTCAAGTGGATTCGTAGTTTTCTGACTAATCGGCAGCAATTTGTGTACGCTAACAACCATTCATCTAACCATCTTCACGCAATCTCTGGCGTCCCACAGGGCACAGTACTCAGACCCCTACTTTTCTTAATTTATATAAATGACCTCCCAGCTAACATTTCATCAAATATTCGCCTGTTTGCAGATGATTGCGTCGTGTACCGTTCAATGAAAAACCCTACTGATATTGCTATACTTCAAAACGACCTTAACCTTATTGAATCCTGGTGTAACGACTGGCTAATGTCTTTAAACGTAAATAAGACATCGCTATTATCATTTCACCGTAGGCAACATTATCAGCAAGCGACTTACACCATTTCGGCCTCTATAATCTTAACAGCAGAATCCTATAAGTACCTCGGCGTAACATTCTCAAGCAACCTCACCTCGTCCACTCACGTTAACAACGTAGCATCCTCCGCTAATCGTACGCTGGGTTTACTTCGTAGGAATTTAATACTTTGCTCCCTCATCAGTGAAATTGTTAGCTTACACCACATTTGTTCGCCCTAAGTTGGAGTACGCATGCTCGGTTTGGGACCCTCATCAATCTAATCTATCTAACCTTCTCGAATCTGTGCAAAATCGCGCAGCCCGGTTCATCTACTCCGTGTACTCTTATCATTTCAGCGTTTCCGATCTTAAAACTCGTGGCCACCTCAACAACCTAGAATCACGTCGTCATATATCACGCTCCTTTCCAGCCATCTTGCCTGCTCATCGATTACATACCATCCCCGAGCCGTTTATCCACTGCCAGCACAAACTACTGCCCACCTTTGCTCCTTTTTTGTTGCCCGGGACTGAAACAACTTGCCTGCCTTCGCCATGCACCACTCCAACCCACATGTATTCAAGAAAGTGATTGAATCGTTAATATGTTGCTATTTATGCCCATCCCTCATGTAATACCCCAACTGGGGCCTTCGAGGTATACTAAATAAATAAATATATAAATAAATAAATAAATGATAGGCAAAGCACGAATGAGAAATATTGATACGTCACTTTAAAATCAGCACAACGTTTCGAGATGGAGGTAAATTATGCCGTACATTACTTCCGTATCATGATTATTATGTTTGGATGTGTCGTTTACCTTCGTCACCTATTCACGTCACGTGGTACCGCATTTAGTATATGTGGAGCTAGCGAAACGCCTACGAGCGTGCTATGAGCATGGTATGTTGTCATGTCCTTACATTACACGCGCGTCAGGATTACGACGTTTGCACCAGTCATATATTTTGTCATCCATTGACGTCACGTAACACCAAATTTGGTATATGTGGACCTAGCAAGGTGCCCGCAGGCGCATCATCAAGGGCCCAATATACTCCAATAGAGCGTTGACGCGCGCGCACGCTAGGCACAGCGACGCAACCTTATAAAAACGCGAGCACTCTATAGTTTGATGCCAGGCGCGACCAGTGTCCGTCGGTGCGGCCCGATGGCAACCGGTGCGAATTGGGACATGCTGCATTTCACATCGATACGTTATCAAGACAAAATTGCTTCTCTCATAGTTTCTTAAATTAACTAGAGCGGGCTCTCTCACTGCGATCGTTCAGAGATCATGGGAATGATAGGTAGTACACACATTTTCCTAGTTTTCGCACTTGCGGGTGGCGAATCGTTTTGAGGCTTTTTTATTGCTGTGTTTCGGTTTGGTTTTGAAATATTCAACCTTTTTGAACTTCTTGAACCAATTTGGAAAGGTAAGTATAATATAACAGGGTTATGAAGCACAACCGCTGCACATTTGCTGCTTTTTGTTTCGTGAGAAAACAGCTTCAAGCCGCACGAACACACACGGAGTCAAAAGCAGGCCGCAGGGCAAAAGTATTATGATTAGACAAATTTGTGTACTACGCATCATTCCCATGCTTGCTGAAGCGCCGTGTGTTGCAGCTCCCGTAGACACTAGAGTTTCTTCTAGTGTATATTAAGAAACTTTATGGCGTCTCCATTTTTTTGTGACGGAGGGACGCCGGACGCGCTGAAACGCGCATGCGTCAAAGCAACGCAACGCGGCGCGCACCTGCGAGTACATGGCAGGAAGGGCACCAGGTGTGGCAAGGCTGGCGTGACGCGACGAAATGAATGCCGGCGTGTGCGCGCACGGCGTCTTGTCGAATTGTATTGGTGCCTTGACTGTGGCATGTGGTCATGCTCTCACATTACACGCATCTCATGATTATCATGTTTGCACCAGTCGCATATCTTCGTAATCTATTGACGTCACTTAATAGCAAATTTGGCATATGGGAAGCTAACAAAACGGCCGCGAGTGCATCATGAGTGTGGCATGTAGTCATGTTGTTACATGACACGCATGTCATGATTATCATGTTTGGATGACTTATTTACTGATGTCGTCCGTTCACGTCGCGTAATACCGAGTTTGACACATGTGAAGCTAGCGAAACGGCTGCGAGTGCATCATGAACGTGGCATGTAGTCATGTTGTTACATGACACGCGTGTCATGATCTTAATTTTAGGGTCTGTCGCTTGTGATCGGCATCACGCCATACCATACCAATTTTTCAACATGCCATGTTGACGAAACCACCGCAAGAGCTGCAGAAGCATGAAATGTAAATCATGACAATCACGACATATATGTCATGATTTTTGTGTTATGACTAGGCATATGTGTTCTTCATACAGTCATGTTATGCCATACCAAGTTTGGTATTGATATTATTATAGAAACGGCCAGGAGGGCTTAAAGTCGTCGGTGGCTAGATAGATAGATAGATAGATAGATAGATAGATAGATAGATAGATAGATAGATAGATAGATAGATAGATGGGTATAGATAGATAGATAGATAGATGGGTATAGATAGATAGATAGATAGATAGATAGATAGATAGATAGATAGATAGATAGATAGATAGATAGATAGAAAGGTATAGATAGATGGATAGATAGATGGATAGATAGATGGTTAGATGGATAGATAGATAGATGAATAGATAGATGGATAGATAGATGTATAGATGTATGGATAGATACGCTCAGTCACCGAAGTTAGCTAAGAAATGCTTCGCATTTAAAACATTACTCCCCCTCATAGCATCACCCCGTGCATTCACGCTTAACCATGTTCACCCTCGAGGAAATGCTCGGGAGTTTTTTGGCCTTTGACCGGAGCTAGCACTGACGACACCTCAGCCTTGTTCTAGAACAGCTTTCCTGGCAGAAGTAGTGAGAAGTTCTTGGATGCCACCTTAGAGTACGACTGTCGGATCGTGCAGGCAACAGTGGCTTGTGGCTCACCTCCGCGGAGGCACGGCAGCAAACAGCCTTTCACGTCATGATCATAGATGCCGTACCATTAATAAATGGGGGCTGTGCAGTTCCTACAGAAATTCCCACAGTCACCATTTCGGTGGCACACCCGTTGTATTACTTTGTAGTCAGAGGTAACACGGTTTGGCTCAGGTTATGAGGTCTTCATTTTCATACGAATGTATTGCGTTCCAGTCGTCATGGTCAGGCGCGACCCTCTCAGTCCTCTGCGGATGTGCAGCATCCCCCCCCCCGTAGGGGGGGACAATGCTTCTACGAGGACTTCACTGCGGATGCGTCCCGGCAAGAACAAGATGGTAACCTGAAGTCCCAGGAGTACGATGGCGACGCGCTCTTTTGGGATGATGAGTTGCGACGCACCCACGATTTGGGCCTGCGCGGCCTCACTGTTGTAATAACATTATAGATAAACATACTTACATATAGTAAGTTTCTCTATGGTAACATTGTAGTTCGGGCCTCCAGAGTGCTGAACGCAGTATACTTCTTGGATGTTTGGAACAACCATTCGACGATTTTAGTACGATGCACTCTACTATGGGGGACCAGAACGCCGTCCCAGCTCGATCATCATTGTGGTACTGTGTGTTTAGAAAATGTGGTTAGCGATTTAGCGTACTATGTACTGTACTATGGAGAGCATAAAGCCGTCCCGAATGCAAGCTGGCAGTACCGAAAAAAGTTCTGTACTTGCGCTGTGGTATACTGAACACGAAACGTTCGTGTGTTTAGAAAAAGTGGGTAACAATTTAGAGTACTAGGTACTCTACTATGGAAGAGCGTAAAGCCGTCCCGTAACGTGTTTAGAAAAAACTGGTTAACGATTTCGAGTACTTAATACTCGACTATGGGAGAGCATAAAGCCGTCCCGTGGACCTCATGATAAAGCGCTTTCCCGTAACGTGTGTGTGTTTAGAAAAAGGGGGTAACGATTTAGAGTACTAGGTACTCTACTATGGGAGAGAGTAAAGCCGTCCCGTAACGTGTTTAGAAAAGAGTGGTTAACAATTTTGAATACTTAATACGCGACTATGGGAGAGCATAAGGCCGTACCGTGGACCTCATGAGAAACCGCTGTAAAGTGCTTGCAGCAATGTGCGACTTATTCATATGCAAGTTGGGACTTAGTTATTTTACTTGACCGCTGTTGGCACGCTAGTTTCCTGTATGAAACTTTTTCACCGTAATGGCAATGCTTTTCAGCATGGCGGTATTGAAGCAGTCTGGCTGGCCAAATGTGTTCATACTTTACGTCTTTTATCTCATATCTACACTATCTGAAACCGATAACGCCATATTTTTTTTCCTCAATGTAATTGTCCAGCCTTCACGAGAGCACCTTGTAAAGGGATGGAACATTTCGAACCACCTGACTTCACCAGCACTTGTGAAAGCACAGCTGTGTAGTTTCTAACTGACTATCCATCTCTTTCTTACTTCTTCTTCTTTTTATCTCTGTCCTTCCTATTATTCAACCTTCCATCCCTCCCCCTCCCCAAAGTGCTGGGTAGCCAACTGAGCCAAGCTTGGTTAACCTCCCTGTATTTCCTCACTATTTCTCTCTCTCTCGTGGTCCGTTGTCAAATTTGTATTCACATGCCGGATGGTATCACGATTTTATCACAGCGTTCACGTACTACGTCTTCATACGGCACCCGTTTCTGTCCTCGTCCGGTCCGCGAGGAGCAATTGGTGAAATGGCGAAGCCCTAAGTCATAGTTGGAGTCATCTTGGGTTTTTGGTGAAAGATAGAAAAATCCTGGCGGCGAAACGCCTTCAGCTGGAAACCACTGTTCTTTTACAAATGAATAAAGGTTGCTTGTAGTGTTCTTGTACTGCTCGGGATCACTGGCGAGTATTGTGAATAAGAGCCGTACTGTCGAGTGTACTTGGCAACGACTTTTTTGCTATTGAAAGGAAAGCTACAGGGGCAATGCTTCTGCACATAGAGCCGTGCGAGAAACTATAATTCGAATTGGCAGACGTCTCGTAATGGGTTGCAAAGTGACGGGGACCCACCATCAGCGTTCCATGTAGACGCAAACGCTGTCTAGCATTTGAGCCATATCTCCTAGAAGGAGGCGTTGATTTGAGGGACACGTAAAAAAAGCGGGACTCGCTAGTTCTAGATCACTTTAAAGCTAAGTAGATACAACTGTGTTCTGGTATCTGCTGCGTCCTGCCTTAAATAGTTCCACGTGGAAAAAAAAATGGCAGATCCTACGTACAGTGAAAATCCATGATATGCGAAGCACAAATGAGGGAGGTTTATATGTCAGTTAAAAATAAGAACAACGTTACGAGTCGGTGGTAAATGATTCCATACATGACTTCCATATCATGATTATCATGTTTGGATGTGTCGTTTACCTTCTTCATCTATTCACGTAACGTGATACAAATTTATTATAAGTAGAGATAGTGAAACGACCGCGAGCACGCTGCGAGCGTGGTATGTTGTCATGTTTTACACGACACGCATATTATGATTATTATGTTCGGACATGTCATTTACCTTCGTCGTCTTTTGACGTCATGGAATACCAATTAGGTATATGTGAAGCAAGGGAAACGATCGCGAGCGCAGCATGAGCGTGGCATGCGGTCGTGTTGTTACTTGACACGAACCTCATGATTATCATGTTTGCACCATTCACATACCTTCGTCAGCCAATCTTGTCTCGTAAAGCCAAACTTGGAATATGGGAAGCTAGTCCGGCGCCAACTGGGTGAAATGGGGCATGCTGCATTTCGCACCAACTACGTTATTAAGAATGCACCGCGTCTTCCTAGCTTCGTGACGAAGGGACGCTGGACATGCGAGTGTATACCAGGCATATCGGCGCCTGGCGTGGCATCGCCGGCTTGACGCGGCGAAACGAACGCTGGAGCACACGCGCAACGGGTCACGTCTAAGTGTATTGGCGCCTTGAGTGTGGCATGTAGTCATGCTCTTACATGTCACGCGTCTCAATATTATCATGTTTGAACCAGTCACATACCTTCGTCATCCATTCACGTGTTGTAATACCAAGTCTGGCATATATGAATTTAGTGAGACGGCCCCGAGGGCATCATGAGAGTGGCATGTAGTCAGGTTGTTACATGACACGCATGTCATGATTATCATGTTTGGGCAAGTCATTTACATATGTTGTCCATTCGCGTCCCTTAATATCAAATTTGGTGTATGTGAAGCTAGCGTAACGGCTGCGAGAGCATCATGAGTGTGGCTTGTCGTCATAATGTTGCATGACAGGCAACTCATGATTATCAAGTTTGCACGAGTCACATACCTTTGTCATCCATTCGCATCACATAACGCCGAATTCGGAATGTATCAAGCTGGCGAGACGGCTGCGAGCGCATCATGAGCGTGGCATGTAGTCATGACTTACATGACATGCATGTCATGATTTCCACGTTAGGGTCTGTCGCGTGTTCGCCATGCAATCATGTCATACCAATACCAGTTCTGCAATATGTCATGTGAACGAGACCACAGCAAGAGCCCCCGGATAATGAAATGTAAATCATGACATTCATGACATACCCGTCATAATGTTTAGGTTATGACTAGTCAAATGTGCTCGCCATACAGTAATGTTATTTCATTCGAAGTTTGGTATCGATACCATTATCCAAACGGCCAGGAAAGCTAAATGTCGTAAGCGGCTATGATAGATAGATGCGCTCAAAGTCGCCGAAGTTCACTAAGAAATGCTTCGCATTAAAAAAAAATGGCAGATTCCACGTACAGTGGGAATCTATGATATGCGAAGCACAAATGAGGAAGCTTGATATGTTAGTTTAAAATGAGCACAACGTTACGAGGCGGAGATAAATCAGGCCGTACCTTTCTTTCTTGTCATCATGTTTGAACGTGTCATTTGCCTTCGTAATCTATTCAAGTCACCTGATAATAAAATTGACATATGTCGAGCTAGCAAAACGGCCACAAGCGTATTATGAATGGCGCATACACTCCGACGGAACGTCGACGCGCGTGCACGCTGGGCACAGCAACGCTGCGCTAGCAACGTGCGCACTCTATAGTCTGACTGACGCCAGGCGCGGCCGGCGCGACCAGCGTTCGTCGGCGCGGCCAGGCGGCGACCGGCGCGAAATGCGACATAGTAGATTTCGCGCCGATGACGATACCCAGACAGCACTGCGTCTTCCTCTGTTCGTGACGGATAAACGCCCGCCGCGATCGCACGCCCATGCGTCTAAGCAACGCAAAGCGATGCATGCCTGCAAGTATATGGCCGGCAGATCGGAGCCTGGCATGGCGTCGCCGTCGTGACGCGACGAAACAAACGCCGGTGCGCACGTTCTCCTGGTCCCGTCAAAGTGGATTGGTGACTTGAGTGAGGCATGTAGTCATGTTTTTACATGACACGCATTTTATGATTGTAATGTTCGCACCATTCACATACCTTCGTCACCCATTCCCGTCATGTGATACCAAACTTTGTATATGTGAAGCTAGCGAAACCGTCGCGAGCACATCATCAGCGTGGCATGTATTCATGTTGTTACACGACACGCACTTGATGATTATCATGTTTGCACCAGTCACATACCTTTGTAATCTATTGACGTCTCGTAATACTTTATTTGGTATAAGTGAAGCTAGCGAAACGACTGCGAGCGCATGATGAGCGTGGCATGTTGTCATGTTCTAACATGACGTGCATCTCATCATTTTCATGTGTGCACCAGTCATATACCCTAGTAATGCATTCACGTCCCGTAATACCATATTTGGTATATGTGACGCTAGCGAAACGGCTGTGAGCGCATCATAAGCACGGAACGTAGTCATGTTGTTACAAGACATGCTTCTCATGATTTTCATGTTGGGGCTGCCACTTGTGTTCGCCATGCAATCATGTCATACCATACCGGTTTTGCAACATACCATGTGAACTAAGCCACCGCAAGAGCTGCAGCACTATGAAATGTAAATCATAACGTTTATGACATACATGTCACAATTTTCTTGTTATAAATACTCAAATATGTTCTTTATACAGTCATGGTATGCCATACCACGTTTGGTATTGATACCATTATCGAAACGGCCAGGAGAGCTAAAAGTCGTAGGCGGCTAGATAGATAGATAGATAGATAGATAGATAGATAGATAGATAGATAGATAGATAGATAGATAGATAGATAGATATGAATGGATGGGTATGGATGGATGGATGAATGGATGGATGAATGGATAGGTAAGGATGGATGGATGGATGGATGGATGGATGGATGAATGGATGGATGGATAGGCATGGATGAATGGATGGATGGATCGGTATGGATGGATGGATGGATAGATATGTACGGATGGATGGATCGGTATGGATGGTTGGATAGATAGGTATGGATGGATGGATGAATGGATAGGTATGGATGGATGGATGGATGGATGGATAGGTATGAATGGATGGATGGATGGATAGATATGGATGGATGGATGGATGGATGGATGGATGGATGGATGGATAGGTATGGATGGATGGATGGATAGGTATCGATGGATAGATAGATGGATAGGTATGGATGGATGGATAGATAGATGGATAGGTATGGATGGATGGATAGATAGATGTTTAGGTATGGATGAATGGATAGATAGATAGGTATGGATGGATGGGTGGATAAATGGATAGGTATGGGCGAATGGGTCGATAAATGAATAGGTATGGATAGATGGATAGGTATGGATAGATGGATAGGTATGAATAGATGGATAGGTATGGATAGATGGATGGGTATATACGCTCAAAGTGGCCGAAGTTTGCTAAGAAATGCTTCGCATTTGAAATGAATGTTGCGCTTTGGACTTGTTTGACTCGTACTCACGAAACGTTTCTTCAACTGAACTCTCTCGAACTTTGACTCATGGCTCAGCCGCACTCACTCAGACTGAGACTCACGGCTCAATCTGAGTCGAAGTGAGTCTGAGTGAGTCGACTCATCAGTGAGTTCGCCGACCTATGGGCGCGAAGGCTACATGCTACTGATGTCCACGTTGAACACCTGGCTGAACCTTTTTCAATAGACAGAAAAGAAACTCGATAAAAAAGTAGCCTTGCATGCTTCCTGCCTTTCACTTGACCTTTATGTCTCTCTCTCTCTCTCTTATATATTTATGAGGCAATGTCCCATAGAAGCCAAGAAAGACGACGTGATTTCAGTGTAGGACACAGCTCTTGTTATCCATCTTTGCTTGCGCATTGGCGCTGTTTAAATATATCTTCAAACGCCTAGTTTGGCGTGTGCCTTCACGTAACATTTTGGTGGAAGGTGCCTGGTTACAACGCACGACGGAGTTACGCAGCGGACGTCTAGCCGCTGCTTCTAACATATCTCCCGGCAGCGACGCTTCGTTAACTGCCGCACCAAATGCATCAATGGCGCCGACCTCCGCTGTTTTTCTCGTGGCCGCTGCACCCCGCGATCCCGGCGAAATTTCGGGAACGGACGACGAGGACGTGGACAAGTGGCTTAAGGGCCAAACCTCATAAGCGCGAAAATGCATGCGACAGCGACGAGCGACGAAACAGGGCGTTCACGCGACGTGTCGCGTGCTCGTTTTCGCGCGATTGCTTGGTTCTCCAGACTTGGAAACCGTCGCTCATCGCCCGGAAGTGCTGGGCTCAAGCAGCCAATACCGAAATACCGGAAAAGACAAAGACTACATAGGTGCACGTGACCCTGCCCGAGTCACGTATGCGCAACAAGAAATAACGCAATGTTTATTACGCGTGCATATAAAGAAGTGCTGCAAGGCAATAATAAGCACTTTCCGTTTCATTATACAACAATATATCTTATTTTTAAATTGCATACCACTCGCTACGCGGTTTTCTTGGTGCGAGTAGACGGCCTCATGCCAGCAACAGTGGAATTCGCTCGCCGAAGCCGTCGTGTGAATGAGGTTTGCCTGCGCTAGCGACTGATCACGCGAAGGCGATCTACGTCGCGTCGCTTGTCGCTGTCACGTGCATTTTCGTGCTTATGAGGTTTAGCCTTAAACTCTACGAGATCGTCAGCGAAATGCTGGCAAACATTATCTTTTATTCGCAAGGAAGGGCCAAGGCACGGTTTAATAACAATGTGGACGCCATCACGAGCTGGGACGTATGCAGGACCAAGTTACGCGAGTTGTTTGGTCAGTCTGTCGGCTGCAAGCAGGCCACTAGGAAAGAGCTTGGCACACATGTTCAGACATCCACGGAGTTTTTTTACCTGGCGTATATACAAGATGTGCTGACCCTTTGCCGTAATATTGACCGAAACACGGCTGAAGCAGACATTGTAGTGCACGTGCTCAAGTGCATAGCTGACGATGCATTTAACATGCTTTTGTGCAAAGGCTGTTCCACCGTACAAGATGTTATCTTGGAGTGCCAACGCTTTCAAGAGGCTAAAAACCGTCGCAATGCGCACCACTTTACGCGCCTTCCTAACACTGCTGCGACGTCAACTTTCGAGGATCTCCGTACATAGACCCAGCCCAATTCACAGTCCAGTGACATCACGAGAACCGTACCCCGCGAAATCGAGACCATATCGCCCGCACCTTTTACAGCACTAGCACCGAGTGATCCTCAGCCGACCATGTCACTAATACACACCGTTGTTCGCCAAGAACTAGCCAACGCGGGTATTCACACGGGCTGTTCTGTGCACCAACCCGACGCTGTCAGTTCATCTACCTCCAGCCACCCACAGCATTATCGCCACCCTGCTCCACGTAACCATGACCCAAATGAGTGGCGGACGCCTGACGACAGGCCAGTTCGCTTTCGATGGGAACGAGTGGGCCATATTTCCCGTGATTGCCGAAGCATGTGGACCTCACCATATCGGACAAACTCACGCTTCTCCAACCTCCACTCACCAGCCCGTCTCTATGGCCGGGAACTACCACGGCGTGATGGCTCAGCGAATTACGACCTGACCGCTACGACCACTGCCCAGTGCAGTCGCTCACCTTCACCTCGGCGTTGATTTTCCCGGTCTCCACCACCGCCCCGTTCCCTGTCCCCATCCTCTGCCTGGCGGGTTTCTTCAAAAAACTAACGGCTGTAGCTCCTGGGGTGACGCTGTTGCTACGACTTGCTCTCCAATTCATCTGTTGACGCTTTCGACCAATCGGAACCTGACCAACGTTGAAGTGGACTGTTTATCTGTTAAAGCCTTGGTAGAAACTGGCGCCCATATTTCTGTGAAGAGGTTGCACATTCGTGACCGCTGAAAGGAAGTCCTTACTCCAGCCCTTTCACGCAGTGTTCGTGTTGCTGATGGCGGTACGGCTTCTGTTATTGGCATCTGTAGTGCACGCGTTACTATCGCCGGCCGTCAAACTTCAGTTATCTCCGTTATCTTCAATGTTCTCTCTCACTGCACCAATGATGTGATCCTCGGTCTTGACTTTTTGTCCACTCATTCCGACCTCATCGACTGTTAAGCTGGTACTGTGAAATTTGACCTACCGAGTCCGATTGAACCGCCCAGTGCACCCCAAGGTCGTCTAGCTCTGCTGAGCATGTTCGTTTGTCACCGCAAACTGTGACCTGCATCACAGTAATGCCCTCACCACCTGTATCCGATGGCGACTATGTGGTCGCGCCCATTACATCCATGCTTTTGACTCACAGTGTTACCTCACTACACACTGTTATTCAGTTACGTGCAATCCGCGCCTTCATACCTGTGCTCAACTTTGCTCTGTGTCCACAAGTGCTCACGCGTGGAATTGCCCTTGCCATGCTGACTCCCTCTGATGAATACGTCTTCTCAGCTCTGTCTTCTAACGATGCTGGACACTGCAGCTACACACATGGTTAATCTTAACAAGCAAGTCGACCTGCTGATGTTAAAAAAATGATCGCGTAAGACCTTTTGCTGGATCAAGATGACGCACTCCGTCACGTCCTTGAGTCATACTTGGACGTATTTGACTTTTGTGATCGTCCGCTAAATCAAACTACTGCTGCAAAGCACCGCATTGTCACCGGCGACGCCTACCCTGTCAATCGACGGCCATATCACGTATCTCCAACCGAGCGTCAGATAATTCAAGCAGAAGTCGACGAAATGCTCGGCAGAGACATAATTGAGCCATCATGTAGTCCACGGGCTTCCACTGTAGTTCTCGTTGAAAAGAAGGACAACACTTGGCGATTCTGTGTTGACTACCGACATCTGAACAAGATCACGAAAAAAAAGACGTCTACCCGCTACCGCGCATGGACGACGCCTTGGATTGTCTTCACGGCGCTAAATATTTTTCGTCCATTGATCTCAGATCTGGGTACTGGAAAATTGCTGTCGACGACATGAAGCACGGAAGGACCACTTCTGTCACGACCGGTGGTCTTTTTACTAGTTTAAGGTCATGCCCTTCGGGTTATGCAACGATAGTTATAGCGCGAGAACAAAACGACGACACAGAGTTCTCGCGCTATAACTATCGTCATGCTATACCAACTAGCCCAAGCTTCCACACTTCTAGGTTATGCAACGCTCCGGCCACCTTAGAGCGAATGCTAGACTCTATTTTGCGTGGGTTCAAATGGTCAATTTGTCTATGTTACCTTGACGACATTATCGTCTTTTCTCCGACCTTTGAGACCCACCTCAACCGCATATCCTCAATATTGGCTGTTTTTCACAATGCCGGTCTCTACTGAACTTTTCAAAGTGCCACTTCGGACAACAGCAACTAACCATGTTGGGCCACCTTGTCGACTGCTCTGGTGTACACCCTGATCCCGATAAAGTGCGAGCCGTACGGAACTTTCCTATCCCAAATTGCACCAAGGCAGTCCACGGCTTTCTTGGTCTGTAGTCGTACTTTCGACGTTTTGTGAACAACTTTGCAGAAGTAGCCCGTCCTCTCACAAACTTACTAAGAAAAGATGTCTCATTCACATGGGGTGCTGCGCAGGCTATGACATTCTCTACATTTATTGCATAGCTAACAGAACCACCTGTTCTGGCCCATTTTGACAATGCCGCCCCTACAGAAGTCCGCACTGATGCCAGTTGCCACGGAATCGGTGCTGTTTCGGTCGAGCATCAGAGCGGCTGCGCCCGCGTTATCCTCTATACCAGCCGTCTCTTCTCGCGGGCGGAAAGGAACTACTCAATCACTGAAAGAGAATGCCTTGCTCTCGTTTGGGCAGTAGCGAAATTTCGGCCCTATTTACATGGTCGACATTTCATCGTCACAACCAATCACCACGCACTTTGCTGGCTCGCATCCTTGAAGGACCCCCCTGGACACCTTGATTGATGGGCATTACGACTCCAAGAGTATAACTACTCGGTGCCCTACAAATCTGGCCACTTACCTGAGGCGTTCGATGAAGCGCCATGTGTCCTGTTTCTCTCCACTTTAAGCAACATCCGTGAGGAACAGCGACGAGATCCTGTCTTACGTAAGATCGTCGAGAAGCTTCATTCTGCGGCACCCGATCCGTCTACTCGATTGTTCGTGCTTAAGGATTGCACATTGTACCTTTACAACGTCCGCCCTGATGGACAAGAACTGCTCCTTTGTGGTACCTTCTCACTTAGGTGCGAGCGTGATCAGCTAGCTCCACGACGCCCCCACTGCCGGACACCTCGGATTGTCTCGGACGAATATCCGTGTACAGCTTCGATTTTACTGGCCCAGTCTTTATCGCTCGATCCGCAGCTACGTCGCCTCATGCGACCAGTGTCAACGCCGAAAAAAAAACCTTCTTCGAGCCCCGCCGGGTCCTCCAACCACTTGCCGTTGCCTTTGATCCGTTTTTTCGACTTGGTCTTGACCTTCTGGACCCTTTCCCTGCGTCCACTTCTGGGAATAAGTGGATAGCGGTTGCGATGGATCACACAACTTGATACGCTATTGCACGGGCTCTGCCAACCAGGTGTGCCACGGACGTTGCGGATTTTCTCCTGTACAACGTCATACCTCCCCATGGCGCCCCACGGCAACTGCTCACAGATCGTGGGCGCTATTTTATTCTCCGAGTTAACGACGACCTGCTTCGCTCCTGTGAGACAAAACCTAAAATTACGAAAGCCTACCATCCGCAAACTAACGGACTGACTGAGCGATTCAACTGGACTTTAACTGATATGCTTTCCATGTACGTATCGTCCAACCACCAGGACTGGGACGTTGCATTGCCCTTCGTTACTTTCGCCTATAATTCCTCACGCCACGATGCAGCTGGTTTTTCACCTTTCTATCTCGTGTTTGACCGTGATCTAACTTTACCGTTTGACATTATCTTTTCGACAGCCCTCGACTCGACGACCGAATACGCCCGCGATGCTATCACCAGAGCTCGAAAAGCACGAGAAGTTGTTCGCCAGCGCCTTTTAGCATCGCAAGATCACCAGCGGCAGCGTTACAACTCCCATCATCGTCAAGTTTCCTTTACTCCGGGTTCTCTTGCGCTATTGTGGACTCTGACTAGGCGAGGTGGACTTTCTGAAAAACTGCTTTCCCCCAACTCGGGACCCTACCGCGTATTGCGCCAGGTGTCAGATGTGGCCTACGAGATAGTCCCGCTCGAGTCCTCCTCCTTCTTCCCTTCACTGTCTAATGACATTTTTCATGTATCTCGCCTTAAACTTCACCACTCGCCATCATCGTAGACAGCCCCGAAACGGTGCTTCAGCACCCGGGGGTTATGTTATGAGGCAATGTCCCACTAAAGCGGTTAGATAGGCGCCGAGAAAGACGACGTGATTTTGGTGTAGGACACAGCTCTTGTTCTCCATCTTGGCTTGCGCGTTGGCTCTGTGTAAATAAATTTTCAAACGTTTAGTTTCGCATGTGTCTTCACGTTACAATATTATGGCAAGGTAGCATCAATGTTATTCAAAAAAAGATAATTCTTACAAGAAATGTTGCACCAATTCTGAAAACACCTAGGGTCGTGTTTTCAGTAGCAATAGCCTCTAGTGACATGCTTGTTCATCTGTCATGCACATCTGGTCCAGTACTTCGTTCCAATTGTAAAAGTGTTGATACAAAAGTCATCCAATAATACAAATTGATCTTTATGGTTCAAGTCAGCTGGGGATATTGGAATCAACTGATATTGTCACGGGGTCGCGACGCTTATGAAGTCTGAAGTCGACGCAATCAAGATGAAACTCCTTATTTGGCCGAACTTGTGGCCGCGAGAAGGAAACGGATAATACAGCAAGAAATGCATGCTGTACACCAATGTCAGCGCGCAGAGCGTCCATCGTCGATAAAACGATAATCGCGGGCACAAGCTGTTTTTCATACATCGTGAATCCAGCATCCCAGCCTTATGGCTGGTGGTTGCACCAGCTCTGGAATACGCTTGCGGATCTCAACAACACGCTATTTTCTGCGCAACCTCCGAGATCCGTTTAGGCAGCGCAGGAAACGCAAGCCGGAATACTTCGCTTATTTGTTTACGCATTTATAACAACCGCAAGGGCCAAATAGAATTGGAGAAGAGGGTCATTGTTTAACGAGATAATATTTCGAACTACTGCTTTAAGATGTACTTAATATGGGAAAGCAATGGGCTGTCCCAGTTTCTTTGTTTAGAAAGAGTGTTCAACTATTTAGAGAATGTTGTACTCAGCTAGAGCAGAACACAACGCACCCCCCCTTTGTTGTAATGAAACAAAAAAGCAAGTTACTTCCAGATCACGAACACACTAGCTGTGTTTAGAATAAGTGTTTAGCAATTTAGAACACTTAGTACTCTACTATGGCGGAGCTAGAAGTCATTGCTGTTTAGAAAGAGTGGTTATCGATTTCGAGTACTCTGTATTCTAATATGGGAGAGCTGAAAGCCGTCCTTAGGGCTTGGGGTGGGTGGTGTTAAATCAAAAGGGTAACTTTTTATAGTATTAGGTAGTCTACTATGGCAGGGCATAGAGCCGTCCTGTGGGCCAGGCGGTGAGAGGGCCTGTGCGCTTAGAAAAATGTTTACCGTTTTCGAGTACTTCGTACTCAACTATGGGAGAGCAATGAGTGGTCCCGCTAAAAGTGCCACTGACTAGACAAAACTAGAGTTAATTAAATGGCTTGAGTCAGAAAACCCGGACGCTAGAATATGCCTTTTTGAAGGTTCTTCAACCTTGCACCAACTTCTGTTTAGTTTTCGGCAGTACGTATTACTTGCGATGATACGAAGCGCAGAATGAAGCACCATTCATATAAAGCCTTCATGTGTGTGAATATATTCTAAACTTACGTCACCTAATGAAAAGTGTGAACCGCACATTTCTTAAACGTAGTGATTGAATTTTGAACAGCTACAACAGAAGACACTTTGCTAGATCACAGCCCGCAAGGAACCCTGGGGCCACATGTTGCGGCGTATGCAATATTTTATCGGTGAAGGTAATAACGCTTCCCCGCTTCCTTTGGGCCGGTTCACGCTGGCGGCAAGCATGCCCTGACGGTGCGGTGCCGTAGACCATCGGCCGGCGCCGTCTGCAGGAGAGCTGTTCGAAGCGCACGGCAAGCTTTGCCAGCGAAGCATTCCTGCCTCCGACAAACATAGCCGCTTTTTCGAATGCCGTTGTCGACCACCTCCAATCTATGAAGCGACCGCGGTGCGCCATGTAGCTTATAAGCTCCGAAGGGACGCTTCCATTCGCTTTGAACTCATATCTATAGCTTCGACAACACAGTACTCGAATCGATTTGGCGCAGTTTTTGAGAGCCATACTCAAATGATCGATGTTGTAGGCTCACAAACCTTCCTTAATCTCGGAGGACTTATATTACACGTTTGTTAATTGCATAGAGTTTTGTACAATAATACCTAGAGAGGAATCTAGCGCTGCGGTCGTGTACCCTCAGGGTAATTTTGGGAAGTACAGGCTTCGGATTGGATCGCATTAGACGGTGAACTGTATACGGATCGTTTTTTTTTTTGCAGTTTCAGTTATGTTATTCGCGTAGAGTGGGTAGTGGGGTGGGTGCCAAGAACTGAAGCTGCGCCTTTGATGTTCAAAGAAGCAGAAAACTGCTATGGGCCTCTCAATTTACTGCAACTCTGGAGCTGTATA
Organism: Rhipicephalus microplus; assembly: GCF_043290135.1. NCBI lineage: Eukaryota > Metazoa > Arthropoda > Arachnida > Ixodida > Ixodidae > Rhipicephalus > Rhipicephalus microplus. The sequence goes on along the minus strand of NW_027464598.1, from coordinate 4,628,813 downwards.
ACTTGTGTTTTACAGTTTAGGCGAAGCGTCGTCTATTTACCGCTGCGCATAGATGTAGCGTCCCATGCCAGTGCAGCATTTAACATTGAGTTCACGTTTGTTGTTAGTGCGTCTTGCTAAAACTGGTTGAACCCAACTGCAAAACAACGGCGATGCGAAGTAGACGCACCGCCACGCACTTCTGACTCGACTTCACAACAAAACGAGAGGTGCGTTGAGGGCAGACCACTCGATCAGACGCACTTGGCATCGCAGGAAACGAAACTTTAAGTGTGTCTTACTTAATATTTTGCTGTTATTTCAATAAATAGATATTGCATACTTTTGAGGACAAACCAAGAGTGTTTCTTTTGAAGTGTTGTAAGGAATAATTTATTCCATTTTGATGCCAAATCTGGAAAACAATCGCAGAGCAATGCACACCCTGGTGGTTAAATTTGTCCAGCTTTCACTTCTACCGCCTAGTCACAAGAACCGTTTGCAATAAAGTTTCCGAACAAAAAATGAAGCAAGCTCAGTTCAATATAACTTTAAATTACTTTGTTTTACACTCTAAAAAGAAGCGTCTCGAATTTCAAGAACGTGATCCATCCGAAGCAGATCCGAACCCTGTACTTCCCATCATTCCCATGCGGATACAAGCGCCGCTGAAGGAGCCCGCGTAGACACTAGCCCCATATTCCACTCTAGGTATTATTGTATGAAACTCTATGGTTAATTGTTTCTAACTTTGCAGAGCTAGCACCCCCTGTCCAGGCGCCAGTTTTGTGACACGCTTGTTTTCACGCTGCTTTTCTGTCAATACCGGAGATGCTAAAACGCTCCATTAAGTGCTCGAATTGAACCTCAAAAACACATGTATGACATCCACATTTATGGCTTGAAGGGGATTGGCCTGCTGGATTCCGAGCTGAACGGTTTCGTCACCTGCAATTCCCGACGCCAACGCGGCTCTCGTCGATCGGCCCATCGTACGCGATCTCCTGATGCCGTTTAGCTTTCGCCGAGTGGTGCCCCGTCCTCGGTCTCCTTCTATTGTGTTGACCGCGTTCTCCGTCTTTTCAATCTGTTCTCTATTTCTGTCACTCCTATTCAGCGAGTGCTTTCTCTTATCTTATCCCCCTCCCCCTATCTCGTACAAGGCACTGGGCTCGGTCACCTATAGGCAGACGGAAATTGGGTGCAAAAATCACGCATTCAATGCAGCGTGAAAACCGCGCAGCAAGAAGGAAGCAACTTGAAGTGTCCCGCGGCCCCGCCACGGTGGTCTAGTGGCTAAGGTACTCGGCTGTTGACCCGCAAGTCGCGGGATCGAATGCCGGCTGTGGCGGCTGCATTTTTGATAGACACGGAAATGTTGTATGCCCGTGTGCTCAGATTTGGGCGCACGTTAAAAGAACCCCAGGTGGTCGAAATTTCTGGAGCCCCTCACTACGGCGTCTCTCCTAATCATATGGTAATTTTGAGACGTGAAACCCCACGTATAATTGAAGTGTCCCGCAGCAGATGCAGACAATGCGGTGAGCCGAAAGCAGACGACGCGGCTCACCTTTGTCGCTCTTTCGTCGCTGATTCGCTAGGTGACACCCCGGCAAACGGCGCAAAAAATGAGTCTAGAACCCATTCTACAAACGGAAAAGAACACCAGACGTGCGCGTAGAAAACAGACGCACACGGCTGCCGGCGAACGTCAAACGGCGAGTTATGCTTGCTGCTTGCGGAAACCGGCCCTTCACTCCCTCAGCAATCACGTGATGGCGCGGGCTGCAGCGGTTCTTCGTGAGACGTCTCGGAGCAGCAATCTAGTTAGTTGGGTGGCTTCGAACTAGACGTTCCTAAAATTGCCTAGATAGCAGTTTGACGTTGCGATCATTCAGCGACAATAGGGAAAGTGAGTAGTACAAAGATTCACTAACTCTTTGTTTTTGAGGCTAACTCTTTGTTTTGTTTTGTGTTTCAGTTTTGGTGTGAAGAAAAAAAAGCACCTCTTCAAACTACCGGCGTAAACTGAGCAGTGCAGTCCCTCAAGAGAAAGGGGTAGGGCTGGGGATGGGAGGAACACCCCACGGAGCGGAGGATTACCGCGTAGAGTGGTAAACACGGCACTCGGTACAGAGCCATAGAAGGGGTATACAGTTGGATGAAAATGATTGCGTATGTACAAGCAAGGAGATTGATTGGTTGGCACTTGCCGCGATGCGGCATCATCTGCCCTGTTAATTGAAAAATGAGAACGAGTATGTGTTTAACGGCTATTGGGGTAGTTCTCCAGCGCCGCCATATTGTTTTCTGGTTCTGTTTGTGCATCGTCTGGGTTGGACAGCTCCTTCAATGGTGCGCGGCTGGTCAGACGCCGAGCGACCGCTTGAATGCGTTCGTTACCAGAGAGAGAGGCGTGTCAAGGAGTCCAGGCGACAGGCAATGGGCGTAATGCGGACGGCAAAACAGAACAAAGGATTCTGTGTGTATGGGCAGCCACACGTCCTAGAGTGAAGGCATGGGATGCAGCTTGTGAGTCTGTCGCTATGGTGACAGGGGAGCCACGTGACGTTGTCTTGGCGTGTACAATGGCTGGAGCAAGAGCTCCCTTTTCACGAAACTATATTCTGCAGAACGTAATGTGGCCTTTAATCCTCCTTGAGTGTGGCAGACGTCACAAGGGCGTGTGTATCGTCCATAACGTCTAAACACATGGCTGGATTCTCTGGGTAGCGGCTGCATCAATGTAGAGTACCATCACCACAGACGCGTGTCATAGCTTGAGCTCAGGCACGTCGATGACCACGTGGTGGTGGGAATTCTTGTGGCATGTGATCAGATCCGCTTTGATGAGAGCAAGAAGAGTAGGGGCAAGTGTGAACAAAGCTCGAGCATAATGAGCAAGCTCCTAAAAGTTTAACCTTTAAGAGTACATCATACTCTACTATGATAGAGCGTAAAGCCGTCTCAAGTGGAAAAGGCACATAGCACCGAAAATGCTTCAAAGCCTGTGTTTTTATAAAAATTGTATAATCAGTTTGAATACTTCGTACTCTAGTATGCATGGGAGAACATTAAGTTGTCGCGCAATGCATATGTGTGCGTAAAATAAATGTTCGATGATTTAAAGCACTATGTACTCTACTTATTGAGAGAGCAATAAGCTGTCACAGTTTCTATAAACAAAGACCATGTTGCACAAAAAAATGCCAGCATATCCATGGGTTGAATGATGGAGAGTGGGATGAAGCATCCGTCCATCTATTCGTTCTTGCTTCCATCCGTCCATGCGTCCGCCTGGTTGACCATCCGTGCGTCTATCCGCCCGTCCGTGAATGCGTCTGTTCATGCGTCCGCACGTCCGTCCATGCGTCCATCCCTGCGTTCGTTCACGCATCCGCCCCTGCATCCGTCCATGCGTCCATTCGTCTGTACGACCATCGGTGAGTCCGTCCATGCATCTGTATGCGTGTCCGTTCGTCCATCTAGTCAACACTCCAAGTACCACTATCTGGCATCTTTTCATCATATATTCCGCTTATAGAAGGACCGCCATTCAGTGGACATTCCCAGGACTAAACGAGAGGTGGCACACACAAACTTTCTTACGGCTTGCACTTCGTGTCTACTTCCCACCTTTAACCATCTCGAGTTCATGGTATATACTAGTTCACTGTATTCATGGCACTGCGGCCCAACGCTCGCCAAACCCATTTAAAACCAACGAGGTTACACCCAGCTAGTATAACGTAGCAACCCTTTCTTATAAGATAGTGCTCAATGTACATGCTATTGGCTGCTAATGGGGAATGAGAGACAGGAGATTTCGGCTTTTAGTTAACGCGCACGCGGCGATTTTTTTATTGTACAACAACGCACAGAAGAAATCTTCCACCAGCATCACCTTGCAGGTCAAAGCGTAAGACTTGGTACGCACTACCACAAGGAACGAATGGGTGCCGCTTTAAGTAGCTTCGACCCTACAAGTGCGACAAGCGTTGATCGATTGATAAGTGAGGTGTAACGTCTCAATAGCATGATTTGTTTATGAGAGACGCCGTTGTAGAGGAAACATGGTGGACGATTTTGAGTACTTTGTACTCAACTATGGGAGAGCACTGAGCCGTGCGAAACGAATCGATTTCGGCTTTCGGGTACAGTGAGGCCTTGACTATCTAAGGGCTGGCTATGTTTTGCGACCACCATAGGCGACCGGGCTTTTCAGCCAGAAAATATTGCCCAGATCGTGCTGTTACAATTGGTAAAGTTGAACGTCAAGCAGTGTAGCTGAGATAACGTATCTGCACCTTGCATCTTTTAGGTATTGTCTTCATATCTTCAAAACAAATGAAATTTTCTTGTTTTGTTATTATTGAACACAGCTGTTCAAGTCTAAGTAAGGAAACTTGAGAGACAGAATTGAGGTTTTATAGTTTACTAGGAATCTTATTGTTTAAAAATAACCTTTTAAAACCTCGAAATGATTCCGATGAGGGCTCGAAAAATTTGGACCATCTGGACTTTTCCAACCTGCACCCTTATCTTAGTGCAAGAGCCTGAGGCATTTCCGATTTAATCGAAGATACGGCCCCCACTGCCAGTATTCGATATCGCAACATTCAATTCAGCAGTCAAGCCCCATATGACATCGTCACAGGTTCCAGAGCTCACCACTTCATCCCGACATACTACACATCTACGACGTGACGGGATGACGTCATCATGCAATATTTTGCTTGGTAAATAATGAACCGATCTCAGAACACCCTCTATAAGCCTCGTTGGGTGAAGGAAACTTTCAAGAGGGAGAGGGGCAGCGAATACAATTATTTGACTGAACTAGAAAAGAAGTAGAAGGAGATTGCTTTCGCTCTCGGGTAGTCTCAGGCGGAGCCAGAAGGAACGAATGGTACGCCTGTCTGAAATCAGCCAACGACAGCGTGCTCATGTCAAATATGGATGACATAAAGAGTAATAATATTGATACTGAGGGAAAGGGTACATCATTCTTTTACCTAATCGCTATAGAGTCTAAAGCTAAGTTACGCTAAGCGAAAACACATGCTGACAAATTTGAAGGATGCTTGGCTATAAGTGTGAAGGTAATAGCCCACTGGGGCTTTAGTTGTTGTTAAATGATGTGTTTATGTTCTTCAGTATGTGAAAAAATTCCACTGGTCCAACGTAATTGGGAATTGACGTTATTTATTTATTAGGCGAAGGTTGCGGAAAAAAAAGACGACCGTGTTGCAATTTTTTTATTGAGCGACACGTCATGAAAAGACGCTAAATATTTGTACAAATGTTGTACGCACAGACATAAGCTGCAGAGTGTCAGATGTTCATATAACCAGTTGTTTACACTTGCGCAACGATGTCAGCTGGAACACGCGTATTAGAAACACCAGAAGCTGATATCAAGCGCTGAGGCTCGTGAGGATGCAGGCACAAAACACTGCTACGTAAATCAACTTCAACGCATGGCATGAAATAAAATGTTAGTAAAATGTTCATAAAATTGGTTTGCCAGCACTGCAAACACTATAGACTTTTCACGAAGATTAGCGTCTATTTGAAAAGTAGTTAGGAGACCTGATGTATCTCTCTGGTAAAATGCTTCATTGCCACACAGAATGCTTGGGTTCGATTCCAGCTGGGACCCTCGCATTTATTCTTTGCATTCGTCGGGTCGACGTTACCGACGTCTGGTATTTATTAACGTTCGAGCGTTGAAATTGCCCTTGTGTGTTCTTGTCGTTCCTGGCTAGATACTAAGTTCCAGTCACCCGTGGCACATCACCGCATACAAGCGGCACCTACTCGCCTGTGGGTATGTGCCACTGTCTTGCGGAAAATGTTTGACGACGTACACGACAGGATTGTGATATTATTCTTGTCTTTACTATAATTCTGAAGCCATCTTACCTTCCTATGCTAATTTTCATTCACGCCAAGTTTAGAAGGTGACCACGAGAGCACCCAAACGTAAGTGGCAAGATAGATTGATAGATACGCACAAAGTAATCGAAGTTCACTAAGAAATGCTTCGCATTCAAAACACCCATAGGACTTTATGTGCCGTAGGACTTTATGTTCAACTTGGTGCTGATGTGTGTCCAACTTTGAATCTGTAATTTTAAACGCAATTATTTTACATTTTCGTTGAACTCCATGTTAGGCTTCCTAAGAGCTCCCGATTGGCTATCCTATGTATACGTTCTTTCAATATTTAGGAACTGCTATGAGGACTTTTCCGAAACTTTGAAGTATAGTTTACTTTGCCTTCCTGGTCGTGTGAAATTCTAGCATTACTGCGACCATGTACAGTAGTCACGAAATAAAAGAAAGCAATTTTTGGAGCGAAAGCTGTTATGAGATCACAACTCACGTCCGCCGCCACCACCGTTTCAAGCGCCGCCACTGGGGTCCTTAACCAGATCACACTAAATTGAAAAAAAAAACTAGCAGCAATGGCACAGTGTTGCTCGAGCGCAAGTACGCTAGGTGCCAGCCCAGTATTCTACCACTGATATACGCTGGTGCTTGGGACTTGTTGGCAATCTTGCTTCAGGCAGGCGTGTTGTCGAGAAAGCAATCACGTTATTACGAGTTATAAAGCGTTTTAAAGCAGCAAATGAACAACCAGTCATCGCACATTGTGAATAGCGTAACGACTAATTTGTCCAATGCTCAGACCCAATAAAAAAGCTTGTTCTATTTCCCGCAGGGGTGTCTGCGTAAGCAGGCGTTTTGGTGTGTAGCGACACCACTGACCCAAGCTAACCGGGGGGGGGGGGAGAATGTTGACTACCTCCCACGCCTAGCCGTGCGTGGCTTTGCCGTGTCCGGGGAAAAGGGGATTCTGGGGGGTGAGCCGACGCCGGGTGATTGGACCTTCAAGGCCCCCCGGCAGAGGCAGCACACCCCTTTGGCCCCGGCTTCACGTAGACGGCACCCCTGAGCTGACCCACCCAGGAGAAATCGGCAGTCGGCTTTTCCTGTCTCTCTCTTCCTCCTGATATTCGTCTTTTCTCTCTTCCAATCTTTCCTTTCATCTCCTCACTTCTGGTTACTTCCATATTTCAGGCGGCAAGGGTTAACCTTGTGTATGTGCTCTCTTTTGGTTACATATTATTGGTTTATAGTGGCTTTGTACAGTTGGCGCTGGCATGCCTTGTGCTGCCGCACCCCCATGTTGGGCTCGATGGTTGGCGGCTGGCATGGCTACCGAATTTATATATACTTTATGGCCTCTTTTTCACTTCCTTAACCGTCTGATCGCCCTCATCCTAAGAGGGCGCGCACTGAAGCAACACTGAATGTATTCAGAAAGCCGAAAGAAATTTTCCCGCGCTTTCATGTGATCCGCTGTGAAACGCAAGAACCATTTCTCCGTTTGTCGTCTCTAGATACCTCGCCAATACACTTCAGGATATCAGGATATCAGGTTCAGGATATCAGGTTACACGTATTGTTAGCGAGGACCTTCTTCTTCAAGTCCAAACCAAGACCCAGTATGAAAACCTGACAAAACTCACGTTTTTTTTTTGAAACAAGGCCTCTATCTATCACACCACACCGCTCCCTGAACAGTTCCCGAGGCGTAGTGTCTAATCAAGATCTAATTTTCCTGACAGAGAGTGAGCTACTTGAGGGCTGGAACGAACATCATGTAACGCATGTACAGAGAATTGAGATTAGGCGTGATAACAAAGAAACCCCTACAAAGCACCTCATTCTTACATTTTGCACCAGCACACTTCCAGAATATATCGAAACAGGCTACTTGATATTAAAGGTCTGACCCTACATCCCCAACCCCCGACGTTGTTTTAAGTGCCAGCAATGCGGCCACGGTTCTCAGAGCTGCCGCAGCCATCAAACCTGTGGAAAGTGTAGTTCGCACGAACATGCCAGAGACAATTATGAAGGAACCACTACATACTGCACGAACTCCGTTGGTGGACACCCTGCTTACTCTCACACATGCCCTACATGGAAACATAAAAAAGAAGTACTCACACTGAAAGTAAATAAAGACATCTTGTTTAGAGAGGCGCCCAAGCGTCTACTAATGCAGGCACCTTCGTTCGCGGAGGTGGCACGAAAGGAGGCAGTGCAACCAAAATCCATGGCACCCGCTCGTACCACACAAAGTGGACAAGTGGCAGCGCCATTCATCCTATCAGCGGCAGTAGCACAGGCTCTTCCGCCACCAAAAGGTTTGCAGGCCTCCGAACCTGAAGCTCCAGGGCCTTCTGTCTCCACAGATTGCCTTAAGACCTCCGTGCCTTCACGCGTCAACCGCGAGTGGGCATCCGGCACCTCGTCCGAGGTGATGGACACAACAGCAAGTCCAACGGTGTCATCGGCACCGAAGGACAGGCGCGGCTCTTTGGAGCATGCCAGAAAAGCAAAAACCATCATTACGGGGCCTGACAAGGGTTCTTGATTTGAGGCAATACTTCTTTAGTCCACACAGCACTCATTTAAAATCAAAATGGGTACACAAATAACACAATGGAACGTCAGAGGGCTGCTTAGAAACCTCGATGACATCCAGGAACTTTTACACAAATATTCCCCAAAAGTGCTGTGTGTACAAGAGACACACTTAAATTCCAAAAACACCAATTTTCTACGTCATTATGTAATATTCAGAAAGGAGCGCAATGACGCTGTAGCCTCATCTGATAGTGTGGCCATTATAGTTGATCAGGGCGTAGCATGTACGCATCTACCGCTACAAACATCCCTTGAGGCAGTGGATGTTCGAGCAGTTCTTTTGAACAAACTTGCCACCATCTGCTCTTTTTACATACCTCCACAGTACCGCCTCGAAAAACACGAATTCCAGTCACTGATATAAGAACTACGGGAACCTTATGTGGTCCTTGGGGACATGAATGCAGATAATGGTCTATGGGACCACTCTCGTTGCGACGCACGAGGTCGTCTAATCGAACAGGTCCTCTTTTCTTCGGGTGCGTGTCTGTTGAATAGGAAAGAGCCAACATACTTTAGCCCCGCCTACGAAACTTACTCATGCGTAGATCTCAGCATTGTGTCCCTATCGCCTGTACCCCTACTTCAATGGAAAGGGATAAACAATCCTTTCGGAAGTGATCACTTTCTGATCATTCTAAGTACACCACTAAAAAAGGCCTTCCACATGTTCCCAGATGGCAGACAGACGAAGCGGACTGGGAACAGTTTCACAACACTATTCGTTTAAGTTGGACCGACATAGGTTAAACATAGATGAAGCTGTGCAGTACTTCACTGCTTTTCTTACTGATGCAGCAGCTAAGTGCATACCGCAAACATTTCGTATGCCGGCTTTACTTTCCTTATACAAGCTTTACTCTCCTTATACAATGCTATCTGGCTTTCTGGCACCATCCCTGCTTCCTGGAAAGAGGCTATTGTTATCCCTATTTTGAAACAGGGCAAGGACCCTTCCTCAGTTTCAAGATATAGGCCCATTGCACTAACTAGCTGCCTTTGTAAACTTTTTAAAAAAAATGATAAACCGTCGACTTTTACATTTCCTTGAAACACACAATGTGCTCGACCAATTCCAGTGTGGGTTTCGGGAGGGTAGATCCACCACCGACCATCTGGTGCGTATCGAGGCACAGATCCGAGACGCTTTCGTCCACAAACAATACTTCCTCTCAGTGTTTCTCGATATCGAGAAGGCTTACGACACAGCATGGCGTTTTGGCATATTAAGAGACTTGTCTCACCTGAGTGTGCGCGGTAGAAGGCTTTCCATAATCGAGAGTTACTTGTTCAATCGGAAATTCCATGCCCGTGTGGGCAGTACTCTCTCCCAGATATTTGTGCAAGAAACGGAAGTACCGCAAGGTGGTGTACTTAGTTGTACACTTTTTATTATCAAAATAAATTCCTTGCACCTGTCCATCCCCCGCAACATGTTCTATTCCACACATGTCGACGACGTTCAACTTGGCTTTAAGTCATGCAACCTAGCAATGTGTGAGCGGCAGGTTAAGTTAGGTGTAAACACGGTCTCCAAATAGGCAGAGGAAAACGGATTCCGGCTGAACCCAGAAAAAAGCACGTGTGTCTTGTTCTCCCGAAAGAGAGGTGTGCACTCAGAACCTGACACTGAACTGAATGGTCAACGTCTGTCTGTCAATGCGGAGCATAAGTTCTTAGGCTTAATCTTGGATAACAAGTTGAACTTCGTACCACAAATCAAGTATTTAAAAACAAAATGTTTAAAAGCCATGAATGTTATAAAAGTGTTGTCACGTACTACGTTGTTTAGTGACAGGCAATGTCTCATGAACCTGTATAGAAGCCTCATTCGCACCCGCTTAGATTATCGGGCTGTTGTTTATCAGTCTGCGACTCAAAGTGTTTTGAAGATGCTGGATCCCGTGCACCATTTGGGCATCCGCCTTTCTACGGGTGCTTTTCGCACCAGCCTTGTAAAAAGCTTTTACGTTGAGTAAAATGAATGGTCGCTTCATCTACAAAGAACTTACATATCCTTTGTATATTTTCTTAAGTTGAAAGCAGACAAGAAGCACCCCTCATACTCTACTATAATGATTTGTCGAGCTCCATTCTGTTTCAAAACAGGCCTTTGAAGAAGCAGCCCTTCTCGGTTCGCCTGAAGGGTCTAGCTGAGGAAACTCGAGTGTCACTCGAACACAGTTTAATGGCTCCTGTAGTATACCCGCCACCGTGGCAGTGGCAGATTATAGACCGCGATGTGTCTTTTCTAGAAGTTACAAAACATGCACCTATAGCCTATATCCGAAACTACTTCCTGGAACTTCAACACAAATACACACGTCCAGAGTTCTTTACAGATGCCTCCAAGTCTAACTCTTCTGTGTCCTACGCTGCTGTCGGCCCATCCTTTTCGGATGCTGGCCCTCTACATCCAGGCACAAGTATCTTCACAGCGGAAGCTTACGCGATACTTGTGGCGGCTAAACACATCAAACAATCACAAATACAAAAAGCAGTAATTTATGCGGGCTCCCTCTATGTGATAACGGCTCTGCACAATCTTAAAGACAAAAAAACTCTGTCATCGTCTCACTTTACTCTATTTTATGCACACTCTACACACTCAAAAAACATGTTGTAGTGGGCTGGGTGCCAGGGCACCGTGAGATCCAAGGCAACGTGAAGGTGGATCAGCTTGCTGCATCTGTCCCCGAAAGCACTGCCACTACACCCATATCAATCTCAGCCTCTGATCTTAAGCCGTCTCCCAAACGAAAGTTCAGCGACTACTGGCAGAGCATGTGGGATAGACACACACAAAAAACTACACATTATTAAGCCACACCTTGACTACTGGCCACCAGTATCAAAATCACGTCATGCAGAGGTAATACTAACGAGGCTCAGGATGGGACACACATATACGACATACTCGTATCTTTTGTCCGGTGGAAATCCACCATTGTGTGACAGATGTGGTGAAGTACTAACAGTTCTTCACATTTTAATCCAGTGCAAACAGTTAGAAACTCGAAGAAAACAACACTTTCCATTAACCTACACACAACATATATTTTTACACCCTGCAATGTTGGCGTTTTTAAATGCGTTTTTAATCATTGTTGGCGTTTTTAAAAGTAATTCGTAGTTTTTATATCATATACCCGGGCATTCCATAGCACGACCTCTCCAGAGAGGTTTTCGCTGCGGTGGCTACACAACAAAGCACTTGCCTCACGGCCCTTGGACGCAATGGTATGAACGAGTGAGGCACTTGTGCTAATGCCATACATGTCCACCTTCATTTTCTATTATCACTAACTTTTGTCATCTATTCACACCACACACACCTTTCACGGCATGGTCATGATTTTATTACTTGTATGTTTTTACCCGCCTTACCACGAGGAATTTCATGGCCCTGATACAGCCGCTTATCCCAATCATTGTCCATATATTTAGTAAGATGAACTGGCACTCTTTGCCCGTGAAATATCCCTTGTGCCACAAAACATCAAACATCATCAAGCTTGTTCTATTAACTGGGGCACACACCCACTTGAGCATAATTTCTCATTGTCACCAGCCACTGCATGAACAATTAGCAGAAAATTCTTTGCAACTCTTCAGCAAAAACCACGCTTCTAAAAAAATGACGAAATACTCCATAGCGAGTGGCAGCCTAGTACCCTCAAATTTTTATTATTAATGCCGTATTGGGTATCAAGTAAGTGCGCTTGCCGAAGTTACCCAATGAGTGTCTGAAAAAGGCTCTGAAAGGCCGCTGCTCTAGCTTTCGCTGTAACTGTGCTGCGCCTTCAGGTCGGGTCATATCACCGTAACTTTGACTCGGATGCGCTGATCACAGCCACAATTTTGTCTTGAGAATAAATTTGTAGCCAATTTACGTGCTTATCTTGACGCCAAAATTTGACGCGCATTCATGTAGTTATGACTAAAAAATTGTTCTCGCATTTGAATTCTGAGTACGGCACATTGAAATTTGTGTGTAAGCAATGCAATTACTTTCTCGTTGTATATTTGTAAATAACTATAACCTCAAGAGGAATGCTGTTTAATTGCAACCTTTATTAACGTAACCAAAAGAGCTGCTCGATCCCCCAATTTTACAATAATATTACAGAAGAACCGCGTTCGCAACTATATTCTATAACATTCTCACCACAGTTAAAAAAGATATTTATTACAAAGGCAAACATAAAAAATTGACAAATTTAATAACTTTGTGCAAGCAGATATCCAACAAACTAAAAGCTGGATATCTGGAGCGGCAACGAACACTCATAATCAATTTCATTGTTATCAGTGCGATGATTACAGAGAGACAATTTACAAAAAAAGGTGCAGAAGTCAAAGACCACACTGTGGCCTTCCTTTCAAGGTGAATAAGAAATGCAGCTTGCGGTATAAAAAAAATACGCATCATAAAATCTGTAAATAGACGTTATCGAAGGTAAACAGACATAAAGTAGATTGTACAAAAGCGAACACACCGAGTGGCAGAAACGTGGTCATCGAAAAGCTGTTTACAATCAACAAGATTACAGATTCATTTTAAATAAATATAATGGTTTTTAAATTCATAATTTTGTGTTTTTATTTCGTTACGTGCGCCATTACAAATGGTACTTGAGAAAAGAACACTCTTCTTGCCATACTTAACATTCATTTTGGGTAAAACAAAGTTGTTATTACGTGAAAACCTTTGGTATTGTATGGATGTGCACCTCGTCAGACTCTTGACAAAGTTGTGGTTTTTTTTTTGTTTCTTTTCACGAGAACCTCCCGTCTCCTCACGTCTCTTATGCCTCCTCGGCGCGTAATAGTAATAAAAGGGTGTTAGATAAAATCGGTGTATAAAGCCATCGGGTAATCTGAAGTTAAATAAACATACCGTAGGGTTATTTTAGGTTTTATAGATTTAGCCAGCAGGGGCGTCTGCGTAAGTAGGTGTTTGGTCTGTAGCGACACCATAAACCCGTGTTGACGGGGGGGGGGGGGGGTTCAGCTCCCTCCCACGCCTATAGCCGTGCGTGGCTTTGCTGTGTCCGGAGAAAAGGGGATTCTGGAGGTTGATCTGACGCCGGGTAATTGGATCTTTGAAACCCCCTCGGCAGTGGCAACCCCTTTGAACCCGGCTTCACGTAAACAATATCCCTGGGCTCATTCACCCAGGGAAAATCGGCAGTTACCTTTTCCTATCTCTCTCTCCCTACATCTTCGTCTTTGTCTCTCAGTTTTTATCTGTCCTACTATCATCTTCTTTTTTCCGTATACTTCCTAATTTCCTAGCGGCGAGAGTTCACCCTGTGTAGTTACCCAACCTTGGGTAGCTATATTCGGTTATAGCGGCGATGCATGGGTAGGGTCTCCAAGTGTTTACTATTCAACCTTGTAGCGCCCACTTGTTCGGTTTGTGGTGGTTGGCCGCCATCGCCACCCGAAAGGGTGGCGCACCGAAGAAAGCTTCACACTCCAGAAACGAAATGAGTTGTTCTAAAAGTACCATGTCGTGCACAGCCGAAAAGAAATCAGCGCAATCAATCTCGCATTTTCTTGTTTCAAAAATACTCACAGAAGCCATTGGCTCAGGCTACAATGTAACCAAGTTGGAAAGCGGCGCCCTCCTTTTGAAAGTACGTATGAAGCTGCAATATTATAATTTATCTAAACTTATAGAACTTGGACACGTTCCAGTCTCAGTAGACCCACACAAGTCTTTTTTATGTGGTGTCTGATGATGACATCCTCCAACTATCTGAAAGTGAATGATTAGAAGGCTGATAAGACCAGAATGTAGTGAAAGTTCAAAGAATAGTAATACGACGAGACAAGACAGAAACACCAACAAAACACATAATTATTACCTTTGGTATCAGCGACTTACCCGATTCAATTGAACCCGGCTACTGCAAGCTTCGAGTGAAGTCCTCCACACCAAATCTTTACAGGTGTTTCAAATGTCAGCGCTTTGGACACGGATTGCAAAGCTGCAGATGGCGTTCACGTTGCGCAACTTGTAGCTCCAACGAACACATATCGGAAGAATGTACTGCAGCGGCCTAATGTGTGAACTGCAGAGAAGACTATCCCGCCTACTCGCAATCCTGCCCATCCTGGAAAAAAGAAGAACAAATCCTGGAGCTTAACGTTAAACTCCATCTATTCTTCAAGACGCACGCAAACGGTTTGCACTCCATCAGTCCATTCCTTCCTTTGCCGATGTGCTGCACCGGGGCGCCGCGCCACACGTTTCTGCGGCCGCAAGTGTCACACAGAGTGTGAACGCGGTCGCGCCATCAGCGCTCCGGTTGGAGCAGCCTGTATTGCAGCGCCACCTGACAAACAGGGCCAGAAGACACTCGTGTCTGCCAGACCCCGGGCCACTGCAAGCGCAGTTAGGACCTAAAATACTGCAAACGTGCCTCCTGGACAGACACCATACGCCATCACACAGGAGGTGATGGATACAAGTCCCACTCCTCCGGACCCTCAGGCCTCGAAGGATCGGTGATACTCTTTGGCGCGCGCAAAAAAAAAACGTAAATTAGTACGCACAGCACCACACAACAACAAAAAGACACAAATATTGCAGTGAAACGTCAGGGGACTGCTGAGAAACCTCCACAATATTGAAAAACTTTTACGGAAACATACACCAAAAGTGGTGTGTGTGCAAGAAACACACTTCAAATCCAAGCACACAAACTTCCTACGCAGTTACACTATTTTCTGAAAGGATCGGGATGTTGCTGTCGCATCATTTGATGGTGTTGCTATGGTAGTCGATAAAGGAACTGCTTGTGGACATTTACTGCTTTGAACACCCCTTGAGGTGGTGGCCATCCGGGCTGTTTTTTTCAATAAACTGCCCACAATTTGGTCCATTTATAAACCTTCGCATCACTAACTCAATAAACAGAAATTTCAGGCATTGATGGATCAACTTCCAGAACCCTATGTTGTCTTTGGGGACTTTAATGCACATAATAGCCTCTGGGGCTACTGAATAAACAGTTACTTTCTTTTTCCGGCGCTTGCCTTCTGAATCGGGAAAAGGAAAAATATTACAATATTGTTAACAACATCTACTCGTCAGTAGATCTCAGCATAAGATCTCCATCAATCCTCCATTTATTTAGGTGGAAAGTGATAAATAATTCATACACTAGTGGCCATTTTTCATACTTCTCAGAACATCAATATGAAATGTATGTTCTCCACAGGTTCTCGAACGGCTTACCAATAAAACCGACTGAGATCAGTTTCAAAACATTACTCTTAACTTGGACTGACATGGGGGTGGTAAGCATGCAAGCTGCTGTAAGCTATACTTGACAGCTTTTTTGATTGATGCTGCAACGAAGCATATACCACAAGCATGTCGACCGTCATGCAAACGACGAGTCTCATGGTAGAATAATGAGTGCCGTAATGCGCGCAAAAAGAAAAATAAGGCATGTAAGTTGCTTAGAGATCCATTGACGTCGGAGAATCTTATAAACTTTAAGAACATCAAGTGGCAAGGCAGGAAAATGCGCCGATAGGCGAGAAGGGAAAGTTGGCACAAATTCTATCGGGAATCAATTCATACGCAGATAAGGCAAGAGAGTGGAACTTGTTTGGTAACGTGGCAGTACGACAAGCACACTCATTTCCTCTAGTGAACACACAAGGAGAGAGTTTGGAAGACCACTAGAGCAAATTTTAAACAGGTCTCCTGCTCATACCGTTGCAGTCCAGCGTTCCAACGATACAAAGCAAGAATAGAAAAACAGAAAATAGAACGCAAATCCACAAACGATGAGGCATACATTGAGCCTTTTGGCTTAGCTGAGCTACAAGCATTGTTAAACTGCTGTAACAGAGCTATCACAGGCTCCCATTGTATATTGTACGAAATGCTCAAACGTCTGCCTCCTGAAACCAAAAAAGCACTCCTTTCTTTGTATAATTGCATTTCGTTTTCCGGTGAGATACCTTCCGCCTGAAAAGAAGCAGTCATTATTCCGATCCTTGAACCGGGCAAGGACCCATGCTGAGCATCAAGCTACAGGCCCGTAGTGTTGACGAGTTGCCTTTGCAAGGTTTTTTTAAAATGGTAAACAGGCGACTGATGAATTTCCTTGAAAATAATAGCCTGCTGGATTTATGCCAGTGTGGGTTTCGTAAGGCTAAGTCGTCTACTGGCCACATTGTTTGTAACGAGAAACAAATTCATGATGCTTTTATTCATGAACAATTGTTTTTATGGTGTTTGTCGATATGGAGGAGGCCTATGACCCTAGGTGGCGCTTTGGCATATTTCTAGCCTTGTCACATTTAGGTGTGCAGGGTAGAATGTTCGCAATAATCAAAATTTACATGTCCAACCAAACATTCCGAGTCCGAGTGCGCACTCGGACACGGAATGTCACAAGGTGGTGTATTGAGTTGCACACTTTTCATAGTCAAAATAACCTCCATACGCTTATCTCTCCCAGGCAGTATTTTTTTGCACAACATATGTCGATGATGTTCAGGTTGGTTTCAAATCGTGCAACCTTTCATCGTGCAAACGTCAGGCTGAAGTAGGTTTGAATAAGGTTTCTCAATGCGCAAAAGAGCACTTGCGTCTTGTTCTGTCGAAAGAGGGGCGTCCATCCCGACTTCAACATTGACATGCACGGTGAACGTCTGTCTGTGAAGACCAAGCATAGGTTTCTGGGCCCTATATTGGACACTAAACTTCATCCCATACATCAAGTATTTAAAAGACAAGTGCTTAAAAACCATTAATATTTTGAAAACTTTGTCACGAACTACCTGGGGCACGGACAGGAAATGTCTGATAAATTTATATAAAAGCCTCGTACGCATGCGTCTAGATTATGCTGCTATAATCTGTCTGCGACACCATCAGCGTTAAATATTCTCGACCCTGTCCACCATGTAGGCCTTCACCTCCCTACGGGGGCTTTTCGAACTAGACCCGTAGATAGTCTGTACGTAGCAGCAAATTAATTGTCGCTCCATCTACAGAATTGTTACATGCCTTTTACATACTATCTCAAAGTTAACGCACACGAGGAACATCCAACTCACTCCACAATTAATGATGATTTGTTCAAATCTACCTTGTTTATTAACCATCCTTCACTGAGGCAGCCATATACTCAATCCATGTCAGGAAGCTTGCTAAGGAAACTGCTATGCCACTTGGAGAACACCGTTCCATGACTACAGCAGTATATGCGCCACCGCGGAAATGGCAAGTTACAGATCTTTCGTTGAAGTCACTGAACACGCGCCTACTGCACATATCCGGACGCACTTCCTCGAACTCCAACACAAGTACACTTGCCCAGAATTTTTCACAGATGCTTCAGAATCTCACAGTAGTGTGTTGTCAGATAGTGTGTTGTGAGTGTTGGCCCATGCTTTTCTAACACCAGCATTCTACACTCCGAAAAAAGCATCTTCACCACAAAGGCTCACGTGGTATCTCGGGCCGTCAAGCATATTAAGAAACTGCATTTACAACGCGCGGAATCAGACACAGATTTATTGAGCGTAGTAACGGCTTTTAAACTCTACGAAAACATAAAAATACAGTCTTCATGTCCCTGTACTCTGTGTTATGCAAGATCTATGCTCTCAAGCGACAGGTTGCAGTGTGCTGGGTGCCAGCGCACCGTGAGATTGCTGGAAACGTGTTCGCGAATCAGCTTGCCACTTCTGCTCAAGACAATGCTGCCGCCAATAGATCCGTAGCTGTCCCTGCACTTGATCTGAAACCTTTTCTACGACGGGAGCTCAGGGCGTGCTGGCAGCGCCTATGTGATAGGCAAACAGAAAACAAACTACATGTTATCAAACCGAGAATAGGAAGCTGACCAACACTATCCAGATCCCGCTGCACACAAGTCATATTTACAAGACTACAGATAGGACACACACGCTGGACACATTCACAGCTTTTATCTGGTGGCGATGCACCATTGTGTGAGAGATGCGGAGAACCACTCATGGCTTTCCACATTCTCGTCCAATGCAGTGATTTAAATTCTCTCAGAAAAAAGCACTTTTCATTGCCATACCGACAACAGGTACATTTGCACTCATCAATGTTCATAGGTAGAAAACCCCTTTTCACACACCAATCATTGCTGGCATTTTTAACAAACGTGTGCTCTTTTAACGTCATACTCAGGCGCTCCGTTGCACGACCTCTGAAGAGAGGTTGCTGCCGCGGTGTCTACATCTCCACCACTGCCTATCACATTTTGTCATTCACTCTCACTGCACACATTTCACATGAATGCCATGGTCTTAATGCTTCTATGTTTTTACCCGCGTCAGCGCGAGGAATTTTAAGGCCCTTTTACAGCCGCCTATTATAATCATTGTTTGCACACTTGTGCATCGACCTTGGCTATATGGCCATGAAATGGCTCTTGCGCCATAAAACACCACACATCATCATCTTATAGAATTGAAATATGCCTAATATGCGTTGCTATCGGCGTTAAATATATTAATAGTAGTGTTGTCCCGGCATTTGTTATTTCGAAATAACGGGTTGCGCAATGTTTACGCAGAGTGCTGTTTGAGATACTTATCGCGCACCATTGAAATTTATATTATGTAATCCTTAAGACTCGGGTAACTGCAGCGCTTCTACGAACATCAAAAAGTTTGCTCGACACTCGCCTAAGCATGCTGATTTGTTGACGTTGTGTACACCGAGTTTTCTCTTTTTCGCAGCGTCAATTTTTTGCTTGTATCTGAATCTGACGTTAGTAGGAAGTGGTCGGAACTTACATGTCGTCATTCGGGCGGTACATATTACCCGATCCAACACAAGGAATCTGTCAGCGAAACGCAGAGATCCACTATTGAACTACACATTTGCAGTAAGGACCAGCCAGATAACATTCAGTGTTATTTCAGCTTTTGCGATTCTTGTTTATGGCAAAAAAGTAGGTCACTATGTAATGTAGAAGAGAACAGACTAAGGGAAGGATGCCTGCATGCGGGCGATATATATACTATTTGCGTAATGAGATGCCCGGTTCCCAATGCCATGAAACGTAGAACGCAAATCATTTTCAGTGCTATATCTTTTCTACTAGACAAGATATCTCGTGCACGTACAGCGCCTCCATTAGGCTAACCCGCTTCGATATATTGACCATTTGAACCACCCGTAGGGCGGCATCACCCTGATAGCCTCTCTCCCCGCAACACGTAAGGCGGGGCCCCTTCACATTGGAAGAACCGATTGTGGTCCCCCCCATACTAATTTGTGATATGGACGATTATGCCAACATTTTTTTCTTTTCTTTCTTTTTCGGCATCGTCCAAGTTCGTGTGTTGCGGATGCCACCGATTCACGTAGCTAGGCGGAAATGCGGGCTTCTCTAAGCTCAACAAAAAAGAGTAATAATAGTAACAATGTGGCTCTTTCTGTTTTATTGAAAAAAAAAACCGACAGACGCTTGAGCATTACCTCATGAGTAGAAAACAGTGATGTATTCGGGACCTTTCCAATCACCTCCACAGATGCTAGGCACAATTCGCTTCTCGATGGACATTTCAATCATGCCGCAAAAAAGAAACGTCTGTGAGAGTTGCATTAGCTGTTCATATCTATCTACGAGTACTTACAGCAAGTGCAGTTCTGAATTGTTCAATTTGCTCAATCATTTCTTCGCGGATTTTAAAAGTGCCCCCAACGCTCACGCAAAACGTAGATTTTTCACTCGCAATCATCGGCGATGATATTGACGCGGACGTCGACGTCGAGGCCAAACCTGCACTTTGCGAGAAACTGAGCATCTAACGCTTTTGCCCTAATACTTTGAGAGTCACAGACACGCACTAGATCTCAAGCTTTGCTTGCCCGACCATGAGTGTCTCAATAGCGTTAGCACTTTCGTCAAGTAATTGTCACCCATAACCCATAATGCAAAAGTGGGGCATCCACAACCGTTACTTCTGTATCAAGAAGCGGAGCTCAGCCTCTTTCCCAGTTTTTCTTTATTTTTCTGTCTTACTTTCTTTTTTTCTTCTTTATGTTTTTTCTATCCATTTTTGCCTGAAGCTCATCCTATTTTTTTCTTCCCTCTTTTCTTCTGTTTCTTCGTCTTTCTGTGTTCTCTTTTTTCTCTCTCTTTTAGCAAAAAATTTTTTCACTCGTTCCTCTTGCTTTCCTGAAAGTCAACGATGACGAATTTTTATCATTCGATTGTCAGTTTCCTCAGCTACTGAATTTTTTCCACTTCTTGTTTGTCATCGTCAATATTTCTAGTCCAGCGCTGATGTCACTGGTCCTCAAGACTTCTGCTTTGCTGAGGTAGTCCTTTCTGCATAGGCTCGCTATGAAGGAGATGGTGGCGGACCTGCCTAGCGGCAGGGGTACATCTGCCGCTGCAAGGAAGTAGCTCCGCTCTTCAGCCATAATAGAAGCAGCCGATTCCGATTCTGATGCTAGGTCTTATGACACAGATGCCTTATTATCTGCTAAGAATCGACGGCCGAGACGGAAGTCGGTGACATCGTCCTCAAGTGAAGAGACCATCATATACAGGTAACTACGACGGTTGTTCATGTGCCCGGCAGCGTCACGGTAAGCAAGAACGCTACCCTCAAACAGAAGCTTCGCGAATTTCAAATCTGCCCTTGGTGTGGTTCAAGAAGTTTAAGTGAATCCAGGTAAAAATGTCGATGACATAGACGCACAAGTTGAGAAGATGGTGCAAACTCTGTGAGGTCTATCTCCACTATGCAATGTCAACGTGCGGGCTTATGCTCCACA
Organism: Rhipicephalus microplus; assembly: GCF_043290135.1. Taxonomy (NCBI): domain Eukaryota; kingdom Metazoa; phylum Arthropoda; class Arachnida; order Ixodida; family Ixodidae; genus Rhipicephalus; species Rhipicephalus microplus. The sequence goes on along the minus strand of NW_027464598.1, from coordinate 4,607,524 downwards.
AGGTGCTAATGTAACAGCTGGTGTTATGTAGGATTTCACCTAAAACCTTCAGACGACGTTTTAAAAACTAAGATCGTTTGCAAGCCCCCATGCAGAGCCATCAGTGCTCATAGGCTGGGCTCTTCAAGGTGCGTGACAATTCTTTTCGGCTGCAAAAAGCTACCTAGTCATATAAAGGCTGGTGTATGTGTGGTACACAGTTCGACCTTTCATACCAAGGCCTCTACAATGTCACAAATGTGTCAAGCTTGGACTTGTATGGTTTTTCTGCAGAAGTGTTGTCAACATCATAATTGTCCTCATCATCATCAGCCTGATTACGTTCACTGCAGGACAAAGGCCTATTCCAAGTTCCGCCAGTTAACCCGATTCTGTGCTTGCTGCTGTCAATTTATACCCGCAAACTTCTTAATCTCATCTGCCCACCTAACCTTCTGTCTCCCCCTAACCCACTTGCCTTCTCTGAGAATTCAGTCAGTTACCCTTAATGACCAGCGGTTATCCTGTCTACGTGCTACATGCCCGGCCCATGTTCATTTCCTCTTTTTGATTTCAGCTATGATATCCTTAACCCACGTTGGTTCCCTAATCCACTCTACTCTCCTCTTGTCTCTTAAAGTTACACCTACCATTTTTCTTTCCATTGCTCGCTGCGTCGTCCTCAACTTAAGCTGAACCCTCTTCGTAAGTCTCCAGGTTTCTGCTCCGTAGCTAAGCACCGGCAAGATACAGCTGTTATATACCTTCCTCTTGAGGGATAGTGGCAATCTACCTGTCATAATTTGAGAGTGCTTGCCAAATGTGCTCCACCCCATTCTTATGCTTCTAGTTACTTCAATCTCGTGGTTTCGCTCCGTCGTTATTACCTGCCCTAAGTAGACATAGCATTTACAACTTGAAGTGCACCATTACCTATCTCGAAGTGCTGCTTTTTTCCAAGGTTGTTGTACATTACTTTCGTTTACTGAAGATTATATTTAAGGCTCACCTTTCTGCTCCCCTCGTCTTACTTCGTAATAATAAGTCCCAATTCGTCCCCTGAGTTACTCAACAATGCAGTGTCATCGGCAAAGCGCAGGTTACTTAGTTACTCTCCATTTACTCTTATCCCTAACTGTTTCCAGTCTAGGCTTCTGAAAACCTCCTTTAAGCATGGGTAAGTAGCATTGGGGAGATTGTGTCCCTCTGCCTTACGCCCTTCTTGAATGGTATTCTGTTGCTTGTTTTATGAAGCACTATGGTAGCTGTTCATCCCCTGTAGATTTCTTCCTGGATGTTTATATATACCTCAACGACGCCCTGGTTCCGCAGTGTCTGCATGACGGCTGATATTTCTACTGAATAAAACGCCTTCTCGTAATCAATGAAGGCAATGCATAGCGGTTGGTTATATTCTGAGCATTTCTCCATTACCTCATTGATAGTATGAATATGGTCGATTGTTCAGTAGCCTGTTCGAAATCCTGCTTGTTCTTTTGGTTGATTGAATTCTAATGTTTTGTTTACTCTGTTAGCAATTATCTTTGTAAATGGCTTGTATACTACAAAGAGAAAGCTGGTCGGCCTGTAATTCTTCAAGTCCTGGTCATCTCCTTTCCTAACTATTAAGATGATGTTAGCACTCTTCTAAGATTCTGGTACTCTTCCCGTCAGGAGACATCTCGTAAACAGGTTGGCTAGTTTTTCTAACACAATCTGTCTTCCATCTACCCGCAGATCTGATATTATCTGATCCTCACCAGCAGCTTTGCCTGTGGCGCAGCGATGGCGTAGTGGTTAGAGCATCCGCCTCGCATGCAAAAGGTCTGTGGTTCAAATCCCGGTACCGCGCAGTTCCCAACCGGATAAAGAAAATCCGCGTGGTTATAGAACTGCATTAAGAGGCCTGGGGTGCGGCCTCACCGGTAACCACCACCGGGAACGCACTGCCTCACCAGAGAAGGATTGGCCACCCTGGTGCAGTATCTGGCCACTACCTCCCACATGCATACGTCTAATAACTCACGGCCCTCAGTCCGCAGCAGCTGCGCAGCAACTAACCACGGCGGCGGTCAGATCTGCAACGCAGCAGAGGGTGCTAAGAAGTGTTAGTCTATGCTAAAGGTGGTGGAAATCACAACGTTAATTCTTGAGACAATGTGACATTTCAGTTCCTCTAATGTATAGATGAGCTCTTGGCAACGGACAAAGAATGTTCCAAGGTAAAGAAAAAATTGAAGGCCCTGAAAGAGAAAGCTTAAAAGATGGCATCACGAGAAAATACGCCTAGCCGTAGTACCCACCTAGTTGCTGTAAACGGCACGACTGAAGGTACACCTGCACAATCAAAGAAAAGTACAGAGAGAGTGAATCGAAGTGACGAAGGGAGGCGAAATTTCAGCCCTTCTGCAAAATTATGGCCGGCGCTCTCATCGAAGCCGTAGGACACACCCTCCTCAAAGGTCACTCCTCCGAAAACGTCGGAACAACCTTCCATTATGTCCACGTCTGCAGTAGAAAATGCAACAAAGAGGGCGTCATAAACGGCTTCAGTCAACGATGATGCCCAACTTGTAACCATGCGTAAGATGCTTGTTGGCGTCGTCAGATCTCTCATAGCTGGTCGTCAAACGCCAGCAGCATTAGCTGCACAACCGCGTTTGGGGGCTCTCCTTCCAGTTCTCGACAGTGTTCACTAACAGCAACGTGAACACCCGTCGAAATCCTCGTCCCTATCTGCTGCATTGGAACGTCAAGTCTCTATGACTACGCCATGCTGAACTCCTTCTCGGGCTCCTTGCAATCAACGATCCACTGAATGTTAGAGGTCTCTAAGAAACCAATGAAACAAATAACAAGCTCAGACCTTCGAGCTATGTAGGCGTCCACAGCTACACTTGATACATGGTGCCGGCGTGTGTTTCTATCCTGTTTATGGGCACCACGCATCTGTAAAATGCTTGTAAAGCGTCATTGCACATATGACCTGATGTACCATTCGCAGTGATTGACGCAAGTGACTTCTGCGACGCCGATTTTGAATGTGTAGAACTTGCCGTGAGTCTCAAGGACACTATTGCTGTGGTAAGCATATATTTTCGGCCTACGCAAACTTCTCACATCACATTACTGGAGTGTTTGCTATCTGAATGAAGCTCGTCATTTCCACCGTGTGGAGATTTCAATGCTCATCATCCTTGTTGATGTTGTCGCCTACAGACACTCGGGAAGGGCAAAATCAATGAGCTTACTTTAAACATGATCTGCAGGCCCTTAATGACGATCACCCCCTTATGTCAGTAGGGGAGAGGAGCAATCGATCAATAATCTTGCCACATAAAGGAGAGACATATGTCTTGCTTGGTCAAAGGAAGATGGTCCATGCGGCTCAGATCATTTGCCTATTTGGCTGGTTCCAGAACAATCTCTTAGCCGCCATAGTAATGCCTACACAGTGACTAATTTGGATAAGTTTCGTTAGCTGATTGCAGGGGCGCCATCACACGACAACTTGTTCAAACCAGTGAGTGCGCACGTATACAGCAAGCTACCGTACGACGACTGTGCAGCATAGATATATGAAACCCTCACCTTGAGCTCTTTAGACCACGCGCTTGTCGACGCCGTACTCGCAGCGTTCAAAAAGAACATCTGATTTGACACTTTATAGCCACTTAGTGCAGCCATTAGGCGGCACACAAAACAACTTCGTTGAAGGAGCTGGGCCGCACTTAGTAGCTCGTTACATACGGCGAGCGGTTTTTGAAGTGTATGGCACATATTGGATGTTCTTCGGACGCCTGACGTCTGCAAGTATCCAACCTCAGCATTATGCATCACGACTTTACGGTCCCCCAAGATTGTTCTAGAAGATGTTTGCCAATAATTTTACGTATCTTATGCCAAGAGACAACTCCAGTCATCGTTTCATAACAATTTTTATGGTCCCTCATGCTAGATGGATGAAACCGAATATACCCTCATGAGCTGTGCCACGCACTCAGCCTCTGTTGTTGTCGCACTGCCCCAGCGGAATATTGTGTTACGCACCAATCCTTGCGAAACATCGATCAGAAGCTTGATCAGTGTATCCTTGACGAATAGTACAAATTGTGGCGAAAGAGTCTAATTCCTGCTGGATTGAAATAAGCTGTGGTGAAGCCAATTGTAAAGCCTGGTCGCTCTGGACAACACCTGAGGTCATATTGGCTTACTCATTCATAATGTTATGAAGCTGATTAAACGTGTGGTACTGTTTCGTCTGGACACCAGACTATAGGAGCTCACTATAATCTCTGCTGTCATGAGCAGATTTCGTCGCCACCGTTCAGCCCTCGAAAGCAGAGCAGATCTTGTTTCATCACTTGAATACGCTCGAGAACACAGATATTCAGCGTGTGTTCTAGTCCTTGACATACAGAAGACGTTTGACTCAGTACCTCATAAGGCGATGATTTGTGCACCCATGACTAAGAATTTGAGGTCGCCTGATGCACTGATGAGGTCGCTTGTGTGTGATTTTCTATCTAATCCCAGAATGAAAGTGCGCATTGGAGAAGTACAGAGTGAACCTCGCTTTTTTCATTGTAGCGTCCCGCAAGGCAGCGTCTTGCTACCGCCTCTGTTCAACAGGGTACTTGCTGGACTTCCAAGCCGATTGCCGCAAGAATGTGACTTTCCTGTAGCCATAGCAATTTATGCCGATGACATCGCACTTTGGGTTAGCGGTGTGTCACACCATGGTACACATCTTCGTGGTATATTGCCGCGAGCTCTCAGTGCAACGTCAGAATACTTGGTTGAAGTTGGCCATTTGATTTCGCCTGCGAGGTCACTCACAATCACACATAATGCTAGGCAATGTGCTAGTCGAAGCCTGAGAAGGCTCAACCACGGAGACACACCGATACAGTGGGTTCACCAACAGCGCCACTTGGGTGTAATCATTGATGGCCTTTCTTGGCACTGTGCTGTTGCCATTGTGACGTTCAAATCGCTGTCCTTACTCAGTTATTTGGCCGCCTTGACCACTGAGTGGGATGGTACTGGTCAGAAGATGGCTTTAGGCGTGCAAATCATCTGTACTCTCTTGGATGATGTATGCCTTGCCAGCCTTGAATGTACTGGTTGCTTTACTGTCAGCTGGAACAGGATCATCGTGTTGCCCTGCGAGTAATGTTTGGCTTACCTCGTGAAGCACAGTTCATTTCACTACTTACTGAAGCACATAAGTTGTCGCTAAGGCTGCAAGCTGACCAGAAGCTCTACATCATATTGAGCGTATATGCACAGAGTCCCAGATGGCAAGACACTCGTCAACAGGCTGTTCCGGCGCCTGGTTCCTCGGATGAGTAAAATGGTGGCTTTTTTGCTGACATTACTGGCTATTCCGACCAAACTATTCAGTTGGCGACATCAAGTCACAGCTCTGCCGCGAAGGCGAAGCAATGAACGCGATAGCAACAAATTGGAAAGTCGCGTGCAGAATGGAGAGCAGATCGCAACGTGCCCCGTGTTTCTCACGTACAGATGACGCAAAAAACGTACTCACAGGTACAGATGAATGTGAATAAGTGTCTAAGTTGTTGCTTTGCTGTGTCTGAAAAGCGTGTCCTCTTCGTAAACGGAGGCTGTGCAGTGATTGCAGTGATATTTCTTCAGTTTTCTTCAGCCGATATCAGACGGTTCTTTGAAATACGACACCTCTAATAGTAGTTGACAGCCGAGCTGGCAGCGATTGATATCGCTCTTAAGTAGGTTCAAAACGGGTTACCAGCATCGCTTGTCGTCATTCTTACCGACTCTCGTGGTGCCCTTAGCAGACACACCCGGAACGAGACCAACACCCTATTCTATGCAGCGTCACGGAATCCGCCAACAATATTCTCTCCCATGGGGTAACCTAGCTGCCAAGTGGATGCCTTCGCACGTTGGCGTTGCCGGTAATGAAAAAGCGCATCGCCTTGCTTCTTCTTGCAACCAAAATGATTGTTACTGTCCAAGAGTTTCATGTACGATGGTCAAAGCTCGTCTGCTTTTACGCTGACACCTCCTAAAGAAGCAGCCAGACCAGTGTGGGGTGAGCGCACCGTTCCCTTCCCGTGTTCGTGGCCGTGGCTTGCCTCGTCATTCCAGGGCGCTGTTATGTAAACTAAGAGTGGGCTGTGTGCTAGTGCGTGAACGATTACACCGTTGAGGGCGTGTTGATAGTCTATTGTGCGCTCCTGTGAAACACCTGAGTATCTCATAGTGCCCCTTTTCGCATCTGTTACGTGGCGGGCGTTGTTTGATGAAGAATATGAATTCCTGGGCCTTAAGTGCATGACCCTAGGCGATTATCTTTTTCCGAGAGGTCGTGCTTTCTGACGCGACTACGCCCATCAAGATCTATTTACCTTTACGGAGAAAACAGACCTTGCACTCGCTTATGGATGGTGTTTCATTTCTAGTTTACTTGTACTTCTCTAAGTCCGCGTCGTTTTTTTTCTTTAGTTCCCTCTCTTACTTCCCTTTTATCTTCTTCTTGTTTTCTTTTCTCTATTTCATGCCTCCCCCCGAAAGAGTGAGCAGGCGTCGTGTCCCTCCAGATGGCAGTTGCCAGCTTTCTCTCTCTCTCTTTCTTCTATACCCTTGTTTATCAGTGTATGCAAGTCAAATAAATAAACTTTGTCTCTTTGTTTATGTAGTTTTTCTTTTTATTCATTTTCTTTTTCGTGGCTCGGTCTCCTTTTTTTATTTCTATTTGTGCTCATTCTTTCGCCCATACAACATCTTGTATCTCGTATGGGTGGTGAATTGGCGCACGGCAAACCGGTGCAATGGAAGAGCGGGCCTACCCGGGAACCTGGGTATGGTTAGATCCGTGGGCCAGGCTGGGCCGTCTAAACCCACTTTTATGTCACGCTTGGGCCAAACCCGGGTCTCAAGCCTCAGGCTTATGATCGGAAGTGGAGCCAAGCTTAATTTCGGCTTGTTGCCCAAGGCTTGTGTATTCATATTTGTGTGACAAGCTTTCTCCCGAGGAAAATATCTTTTGATGTTCACCAACCTAATTAAAGGAGTCTTGTGATGAACTAGTCACACTTAATTTCTCCATTTTTGTGCCTGTGACACTTCTTGCCTCGTAAGGAGTACGCCTGATGTACACCGACTAGGTGTTTGCGTAGTTAATATCTCACGACTCTGTATTTGCCAATTGACATTATACATGTTCAAAATGTATTTAGTAATCATTGTAAAAAATTTGTTCAATACATTTTACCACTGACTCATCAAAACGAGAGTGCAGAGAGAGCTCCAATATAGAGAATGGCTCTTGTGTTTCCGCCGTTCACTAAAACGTAACGTCTGCGCAATGTCACATTACGCAGAATCTTTCTAGGGACCCTCTCAATTTCTGTAGCTTGGTAAAGGCTGCCAGGGGTCAAGTGACGTGATATGGATGCAAAGAGCGTTTTAGTGCCACGTTTTAAACATGTAAGCTTTCGTCTTTTTCCGCTATGTTTTCGAGGCTCTTCGCCCTGGTCTCGGGTTGAGCGGCAGGATATTTGTTAGCTAAGAGTTGTTTTGCTTTTTGAATCCTTCTGTTCCTCTGAATAGTTGCTGCAGCCCCTTAGAGGCCAGGTAAGTCAGAATATTCTTATGTTTGTCTCATCACCTGGTCAGATTCGCCTTGGCTGGCCTAGTTGCCGGTCAAGGATTGGCAACTTGATACCTTGCTACACAGTGGAGATAACTACGTCCCTGTAGCTCTGGTTCCTACAAATGAGGGTTACATTCCAATGAAGAGTCCGAAGGCGATACAAGTTGAGCTTCGGAAAGCCTCGTCGCTCTTCCAGAAGGTCACTCATGACCGCCTGTTCAGCCGAGGGGGTATCTTGTGCTGCTCTGCCAATCAGGACTGCGTCCGAGAGCTTCTGAATTGTTCAGAATTTGTTGCACAGCTAGTGTGCCTGTTTAATTCAGCTCAATTTGCATGTACGAAGGGCTTAGTCTGCTAGGTAGATACGAGTCTGGCACCTTACGAAATTCTGAACTTATTTGCTGTAGCTGGGGCAGTTTCAGTCTATCAGTGCACCCTAACGACTAATAAAACAAAATCGCCAACCTAATAGGTTATAGCAACTTTTGCAGGAAGAATCAGACCGACAGACATTAGGGCATGGCCAATAATCTACAAAGAACAGCCACTTTGCAGTGCAGTGCTTGCAGCGCAGTGCTGGAAATGTTGCAGCGCAGTGCCTGAAATGCAGTGCTTGAAACCTTTGCAGTGCTTGAAATGTTGGCGATTTGGCCACAGCATAAAATGATGCAGATCAAATGCTAGGTGTCATCTGTGCTGAAAGAGTCATGACAGCCGCGATTGCAAATCTGATGAACATAAGTGCTGCTGTGTAATGGAGCGCACCCTGTAGACTCTGCTCAATGTGCCACGAAGGAGAGAGAACTGGGTGTTCTAGAAATAATAGAACGCAGGCATATCTATAGGAGGGAGGCGGTAGCAGAAATGCATGAAAGATCAAAAGGTTACACAGGCATAATGTCCCGGCACACAGCTGCCATGGATGCATCACTCGCAAAGTCGATAACTGAGACCATCGAAAAATTTACTGAAAAGGCAATGAAGCATCTGGCATCTATTCTTTTTGAAGGCTTGGCTAATACGTTAACACAACATCTGAATCAAATCATTGTCACAGTTTCTGTGGAAAATCGCGATTCCCGGGCTTTGTCGCTTTCAAGAAGTATAGAGGAGGAAAATCTGACAGGTAATCATATATCTTTCTCCAAATCAGAACCATCTAAAAACATAGTTCAGGCTGAATCCGAACCTGTCACAGATGATTCGGGAGACTTTACATATATGGACACAGAATCTGAAGACTGTGATCTCCCCCTTCCAAATCTTCCCCTTTAAAAAGGTCTCCTCAGAACTCAAAAAAAAACTGTCAAAGGAGGATTTCTTTGAGAACATTTCAGAAAATCCTTTCTTGAAAAAGATATTCTGAATCAGGCAGTTTCTACTGCTGGTATAGCATCAAAATACATTCACTTAAACTCTGCAGTTGAATTGCCGGCATATTTCGTCGGCAACTACAGATTTGCAATATATATTTTTCGCAAATTTCTTCAGACATATTTGCCATTCAGGAAAGCTGGCTTGCTAAAAGGTTTTACCTAAAAATAATTGATTAATTCGGTTGGATCGGCTGAGCATAGGAGATGGTCTGCCTCCTAATATCAACGAGCCAGGATATTGTATTAGTGTATGGATACCAATTACGAAATTCTGGTGTTTGACATAACACTACCAAACTGCTTGCGTTTTTTTTGCAATTATATAATTTCTTGCAGGAGCTCATGACATGAGATGCCTCGATAGTATGTTAGCTTCATGTAGAAAAGATGTATTACTGCCTGGTGATTTGAGTTCACACCATGTGTCTTGGAGCTTCAGATCTGCTGCATGTGACAAACGTTTGGGAGAATGGACGCTTGATAACAACTTTTCTTTCTTTGATTTTCTTGCTTCTACATTGTTTTAGAGATAACTCTAAATCGACTTTACATTTAACATTTTCCAGCTTCTTTTTTAGTATATCCTCATGGAATATCTTAGATTATGCTTCAAACAGCGACCACCTTGAAATAAGTTTTGAAATGAAGTTCTCGAGGATATTTTCGGCCCGAAAAGTTAGATCATTTCTAAATTACGTTAAATTACAAAAATACTCAAAACACGTTAATTTCTCGCGAGAAAATGCAGGAATCTCTTGGGGCTTTGAGTCTGTCTATGGTATTGAAAAGATCACTAAAAAAATTCAGCGTGTACTCTAAACACAAACACAACAGAATCTTTTAGTAAATCGTAAAACTTAGAAGGTATTGGAGGGTACAGAAAGCGAAAAGCGGCTTGGAAAAAGTTACTAACTAATGCCCCCAAAACTGGTGTGATTAAATATTTATGGCCGCTGATTTCGAACGTACAGTGCACAAAGCAAAAGACGACTATAATATGAATAAATTTACTTATCTGTCTAAGCCTAAAAATAAGAGAGCGCTTCTCAGGTTTTCGCGTGCGAGAAAAAGAATTCCGCAATCAGAAAGTATTTATTCTGCCATTATGTCCCCTCAAGAACTCTCCAAGTTCTCGGATAATGTGGCTAAAGGCTTGGAAGACAGGTTTAGGACAATTATACCTAAGCCTATGGTGAAGTCAAGGGCACATGAGTATTTCAAAGAGGTATCTGTGATGCATGAGCTGGAAAGTGCTTACTTTCCACTGCTCCTGGGCCTAATGGGGGCACCTCTACAATGATAAAAGTGCTATACCATATATCTTCACATTAAATACGTAATATTGTTCCTTTTTCACTGACAAATTCTTGGATTCCTACTGAATGTAAGCTTTCTAAAATATTTCTGTGATAAAGAAACGGTGATTGGGGTTTACTCTCGTTAACATAAGGCCTATTTCATTGACATCTCGCCTAGTCAAACTTGTAGAGAGAGCTGCTAATACCCAAATAATGAAATATAATAATGAACATTCAATATTAAACCCCGGTCAACTTGGTTTTATATCAGGATACTTCATATGGTGTGCACATGTGGATTTGGAAAGTCGCACAAAGCCGGTTCAGCGTTGGCACAAATACTGTACACTCGTGAATCTAGACTTAGCTAAAGCGTACGATAAAGTAGAATATTCTATTTTAAGCAAGCAGGTGCAAGAATATTGCTTTCCAAGATATGTAGCAGCATGGGTTACGGAGTTTGTAAGACAAGATGCTCTTGTTCAGAGGATGCTCTTTCAAAATATATAGGCAGACACGAGGTGTCAGCACGAGGGGCTATCACGAGGTTTTATCACCCGTTTTATTCAACATATTGCTAAATTTCATTCCAACTCATCGGGATATTCAAATTTACGTGTATGCAGATGACATTGCCTTGCAACAAATACTGAGCTGCACTCTTTGTATCAGGCATTACAGAATTAAATGAACATGGTGGAAGAATGGCTTGAAAATCTCCATATGTCATTGAATGGCAAAAAAAAAGGTGCGCTGCTGTCGTTTTCTTTTAAGGACCCCATCAACCTTTCATTAATGTATCGCAATGAGCTCATTCGTCAGGTCAATTCCCTGAAATACCAAGGAATCGTATATAATAGACCCGAGAAATTAGAAAAGTCACATAGGCTATGTTGGCTGCAAAGCGACACGTGCCTTGTGGTAGTTACAAAAATTTGGAAACAGAAAAAACAAGATTACAAAGAAATATATTGACAGTGATTTACAAGGTGTATGTGCAGTCCAACATAGAATTCGGGTGCGTATTATTTTCTGGAAGCGCGCCATATAAAATGACACAGTTAATATTATTAGAAAGAAAAGCTTTGCGCTTGTCTTAGACTCCCCAAGTATGTTGCAAATAATGTACGTATCTTGAAGTACATCTTCCAGCTTTGTTAACTCGCTGTAAAATACTTACAGTTCAAACTTTCTTAAAAATATACAATTCGCCACTGAGACATGCACCTTATGTTTTTATTCAAGAACGAAGTGCATTCTGCAAAACACAATAGTCAAGACTACATCGGAGTGATTTGTTGTGTGAGCTGGTTAATTCTTAACGTAGCTTATAGCTCGAAGAAAATATTTGTTTCGCTCCATAGGCTACGTTACTAATGAACAAACTGACGAAACAGGTCACTCTTCTAAAATACATTACTAGATCGTTGGGCTTTATTAGGTATTTAAACCGCTCGTTAACTAATCCAGCTGTCCTTGTTTGCGCTTGTCTTTCTCTCGTGCTTTTTTTCGCGCCATAGGCTACGTCAACACTAGACGCCCCTCAGATAAGGTTCGTTCAGGTGCTGCTAGAACCTTTGAATGTGAATATTTATCAGATTACGTCAACAAGTTAGCCTAATTCAAAACTTCACATAGAATTCAATGATATTTGTCCTACCGATGCAAAAAAATTACCCTTCGATGTTTAAATAATCAGTAACACGATTACTTGACTCATCAGTCCATAAACAACGTTATTGCTACTGATGCATCTGTATTAAATGAAAAGACTGGAATAAGCACCTTTTGTACTTCTCTTGACTGGTCTTTTTTAGTTCGATTACAACACTATACTCCTATATTCATGGAAGAATTATTAGCTATAGTTCTAGCACTTCGCAAACTTGCTGCAAGCGAGTCAGAAGCAGTCATAATTACCGATTTTCTCTCGGTCTCTCTCTTGCAGGAAATTTAACATTAATAAGTATGATTAGTAGTTCATTACCAGCAAATTTGAGACAACTCCACTTGGTATGGGTACCTGGCCACTGCGGAATTTATACAAATGAAATGGCAGACTCGTTAGCCAAAGCATCTTGAAGCGGACCACTGTTCTCTATTTTACCCGATTTCGTTTACGTAACAGCTCTCGGATATAGAAATGCTTGTTTGCACAAGAAAATAGACAAATTATCATTGGATAAATTCAGAGACTTTGTACATCTAAGATGTTGCTGAAATAAACAGTGGTGCGTATCTACGCAGTCAGTAATTACAATCAGCAGCTAACGCTGTAAAATCCCCCCCCCCTGATTTATTGGTTACATAAAGCTGGACTCAAAGCATCGCCATTACGTCTCTCTTGCGAGGGAATAGAAACAATAGATTATTTCTTTTTATTCTGTCAATGATATTCTTATCAAAGGTAAATATACCTAGTCGATTCAATTGAGAAGCTAGGTTCAAAATAGAACGTGGAAGTAATTTTATTGTTTTGAGAGATTACATTAGCTAGGTTATTACCACAGGGAGGCTTGCTCTACTGTGTGTGCGTACATAATAGAAGCAATGTTTATTTTGTTAGTCTATTGATATGACTATTTCTTATTACGAGACTATCTAACTGCTTAGAACTAGCTCATGTAGTATTTTCAAACAACATTTATAACTTGTTTTGTGCCTTATTGAAACTCCATTGGATGCATTGACGTACAAAACCAACTAACCCAAAGATCCTGCCGCCCGGTTCTCGGCCGACCCCCCTCTGTGGGCGAGTGCCACCAATGCAACAACAACAACGTCGACGACCGGAACAATTTGTTTGGCCGCAGCCTCTTTGCAGTGCGCAGGATTATGATATAGGTCTATAAAACACTGCAGTTATTAAGCAAGATACATTCGCCTAATATGGCTCAAAAAAAGATTGAACGATGATTGAATCTTTCATGTGGGAGATCTATACAACAATTTTTATGCACCTATTGTGTAAGCTTCAAAAAGTCATAAACTATAAGTAACCCTCAGAATTTCTACATTCACAATCTCGAATTTCTTTCTCACATTGTCTATAATGCGCAGCTCCTATGAGTGAGGCACAAAAAAGTGAGCGCAATGTCAACAGAAAAAGAAATTCATGTCAGAAAATTTGAATTAGCATACTAAAATCTTCTAGTAGAACAACATAAAAAAGAGTGTTATTAAGCATAATGAGGGGCTCCACGCCGTTTCAACACAACAGAGGGGAAGGCATCACCTGGATAGCTATATTCATTTGGGACAAATCGGCAAAGAGGAAGGAGTGTTGACTTCTTCACATTAGAGTTTCTATGTGACCCTGCGGCTAGAGCAAGCGGTGAGATTATTACGCTGAAGGAAGTGATACAACAGCTCAGGCTGTGCTTGAAGCCGGGCTCTATTGATAAAGAGCCTTTTCGCACAAAAACGCATCAGAAAATAAACTGTATAGTACACCACTGAGCCTTTATATTCACCTATGAAAACATTGGTTTCAGGAAAAGTTGTGATTGATCTGTTACCTGTTCGTACGTTTTAAATGCGAAGCATTTCTTAACGAACTTCGGCGATATTGTGCGTATATATATATATATATATATATATATATATATATATATATATATATATATATATATATATACGTGTGTGTGTGTGTGGTATGTGAATGGAACTGTCTCACTAATACATCTGATGAATGATTTGCCCTACCAGACAACCTTGTTCGCCCTTTATTGGCAATAATTTTATTTATTCTCCTATATACATTATCACCCTGCTTGGATCTACAGTCTGCAGTATATATATATATATATATATATATATATATATAATCCGCCTACGACTTTTACCTGTCCTAGCCGTGTCGATAATGGTCACGATACCAAGCCTGGTATGTAATAACATGACTATAACTAGCATAAGTGACTAGTCATAACATGAAAATCATGACATTCATGTCATGACTTACGCTTAATGGTCTTGCTGCTTTTGCGGTGGTTTCGTTCACATGACATGCTGCAAAACTGGTATGGTAAGGCATGACATCATGGCGTACGCAAGCGACAGACCCTGACATAAAATGCACGACAAACATGTCATGTAACAAGTTGACTGCATGCCACACTCATGATGCATTCGCAGCCGTTTCGCTAGCTTCACTTAAGCGAATTGTGGTATTACGTCGCGTAAATGGATGGCGAAGGTATGTGACTGGTGCAAACATGAGAAATATGAGAGGCGTGTCATGTAAGAACATGACTACATGCCACACTCAAGGTTTCAATACACCTCGACGGGACTCGCGCGTGCGCGCCAGCGTTCATTTCGTCGCGTCATGCAGATGATGCCACGCAGAGACGTGCTGCGCTGCGTTACTTCGACTTACTTCGAGCGTTACTTCGAGGCGCGGTTGGGCGCGTCCAGCGGCCTCCGTCACGAATAGAGACAGACGCTGTGTTAACTGGGTAACGTCGTCGGCGTCGCATTTCGCACCGATAACCACCGGGCCGCGCCAACGGATGGTGGTCGCGGTTGGCGTCAGAGTGCTCGTGCTTTGCTAGCGTAGAGTCGCTGCGCCCAGCGTGTGCACGCGTCAACGTTACGTCGGAGTATATTGGGACCTTCACGAAGTGCTCGCCGCCGTTTTGCTTGCTTCACATATACCAAATTGGCTATTATGAGAGGCGCATAGACAAGAAAGGTGTCTGACTGGTGCAAATATGATAATTATGACACGCGTGCACATGTCATGTAAGAACATGAAAACATACCACAATCATGACGCACTCGCGGCCGTTTGGCTAGCTCCAAATATACCAAATTTGGTATCACGTGACGTGAGTAGACGAAGATCAATGACACGTCCAAACATGATGATCATTATATGCGTATCATGTGAAGCATGGCTACATGATACGCTCATAGCGGGCTCGCGGTCGTTTTACTAGTTCCACATTTAGCACACTTGTTATTAGTGACGTGAATGGACGACGAATGTAAATGACAGGTCCAAACATGATAATCATGGCATGCGTGTCATGAAAAACTTGACTACATGCTACGCTCATAGCATGCTTGCCACCGTTTTGCTAGCTACACATTACCAAATTTGCTATAAGGCGACGTGAATAGATGACGAAGGTAAACGACACATCTAAACATGATAATCATGACATGGAACTCATGTATGGCATAACTTACCTCCACCTCGTAACGATGTACACATCAACCTTCCTCATTCGTGCTTCGGATATACACAATTACCATTGTGTGTGGTATCTGCCATTTTTTTTCAAAATGTGCATTACACTTACGTGGTTTCTTGCAATTTCTTACTTGCAAGAAATTTAATAAAATTTGGCTTTTTCCTATACGTATTCGCCTGTGGGTTTGGTAGTAAATGGTTATAGTAATTGGTTATATCGCAAAGTCTGGTTAATCAATCTCTTTCTTTCAAGGTCTCCTCCTTCGCGTTCTCCTGCCCGATAGAAGTGACTGATCATCTGGATGAGTAAGACCTCGAGCTTCGCAGTTTGCTACCTCATTGGGGCTAATTGCAGTATTACCTGGAGCTTTATGCACTGAGAACGAGAGCATGTGCCCGCCGTTCTTCTTTGCAGTGCGAAGATTTCTGTCGTAAACAAATCCTTTGCAGGATATGTTTACGAGGCAGACCATCCGGTGGCCGCTACACAAGCTCAGAATAGGTGCAATAGTAATGCAAAAGGGAAATGCATATTTTACGGCTGCCGTTCGATACGACCCACACAGGATGGCCAAAAAAGCAATTTAAGTTTGCGCAAGTAATCAGCACGGCGCCGTTAGTTCAGCTCCAGTTTGAATAGAAGTGTCTGCCAACCCGATTAAAACACTAGGCTTTTGGCTGTCAGTATATTTCACAATGTTGTATCTTCCGAATCTTGAATGAATAACAGTTGCTTCTATCTTGTGCTTTAGCGTATGCTGGTACACATTGTAGGCTTTCTTGCAATTTTGTCTTGGAATGAGAACATTTTTATTATTTCTTTAATTTTATTGCTTTACACGGCACCCCTGCAGTAAGTTGTTTCTGTCAAGGCGGTTCGCTGCCCTTAATAGCACACTGATGTTGCTGGCATCTGTTTTTCTAGAGAATTTCAAAAATCCCGCCAACACATAAGCAATTAAGACCTTGCTAAAGTTTTTGATGACAACAGAATTTTGTGGGAGCGACTTCAGACTCGTATAATGATGTCTTATACTTCACAAGACTGTCGCTCTGGTGTGCGATTTTGGTGTTTTTATGTGAAGTCTTCCTTTTTTTCTCTCCCTTTAATATTCTTCTGATTTCTCCGTCCCTTTCCCCTGTGCAAGGCAGCACAGACCGGTTATGCCAAACTGCTTAACATCCCTGCATTTTTTGGTTTGCTTTTGTTTTTTTTTTCATCTTTACGGTATTCAGATTAACGTCATAATACTATAAATAGCTTTTCCTATACTTCATTCGGCAGCATGTCGCCTGGCCTTCACTGCCACCTCTACGCACTTATAAAGAGCTCACCAATAATATCCCACAACGTGCTTGATTGTCCTAGAATGATTGCCGCGACGAAAGCGTACAAGTCCAAGCTATGTTTAGACCTTTAATGGCCGCGATGCTCACTATTTTCCACAGAATAGTGATGCCGTAGTTTCAATGGACACTACAGGTTCTGGATCCTGAAAAACCAGTCCTGGCAAGTCTTCTTTATGATTTAGGACTCTACCCTACGTAGAGACAACCGCAGAGGAACCAATTGCCAATACTTCTCGGTTTGTGACTTGTTATCTCTTTCCTCCTTGCTTTCCATACTTTTTCTTCCCTTTCCATTTGCAACAACGCAGGATAGATTACTGGTTGCAACATCGTTAACCTCTCTGCTTTTTCTTAGATTTTTTGCTATTGTCTGCAAAATTCATTAAAGGTGTGTCCAACAAAGCTAAACTAGCCTTTGAATTTCACTTCTTTATTTTAGCCTACGGTAATACAGATTTACGAATGCCTTTTCGCACCATAGAAGCTTGAGTTTCTTTAGCGTAAGAAGCCGAGAATGTGCAAGACACTTTAGAGTGACATTTTTCTATAGCTGCTAAAGTTTTTTTTCAAATATATATATTGCAAATATATATATTGCGAAGTGTTCGACCCCGACAGTTGGCTTCAGACCTCTAGGGAGCCAAGGCAGGGATAGGGAAACTTGTGCGAGTCTAGCTACGTGTCACCTGTAAACATCCGGTGCTTTCAGTGCGCTCTAAAACGTTTTTATTTTCATTTACGATATAGAGCAAAGAAAGCGAATGCTGTTCTCGGTTGCCCTCTTTCGCCTGTCATTGCAAAAAGTAAAGTAAGCTTGCTTGAAAATGACTGCTTCTGTCGGTGGTTTAAAATACCACTGATGAGAACAATTTTTTGTGCACAGTAAGAAAGAGAAAAAAAGAGAGAGAATAATATGAGAGAAAGGCAGGGAGGTTCATCAGAAATTGGAGCATCCTGTTTGCTACCCTGCACTAAGGGAAGGAAGATTGGGGAATAAAGTTGGGAAAGAAAGGGAAAAGCGAAATGGATGCACGAAAGAGAAAAGAAAAAAAGTGAGATGGGTGCTATAGGCTATTCAATAGGCGTCTACCACGCAAAAAGTTCAATAAGGCCTTCACTGATTTTCTGTACGAAGACTGATTATGTCGCCTTCCAAGCACTGACTGTTCTGACAAAGCTCTGTCGTCAAGGCGAGCTAACGCAGCAGCTAGCGGCCGTCTTTGCATGCAGGGCAGTGACAAAGAACGTGCTCTATCGTTTCATCGCTGCCGCAATGATCGCTAGCGGCATACGGTTTTTTTAATCAACAAGGTGATTACTACACTAAAGCAGGATCAACAATAGATGACCCTTATGCTTTCCGTGGCCTAATTTTCGAGTGGATTCATTTGCTTGTTTGCAACGAGAAAAGAGCCTTGCCAAAAAAATAAATTATCTCTCGTTTTTTTTTTTCATCATGCCTATGTGATTCATTTTCTGCGGCAGATTTTGCCATAATTTTGTTATTTTAGAAAAACCATTTAGGGTATAATAACATCCTAAAGATTTGCCTTTTTTAGCTGCTTGTTGTCTCAATGTATCCGCCTGAGGGGCGTCTCATGACAGCTGGACGGAGAAAAAAAGGTAAAGTAGTCGCTTGCTACAGAATACACAGAACAAAACCTTCGCAAAACAGAGATAGGCTTGCGATAATTGTAATGGAGTATAAACGACCAAATTGAGTTCTTCCTGCTTGAACAAACACATATCTTGAAAAACGCTTTTCCATGCGTCACATACATGCTTTTAAATTGATAACGCACGAGAAGCACAATAATCCTTCGGTGTGTATCGTGTACAGTTCAGGAAATCGTAATACATTGATTAGAAGGTTCAGGACAATGGTGGCAACCTGTCGGCGAGAGCCAATTAGGCGTTACTAAATCTGACTCCTTTCACTCATGATTTAGAAAAACAGATTGTGAATAAATATAATAATGTGATTTTCTTGAGAATAATGTATTACCAATTTATTACTCATATCCTGTCTGCAATCTGCGTCAAAGTTTTAACCTAGCAAATCAGTTGACAGCTGTTTAATGAGTTACGGAAAAAACTCTGCGATGTCTCTAACGAAATTGCCTTCACATAATCGGACGAAGAGGACATTATCAGATAGCCGGTGAATGAACAGGTCAAGAGAGAAAGTTACGCTGGGATATCTCAATGACAGAAATAAATATACAGTGGCAATATTCTTTATTTGGTAAATATAATTGTGCTTTAGCCAAGAAAGTAAGATACGAGGTTGTTTTCGTATAGCATTTAGTTCACTAGCCAGACAACGCACCACGAGTGTACTTTGCTAATGTCACTACACCTGGTAATGTCCGATCCGCTGCGTACACTGAAGCAGGTGGAGATTTGTTTCCAAACATGCAGCAGGTATACTGCTGTTGTATTACAACTGTTTTAATTAACGCACTCAAACGTCCTTTTACAAAAACTTTAAGATATGGCCTGACATGAGGTGCCAAACAATTGAATCAATATTGTTAACAACAGCAAATTGAAAAGAGCTGGTCAGGAAATTTAGGATCTCTGTGACTGTAATACAATTTATCATACGGAAGACAACGCGTCACGTCAGTGTTTATGGCAGCGATCAACAATTACTGCTGCGCAATCTGCTAATAATACTATTCAGAAGGCTACATTGGCCACTATAACGCCGATAGGTAACGAAATTTATTCAAACTGAAAGCACCTGAAATGTGTGAGAAAAGATGCTTAACTTGCTCTTTTACTTTACATTTGTTTTAGGTTTGTAGGAGAGTCAGCTTTCAGTAACCATACTTTTAACCTGTTTTTTTTGCCATGTACCCCAAGTATTCTCTGAGCTTCGTCGCAGTATTTCTAAAGGAAGTAAATAATGCGACGCACTTCGAGAAAATGTTGATTAACTGATACAGTGCAGAATACACTACGTCAGGTCATTATGTGATGGTCAATGAAAACTTCAGAGCAGTTTGTGTGACATTCTGTACAAAGCCGCTTAAGCAAAGATGTTTTTTGTCGGCTGAACTGTGCTTCGGACTGGTGCAACTTTTTGGGTGTAATTATGAAGCCACCAGGATCAGGACCTCTTAAAGTTTTTGGCAATATTAGCATATCGGGATTGG
The DNA here is from genome assembly GCF_043290135.1 of Rhipicephalus microplus. Classification (NCBI taxonomy): domain Eukaryota; kingdom Metazoa; phylum Arthropoda; class Arachnida; order Ixodida; family Ixodidae; genus Rhipicephalus; species Rhipicephalus microplus. The sequence continues at coordinate 4,587,518 of NW_027464598.1, read as the reverse complement.
AGTAAGACGCATTAAATTGCGAAAGCCCCAATAGCTTTGTCCGTATGCAAGCTTTTTTACAGCATTTTTTTTCCTGCAGAATCGACAGCTTTTCATATGCACCGTTGTCTCGTAGTGCCATTGACGAAGTAGTCGTTTCCGAGAAAATAAGATACTTTGCAATGCAGTGTAGCATAGTGATTGAATAGCAAAGGCTCTGTTTAGCTTGAGATCCTATATATAATACGTGGATATAACCTTCATTTCGCGTGAGTTCGTCTCCTTTTAGGACTCACCCTGCTCCATGTGGGATATTATTGGTAGTCGTCAAAGAAGGGATCTCACAATCATCATAGCGAGAGCGCGGTCATTGGTTTGGCAGCTGCTGGCCTAGAAGTGAAACGACTGTCCGAGTCGTCATTCTTATGGTAAGCATATGGGCAGCAGCTGGTTACTCCATATAAGATTTTCCATGTGAAATACGGAAGGCGCTGCAGCCGTGACCACCACGGATAAATAACAAAGAAATGAGAGGGCTTCGTTCTTTAAAGACACCAATACTTGGGAGGAATACTGAGTGGGCTGCACTGAATGTGGGCTCTGAGAATGTATTGGTGCTTTGCTATAATCAGAACTTTCGAACTTGCCAAATACGGGACCGAATGCGATTAAAACGACACAATAACAACAATTGAAATAAGACAAAACACAAACGTTTTGATGCCCGTGCGGGAGCTTTGTTCACAAGTGAAACTCATTTTTCACTTCTAAACCAGGCTAGCGTATGGAAACCGTAATATAATGCTATTATTTGCTTGTAATCGTGGCCGGTGTGTTGTTTTGTCGCCAATGCGACCCGATTCAAAGGGTATAGCCGTGTCGCCATCACCATCGCGAGCTAGGACTGCCTGGTTCTGCTGCGACGCTGCCTGTTTTCCCGACCACCTATTGCCGCTACTGTCCTGGCGCCGCTACCGCTTTCGCCCTGCGTCTACATTATGTTTTGGTGGAGGTTCAGCAAACTATATTGTTCAAAATTATTATATTTGCCGCACCTTTATCAAAAAAAGTTATGATGCCACTAGTGAATATATTGTTTCGTACAGCCAGCGCTGAGCACGTCACGCGGGCCGTTGCCTGTGCTGCTTGCATTGCGATTGACGGCCTCATCTACGCCGTCATACTGCTAGTGTTGGATTCCTGCTTTCATGACCTCATTTTAGGTTGGGACTTTCTCTCCGCTAATAAGGACGTTATTGACTGCTCTGGCGCTGAGGTGGCATTCGAAGTGCTTGGCGATGCTCCGTTATTTCACGCTCTTGAAACCGGATGCAAACTATTTGTTGCTGAAGACGCATCAAATAGTTCCTCGTTCATCGCATGTGTTCGCCTCTACCTTAAGCCATTTTGGAACTTCATGACGGTGCCAGCAGACTGCTCATCTCGAAGCTGTTGCCATGTCATGTAACACTGCTTCGGTGCGAGTACGTCGGGCGTGTTTACAGTCTCGACCGTTCTGCACTTATCGACATGCGGACTTGTCCTTCCACCGAAAACGAAGTCGCCGGAGTGACTTGTGCCTCTTCGCCGCAGGTCAGTACGCCTGTCGTACTGAGCAGCTACATCATCGATACGTTCATCGTTTCGCAGCGCGCTCAACTTTTACGCCTCCTGGACAAGTTCCACCCTTTCTTTGACTGCCAGCATGCTCCCCTCGGCCACACGTCAGCTGTGTGTCCCTGCATCGATACGGGTACCAATGCACCACTGCGTCAAAGACCCTATCGCGTGTCTGCTACAGAGCAACATATTATCGACGACCAAGTAGTTGACATGTTCAAGCGGGGCGTCCTTCAGCCTTCGAATTGCCCTGGCGCATCTACAGTAGTTCTCGTTAAGAAGGACAGGTCAATTCGCTTCCTGTGTTCACTACCGTTGTCTTAAGAAAATTACTCGGAAGGACGTTTACCCGTAACCGAGAATATCTTCTGTTAACTTACGGAGCGGCTACTGGCAAGTCCTTATGGTACCTGAAGATCAACCTAAGATGGCCTTTGTCACACCTGATGGCCTTTACGAATTTTATGTCATGCCGTTTGGTCTTTGCAACAATTTTGCCAGATTTTCCCACGCATCTCCGTAGGCTAGATGAAGTACTACAGTGCTTAACTGACGGCGGCTTTCAACTCAACCTGAAGAAATGCCGCGTCAGCACGTGTCAACTCTCATCCTCGGCATGGTTGTGTCTAAGGACGGTATCCTTCTTGACAGCGCCAAGCTTAGGGCAGTTGCAGACCTGAGCCTGCATCTCCGAAGGAGCTGCGCAGCCTCCTTGGCCTCTGTTCGTATTTCGACCGCTTTATTCGGAACTTTGCGATGATCACCGCCCCTTTGACAAACGTCTACGGAGTGACTCGAACTGTTACGCTCCAAGTTTTATTTTATGTGAAGATGCTGGCAACTATACACCTGAAAAGTGTGTTTACCTATTATTTGTTGTGCTTTAAAAAACGGTGTAATGAACCTATTGTCGTTTTAACGTCGAAGAAGGTTGAACGTCTTTACTTTTGTCGTAGTTTTTTTTTCGTTTTTCAGGTCAAGAAGGAATCTCTCCTAATTTTGTGCTTCACTCTATGAAGTGGCGATTACTCACTGTCCCCGCTAATGATGAGAATTGATTGCGACGCACCATTTCGCAGCCATCATTGCATCACTGCGTCTCATTTGCTGACTGGAAAAGCTCGTTTAAGAGTAAACAGACTGTATCCGCCACGTTCTTTCTTTAGTTATTTTTTGTCTTACATTTTGGCATTCAATCCGTCTCTTCTTCTTGGGGTGACTTTCTGGTCGGCTCTGGCTTTTCTTTAGAGGCTGTCTCTCTACCGTGGTTGTTCACTCCATTATATAAGCGTTTGAAAGCTGTATATACGCCCATTGCTGTCTCTATTTCTATCGCAGGGGTCGATAACACATGAATATACTTTTTGCAAACAAGACCTCATCAATATGTAATGCGCATCTGTCCCGGAGAAATAAAATGGCTGCTAGAGAGGTCTATCATTCAATGACACGCATTCTGTGCTTTAATTTTCTATGTCGGTTCGTGTTAAAGATTCCCAGGTGATTGAAATTTCCGGAGCCCTGCACTACAGCGCCCCTCATGATCATAGGGTGGTTTTGGTACGTTAAACGTCATATATAAATGAAGCATTTTCTTTCTCATATAAACTTCAGACTTCATCGCTTACTCTAGCTATATTTTCAGAGATATAACATATTGCTTAGTACGGATTTTTTTGCCCTACATATATAAGTAGCCATTCAATCATTGTGTGCTAATGTAGAATAAGCTTGTGATTAGCTATCCTTTCTTGGCAGTAAACGCTATGTGTAAACAAATTTGTATGCGTTGCATATTAACAAAAAAATCTTTCACGTAGACCTATAATAATATTTGAACGAAGACAAGCGCTTGACCACTTTTGTCTTTTCAGCGATAGTCATCAAGAATATGTAAATCTAAGGCAATATACCGCAGTGTTTTATATACAGTTGTACGATATTTTAAATACCCATATTAAAAAATTGTGAGTGGGTGAGTCACTGCAAAATACAGGAAATGTTTTGTGGGCTGAGCTCACTTGAATTTACACATACAAAACTCCCCACTTGAGAGTTTCCAACTGCTAATTATTATTTTCTCATCTGAGATACCTTAATGGCCCTAATGGTCCTTGCCAGCCTAATAGTTCCAGCTTCCTTTATTTTCCGGAACTTAATCTTGAAAATAATACATTTTTTTTCTAATTTGTAATCGGAACTTTCTCAAAATGCGTCTATCTTCTGAACCAGTAGTTGACGATGTTTCTCATTCGGAAGGTTCAATATTGAGCCTGTGATGACCTTCCTTTCGAAATAATCAAAATACACGATTTGTAATGTGTTAGACTCGTAAATCAAAGTTTATGCCACCTTAGCGAAACGCTATAGATATATTACTTGAACCATGCAAACTCGGTTTTGCAAGTTAACCAGGTTTCGTTTACACGTGACATGAGCAAAACTCAAGGAGGCTGTAATACGACCTGTTTGGAAAAACTATCCTCGACCAGCACACTAGCAACGCATATGGGCGTTCACTCAAGGAGCTCTTATGAACTCAGTACTCATTTGTCCCACAAGAACTCACAGACACGGTAGTATAGTACGCACGGTGAGACATATGTGGAATTGCCGCACGCGTAAGGCCCTAACAACGTGTCATTTAGTTGTTGCAATAGTTACGTGGTTCTTCACCCTCACAGGATGCCACCTTCAAGAGCACATGTCGTGTTCTCCATGTGAATCATGTGATGTTGAAGATGTGAGAGGTCAGATGACAAATACTCTTAGTCATTCCACAAGCCACATCTACAATCCTCGCTTACATATATTAAGCATGCTATGGTATTCTGTTCGTTTTTCGTTGTATCTTTTTTTTCACGTGGTGTTGTCTATAGCAGTACTCCTACGCCCGCTGAGCACTATCGTGTAAGTGATAGACAAAATATTTTGTCAGCATCAGATGCCCTTGTGATGCAGACGTATGCTTAGTTCACTGTAGCCTTGCCTCGACAAGTCAGCCGGGTGGTCTCCTCCATAGCGTGTCGCGTCACAGATTATCTGTAACGTGAACTACAGAAAACACAGAGTGGTCAACGGTGGCGAGCTTGTAAACTTAAACTATTTGTTGACAGATCATTTGCACCTAGTCGATTGAACTTAATCGATATACGTATACTTCATTTACTGCCAACTTACTCGATCGGCAGGAGTTACATAACTAAATGTCAATGCCACATTTCGTTTGCTGATGTGGACATTGTTGGGTAGTTTGGGATGAATAATGTATTATGGTATTTATTCCTAAGTCATCCGTGCTATTTGACGCGTCCTGTTCAAGTTAGAAAAGTCATACAACATTTCAGTGTAACTTTAAAACAAGCGCAGAAGCATTAAATATGTCTTTGTCTGATTTTTCCAATTTTTTCCCATAGAAAGGTCTTCTTGATTGCATTTCTACACTTGCACGAACACTGTAACCCACAAATTTTGGGCAGTGTTGCTTTGCGATAGGCAAGGCAACTCGGTGCTACTTACAAGGCAGTTTCTGCTCGGCCAGCTCTGTTGTACACGCAGCGTGCTCTGCCAAAGCGATAGTATCCAATAGAATGCCTGGCCCCCTTTTCCGCATGAAAGTCGTTGCTTCGCTTCGTTCAATTTTCTTGCGAAGGTGAACCAAGCCATCTCCATCGCTTGCCATATATCTCTGATCGCCGTGGAGTCTCCTTCTGACATTCGCTCTTCCATATTGGCTGAAAAACTTTTGTTCTTTCCTCAGCAATACCACTATAGGGGCAACCACGCAACTGCTGCGTCATAGGAATCCGATTCTGGTTGTCCCATTCTATTGTATTGCTTCTTTTGCCATTTACCGAAAGTTCTTCACAGCTCCTATTTTCTGACTGCTATTTTTCTTTTTCAATGAATTGAAATAGACAAGAACAATGACACGAGAAACGTTGCTGAATAGTTGTTCTTGCCGAAAGGTGAGCAGCATCTGCTTTTTCAACAAAACAAAATATTTCCGTGAACATTAAAAGCATATTTTTGAAAGCAAGACGTGTTGTCTCTCCAGAACTCAATAACTTTATATAAAGCAGCCGCAAAGCTGCTGAAAGTTGCTTCGTTGTATAAGTCGTCGAGTAGCTTATTGAACAGTTTGCTTGAACGCAATGATTTCAAGACGCATTTATAGCGTAATGAGTTTAACGCGCAAACAAGTTGTTTCTCTTCACTGCGGTAGTGCAGTAACAAAAGTGGAACTTACTGAACGCAACAAATTACTCTCTCTTGATCTAAAATTAACGACATTCCAAAAGATCCTTTATCAGCCTGTTAAGACGTGCATTTTGATGCACAATGACGCTGAAAAATAGTGCAGACAGCTTTCGAAAATTCCGAAAGCTATGTGATGAAAGTGTGGTTTTATAGAAAACTCCATAACAGGTTGCATATTCATTATAATGGGCATTTCACTCGTGTGATACATTATCGCGACCGCCTTTTTGTATTCGTGTAATAAAAAAGCGACAAAGAAATGAACACGCGATACTTAAGCTCATTTCTGGCATATACGTTTGCACCAATCATGCTTTTTAATGTCGATAAGCGCCACTGTGGTTGAAAACTGTACAGTGCAGTGTTAAGCTGTCAGGTAAGCTTTAATTGTTTGAACTGTCTTGTGAACGCTAATGAATTTACACTTTTTCCACTTCTGTGCGACGAGAATTGAGGCTCCCGGCACTTTTCTTTAAAACCCCCTACACATACCAAGAAAGCGCAACAAGGGTGTCCTACAATTTCCAAGGGATATTATCTAAGGAATATGTGACCAGAAAAAAGAAACAAACTGCAATCGACACGCAAAACAACACACAGCTTCCTAACGCAGTGGCTTAATGCTGAACAGAAACGACCATTAATGAAAGCAGTTCAAAAGTATCTTATCAAGTCTAAATGGGAAAAGAGACCCTTTTTGTCGCTCGAAGAAATACAATGCTAAAATCACGCAGTGTTTTTCATCCCCTTCACTTTGGCAAACGTACAGCTACAGCTCTTGAGAAAGTGATTTGTGTCTGCTTGTACCGAAACTCTAACATACTCAATTAACCTCGCAGGAGGAGAATCTACTTTGAATCACAATTTAGCCTTATCTTATAAACGATACTCAATGTCTCATTTGTATTGCCAGGTATTTCACTCCTTTATATTTCAGGGCTCGCAAAGATATTTCCTTAGCCTAATTGAGGAGGCGTATATATGGTCAGCCGACGATAACAGGTCCTTACTTTTCTTCCTGGACCTCACAGTTCAGCCAGAAATAATCGAGGCACATAAAGGGCATATGTTTTCTCCGTGGCTCAAATGAAAAATAAAGAATACTGGAATGTGTCGCAATAAGATAGGGTTAAAAAAAGCGCAATATGTTGTGACAGCAGTCTGGTGCGAGCACAAGGGCGGGAGAAGCCTCTGAATGTTTGAAAGTAGACACTGTGACAATGAGAGAATTGGCGTAGGAGGCTTTAGTTGACGGCAATTCCAAAATTATTACCCATTTTTCGTCGACAAGTTTCTTTGACGAGCCGGCTATTGTCGCCATCAACACGGCTGCTGCTGAGCGTGTAATCTGTGAGGCTGCTCAGATGGCGCCTGAAAGAAGCGCGTGGGTAAGCAAGCCATCAGTAGCCCTGTCAGAAAGAGAGTTCTCTTTTTTGGGGTGCGAGGATCGACATAGCAGGCTCAGTGAATGTTGACGTGATTTTGTATCATTGCATTTGTCATTTTTTCCACTGTATTTTCTGTTCACTAGGTATATAGTAGCTTTCTTGCCAATGAACTTTCAGTTGGAAGGAAGTCAGCGTTTGTCCCGTCATTTTCCTCTCTACCATGTGTTATTTTCGCGCTGTTAACCTCAGGTTGCTTATCTGGGTGTTCAGC